>NC_081407.1:440620212-441281712 GCF_030272615.1 Cryptomeria japonica | reverse complement strand
GTTAAATAATTTTTTAATTATTAATCTTTTACTAATATTTTTCTTATGATAAATTAATTTATTCATTTACCCTATGTCTTGTGTCACAATTAAATATTTTATTTAATTGGCTAATTTCCCTTTTTTGAGCTAATTAATAAATAAAAAGATAAATTATTCCCACATTTCTCTCCCTTAATTTTCTCCTAATTTTGTCATAATTTGTCATCCCACTTTTTTCTCCACTAATTTGTCTCCACTTTTTGTGCTTAATTTATCATAAATCATGAGCTATTTTTGTGCTTAATTCATCATAAAATTGATGTAGTAATTTGTCATATTCTTGACAGAGCAACTTGTCATATTCCTTGCATAGAAATATGTCGTAAATTGACATAGTAATTTGTCATAATCACATCTTTTTTGAATTCTATTGCCTCTTTCGAATCATTCATTCCAAATTGATATCCTCGTTGATTTGTCTTTAAATTGAGCTCATTTCTTCATCATTTTCAACCATGCTTTGAGTAATCTTATGCTACGATTTGTATCTCTCCATCTTGCTTTTCACACGCATTTGTGCTTTGTAGGTGAGATCCACATCAAATTTGAAGGTGAAAGAAGAACAATGGAATAAAATGGAATGAGCACTCTTGTTTGGTTTTCATTTCATTTTAGTTTTTTGTTTCTATGCTTTTATTGATTAAATTAGGATCTATTTCATTTGCATGATTAGGTTCGTGGTTGCCTAATTAGATGCTTTTGATGCTTTATTCTAAATTCTTGGTTATAGATTTATCTTAACAAATCTCAACCATTGATCATAAAATATTTTCCTCAAATTACCACCATTGATTGATACCAGAAAATCTATAAAAGCAACCTTGATCATCTATCATTCCTAACCACAGTCTTTGAGCTTTCTTGTGCACACGTCCAAATAGTGCTTAAGATAATTTCAGAGGGAAACAATACTATCAAGCTTAGAAAGTGAGAAGAGCAATGGAGGCTAAAGAGTATGTTTTCTTAATTAAAGTATAATTGTTCTAATTTAAGTTTATTTCCATTTTTATTCTCCATTGTTGTGATTTGGAATTCATTGTTCTTCTTAGGATATTTGTGGTTGAGCTTATTATTGAATCACAATGTTTAAATTTTTTGGTCACACACACACACACATTACATGTACATACATAAATTTGTGTATATATATGTATTTTTGCACAAGAACATGAACATGCATACACATTTATAGTTGAAATATTTTTTATATATAAAATAAGGAGTCTCTATTTGATATTATAAAGTGGTGAAAAATTAGGTTTTCCACCACAAGATGTAGTAAAACCACTATTTTTTACTTAGGGACCAATTACATTAAAAAGAGGGTTAGGATCTAATATATTATGTCACAAACCAACACAGATTAGGACTAAATACTAATTAGATTAAGGGGATGATTTTGTTTACCTCTTTTGTATGTTGAATTGCTAAAATTAGAGTAAAGTGCTGGGAATGACAATGAAAACACATAAATAGTGAGATATAGTTACTGGATTGAGCAACACACCTGGATCTAAGAAATATAAGCAAACTTGGATTTGATCCCCAAAGGAGCTCCTAAAATGTCGAGACCATGGTGGTGGTTGTCTACTCCAACTATAATAATAATAACTCTAATTGAAATTTCAATCTGAAGTTTGGACATTCATCTGGTAAAGTTACTATATTCATGGCTAGTGTTCATTTAGTTATCAACCCAGGGACGTACAACTTGAAATGGGTCTGCACTATATATGCACTAAGCTCCTTCAATGGCTATTCTGCATTGCTATAGTAACTAACATTATGCAGAAAGGAAAAGCAAGAATGGAAATCATAGAAGGCTACATGAAAACTTATAAAAACTATGTTGGAATGATCTAATGTAAATAATAGAAATCACTTTGTTCTGGCTTGGCTGCAGGAACAGTCAGTGGATCTATTTCTAGTGGCTGCAGGAACAATCCAGGCATGAACTTCTACTGCAACTAAAGAAGAAATAATTTCAATGAACATAAACATAGGATCACTAAGTGGGCCTCTTTGGATGAGTGATATCAAGCTTCCAGCAAAATACTTCTAATAGATCAGAACAACATATTTTTCATTCATTTCTTCCTGAAAATGATTACATGTTCTAAAAGAAAAACTCCAGAATGCTTGCCAAAATTCTCTCCTCTATTCCTTTCTATTCTATCTAACCTCTAAGAAAAAGGAAGAGCTTATTATAAAGCAAAGGTCAACTACAATGGACAACTCAAATCACGCCCAGAAGAAGAGGCAGATGATTGACAGATGAAGAAGATAACTAGAGCTTGGCTGCAGGAAACATGGATCTAAACCGAACCACAGTCTTTGCACGCTGTAGCGATATTTTGCGAATTCAATGCCCACTAGAGTTAAACTCCCATAGTGATGTATGACTGCTCTAGTTACACCATATCTTGCGCTCACTCGGCTCCTCTTTAGTTTGATCTCTAGTTATCTCATTCATGATTCTTTATTCCTTAGGCGTGAAAGGAGAACATCCACCGCAGCATCATTTATTATCGGCACTAAACAAAAACAACATACAAGGACATGCATACATATTTTACTTAATTAATACATTCATTAACTCACATATAACATTATCCCAAATAATCTGCATAATAATAGGAACAAATCACTTGGCTATAGGAATAAATTGGCATGGTTGTAGGAATAGACCGGCAAAGTTCAAACATGATTTCATAAGTTCAGGTTTAACACATGGAATACATATAGTCAGTTCACAATACTTTACTACCACAATGCAACCCAAAAGATGTCAAAAACCTAAGAGTTTTGATGGTAAAAACATGACAAAGTATCAACTTATCATGCCCCCCAACTTTAAGAGTTTGCTGATCCTGCAACAAAAGGAAAATTTATGATTCTCACTATAACCCTTAAATCACCAACAGTGCCCTGACCTGTCCCCCCTGAAGATAAGTTCTAATAAAATCCTTTCTTTTTTTCTAGCCTGGACCATCTAGCTATTTCTTCTGTGAATGCATCATAATTTTGCTCTGTTGGCTGACATGCCAAGAGTGGCCACATAAGGATCAGAGGTTGAAAGATCAATGGTAGCTAGTTGTTGGCTTTCTCCCTGCCTAAATGTATGTATCTAGGGTCTCTTTCCATGGCTGCATGAAAATTTTGTAGTGAGTAAGGTTCTCCCTATTTTAAATGTTTTGGTAGATTATTCTAGCATTGAGTTAATCCTTCCATTGTAGCTGTCCTACCAGTTTGAACCAAATTCTCATATGCTTGATAAACTTCTTCTCTCATTGGAAGCACTATTTTACTAACATCATCTCTTATTAGTAACTTTTGCCAATCATAATAAAGAACCCTTGGTTCTTGTGATTCCCTTCTTAATGGCAATGGACAATCAAGCTCTAAGTTTTCATACTCCCTGGCTTGTGGCCCTATGATAATCTCATTTTGGATCCATGACATTAAAGCTCTGATATGGATATCCCTAATATACAATAAAGGATTACACTCCCTGTCTGAAGGTACATCATAGCTATGTAAATATAATTCACATAGCAAATTTTTCACAGCAGGTGGAGAGGTTTGATAAGTAGAAAATAATTCTTTAGGTGTTTCTAAGGAAGGATTAAGGTCCCTAACAATGCGGTTTAATTTGAAGTTCAGATACTGCTCTTTCCAATGTACTGCATAAACTCTTGGAGGTGCCCTACACTGCATCAACTCAGGAACAATATCATAAATTATTTCTACCTTAGCCTCTAATTCCTCAATTCTATTATCTCTCTTTTCAATCTCTTTTTGTTGTTTATCAATAATCCCTTGCAACCTATCCTTCTCTATTTCCCATTGCCTATAAAATGTTAAAGCAATAGATAAACTACTTAGGGATGAAGGAGGTCTTATAGGTACTACCTTAGATTGCGGGATTTCTTCAATAAACTCCTCATTTTGAGCTGGCATACCTCCCATATTTTCCTCAGGCCGCTGTAGAACATCTTCAACATTTTCTTGAATCTCAATAACATTTTCTTGAATTTCATCCTCCATAGGGCTTCCTTCTTTCGAAGTTTCTACTGCAATAACCTCTGTTGGATTACCCACAGGTTGAGTCTTCTATGTCCTCCTTCGTGTTCTTCTCACATACACTTTTGGAATGGTTGTAGGAGCTTTTACTTTTGTCCTATGCCTCTTGGCTGCAGGAGGAATCTGAGTTACCTGCGGCCGGGTAATAAATTCTTCCTCTGTTTCACCCATTTCTAACTCTTTTCCCTTCCTTCGTAAAACTGGTGAATCTCTTTGAAGAGAAGTAGAGGGTTGTTCTTCAATTGTTTCTGATTCAATATTTTCTTCCATAATAACTGTGGCTCCTTCAGCAACAAACAAATCCTCATCTTCAACAGGCGGATTATCTGCAACATTTTCTTCTTCACCCAGCGGATTATCTGCAACAAGGGCATCATCAACCCTAAATTGATGTATATCCTCAAATACACCCCATTCCATTTGTGAAACATCTCTCAGGGACCATTGTACAAGTAGCTTAACTAGTCCATGATGGCTAATGGAGCGATTTCCATTCTTTCACATCTCCTTAGCACTTGTAGAAATGAGATGGTATAAGAAATTAGGAACATTAACTCGCTGACCATGCCGCAGATGACTAAGTAACTTAAAATGAGGTGAATGCAGGTTTGAATACCACCCTTCACATGTAATGTATTTCATAACATACAAAGCTACTTGAGGCCAATGTGCTGGTAGAGAAACCCTTCTAGTTCCTTGTCTATCCACCATTAAGGGTCCATCAGTGGGAGTTGTGAACTTTGCCTTGGCACTCCTTGCATCTTTTGATTCTGGAAAGAGTTCTCCTTCCTGCAGCAACCCTATTGCTTCTACTATTCATTACTCCATAGCAATTACCCTCAAACCTTTAACCGTAGCTTCTCCTTCATTAAAGGAATGCATGAATTTTGCAGTAATTTCTTCGTTGTAATCCCTGATTTTCAAGAAGTAATCCAACCAACCATGGTTTCAGAAATAATGCTCATAAAGACCATCTTGCAGCAACCCTTCATGGACTGTTGGCTCATGGTGAATTAGATCACCACCTATCCTTTACTTTGATATTTTTCTCTCTGTAGCTGAACCAGAATATTTGACAGTATTGCTAAAAATGAAATCTCTTTACATATCTTAATTCTGGTAGCAAAATTTATTATTTACTTGCATGAAATAATAACATAATAAGTAATGATGGGGAGTAGATAAATTCGGGGTACCAAAAAGGATTGATAATTAATCATATTGGAAAATGAACCATAAAGTACCCCCCAACTTAACCTAGCACATGTCCACACAAGCTGACAAGATTTCACGTAGTGGAGTGGATTTAAACAGGATATAATCATAATGAACTAATAAATGTATAATTAAAATAAAATACAATATACATGTACCTGCAATTGCACAAAAATGAAGGCGAAATGAAATGAAATGATAGGTAAGAATGTGGGATGGAATGTCGTGGATGGGATTTTATGTATGAAGAATAATATTCCCATTTAAAATGGAAATATTTTATTATGAAATGACAAATATGTTCACTGTAGAGGCTGCAGGAACATTACCTTTATTACCTTGCTTAATTGCAACAGGAAGCTCATGAGTTGCTGCAAAATCAGTGTCAGTTGTTGCAGGAACCTTTTCAGTGGTTGCAGGAACCTTTATGTCACCTTGTGGAACAAACTGTTGTAGGAACTCTTCTTTAGTAGCTGGCTTATGATATAGTCTTAGTCGGTGCCCATTTACTAAGAGTTTAAATTGAACAGGATCAATTATGGACAAACAGACTACTCCATCCTAGAAAATTTCTTCTATCTCATAAGGACCTAACCACCTGGTTTGAAGCTTTCCCATAGCATCTTTATATCTAGAATCATAAAGTATTGCCCAGTGACCAACTTTGAATTTCTTTTCCCTGATATATTTATCATGTCATTTTGCTCTTTGATTTTGAATCAATTTTGTCTGGTGAACAACTATCTTTCTCCATTCATCTAGAGCATTTAATTACTGAATGCATTCTTTCTGTGCTTCAGACAATGTCATATTTAATTGCAAAGTTGTTCTCAAAGTTTTATGCTCAAATTCAATAGGCATCATTGTTGTTTTGCCATAAACCATCTCATAAGGTGTGAAACCAATTGGTGTTTTCCAAGTTTTCCTATATGCCCAAATTGCTTTTGAAAGCCAATGAGACCAATCTTTCTTGTGAATAGACACTATTTTTGTAAGAATAGCCTCAAGCTCTCTATTTGTAACTTCTACCTGTCCATTAGATTGTGGATGATATAGAGTAGAATTCCTGTGTCTTATATTGTATTCATTGACCAAAGCCTTTATCAATATTGAAGTAAATTGAGGTCCTTGGTCAGAGACAATTTCCCTTCGTACTCCATATCTTGTAAATATCTCCTCATAGAGAAACTCAACCACCTTATTATCTCTTGCATGTGTCATAGCTCTAGCTTCTACCCATTTTGTTACATAGTCTGTACATACCAAGATATAAGATTTTCCATTAGAAGGGGGATCAAATGGGCCAACAATCCCCACTTGTCAAATGGTGCAATTGATATTTGAGGATATAGTGGCATCTCATTAGATTTTGTAGGTTTGCCCATTTGCTGACATCTGTCACATTTCCTTGTGTACTGAGCTGCATCCTTGTGTAATGTGGGCCAATAGTATCCTGTATTAAGTATTTTCAGTGTTGTTTTTTGGCAGAAAAATGACCTCCACATGGCTCATCATGACATGCATGCAGGATGTCATATGTTTCATCTTCTTTGACACATTTTCGCATGACTTGGTTAGGTCCAATATAAAATAGACAATCAACAATCCATGAAAAGTTAAAACTTTTTTCAACTAGCAACCTTTTTTCCTTAGGAGAGAAATAAATTGGCATCTTAGCTATAGCTAGATAGTTGGCAATATCAGCATACCAAGGAGTGTGAGCCTGTATGAGAAACAAATGTTCATCTGGAAAAGTGTCATCTATTATTGTAGAATCTTCCTACAATTGAAGATGTGAAAGATAATCTGCAACCACATTAGACTTCCCTGGCTTATCAACAACTATGATATCAAATTCTTGCATCAACAATAACCAACGAGCTAATCTACCAGTGATTGATGGCTTATTCATGAGATATCTAATTACAGTATGATCTGTATGCACAAATATGGGATACCCTGTGATATAGTGTCTAAATTTGTTAAGTGCATATATGCCAGCTAGCATTTCCTTTTCAGTAACTGTGTAATTCAATTCAGGTCCCTGCAAATTCTTACTAATATAATATATTGCATTTTCCAATTTGTCAATTCTTTGGCCTAGCACTACTCCTATTGCATAATCAGATGCATCTGTATGGATTTGGAATGGTAAAGACCAATTTGGCCCCTTAAGAACTGGTGCTTGAGTCAAAGCATGCTTAATCTTTAAGAAAGCTTCATTGCATGCTGGGGTTCATTTAAATTCTACATCTTTGGTAAGCAGTGAATATAAGGGACTTGCAATTTTACTAAAATCTTTGATAAACCTTCTGTAGCATCTAGCATCACCAAGAAATCTTTTTGCTTCATAGGGTCATTAATATGCTAAATGACCTCAATCTTTGCTGGATCCACCTATATGCCTTGTATAGATATATGATGACCAAGGACTATTCCTTCTTCCATCATGATAAAACACTTCTCACTGTTTAAAGACAAATTATAGTCTTCACATCGCTACAAAAATTTCTTCAAATCATCCAATGCTTGATCAAATTCAGAACCATAAGTTGTGAAGTCATCCATGTAAATTTCCATAATATCTTGATAAATATTGGACAAAATACTAAACACTGTTCTTTGTAAAGTGGCTGGAGCATTACACAACCCAAAAGGAAGAACAAAATATGCATACGTGCCCCATGGGCAAGTAAATGTTGTCTTCTCTTGATCCTCTGGGGCTATTTGTATCTGATTGTAGCCACTAAATCCATCAAGGAATGAAAAATATCTCTTACCAACAAGAGAATCTAATACCTGATCCACAAATGGCAATGGAAAATGATCTTTTCTTGTTGCTAAATTCAGAGCTCTATAATCAACACATACCCTCCATTTGCCTCCTTTTTTAAGCACTATCACTAGAGGTGATACCCATTGACTGTCAGAGATAGGACAGATAAACCCAACTTTCAACAATTTCTTTAATTCTTCTTTAACTATCTCCTTCAAGGTAGGATTGACTCTTCTTTGAGGTTGTCTAAGTGGGCAACACTCATCCTTTATGTAAATATGATGAGTACAAATTGCTAGATCAATCCCACTCATATCCTTGTAATCCCATGCAAAAGCATTTTTATGGAGTTTCAACAAGTCTACAAGGCCCTCCTTTTGAATATCTGATAGATCTCTATTGATACTCAAATATTTATTCAATTCCAACTCTATCTTAATAGTAAGATCAATCTGGTTTATATCAGAAAAATGAGAAAAAGATAACTTCTGCGGCAACAGAGTATGCAAAATATCAGTGGCTGCAGGAAAGTCCAAACCTGCAATATTCGGAACCTATTCCTGCAATTTTTGCTCTTCTATAAATTCATTTATCAGTATTTTATAAAGAATTGATTCCTCATCATATAACTGCATGAGTGGTCCTCGATTAATCATCATGAGGTGATTAATAGAGTCAATTTCTTCATATTCCTCCCCCAAGATAGGCCAAATAGCTTGTTGTTGCTCAAGTTGTGGTTGTGCTGGAGAATACAAGGCTAATGTTTTTGTAGAACTCCCATCTGAAATAGTCATGTCTCCTGATCTACACCCAATATATGCATCAACTGTGGCAAGCCAAGATCTACCCAAAATGACTAGATATCCTCCCAATGTTGCTTTTGGAGATAGAATCATAAAGTCTGGAGGATATTCCTAGGAATCTAGAATAACTACTACATCCTCTATGATACCGTCAGGTCTCACTGTAGAGCCATTAGCAAGTTGGAGAACTATGGGTGTAGCCCTTAAACTATTGATCTCTAGATGTTTCATTACTTCCCTTGTCATTACATTAATGGCTACTCCTAAATCAATCAAAACATTCTTTATTTGACTGCCATTAATGACTATACTCACAATAGGACTACCTGGATCATAATACTTTGGAATTGCAATTTTACCTAACATGATATCAACCAATTGACCCATAACATGCACTATTTGTGGATCCTTTTTCTTCCTACCAGGTTTCTTTAGGCATGCCTCTCTCAATGCCTTACCATATATAGGCACATCCTTTATTTCTTGCAACAATGGAATTTTAACACAAATGTGCTTTAGTTGATCAATAATATCAAAGCTTTGCTGTTGTTCAATGGGAACTTCTTTGTCTTGTAATCTATGGGGAAATGGTGGCAATATTTGACTCTGGAGTATTGTATCTATTGAATTAGAGATTTCTTGCTCCTCCTGTACCTCAGTAATAACTGGATGAGAGGGATTAGGTAAAGTTGTTCCAGATCAAAGGTGTATGCCATCTAGTGATAAAGAATAGGCTGGATACTAATTAACATCAGCTGAATAAGGTTGTTGTTGTTGCTGAGATTTGATATTTGGATTTGGCAACGATTGAGTAGGAAACTGTGTTGGTTTAGGTGGTGCAACAGTAGCTACAGGAGGAGGCATTAAAGCAGGAGGTTGTGGCTGCTAAACAAGAGGCTGATATCCAGAAGATTGGGTTGGCCATGATTGGTTTCCCCTCCATTGAGAAGTAGGTTGTCGATTCCCTTGAAACTGGTTCCCTTGACCCTAAGGTGGATACTAGTTCCCCTGTGGCTACTGCCACTGTGGAACTTGATTACCAAATTGCTGCCCTTAGCCTTGTGACCCATATCAATGTGGATAGTTACCAAAATTTTGAGAATATTGTGGTTGCCATTGGTTATTTGGTGCATAAGAATTACCACTATAACCAGAAAAAGAAAGTGGAACGGGTGGCATACCTTGTCTTTGAAAATTTGGTCTTCTTTGAGCAACATAGAAGACTTGCTCATCCTCATCTTGAACTAGTTTGAAGTCAGGTACTTCCATGTTTGCAACCATCTTACATCTACAATCTTTCTTTCGCTATTTACAATGAGGACAAAATTCTGCAAGGAATGCATCAGCTTCCTCATGCTTCTTCTTAGCTGCCAATGTATCCAACAAGGTAGCCATATTGTTTATAATGTCCTCCTTGAAGTCCTTTAACAGATGACTAAGTTCCAATCTAGAAACTCCAATTCCAGATGCTGATAATGGTCCCCCTGGCTTAAATCTCCTATTCTTCTTAGATGTAGATCTGGAATACTTCTTGCAAATTTGTCCTATTTTAGCCCAAGTAGATTGTGTAATGTCACCTCCTCCCATAAGATCTAAGGAATCGGTGCATTCATCATTGATACCCCTCAAAAATATCAATTTGAGGGAATCTTCATTCAGAGTACTATGCTTGCACTTCTTGACACTTAACAAAAACCTTTCTAGATAATCTTCAAGACTCTCATCTTTAGTTTGTGTCATTCTAAAGATATCATCCCCATGATGATCAATGCCTCTACAATAATCTTTGTATTTTGCAAGAAACAACCATTTCATCTCATCCCATGTGTTTATTGTGCTACTACCCAAGCTCATAAACCATCTCAAGGATGACTCCTTCAAAGTGGCAGGAAATTTTTTGAGTCTATAGGCATCTATAGTATAGTCAAAACTCCTACAGAGAACATCAAACTCAAACAGAAATGTATTTGGATCCTCTATCACCAACCCATAGAATTTAGGGAGTGAAGATGTTGGAATGTTCTTGAGGTTAGCATTATCATGCTGATCAGAGATGGGAAACTCAAACATTGGACCTTGTGGTGGTGGTGGATTATTCCCACCAGGAGGAGGGTTCCCTTGCATTGGACTTGTGGGGGTTGTTACTATAGGAAATTCTTCTTCTTGTGGACCAAAAAGGAATTGAAGACTACCTTCTGGAAATTCAGATTCAGGGTGATTCAAATTTTGTGGGGCTTGGTAAAGTTTAGCAAAATGATTTATATCTGGGAAATTATCTTCTGCATGATTAGGATGAGTGGGCAGAAATCTACCTATGGGGTCTCTTCTTCTGCTATGCATGCAGATTCATGAAATTTTCAACCAATTAACTAGAAACTATAATAACTATAAAAGGTTCTTAGTTTGACACCATCCCTGGCAACGATGCCAAAAATGTCTACTCCAACTATAATAATAATAACTCTAATTGAAATCTCAATCCGAGTTTGGACATTCATCTAGTAAAGTTACTATTTTCATGGCTAGTGTTCATTTAGTTATCAACCCAGGGACGCAAAACTTGAAATGGGTCTGCACTATATATGCACTAAGCTCCTTCAATGGCTATTCTGCATTGTTGTAGTAACTAACATTATGTAGAAAGGAAAAGCAAGAATGGAAATCATAGAAGGATACATGAAAACTTATAAAAACTATGCTAGAATGATCTAATGTAAATAATAGAAATCACTCTATTCTGGCTTGGCTACAGGAACAGTCAGTGGATCTATTTCTAGTGGCTGCAAGAACAATCTAGGCATGAACTTCTACTACAACTAAAGAAGAAATAATTTCAATGAACATAAACACAGGATCACTCACCAAGTGGGCCCCCTTGGATGAGTGATAGCAAGCTTCCAGCAAAATACTTTTAACAAATCAGAACAACATATTTTTCATTCATTTCTTCCTGAAAATGATTACATGTTCTAAAAGAAAAACTCTAGAATGCTTGTCAAAATTCTCTGCTCTATTCCTTTCTATTCTGTCTAACCTCTAAGAAAAAGGAAGAGCTTATTATAAAGCAAAGGTCAACTACAATGGACAACTCAAATCATGCCCAAAAGAAGAGGCAGATGATTGACAGATGAAGAATATAACTAGAGCTTGGCTACAGGAAACATGGATCTAAACCGAACCACAGTCTTTGCACGCCGTAGCGATATTTTGTGAATTCAATGCCCACTAGAGTTAAACTCCCATAGTGATGTATGGTTGCTCCGGTTATGCCATATCTTGTGCACGCTAGGCTCCTCTTTAGTTTGATCTCGAGTTATCTCATTCGTGATTCTTCATTCCTTAGGTGCAAAAGGAGAACATCCATCACGGCATCATTTATTATCTGCACTAAACAAAAACAACATACAAGGACATGCATACGTATTTTACTTAATTAATACATTCATTAAATCTCATATAATATTATCCCAAATAATCCGCATAACAATAGGAACAAATCACTTGGCTACAGGAATAAATTGGCATGGCTGCAAGAATAGACCGAAAAAGTTCAAACATGATTTCATAAGTTCAGGTTTAACACATGGAATACATATAGTCAATTCACAATACTTTAATACCACAATGCAACCCAAAAGATGTCAAAAACCTATGAGTTTTGATGGCAAAAACATGACAAAGTATCAACTTATCAGTGGTCGCCCTAGTCCTTTGCACTTTTCGCACACCAAAGGGGGATTGATTTGTAACTGTAAATAATGCTTATTTTGAAGATCACAACTTCGTACCCATTTTCTACACATAGAAAGAAGGGGAAATAGATGGGGAGTAAGGGTTTACCTATGTCAAACCTCAGTTTAAAAATTAACCTTAATAGAAATATTGCAAATACTGAAATAAATAATGGAAGGATATACCTTAGATCTGCAATGACTGATAATGATGCTTTTCATCTTGAATGTAATCACATATGATGTATGATCAAATAGCATGAACATGACAAAACTCTAATCACACACACATGCTGACATATGAATTATTTAATGTTGCTCCACAATGGATAAATGAAGAATATGTAGCCTTGAAGATCTCTAGAAATGCTTGATGATGAATACTTTAATGCTAGATTTCTTTAAATGGGAACCTTATGATTCTCTTATTATCCTCCTGTATGATCAAATGAGAGGTATGGACCTCCTTATACACTTTCCTATTGGGAAAACATCCTAATATTTTGACAAGGGCTAACATGGAGATCACAATCCTGATAGCTCATTGTGACCATTGTGAGGGGACAAATTGGGGTCCTATTTGGGAGGACCAAGGTACCATGCCCTAGTCCAAATGAGGACCATGAAACCATGCCTTTTTCCTACCCTATTTTAGGATCGGGACCAAAGGGCAATGTAATATGTAAGGTGAAAATAAGGCTTGATTTGCATGATATAAGCATAATTAGATCTTAATTAAACATTGGGGTACAAACACTAAGGTGAGTGCCCCAAATGTTGACCAAATTATAAGGGATTATAATTTAGGATGCTACATTTAGCCCCCTGTTTAGTGGGAGATCCTGTGCAAATACTCACAATAAAGTAGACAAAAGAGAGATAAAGAAGAGGAGCAATGAGGAGAAAAATCACAAGTATAAGACATCACTAATTTTGGCAAACCAATCCCCCAATCTTAGGATATTAACTCACTCAAATATGCAAGGGTAGACAAAAACAAAATGGAAAAAAGATAAACAAATAAAAAACATAAAAAGACACAAGACACAAAAGACAAGAACCAAAAATAAGACCTCAAGTCAACTAGTTGAAGAAACCTCGATATCAAAATGTCTCAAACACTAATATCATTCTTGAAAAATGCCATCTCAAGAACACAAGTGATCACATAAAAGAGAAAATCATGCATCATCCATGAACTATAAATAGCTAGGCTATGAGCTCATGAGAAGAAGGAAAGAGAGAGCATGGATGCATAGTCTAGATGTGTTTTTTCTAGGCAATCCATGAGAAGAAGAATGAGAGAAGACATAATTACTTTCCCTTAGATATGTTTCTCTAGGTGATCCATGTTGTGGAGTGGTGTAGGAGCACCCTTCCAAGGTCTTCCTCCTTTTGGTTTTTGTTGGTGTTTTGCTTCTTTAGGAAGCCATTGTAAATGTAATAAGAGCCATGAGCTCATTGGTCTTATTTAGGTCCTAGTTTAGGTCCTAGGTTCTCAAGTCTTGGTTGAGGTTTCTTGTAGAGGAGAGGCTATGTGTTCCACTAATGAGTTTGGGGTCCTTTTAGCATGGTGGTTTCCATAGGATAGCCCAATGTAGGCCTAGGGGTCAAGAAAAGTAACATTGCAAAAGTTGCTCAAAAGTTGCAAAAGTTGCATGACAACTTTTCAAAGTTGTCAAGCAACTTTTCCACCTAATAGGTCAAAAACCTTAGCTTAGCATGGAGAACCCTACTTTTAGCACACAGACTAATGAAATGTTACTATATATTGTTACAAACCCTAAAATGATGGGTTGGATGTTAGTTTTGTATGGCCCAAGAACAAAGACCTTGACTGTGACTGTAATTTTGTTGCCAGTTAGCACAAATGGAGCATCAGAGAGTGATAATGGATTGTTTTGAAGACTAAATTGTGTTGAGAGTTTTGTGTTCTATCTACTCTTTCATTTTCAGCAATTAGATTTAGTGTGTTGTGTAGGTTTTGAGTCCTTTGTAATTATTTTGTAAAACACTCTTTCACTATCCAGTTTTGGACTGTTTTGTGTAATGGAATGATAACTCCTATCCCCATTGTGGAGTCACCATGAAACCATGGGGAATAGGAGTGGAAACCTTGTACAGTGTTCCAATACAAGTAGGGCCCTTGAAGATGTAGGGAAGCCATCCAAAGACCCACTCCTAGGCGAGACTGGACAGTGCCCGGCTAGGAAGGGTCAAGATTGCAAAGGTCCGTGAGAGCAAGGAAGGTTAGAGGAGGATGCACCCTTTGGAGGAGCTATAGAGGGGTGTGTGGAGAACCATTAGTGTGAAGGAGAAGCTTCCACCAATCCAAACAAGGTGGTATAAACACTAAACCTTCACTGTGACCCTGGCAGGCCTAAAAACCCTCTTAAAAACCCTTAAAAACCTCAAAATTCACCTAGGGCTGTGTACGGACACTTGGAGGCCTAAAACCTAGGAAATATTTGAGATTTTTCCAATTGAAGAGCAGTCCTTTTGGGGAGTTCCCCAAGTTGGGTCATCGTTTGCAAGAGGGAGCCCTAAAAGTTTTGAATGGAGGCCTAATTAGGCTCATTCCTTGTAGCCCTATTTTGCAGGATAGAGGCAAAATGGTGAGATCGGTATTAGATAGGGAGGCGTAAAATAATTGGGGGTACATGAATGGTGTGAAAACCATGCTTAGAACTAGTTCTAACCTTGCTAGGACCTAAGAAGGTGTAGGATAAGCCAAACCCTTATGAGCCTAAGTAAGGGTTCTTTTGAATTTCATGAGTAGGTTAGACCTTAAGAGAAGTATTGCAAGTTGTTGGTGGGTGGATTGGGAAAGGTCAAGGGATTCCACAAGAAAGGGAAGGCTAGCCCATTATATTTGTATCAGAGCAAGTGAAAGATTTGGTGGAATGTGCATGTCTCTATATTCTGGTGAATCAGTAGGGGAGAACATAATGGTCACTAATGCAGAGTTGGCTAGGGACGTAGAAGAGTAGAAGGAGAAGAATAGACTCCTTGAATAAGCTATGAGTGAGATAAGGGACAAGCTACAAGAACTGGTTGATCAGAGGACACATGGACTCTAGGGTGATGACACCAAGGATAAAGGCAAGAAAACTTGTAATACCCCGCCAGGAAACCTTAAAGGGTTTAAGTTAAAAACACTCAAATGGAGTGTAAATATATATTTTTTTATAATAATAATTAAGAGTGTTAATAATAAGTCACAACATTAAGATAATTTGGAGTTATCTAAAGCTTAGATAACACAATGAAAGACTAAACGAGCCTAAGGAGTTTCCCAATGTGATTACATAACCATACACCTAACCCAACTCGCGACACTTGATCCAATTAAGACGGATATCTTAATTAAATGTTAATACTTAAGACATGGATGTATATTATGTTCGATGAATTGACATCTTAGAATTTTAGGAAGCGTTCATCTATTTTGATTGGAGAGGGGGCTAACATGAGGATATTTACTCAATGCAATTTAAAACATAATTAGCTTAAGAATTCACCCATTTAGGTTTAAGTAGGGTTGACTTGACGAGTCTATCCATTTTAGATATAATGCAACTAATATAACGAAGTTCATTCATTTAGGTTTAAAAGTAACCAACCACAAATGAGATCATCCTTTATAGTTATAAGCAAGGCTAATGAGATGAAATTCATTCATTAAGAATTAAGTTGTAAATAATAAAACAAGGTTCCTTCATTTGATTTTAAACATAACCAACTAATAAGTCGTAGTTCATTTATAGAGGGTAAAATGTAAATAGCCAAAGAGTTCTTTCATTGAAGTTAAAATAATACTAAGAGATGGAGCTCAATTCATTAAGGTGAAAATGTACTATAGCCACATGAGTTCACCCCTTTAATTAAAATATAGTTAGCAAGATGATATTCATTCTTTCAGGATTAAAAATATAAGTACATAGTGATGATCATCCATTAGGATTAAAATATAACTAACTTGATGAGTTCACTCTTTTTAGTTTAAAATAAAGTTAATATGAAGAAATACATTCGCTATGGGTAAGATATAACCAACTAAATGAGTTCTTCCATTTTAGTTCAATTATAGCTATCATGAAGAAGTTCATTTATTAAGGTTGTAATATGGATAGCCAGTTTGAGTTCATCCAATTATAAAACTAATTTGGTGAGGATTATTTGATTTAGGATAAAGCGTAAACAATTAAATAAATTTATCCAATATAGTGAAATATAGCTAACATGATGATGTTCATTTATTAAGATAATAGGCTAAGTAGCCGAATGAGGTTCATCCATTAGTTATCAATTTAGATATTATGACAATAATCCAATGATTGTTACCCATCCAATACGGTCAAATTTCAAGCTTTATAACAAGTTAATCCAATATTTGTAACCTAGCGAGTTCTTCCCATACTTATTTCTTTTTAGTAACATTAACAAAATACTTTCCATAATCATATTTACAATCTTTTATTACCCTAATTACTACATTTAACAAGAGGACTTTATTCATGCATTCAAGGAATAACTCCATTAAATCCCCATTATACACCTACAAAAATGCAACAATACATGGTAACTTAAAGTACGAAATAACAGAGACAATAGCATCACATAACACAGATATGATCTCGGAGTTCACCCCTAGAGGGCTACATCTCCGGGTCTGCTCAACTGCAAGACCCCTCTGGCATTTAATATAGTTAGGATTACATAAGTTTCAAGTCTATTACATCTCTACCATTTAGGCAAACACAAATCACTATACAACAACCACCTCGGTCGATAATTACATAATGATCCCTTTTGAGGCGGATACGACTGAACACATCAAAAGCAAACACAAGGGTTTCTTAACTGATGGTTCCCTAATTAGGAACTTGACTGACTATGACCAAACACAAGCAATCCAGACGACATGGTCCTAACACTCCTATCAAGGTCATGCCATTACTTGAGACATATCAATTTCAAAAAAAAACAATGAAACAATGCACAAGATTTAACCGGAAAGCACAATCATTTCTCATGTTGATTTAAGCATCTAAATAGGTTATTAACCTTAGATAAACATCATTTACATGTTGGTTTAGTCACCATACTCTAGTCCCCTTTTCTAGTAACACAAAATTTACCCTTTTACCAACGAAACAAAATATATTAAATATTAAATAGGGTAATGGGACAAACATCTCCAAACAAAATAAAGTTCCCTAGCATAAAATTTAAGAAACATTCACCATTCTATTTATTCAATAGCATATATATAAATCCCAGTATTCACCAACTTATAATAAAAAAATAATAGTAACATTACAACAGTTGATATTTCAATGGAAATAATAGCTATAATGGAACCAATGATTAATATATAATTAATGATATATACTAAATAGATATCATCTAAATTAGCGTATATTTTAATATATATATATATATATATATATATATATATATCATTCCATTATTAATGATTATTACTTGATGGTAATTAAATCTCCACCCATTTCTAGTAATAATAAATCATACTGCTTTATATATGATTTATATTATTATTTTAAATTTTGTTTTATTATTTCACCAAAATAAATTTATAAAAATTTAAATTTTTTTTAAAAAACATAAAAAAAGAGGGCGGCCAAACCCTAGGGCATCAACCCTAGGTCAGCTTTGCCCTAGCCACTGGGCCTGCGACCACCACGACAGATGCAGCCCCTCGGCCTCCACACACAGTGGAGCCAGGGGATATTACGACCGCCGTGGGGGTCGCAGCCCCTTCGGCCTCCACTTCTATGGAGCCAGGGGTTGTTGCAGCCGCCATGGGGTCCGCAGCCCCTTCGACACCCACACGTAATGGAGCGGGGTGTCTGGGTTGAGCTTCGGCTCCCCCCCCGAAAACCCCCTATTTTTTTTTTCTCTTTATTTTTATTTTATATTTTTTTTGTATATTCCAATTTCGACTTAACTATTTTTTTTTGAAATACACATAAACGAAATAGCTAAAAGAAACATAAAACCCCCATTAACCATTTATCACAGTCATAGCCATTTTTTTTCTTTTTCCAGAATGTTATGGGTTTCAAAAAAAAAATAGAAGAAATTGATGAATAATCATCCAATCCAAACAAATATTTGGGCATAAGGCAATTCATTTCTCACACAAAGATCCTACAATAAGCCACTCTTTAACAAATTTCTACTATGAACTTACTCATGGACAATCAATGGAAAATTTGAAAACCTTATTTGCAAGAAGAGCATTCAAACCCCTTTTATTTTTAAAGAAACATTTTAACCAAACTGGTGAACAGATTCCTACCTCAATAACCATTCCTGGAAGAATTTGAAGATGAGCCCCCAAATCTGCAGCTGTAGAAATCCCTCTATTTCCCCCAAATCTCCATTCCCATATTTTTCTCTTTTTTTTTCCCAAAAAAAACTCAATCCCCAAAAAAAATTTTCAACCTAGGTTAAATGGAAGCCAATTTTGACCTAATTTGTAATTTCGAAATTTAAGCCCTTTTAAAATAAAAAGAAATAATAATTCTTTTCACTATTAAATTATTTTAACTTGATTTTCTAATTAGTATACTTCTCTCTTATTTAATCTTAATTTTAATTTCTCAATATTAATTAAGCCAACATTTATATTTCAAACTATTGGCAAGGGTAAAGTATTTAAATTAAATAAATTTCCAAAATCAATCTTTTACACTATATCAAACTTTACAAATAAAAAAATGATTTTCTTTAAATAATAAAATTTACCCTTTCATTTCCAAAATGCAAAAGTGGTTAAATTATTTCTATTTCCAAATGACTTTAAATCTTTTTTTTTTTTTTAAATGCATAAACTAATTAAATTCGCTATTTAAAATTAACTATTAAACTAAACTCACTACAAACATAAATAAAGTGATCTTTTTGATAAATGAATAATCTCATGAAAGTAACCTATTTATTTTAATTTCTCAACTAATAATGCATAAATGAACACATTAATTCAAATTAAATACTTAGGATAAAATAATCCATTTGCCACACGCAAGGCACACAAACCAAGAAAGTCCACCAATCACACGACATGCAACCCAAACGACAGAGGAACCCTACGGACCACACACAACGCTCACCTGATCATGGCTAAGGCAAGACGAGAGTTTTATGACCACCTAATCCAAATCCTAAGGATGAAGGAGGTATACTCAACCATGCAAAACCTGATGGAGATGAACCTCGCCCTAGGCAGTGTTGTACCTGCAATCTCCTGCAACCATGAGTCACACAGGCTTACATATATATACATATTCCATGAAGGCGTTAGCTCGAGATTTATAACAAGAATTAGGGAAACAATTACATCTACACAAGAATTGATGCAAAAGCACAATAATAGGTATGCACAATTATTTATATTATCTATTCTACCACATTGCATAATGGTAAATTAACCATTCAAGAATGTCACATAGGAAGTCAACCAAGGTCAAACCGGTTTTACAAGGCCGACTAGGGTAGGGGCATTACATTCTCCCCCCCAGGCTCCGACTTACTCCTGGAAGTCGCAAGGCTAAGCGGAAGTCATACAACACGTATTAGCCCTTAAACTCAATTAACAATTATCAATTTGCATAAATAAATATTTTGTCAACAATTTAAAACATTATTTATAAATCCTCTACAAATGTCATTATCCATTAACAGAATGCATCTAAAATCATACACTTCTTAAAATATTCTAGAATTTACACACAATCATAGTAGAGAAACAAGATTTTTTTTTTTTCCTTCTTTTCATTACACCAAATTAAAGCAATTGAAAGATATAGGCAACGATTACCATACTCATTCTACCAAGTAGGACAAGAAACATGCCATCAAGATCAATTTCTTTTACCAATTCATCTCTTTCACAAAACTTTATCGCATAGAACTAGCTTCAAATATCAATTTCTACAACCAAGTTAACTTTCGACAAATAAGAGCAACGTAAAGAACTCAATTGTTTACACTTTTCAGGCATAAAAGAACTTTCCAAATGACCATGTCCCATAACATAGTGACAAGTTAACACCATTTAAACCATGATTACACATAATAACCATCCACATAACTGGAATTTGCACAACACAAAAGGCCACATGTGAGCATGTCTAATTCTCGGTCAGAGGTAGCATGCACGATCAACATCTCTATGCCCGATCTCAGAAAAAATAACAGGATCATCAATATCCAACATCTCACTCAAGGGCTTGATGGTGCTAGGGTACACCATAGCGGTGCTACCTTCCATACAAGACCCTCATGAATATCCCTTGTTGCGTAAGGTGTTTAGCCTCCAAGAGATAGTCACCACTCATAGGTAGGTAGTGGATCCTAGCTGTCTTGCAGCCTCACATACCTCCATCCTCAAGGTTCCCGACGTCTACTTCCTCGTATACACTCATCCAAGACCATCCCCTACGTTCTTGGAGAGGAATTCACATTGCAACACAAGACCAGCTTACGAAAACAATAATGATAAACTAGTTTAGCCACCAAAGTATAGAAGTATAAAGATAATAATCGTCAATTCCAACAGTAAGGCAAGAAAATAATTTTGAAATTGTAACATCAAATCAAGTAAAAACAAGATTGCAAGATCGTGGCTAAACCTTCAAGGTCAAAATAAAATAAATTGCTAGCCCACAAGGAAATAAATAATAAATAAATAATAAAAGAAGATCATAAGTGCATATTACATCACTACGTGACTAGCAGCTAGCCACCAACGAGGAAGGAAGGAACAATCATCTAGCTATCATAGTAGTTCATCATGTGGTGTGGCCTAGTCACACATCAACATGGCATGGCAGTGTGCACCTCGGCATCACCCCGCATCACATCATCATGCGGCATGGCTCTACCCTATACCTATCGGTAGGCCGCATGGAAATGTCTACTACATCCCGCATCGTGTCTCAGCACGGCATGGCAATACTCCAAGCGGAAAGGGCGCGCAATGGACGTATCCCACATGGCAGTGTACCTCGTGGATAAGGCATGCACCAGTCACACCCCGCATAGCAATGTTCTGCTCAGGATACTCGCCGTAAGCCAGACGTATGCATGGCTAAGGTCTACCCACAAGTCTACCAACACTAGTCAATTGGCAACTCATGTAAGAAAATAACACGCCTCTCATGAAGACAAGGCAAAAGATGCTCCAATAAAATCCATCAATATGCTCAAGAACTGTCATCCATATGCTCAAAATAAGGGATAGGAATTAGGCTGGCACACATGAACCTCATAAATCGATTCATCATAAGGGAAAGTATTGAGTACACCTATAATACAGTTTCATTATATAACTATATTTTTCCTTGAGATAGGGAAGCTAAAGTCGCTTCGTGGTGACATTACTCATACGTCGTTCATACTATTTAAGGAATGGTGACTTCTAATACTACCCCTTCACATACCGACTTATCAACAACCTGTGGGTTGGCACTCAGTAAGGGAACAAATATGCAACATCACATAAATAGTATGGTTTCCCATACTCATAAGCAAACATATCCCCCATGGTTGATTACTTCACCATCCCATGGGCACACATAGTAAGTACGGGTTTCTTACAACACACAAGGAATAGCACCATTACTGGTTTAGTCACATTTACGTGGAATAGTTTTCAATATGCTATCATCTACTTAAGGGAAGTTTTAATTATGCTTTTCACATGAATCACTAATTAAGGTTTACTCTAGAACACGTACTGAAATTCTTGACAATTCAAATTTACACAAGGAATTAACGTCATTCCAATATCCTTCTCCAATTCCACTAAGCATTTTTATTCACATTATGCAATTTTCTTTTCCAAAGCGAAAAACTTTCCTCTTTCAATTAGAAGCCAAAAGCAGACATACAATTTCAGCGTTATAAAAATTCTTCTTAAATCATTGCATTCTTAATAGTATTTCAAAAACAACAAATCCGATAATTTAGGCAAGAGGAGGAAGAGAGTTGGAAAATCAACTATTTCCTACGAATACACAAGATCAATAAGATCACACTATATGCTCATATATAAGTCTATCATTTTAGTTGCACGGTTTTCATTTCGCTATCTTTTAGGAGGGTGCCAAAGCAACCTAACATGACATTTCTAATTATTATTGTTGCAATATAATGTTCTAGTTTTCTGAACAAGAATTCAAGACTACCAATTTTTTGGTAATACAAGTCTTCTTGAGAACAATCACTATTTGTAATACAATACAATAATACATCAAATCTAACATTGAAAATTCATAATACGACAAGGTAAATGAAGAGCTATCTACTAGATATTACACATTAATGCATACAAATTAACAAGTCTTTCATTCACTCTTTCTAAACACAATAAGACATTTATCTATATCCAAAAAAAGTTAAATGGTGGTTCACTAAAATAGGTCCTAAATCAAACTAGTTTGAATAAGCACATAAAACAATCTTTCGAGGAACACATTAATACACTCTTGAAGCTACTATAACATGTTCTCTTTTGGTTTTCCTTTCACAACAAGCAATTTTCACAAAATCAACTATGCGCATATTACTGCACCTTACCTAAGATAGACTTTAATTATATTACTCTTACAAAGCACATGGAGAAACCTTAATGCAAACATACAATTTTTTTTCTCTCAATAACAAATATTAACTTTCAAACCAAATCCCTTTCGCAATCCAAAAACACATAGAGTTATAAGGCTCACACAAGGGCTCAAGGAGTCACAACCTTTCTCTTGCAAAAATAAAACTCATATTTAAGGGATAGTTACACATATATCAAGCATTTTAAATTTCTAGAGAGAGAGAGAGGAAGGGTGATAATCATTCATTTTTCTACATAGTAAGCATTTAATTTTTTTTTGCCATACTAGTCCTTCAAGTGGACAACACTAAGATAGATCATAACCATAACAAGCACATTTTGTACTTTTAGATTCAAGACAATACCAACCAACCCAGACGGATTGGTCAAAAGAGTAAAACAATTCAAGAACGAAGGTACATACGACTCTCTTTCAGAATAAGAGGAATCGTAGACCAGGATGCAATAAGTAAATAAAGCACATATAATCATTCCAAAACACCTACATCAAGAAGGTGACAACAAGGTGTGAACACATGTGTTACACACAAGTAGGGTTTGTTCAATCACACTCACACATCAAGGAGGACAAGCATACAACATAAGGTTGACACACCACACCAACTAAAGGCACAAGTGAAACCAGAGATCCCAGTGTTGCAACATGGGCTCTGATACCAAGTGTAATACCCCGCCAGGAAACCCTAAGGGGTTTAAGTTAAAAACACTCAAATGGAGTGTAAATATTTTTTTTTATATAATAATAATTAAGAGTATTAATAATAAGTCACAACATTAAGATAATTTGGAGTTATCTAAAGCTTAGATAACACAGCGGAAGACTAAATGAGCCTAAGGAGTTTCCCAACGTGATTACGTAACCATACACCTAACCCAACTCGCGACATTTGATCCAATTAAGACGAATATCTTAATTACATGTTAATACTTAAGACATGGATGTATATTATGTTTGATGAATTGACATCTTAGAATTTTAGGAAGCGTTCATCTATTTTGATTGGAGAGGGGGCTAACATGAGGATATTTACTCGATGCAATTTAAAACATAATTAGCTTAAGAATTCACCCATTTAGGTTTAAGTAGGGTTGACTTGACGAGTCTATCCATTTTAGATATAATGCGACTAATATAACGAAGTTCATTCATTTAGGTTTAAAAGTAACCAACCACAAATGAGATCATCCTGTATAGTTATAAGCAAGGCTAATGAGATGAAATTCATTCATTAAGAATTAAGTTGTAAATAATAAAATGAGGTTCCTTCATTTGGTTTTAAACATAACCAACTAATAAGTCGTAGTTCATTTATAGAGGGTAAAATGTAAATAGCCAAAGAGTTCTTTCATTGAAGTTAAAATAATACTAAGAGATGGAGCTCAATTCATTAAGGTGAAAATGTTCTATAGCCACATGAGTTCATCCCTTTAATTAAAATATAGTTAGCAAGATGATATTCATTCTTTTAGGATTAACAATATAAGTACATAGTGACGATCATCCATTAGGATTAAAATATAACTAACTTAATGAGTTCACTCTTTTTAGTTTAAAATAAAGTTAATATGAAAAAATACATTCGCTATGGGTAAGATATAACCAACTAAATGAGTTCTTCCATTTTAGTTCAATTATAGCTATCATGAAGAAGTTCATTTATTAAGGTTGTAATATGGATAGCCAGTTTGAGTTCATCCAATTATAAAACTAATTTGGTGAAGATTATTTGATTTAGGATAAAGAGTAAACAATTAAATAAATTTATCCAATATAGTGAAATATAGCTAACATGACGATGTTCATTTGTTAAGATAATACACTAAGTAGCCGAATGAGGTTCATCCATTAGTTATCAATTTAGATATTATGACATTAATCCAATGATTGTTACTCATCCAATACGGTCAAATTTCAAGCTTTATAACAAGTTAATCCAATATTTGTAACCTAGCGAGTTCTTCCCATACTTCTTTTCATTAACATTAACAAAATACTTTCCATAATGATATTTACAATCTTTTATTACCCTAATTACTACATTTAACAAGAGGACTTTATTCATGCATTCAAGGAATAACTCCATTAAATCCCCATTATACACCTACAAAAATGAAACCATACATGATAACTTAAAGTACGAAATAAGAGAGACAATAGCATCGCATAACACAGATATGATCTCAGAGTTCACCCCTAGAGGGCTACATCTCCGGGTCTGCTCAACTGGAAGACCCCTCTGGCATTTAATATAGTTAGGATTACATAAGTTTCAAGTCTATTACATCTCTGTCGTTTAGGTGAACACAAATCACTATACAACAACCACCTCGGTCAATAATTACATAATGATCCCTTTTGAGGCGTATACGACTAAACACATCAAAAGCAAATACAAGGGCTTCTTAACTGATGGTTCCCTAATTAGGAACTTGACTGACTATGACCAAACACAAGCAATCTAGACGACAGGGTCCTAACACTCCTATCAAGGTCATGCCATTACTTTAGACATATCGATTTCAAAAAAAAACAACGAAACCATGCACAAGCTTTAACCAGAAAGCACAATCATTTCTCATGTTGATTTAAGCATCTAAATAGGTTATTAATCTTAGATAAACATCATTGACATGTTGGTTTACTTACCATACTCTAGTCCCCTTTTCTAGTAACACAAAATTTACCCTTTTACCAATGGAACAAAATATATTAAATATTAAATAGGGTAATGGGACAAACATCTCCCAACAAAATAAAGTTCCCTAGCATAAAATTTAAGAAACATTCACCATTCGATTTATTCAATAGCATATATATAAATCCCAGTATTCACCAACTTATAATAAAAAAAATAATAGCAACATTACAACAGTTGATATTTCAATGGAAATAATAGCTATAATGGAACCAATGATTAATATATAATTAATAATATATACTAAATAGATATCATCTAAATTAGCATATATATATATATATATCAACTATTAATGATTATCACTTGATGGTAATTAAATCTTCACCCATTTCTAATAATAATAATTCATATTGCTTTATATATGATTTATATTATTATTTTAAATTTTGTTTTATTATTTCACCAAACTAAATTTATAAAAAAATTTAAATTTTTTTTAAAAAAATAAAAAAAGAGGGCGGCCAAACCCTAGGGTGGCAACCCTAGGTCAGCTTTGCCCTAGTCATTGGGCCTACGGCTGCCACGATGGACACAGCCCCTTGGCCTCCACACATAGTGGAGCCAGGGGATATTGCGGCCGTCGTGGGGGTTGCAGCCCCTTTGGCCTCCAGTTCTATGGAGCCGGGGGTTGCTGCGGCCGCCATGGGGTCTGCAGCCCCTTCGACACCCACACGCAGTGGAGCGGGGTGTCTGGGTTGAGCTTCAACTCCCCCCCCCAAAAACCCTCTATTTTTTTTTCTCTTTATTTTTATTTTATATTTTTTTTGTATATTCCAGTTTCGACTTAACTATTTTTTTTTGAAATACACATAAATGAAATAGCTAAAAGAAACGTAAAACCCCCATTAACCATTTATCACAGTCATAGCCATTTTTTTTCTTTTTCTAGAATGTTATGGGTTTCAAAAAAAAATAGAAGAAATTGATGAATAACCATCCAATCCAAACAAATATTTGGGCATAAGGCAGTTCATTTCTCACACAAAGATCCTACAATAAGCCACTCTTTAACAAATTTCTACTATGAACTTACTCATGGACAATCAATGGAAAATTTGAAAACCATATTTGCAAGAAGAGCATTCAAACCCCTTTTATTTTTAAAGAAACATTTTAACCAAACTGGTGAATAGATTCCTACCTCAATAAGCATTCCTGGAAGAATTTGAAGATGAGCCCCCAAATCTATAGCTGTAGAAATCCCTCTTTTTCCCCCAAATCTCCATCCCCATATTTTATTTTATTTTTTCCCAAAAAAAACTCAATCCCCCAAAATATTTTTCAACCTAGGTTAAATGGGAGCCAATTTTGACCTAATTTCGAATTTCAAAATTTAAGCCCTTTTAAAATAAAAAGAAATAATAATTCTTTTCACTATTAAATTATTTTAACTTGATTTTCTAATTAGTATACTTCTCTCTTATTTAATCTTAATTTTAATTTCTCAATATTAATTAAGCCAACATTTATATTTCAAACTATTGGCAAGGGTAAAGTATTTAAATTAAATAAATTTCCAAAACCAATCTTTTACACTATATCAAACTTTACAAATAAAAAAAAAATGATTTTCTTTAAATAATAAAATTTACCCTTTCATTTCCAAAATGCAAAAGTGGTTAAATTATTTCTATTTCCAAATGACTTTAAATCTTCTTTTTTTTTTAAAACGCATAAACTAATTAAATTCGTTATTTAAAATTAACTATTAAACTAAACTTGCTACAAACATAAATAAAGTGCTCTTTTTGATAAATGACTAATCTCATGAAAGTAACCTATTTATTTTAATTTCTCAACTAATAATGTGTAAATGAACACATTAATTCAAATTAAATACTTAGGATAAAATAATCCATTTGCCACATGCAAGGCACACAAACCAAGAAAGTCCACCAATCACACGACATGCAACCCAAATGACAGAGGAACCCTACAGACCACACACGACGCTCACCTAATCATGGCTAAGGCAAGACGAGAATTTTATGACTACCTAATCCAAATCCTAAGGATGAAGGAGGTATACTCAACCATGCGAATCCCGATGGAGATGAACATCGCCCTAGGTGGTGTTGTACTTGCAATCTCCTGCAAGCATGAGTCACGCAAGCATACATATATATACATATTCCATGAAGGCGTTAGCTCAAGATTTATAACAAGAATTAGGGAAACAATTACATCTACACAAGAATTGATGCAAAAGCACAATAATAGGTATGTACAATTATTTATATTATCTATTCTACCACATTGCATAACGATAAATTAATCATTCAAGAATGTCACATAGGAAGTCAACCAAGGTCAAACCGATTTTACAAGGCTGACTAGGGTAGGGGCATTACAAAACTATTGATATAGATGACATTATACCTGAACCAGATCCCTTGATCAATGAAGAACCTTTTGTAAAGGCCATTAAGGCTTTGAATACTAAAGCTTTTGAAGGATTGCCACATTTCAGTGGAAGGATGGACATTGACATTGTCATGGAATGGATTGAGGGTATGGAGAACCACTTTCAGTGTGAAGGTGTGACAGAAGCTCAAAAGGCTAAGGTTGCCAAATCTAGACTAAGGGGAGCAGCCTTGACATGGTGGAAATACTTACAAGAGGAGAGGATTAGCATGGGGAAGCTACCCATTGCAAATTCGAAGGCCATGGTGAGTAAGATCAAGGAGAACTACTTGCCAGAGGACTATGAAGTCCAACTTCATAAGAAGAGATAGGGATTAAAGCAAAAGGATCTTGATGTGGCCTCCTACATAGAGGAGTTTCAAAAGCTTTGTCTTAGATCCAAAGTCCAAGAAGAAGAATCTATTAAGGTGGCTAGGTATCTAAGTGGTCTAAAGTGGAACATCCAAGAGGAGATAAGCCTATGGACTCCTACCACTGTCCAAAAGTGTCATCAGCTTGCTGCTAAGGTAGAAGAGAGGAACAGAAGGAAGGGAGACTCCAACAACAAGGGTAGAGGCAGAGGTAGAGATCAAATGACTCACCAAGGTGGTTACTAAAACAAGGCAAATGGGCAAAGGAATCAAGGAGAGTCTAAGTTGATTGAGCATAACAGTGAGACCACTCTTAGAGGAGGAAATTCTCAAGGTAGAGGTGCACAAGGGGGGCCGAATAGGGGCAGGGGTACCGGTAGGAGTAGTTCCTACTATGAAACCATGAAATGCTACAATTGTGGTCAATTGGGACACCCGGCCTATAGATGCCCTGACAAGCCTACATCATCAAACAATGGGAAAAGGGTTGCTTATGTCCATGAAGACACATCAAGTAACAAGACACCTGAGGTAGACCATATTGAATCAGAGGTTGGAGAAAATTTGATGTTCAATAGAGTCTTGATAAGACAGCCGGTTAAGGATGAACCTAAGCATAGGAGAGCATTGTTTAGGGTGAGATGCAAGATCCTTGGTAAATTTTGCAAGGTGATAGCTGATTCAGGGTCAACTAATAACATCATATCAGATGAGGCAGCCAAGAAGTTGAAACTCACAAGGATACCCCACACTAGCCCTTACAAGGTGACATGGTTGAATCAAGAGTAGAGTGTGCTTATCAATGAACAAACTTGGGTAGAGTTTTCCATTGGAGGATATAAGGATAAGATCCTTTGTGATGTGTTACCCATGGATGCCTGTCATCTAATACTAGGTAGACCCTGGCAATTTGATAGGAAGGTGATCTATGATGGAGAGGAGAACTCCATTTCCTTCAAGAAGGATAATAGAACCTTTAAGATTCAGTCTTTGACAGAGAATGATGAGGAAACCTCAAGAACATCTAGTGTCTTATTGAATACTGGTAAAGAGTTCTTATACTTGCTACATGAGGAGGAGATAGTGAGGTGTGCCATCTTTGTGAAGCCAAAGGAGGAGGAAGACAAGTTGTAGACAGAGGTACCCAGGGAGGTGAAGCAAATGTTGCAAGAGTATAAGGACATAGTGAGTGATGGAGCACCTACAACACTTCCACCAAGAAGGTCTATAAGCCATCAAATAGACTTTGTTCCTGGTGCATCCCTACCCAATAAAGCTACATATAAGATCACACCTGATCAAAACAAGGAGGTGGCAAGGCAAGTGCAGGAGTTGTTGGATCAAGGATTGATCAAGAAGAGCATCAACCCATGTGTAGTCCCGATAGTGCTTGCATCAAAGAAGGGAGGTAAGTGGAGACTTTGTACTGATTCAAGGGCAATCAATAGGATCACCATAAGGTACAGATTTCCTATTCCTAGAATAGAGGATCTGATGGACTGTTTAGGAGGTGCCATGTATTTTACCAAGTTGGATCTTAAAAGTGGTTATGATCAGATTAGAATTAAGGAGGGTGATGAGTGGAAGATCACTTTTAAGACCACAAAAGGGTTATATGAATGGCTTGTGATGCCATTTGGACTCACCAATGCCCCAAGAACCTTCATGAGGTTGATGAATGAGGTGTTAAAGGACTTCATTTGTAGGTTTGTGGTAGTGTACTTAGATGACATACTCATCTATAGTAGAACCAAAGAGGAGCACCTAGAACATCTGAGGTTAGTCCTAGAGAGGTTGCATGAAGAGAAGTTGGCAATCAACTTAGAGAAGTGTGACTTTTTGAAGCAAGAGTTGGTCTACTTGGGATTTGTGGTGTCTAAGGGAACCATGAAGATGGATCCAAGCAAAGTGGAAGCAATCTTGAATTGGCCTGCTCCTAAAATAGGGATTGAAGTTAGGAGTTTCCATGGTTTAGCCCAATTCTATAGAAAGTTTGTGAGGAACTTCAGTGGCATATGTGCACTAGTACTTGACACCATAAAGGAGGCCTAAAAACTAAATTCAAATGGAGTGAACAGGCTGATAAAGCATTCCAATTATTGAAGCAAGAAGTAGCCACAAAACCCATCCTAATCTTACCTACTTTCAACAAGCTATTCACTTTGGAGTATGGTGCAGGAGAACCCTTCCAAGGTCTTCCTCCTTTTGGTTTTTGTGGGTGTTTTGCTTCTTTAGGAAGCCATTGTAAATGTAATAAGAGCCATGAGCTCATTGGTCTTATTTAGGTCCTAGTTTAGGTCCTAGGTTCTCAAGTCTTGGTTGTGGTTTCTTGTGGAGGAGAGGCTATGTGTTCCATTGATGAGTTTGGGGTCCTTTTAGCATGGTGGTTTCCATAGGATAGCCCAATGTAGGCCTAGGGGTCAAGAAAAGCAACATTGCAAAAGTTGCTCAAAAGTTGCATGACAACTTTTCAAAGTTGTCAAGCAACTTTTCCACCTAATAGGTCAAAAACCTTAGCTTAGCATGGAGAACCCTGCTTTTGGCACACAGACTAAGGAAATGTTACTATATATTTTTACAAACCCTAAAATGATGGGTTGGATGTTAGTTTTGTACGGCCCAAGAACAAAGACCTTGACTGTGATTGTAATTTTGTTGCTAGTTGGCACAAATGGAGCATTAGAGAGTGATAATGGATTGTTTTGCAGACTAAATTGTGTTGAGAGTTTTGTGTTGTGTCTAATCTTTCATTTTGAGCAATTAGATTTAGTGTGTTGTGCAGGTTTTGAGTCCTTTGTAATTATTTTGTAAAACACTCTTTCACTGTCCAGTTTTGGACTGTTTTGTGTAATGGAATGATAACTCCTATCCCCATTGTGGAGTCACCATGAAACCATGGGGAATAGGAGCGGAAACCTTGTACAATGTTCCAATACAAGTATGACCCTTGAAGATGTAGGGAAGCCATCCAAAGACCCACTCCTAGGCGAGACTGGATAGTGCCCGACTAGGAAGGGTCAATATTGCAGAGGTCCATGAGAGCAAGGAAGGTTAGAGGAGGATGCACCCTTTGGAGAAGTTGTAGAGGGGTGCATGGAGCACCATTTGTGAGAAGGAGACACTTCCAACAATCTAGACAAGGTGGTAGAAACACTAAACCTTCACTATGACCCTGGTAGGCCTAAAAACCCTCTTAAAAACCCCAAAATTCACCTAGGGCTGTGTACGGACACTTGGAGGCCTAAAACCTAGGAAATATTTGATATTTTTCCAATTGAACAACAATCCTTTTGGGGAGTTCCATAATTTGGGTCATCGTTTGCAAGAGGGAGCCCTAAAAGTCCGGAATGGAGGCCTAATTGGGCTCATTCCTTGGAGCCCTATTTTGTAGGATAGAGGCAAAATGGTGAGATTGGTAATAGATAGGGAGGCCTAAAACTCTTGGGGGTACTTGAATGGTGGGAAAACCATGCTTAGAACTAGTTCTAACCTTTTTAGGACCTAAGGATGTGTAGGATAAGCCGAACCCTTATGAGCCTAAGTAAGGGTTCTTTTGAATCTCATGAGTAGGTGAGACCTTAAGAGAATTATTGCAAGTTGTTGGTGGGTGGATTGGGCAAGGTCAGGGGATTCCACAAGCAAGGGAAGTCCTAGAGACCCTAGGGTATGTTTGGAACACCTGGTGATCCAAGGAAAGGATCAAAGAGCATAGACTAGGCTAGTCTATCCCATACCCATTCCCATCATGGAGGGGAATAGGAATAGTCTAGTTGTGTTTCACTAGTTCCAATCATCCTTGTTCATGTGTGCAAGTGATATTTGGTTTCAAGTATATAGCACCTTGCATAAGAGTTTGTTTCCTTTGGTTTCAAGTGTGCATCATCTTGTTTAAGACATGTAATGCAAATTCAAATGCCAAGGGGCAAATGTATAAATGCTAAGTGGCGAATGTCTAGTTCTGGGAACATCTCTCTTAAGAGTTTGTTTTCTCTAGTTTTGAGAATATGTAACCCCATTTAGGAAATATACATGCCTAGTTTCGAGCTCATCCCATCTAAGAGTTTTTTTTTCTCTAGTTTCAATGATGTATAACCCTACTTAAGACATATATCAATGCTACATCTAGTTTTGGGTGTGAAGGATCATGTATAAGAGTTTGTTTTCTCTAGTTCCAAGGATGAACACCCCATTTAAGACATGCAAAGGTATGTTATATTATGATACAAAGGGAGCGATATGGGTGCCACTCTGATGTAGCCATAATCAGTAAAAACCCTCAAAAGAGTCAACCGACTTATGCAACAAGAGAGACACAATGAAAGTAGTAAGAAAACATAACAAATTCACATAAATAGATCAGATTAAAGCCTTATAACTTTCAAAAATCATTCTGAAATCTTCATATTATCATCAAAGAACATCTGGTAGTTAACCGGTTACATGGAGGCTTCAAGCCAGGTACAATCCAACTGGGACTCTAAGAATCAACCAGATCACAATATGAGAATCTCCATCCTTATTCTCAGTTCTAATTTCTCTGCCTCCACAAATGATTACATATCATCATATTTATACCCACCGGAACATATTTGGGTTGGCCTCAAAGGATTACATTCACTAATGTAGGAAAATGAAACATGTAATTAGGTTGGCCCTAAGATTTAAGAAATATTTCTGGAAAATAACAACCAAGTGATGCAATTTAACTGGAAGGTCAACCACACAACAAAGAACATTGGACAAGACCCAAGATGGATCCACACAACAAGAATTGCATTGGTAATGAAGGAAAAGAAACTGGTAAGCACAAGAACTATCTCGGGAACCCATAAACAACTAATTGAAAGAGATAACTGACCGAAGAAGAACCCAAATGAACTATAAATATAGATTCAACCATATGAAACCGCAAGGAAACTACAAATAAGATCTACCATGAAAAAAAATAAACTAATGGTACATACCAGTAAGAATACTAAAACTGCACAAAGAACTAAATAAGAAAGGAAATATTTTTGGTTGATGCAAGATTGCTCATAGACCGGGGATGCTCCTGCATCAGACAACCCAGGTATAAAAAGAAGTTCCATGAGAGGCAACTCATGAACATATAAAAGGATTTAGAATGAGGATCTCATGGTCAAATCTGATCCAAACATCTTCTTTTTCTGCCAATCTCTTCTCTATCTCTCCTGGTGCTTGAATTGGCTTCTCTAACCTATGAATCTCTTTGTTTCTCTTTCTTTTCTTTAGATCTACACATTGCCTTTGTTTTCCCAATTTTGATTTGGTTCTTCCACAAGACCTTATCCATTACTATCAAATCCCTGTCATCTGGTTCCATTTTCCATCAGATTCATCTGTCAAATCCTTCTACCAAATCATGTCACCCTCCAGTATAATCTCTGCAACTAGTTCTATCAGATCTTTCTTCAAAACCTCTGGTATAACCTCTGCAACTAGTTCTATCAGATCTTTCTTCAAAACCTCTGGTATAACCTCTGCAACTAGTTCTATCAAACCTTTTGGTATAACCTCTACCATTGGTTCCTTCAAAGCTTCTAGTATAACCTCTGCCATTGGTTTCCTGCAACTTTTCTCAAGACTTTGATTCTTCACCTCCTTCTCTTTCTCCTTCAAAGAAATCAATGTGAACCTCTGCCCATCCATTTCAATAGTAACTATGTTTCTTCTACAATCATAAATAGCTCCTCTATCATACTGCTAAGGTTTTTCCAATAAGACATGACAAACATTCATTGACACAATATCACATAAAACTTCATCTCTAAAAGGCCCAATATTGAAACTCACCTAACACTGCTCCTTTATCTCTATCTTTTGATCATCTTGTAACCAACTTACCTCATAAGGACAAGGATTCTCAAGCCTCTTCAACCCAAGATTCTCAACCATCTCCTCAGATACTAAATTACTAGTACTTCCACTATCTATAATGACCTTGCAACACTTACCACTTGATTTGCATACCATTCAGAAAAGACTCTTCCTTTGAGTAGATCTGGCATCCTTTCTTCTGAACATAAGGGATTCTCCTTGCTTTGGTGCACAATCAAATATGGTACTATCTGGTTCTTCACTTACCACACAACTTCTTGACATTCCTTGCTTACATTCATAGAATCTATGTCCAGTTTCTCCACACTTGAAGGATTTGCCAGGGAATTCTCTACTAGTATTGATGCTACCCTTCGTTGGTGTCTTTTGTTATGATTCTTTACTCCACTTAGGTTTTGACTCTTCTTCAACCAATTTCTTCATACTATCATTCATCTTGAATTTCTCCTTTCCCTTATTTGGTTGTCTTCTTCTCATCTTCTCCTTAGCCTTCAAAGCATATTGGTAAACTTCTTCAACTATTGAAATCTTCAACATACTCATCTCATCTTGAATGTTAAAAGAAATCCCATTGATGTACCTCACCACCATTTCCCTGTCCATCTCTCTATGTCTAGATCTGATTACCACCTTGTAGAATTCCTTAGTATATTCGTTCACAGTCATGTTTCTCTATTTCAGGTTCTACAACTTCTTGAACAACTCTAGTTCATAGTCTCCCGGTATGAACTTGGATTTCAACCTTGCAACCATCTGTGTCCACCAAGTGATCTTCAATTCACCATTCTCCACTCTGTCTTTCTGCAACTCTTTCCACCATAAGGCAACATGCCCTTTCAACTTGGTCTATGCCAACCAAACTCACTGCGGGTTCTTAACATCCTCAAACTCAAAGTAGTCCTCCAAATATCTGATCCAATCGATTAGATCCTCTAGGTTCAGTGTTTCAAAAAAGTTAGAAACCTCAACTTTATGCATTTTACTTTCTTGCACCACTACTCTTAGGAAGCTTTCCTCTCTCTTATCTTTTGGTCCTTCAACTTCCTCAATCTCTTCACTGGCTTCCTCATATTCATCCTCAGAATCAGGTTTTCTTCAGAAACCAGCCAAAGCATTCTGTATTTCATTCCTCACTTCATTCTTGAAGTCTTCCATCATCTGTGCTACCCTCTGGGGGTTTTTTCTCCTCGGCAGCATCTCTCCTTCCACTCTGATGAACTACCTCAACTTGTTGATCTGACTACCAATTTCAATTGCCTCCCCTCAGCAATCTATTGAACACACATGCAACCTGCCTCCAATTGATGATCTGTCCACCTCATGGAATGCCTCAATGTTTGCAAATGATTCTTCCACCAGCTGGTCCATAACCAACTCTAATACCAATTGATGCAGCCATAACCGGTAAAAAACCCTCAAAAGAGTCAATCGACTTATGTAGCAAGAGAGACACAATGAAAGTAGTAAGAAAACATAACAAATTCACATAAATAGATCAGATTATAGCCTTAGAACTTCCAGCAATCATCTAGCAATCTTGATATTATCATCAAAGAACATCTGGTAGTTAATCGGTTACATGCAGGCTTCAAGACAAACGCAATCCAATCGGGACTCTAAGAATAAATTGGATCACAACATGTGAATCTCCATGCTTATTCTCAGTTATACTTTCTCTACCTCCACAAATGATTACATAACATCATATTTATACCCACCACCTCAAAGGATTGCATTCACCAATGTAGGAAAATGAAACATGTAATTAGGTGGGTCCTAATAATTAAGAAATATTTTCGAAAAATAACAACCAAGTAATGTGGTTCAGGAGGAAGGTTGGCCACATGCCAAAGAATATCAGACAAGACCCAAGATAGATCCACATGCCAAGAATCATGTCAGTAATGAAGGAAAACCAATGAGTAAGCATAAGAACTGTGCTAGGAACCCAAAAATAGCCAATAGGAAGCGATAACTGATCGGAGAAGAACCCAAATGAAATAGAAATTTGGATTCAACCACATGAAACCTCCAAGAAAATGAAAAAAAGATCTACCATGAAGAAAAAGCAACTACCGATACATACTGGTAAGAATACTGAAACTGCACAAAGAACTAAACATGAAAGGAAATATTTTTGGTTGATGCAAGATTGCTCATCGATCGGGGATGCAACTGCATTACACTCCTTAAGATGTCAACATATCCCTATGTTGATGTATTATGGAAGCTTAGAGACAAGGATACCTAGCCTTCAACACTAAGGAGATATCCTTTAGGCAACAATGTTCATAAATCCAAGCCAAAGAGGGAATACTCTTTAAGCAAGGATAAGATAGTTGAAAAAGAGATATCTTGCAACATGTGTTAAGAGGATCCTTGGAGGAGAAGAGATCTTTTCTCAAAAGACATCTACCTCTAAGAAGAGTTTATTGAATAAACATAACATCTTCTTACCAAAATAAAGAAAGGAGAACAATAATGCACACCTTCCTCCTATTGCTAGGTGAAAATAGATTCTTGATGAATGATGATACACTTTTGCCCCAATGTGAGGGGTAGGTTTATAATAGATATACATTTCCAAGTAAAGAAGAGGTTGTAGCCAAGGACATACACCTCATACATAAGAGAGAATACTTGAGTGAACAAGAACTTCAAATGAGTGACATCAAATTATAAACAAACAACACTCACAAAGGAAAAGTGGATCCTTAGAAAGGATAGAAGAGAGATATAGATCATTGCCCCCAAGTGTAAGGACAATGAGAATAATTACAAAAATTCTAAAGAGAGATTATCCATAAGAGATGTATTGTTTCAAGCAAAGAATGGGTCCAAACCATGAGACACACATGTACTCATATAAAGGATAATTCCATGCAAGAAAGGACATCAAGTTATAAACAATGTAATACAAAAGAAGAGGTAATCTTCAAAGAGAAAGAGAGAGATAGAGGAAGGATCACAAAATTCCTCTAAGGAGAGATTATTTATAAGAGACGTGACATTTTAAACAAGGAATAGGTCATAACCAAGGAACACACATGTTCTCTATTGGATATTGCTGCTGCTAGGATATGTTGTTGTCATTAATATCAAAATATTCATGTATTTTGGTGTTGCAGAGAGTTGTTTGGTGTTCTGGTGATTGCATTGAGTTGATATGAATGATTGATCTATTTGGGGTGATGGAATAATTCATTCCTTATCGGTTTTAGTGATCTAGGAGTTTACTTGATCATATTATTTGATCCGGTTTGTAGTTCAGTCTTTCTATTCAGTGGTTGGCAGAGTTTGGTATTTGATCCAGTGAGCTTCGACATGATTATATCTTTGGTTGTGGATTTGGGGGAATGTTTTCAACGTTCATGTGTATCTTCATTTCAGATGGTTCATGATTTGGTGCTCCACAAGTTTATCTTTCTAGTTTGAATTGCTACTATTGAGTGTTCTTGAGTTCTAGTGTGTTGATCGATAAAGATTTGAATAAGTGGTGTTAGTGCACATATTGTAGATAGTTTGAATGTGCTTGTTGGTGTTTCCTGATCATGTCCTATTTGTTTTGGTGATCCACACTGATGGTATGCAAATTGAGGAAAGCTTTGTATGGACTAAAGCAAGCCCCTAGAGCTTGGTATGCAAGATTGGATAAGTATTTGTTGAAGCTGGGACTCTGTAAAGGTACTGCTGATAGTAATTTATATTTCAAAGTTGAGAATGATAACATTTTGATTGTTAAAGTCTTTGTTGATGATATCATTTTTGGAGGAGATGATGATTTGAGTATGAAATTTTCTGATCATATGCAAAAGGAATTTGACATGTGTATGATAGCTAAGATGAAATTCTTCTTAGGATTGCAGATTTCTCAAATTGGAAAGTATGTGAAGGAATTGTTGAAAAATCTTGGATTAGTTGATTCTAAACGTATTGGAACTCCTATGGTGATTGGATGGAAGTTGTCTAAGAATGATGAATCTCATAAAGCTAATCAAACTTTGTATAGATCTTTGGTTAGTGGATTGTTGTACTTAACTCAGACTAGATTGGATATTATGCATGTTGTTTCTCTTTGTGCTAGATTTCAAGCTGATCCTAAAGAAACTCATGTTATTGCTGTGAAGAGGATTTTTAGATACTTGAAGGAGACTGTTGACTATGGTTTGTGGTATCTGAAGAATGATGATTTCCTACTATGTTCCTATATTGATGTTGATTGGGATGGTGATGTTGATGACCAAAAGAGAACTACTAGTGGAGCATTCTTTTTGGGAAAGAAGTTGATTTCAAGGTCTAGTAAGAAACAAGATGCTACATCTTTATCTAATACTGAAGTTGAATACATTGCTGTTGCTAGTAACTGTACTCCACTAATTTGGAAGAAGCAAATGTTGAAGGATATTAGAGTTATCTATGATGAGCCTATTGTTATATATTATGACAATTCAAGTGCTATCAATATTTCAAAGAATCCAGTGTTGCATTCTATTTGGTGTTTCAGTGATTGCATTTAGTTGATATGGTTGATTGATCTATTTGGAGTGCTGGAATACTTCATTCCTTATTGGTTTCAGTGACCCAGAAGTTTACTTGATTATATTATTTGATCTGATTTGTAGTTCAGTCTTTCTATTCAATAGTTGGCAGTGTTTGGTATTTGATCTGATGAGCTCCGAAATGATCATATCTTTGGTTGTGGATTTGGGAGAATGTTTTGGATGTTCATGTGTATCTTCATTTCAGATGGTTCATGATTTGGTGCTCTGCAAGTTATCTTTCTAGTTTGAATTATTGTTGTTGAGTGTTCTTGAGTTCTAGCATGTTGATCGATGAAGATTTGAATAAGTGGTGTTGGTGCAACTATTGTGAATGGTTCTAACATGCTTGTTGGATTTTCCTGATCATGTCCTATTTTTTATGGTGGTCTGCATTGATCCTTGTGCACATTCTTGGTGATTTTGTTGATCCAATGATATTCTTCATGTTATGCGGTATTCTTGGTGGTGTAACTTGTTGCGGTTGATCTTAGTAGGGTTTTCGGTGGTGATGCGTGTTTGGAGATTTTATTTAGGTTCATGTTATTTTTTCTATAACCTTATATTAGTCTGGTGGTTTATTTATGTATCATGAGATATAATTTTGTACTTGAGGGTTGAGGGTTTGACCTATCTTGTAGTCAGGGTTGATGATTTGTAAATATAGGTGGTATAGTCATGTAATTTTGGTGTTGTTGTTGTGTCTACATTATCAGACAGTGGTGTATGTGTGCCTAAGAAAATTTATCCTTCAGGATGGTGTATTGAGCAAATATTGTTGTAGGGCAGACAAATGTGCTTAACCGAAACTATCATCAGGCATTAGGAGATACAATATTTGCAGTTCATGTAATCCAGATTGTAGTCTGAATCTTATTGTAAGGTAGTGAACCTTCCCTGAGGCTTGGAGCCTTCTAGGTAATCTTATTTTGAGTAGTGATCTCTAGGCAGTATGCCTAAATGCATGTGCATTCCCAATTGCAATATTTACACATACTACTATAGAGTATCATCTTATTGTGGGTAGGTTCCCACCATGGTTTTTCCCTTAATCATGTTTTCCACATCAAAATATTCATGTTATGTATGTTGGTGCTATTGTGTATATCTTTATTCTTGCTGCAGTTGTTTAGGTTTGAGATTGTCATTAAATTTTTTAATCTGGTGAAAATTGATTCACCCCCCCCTCTTAGTTTTCCTTCTTTGTTTTTGCTAACAATTGGCATCATAGCTAGATCCTTTGGAAGAAGCTTGACTACTTGAGGAGATCTAGGATAACAATTTATGTGTTCAAGAAAGAGAGTCCTAGATTTGATGGAAGCAATTATACTATTTCAAAGGACCGGATGGAAGTTCACTTGAAATGTCTTGGAGATGAGTACTAGAAGATTATAAAGAATGTCTACAATGTTCCTCAGAATGGACTGGCTACTGCTATTGAGATCAAGGATGGTGAACATAACATAAGAGATAAGGAAGCATTGCTGAGTGCCTTGACTGATTCAGAGATGACTAATGTGATGGGTTTTTAGATGGCACATGAGATTTGGAAGAAGCTGGAGACCTTGTATGAAGGAGATGCGCAAGTTAATGTTGCTAAGCTAGAGAGTTTGAAAGGAAAGTATGAAGCATTTAAGATGGGAGATGATGAGAATATAACATCCTTTATGTCTAAGGTGAATGAGATTTTCATGAATATCAGATGTGCTGATGGAACCCTTGAAGAAGATGAGATTGTTGCTAAGGTGTTGAGATCATTGCCTCTTTATTACAAACAAAAGGTAGCTTCTATTGATGAGATCTAGGCTGTGACTACTATGACTAGAGATATGTTGGTTGGAAAGCTTGGTGCATTTGGGTTGAGTGAATTTGGAGAATCACATGAAAAATTTGAGGGTGCATTCAAAGCCTCTATATCCTGGAAGTAGAAGTATGATCCAGGAGAAAGTTTATGTTGGATATCTAGATTTAAAAGAGAAAAGAGAGAGACAAAAGAACAAGAAAGAGAATTGGATGATCTTGAAGCCCTTATTTCTCAGAGATTGCCTAAAGGAGCCAATAAGTATGATGGGAAGTTACCTTTGAAATGTTTCTCTTGTAATAAGATAGGACATTTTGCTTCTAGGTGCCCTGGGAGAATGTCTAGATATGATAAGCATGAAATATATGATAGATCTGATAAGTATGATAGATATGAGAAGCATGATAAGAATGATAAGCCCTACAAGCTCTACTAGAAGTACATAAATCAAAATAGATTCTAATATGTTGCTGATGAGGAATCAGAGAATGGGAATGCAGAAGATGAATTTGTATTTATTGCTATCAAGGAAGATGATTTGGTATCAGTGAATTGTACAAGTTGCATTGTGGAGGAGAAAGATGAATGGGTGATTGACTATAGTTGTTCACATCATATGATAGGTGACAAAATAAAATTTGTGAGTATGGAAAGGTATGATGGCGGAATAGTGATATTTGGAGATGACAAAGCTCATGTGATTCATGGTAGAGGTTCTATATCTTTCAATGGTAAACATAATACTGATGATGTCTTGTATGTTGAAGGTTTGAAACATAATATTTTGAGTGTTGGACAGTTGGTTGACAAGGGATATGATTTGTAATTCAATAATGGTAAATGTAAGATCCTAAATGCCTCCAGTATAGATATTGCATCAGATACTAAGACTAAAGGTAATATCCTTCACTTGAATGCTGGTGAGAAAAGTTGGTTGTGGCATAGGAGAATGTGTCATGTTAATTTTTACTGTATGATAAGGATAAGTTCTACTGAAGTTGTTAGAGATTTTCCAAAGATTGTGAAGCCTACTAATTTGGTATGTAAGGAATGTCAGATGGGTAAGAAAACAAGAAAACAATTTAAGAGTAAGCTCTATTCATCTAATGGATTGCTAGATCTTTTTCATACTAACTTATGTGGTCCTACTAGAGTAAGAAGCATGCAAGGTGACATATATTTCATGTTGTTGATTGATGACTATTCAAGAATGATGTGGGTTACCTTCTTAAGGGAGAAATAAGAAGTGTTGGAGAAATTAAACATATTCAAATCTAGAGTGGAGACAGAGATAGGATTGAAGCTGAAGTGCCTGAGATATGACAGAGGAGGAGAATTTACATCGGGAGAATTCGATACATTCTATGAGAGGAATGGAATTATAAGACAATTATCTACTCCTAGAACCCCTCAATAGAATGGAGTTGTTGAAGGAAAGAAAAAAACTATCTTGGATGTTGCAAGGACTATGTTGATTGAAGGAAATGTTGCACAAACCTTTTGGAGAGAAGTTGTTAGCACATTCAACTGGGTACATGTTAAAGGTGATTCCGGTAAGACTCATTATGAGCTATGGTTTGGTCATGTTCCTATAGTTGGATATTTCAGAGTTTTGGAAGTAAATGTTATATCAAGAGAGATGAGGATATAGAAAAGTTTGATGCAAGATGTGATGAAGGAATATTCTTGGGATATTATACTAAGAGCAAGGCCTAGCGGTTCTATAATAAGAGACTAAGGAAGATAGTTGAGAGTGCAAATGTGAAGGTGGATGAATGTCTTGGAAAGTAGATCAGAGCATGTGGATATGATTTTGATGATGATGATATTGTTCCTAAGCTTGTGTAGACTAAGACCTTGAAGCAAAATGATCTAGTGGAGACAATTAATCTGGATATTGTTGCTTCTAGTGAAGAAGTGCAAGAACCTAAAAACCAGAATAATCAGAAGACTTTGAGGTATGTAAGACTGAATCATTCAGAAAATTAGATTATTGGTGACAAGAATAAAGGTGTGATGACTAGAAGAAGGATTGTTGCTGAAGAGATATGCTTGATTTCTAATATTAAACCTAAAGATGTAGTAGAAGCATGTAAAGATGAAAATTGGATAAAAGCAATGGAAGAAGAGTTGAATCAGATTGAAAAGAATAACACTTGGGATCTTGTTAAGAGACCTAAAGACAAGAATGTGATTGGTACTAAATGGGTGTTCTAGAATAAACTGAATGAAGCCAATGAAGTTGTCAGAATCAAAGAAAGATTGGTATGTAAAGGGTGTTCTTAGATGGAAGGTATTGATTATGAAGAAACTTTTGCCTCTGTAGCTAGAATTGAAGCTGTTAGATTGTTGCTTGCATATGCTACTTACAAGAACTTTAAGGTGTATCAGATGGATGTCAAATCAACCTTTTTGAATGGTGATCTTGAGGAGGAAGTATACATTGAGAAACCAGATGGATTTTCTTTATCAGATGAAGGTGATATGGTATGCAAATTGAAGAAATCTTTGTATGGACTGAAGCAAGCCCCTAGAGCTTAGTATGCAAGATTGGATAAGTATTTGTTCAAGATAGGATTTGGTAAAGGTATCGTTGATAGTAATTTATATTTCAAAGTTGAGAATGATAACATTTTGATTGTTGAAGTCCTTATTGATGATTTGAGTATGAAATTTGCTAATGATATGCAAAAGGAATTTGAGATGTCTATGATAGATGAGATGGAATTCTTCTTAGGATTGCAGATTACTTAGATCGGTAAAGGTATTTTCATTTCTCAATCTAAGTATGTGAAGGAATTGTTGAAAAAGTTTGGATTAGCTGATTCTAAACCTGTTGGAACTCCTATGGTGACTAGATGCAAACTGTCTAAGAATGATGAATCTCATAAAGTTAATCAAACTTTGTATAGATCTATGGTTGGTAGATTGTTGTACTTAACTCGAAATAGATTGGATATTATGCATGTTGTATGTCTGTGTGCTAGATTTCAAGTTGATCCTAAAGAAACTAATGTTATTTTCATAAAGAGGATTTTCAAATACTTGAAGGGGACTGTTGACTATGGTTTGTGGTAGCCGAAGAATGATGATTTCCTGCTATGTGTCTACACTGATGCTGATTGGGCTGGTGATGTTGATGACCAAAAGAGGACTACTTATGGAGCATTATTTTTGGGAAAGAAGTTGATTTCATGGTCCAGTAAGAAACAAGATGATATACCTTTATCTACTGTTGAAGCTGAATACATTGTTGCTGCTAGTAACTATACTTAGGTAGTTTGGATGAAACAAATGTTGAAAGATATAAGATTTATCTATGATGAGCCTACTATTATATATTGTGACAATTCAAGTGCTATCAATATTTCAACTAATCTAGTGCTGCATTCTAAAACTAAGCATGTGTCAATAAAATATCATTTCTTGAGGGAGAAAGTCAGTGATGAGGAAGTCAGATTGGAATATGTATCTACAAATGATCGGATTGCAGATATTTTCACTAAAACTTTTCCTGCAGATACATTTTTCTATTTTAGATACAAGTTAGGTGTCTCTTCCCCTCCCGATGAGAACTAGATGCATGGAGTTGCATAAATTGGTGGATTTCAGAGCTTTATCTTTTTGTTCAAGTTGATGAGTTGGTATTGCTATTCAACGAGATTAGTCAATGGTTTAGATGATCAGTGGATTGAGTTGTGAATTTATCCTAAGAAGGAGCGATTTTCCTTCTTAGCAGACGAGTTTTGGGTAGAGAGCATAATCTGTATTCTATCTTTGGCATTGTTGTAAAGGGGGAGAGAGACATGTGAAAAAATCTTTTATCTTTGGAGCTTTGTGTGCATGATCTTAGGGGGAGTTTGCTAGTATTGATCTTGTTATCACTGTTTTGACCTTGGGTGATTTTGTTTCATAATCGGCTAAAATCTACAAGGTTGTGCTTAGCATTTCATGTTACCTCTGAGTTTTTGGGTCAAAAGGGGTTTAGGGTTTTTGAAATTTAACCTTTCCTATGTTCTGAAAGCCCTTGCGTTCTGAAGGGTAGGTCTGTTGTGAAGGCCCCCCCCCTTTACAACTTTCCTTAGGTGGGTCTTTGTTGAATTTTAATTATTTTCCCCCTTTCCCTAAGTTTTGAGTTCTTTGTCGAGCCCCATAAAAAACATGCAAGTTCGAAGTAGATCTAGTGGTGCACGTGGATTCGCAACCTAAAGTAGCTCGAGGTTTACCTTTCGTGAAGTAGCGAAAAGGTGGCGGGCCCAGGTAATATGGTCACATAAGAGATAATAGACGGTCGCCTTTCGGAGGATCTAACAGTTCGTGTTGATTTGCAAAGAAGAGCTACCGAGGTTTTATGCTTTGCGAAATGGCGAAAAGCTGGTGGGCTCGGAAAGTAAGCAGATTCTATGATTAAAGACCGATCAACTCATGATTGATTGAGTGGTCCGCGTTGGTTCACAAAAGAAATATGTGCGAGACTTACCTTTCACGAAGTAGCGAAAAGTTAGTGGGCCCAGTGAAAAGGGTGACATGGAAGGTAAAGAAGGTGCATCTCCTAGTTGATCTAATGGTTCACGTTGGTTCATGAAGAAAAGTTGCCAAAGGTTTAAAGTCCATGAAGCAGCGAAAGAGATGGTGGACTCAGGTGGCTGGGTTAAATGATGAAGCTAAAAGTTGAGAATCTAGCTCAAGATCTAACGGCCCACGTTGTTTCGCTGGGTGAAGTAACATGAAGTTTATCTTTCGCAAAGTAGCGAAATTAGGTGGTGGTTGCATGACAGATGATGTGGCGAAATAGCTGGATGTCCAGCTAGGGCAAATGATGATCTGTCAGAATGACACATGGTTCCAAGTAGCTTGTGGATGGCCCACTTTGATTGAGCGGTGATGGTGTTGAAACCCATGGTAAAATAGAACACGTGGCAGTCCAGATGTGGAGCCTGATGGAATTCTTGAGCAAATAAAGGACTGACACGTAAGAATTATTTACCTACACTAAATGAGACAGGTGGACTCCATGTAGAGGGCCCACTTTGAAGGTTAAAGGGTGTTAAAGCCTATGTATCTCAAAGGTGATCCAATGATGAGCACCGTTTCGCAGCTCAAAGATGTAAGGTCTTTAAACTCTGCGAAGCAGCGAAAACCATTAGTGGTAACAACTTCCATGCGGTTAGTGAAAATATAAGTGGTCACCGTGTAAAGTAAAGGTCGAGCAGATGGTTGAAGATCTGACGGATGGCGTTGTTTCACGTGGAAGAGATGCGTAAGGTTTATGCTCTGTGAAACAATGAAAGGAAGGTAGGGCCCGGTTTTAAGCAGCTTGACCCAGGTAAGGTAAAAGACGTGTGAGTTTCTCAGGATCTAAAGGACAGCGTTGCTTCACAATGAAAAGGTGCATGGATTTTAAGCTTCACGAAGCAACAAAAGGTGAAACACTTAGAGAATGTTATGATCTGTTAGAGCCATTTTTTGAATTTGGCTGTGAATTCAATTTCTGAGTTGATTGCCAAAGCATGCAGTTTTAAATGCTTCAATTCATTGCTCCGCTGCTGTTGTCATGCCCAAACTTTTGGGCAAAAACACTAAATTTTTTTTATTTTTATTTTGAACACTTATTTACATGCATCCTATGCTTAGTTAGTTGTGACAACTTAACTAGTTGTTCCAACAAAACCTTTAAATGATATTAAAATGGGTTCCATAGTGAGCAATGAAATAAAATTAACTAGAAGCCTTAGGTTTCGATAAATCTCCTAGACAATAGAATAAGAATCTTACTTACATAACAATTATGATAACTCCTAATACCAAGTGGGACAAATTAATTTTATAAGAACAATAATAAATTCACTCAAAAGTCCTTTTCATTTTAGATGCATTTTGTAATACTTAAAATAGCCCAACTCCTACTAAATTGACATTAATACAATTACTTAGATCAATATCAATTATTTAATTAATATCAAGTTTCCTCCATCATGATATTACATCCTTCATTTAAAACTTAATTAAATCTTGCATCTATTAATTCAACATTAATACAATTTCAATGTGTTAATATTATCTAATTAATTGAATAAAGTTAATGTGCCGAGCATCATTATGATAATTAAATTATCTGATAAAAGAGTCCACTAGGGTTAACAAGGTTCACAAGGTCTAGATCATTGACTTATTCTAGAAATATATATAAATTCACTACAATATCCTCTTTCAAATAAACATTTACATACCTATATTAAATCCTTTTGTTTAATTAAAAATATCATTAAAAGTCTCTTAAACCCAATTGAAATATATATATATGTTAATCCTCCTAACAATAGGTATTACATATTTAATACTCATCAAATAAATTTCCTCCTGATTTTAAATTAAATTTACCCGTCAATAGACCCCCTTTTTTTTTCTTTTTTTTAATAAATTTACTCAAAAGAGTATATTAATTTCTCTATAGATTAATCACTTCCCCAATTTTAATAAATAATAGTATTCGATGAAAGGCATTTTAAAAATACATCTTAAACTAAATTTTAATCACCATACTTATTTAGACTTTTCATTAATAAGCTTTTAAAATATATTTACCCAAATATGATATTAATAATGCTGTAAAATAATTCATTATATTTTCCATTAAATCTCCAAACTATCCTATTAAGCTAATTAATAACTTAAACTAAATGGATATTTCCATTTCAAATTCATAGAGGGACATTTTCCCTCCCCTTTTCCCATTATTTTAATCCTTCTAACCCTAACTAGGGTTCCCTTAAAGATTCAAACATAGACATCTACTTGTTTCTCTTTTACTAATTTATTTAGTATATTATAATTCTATTTCTAAATCTTGAAGTTTCGAAAATGCCCTAAGCCCCTCTCTTATTGATACCCTAACTGAATAATCTAGTTAGGGCATCCCGTGATCTTATCATTGAATCATTTGATTGCAGGGCAGATACAAACACATGGGGGCATGAAGACATGATGCAGGGAACTGCGATGGATGATACGAAAAGGGCCGAGCTATACTCTGTGGCCGCCATGTTAAGGAGGAAGCGGGGTAAGGGGAGAGCCCCTGAGGCTACCACAGTAGCAGGCATACCACCCACTATGGGTCGCTCGTAGTGGAGGGTTTCACCCCACCCACTGCGAACGGCCCATAGGGAGCGGATGTCCACTCACTGCGGTGCTTGCAAATGGGGTTACTCTAGGGAGAGCTCCTGCGGCTGCCACAGTAGCAGGCATACCACCCACTGTGGGTCGACCATAGTGGCGGGTTTCATCCTGCCCACTATGGGTCGCCCGCAGTGGTGGGTTTCATCCCGCCCACTACGAATGATCCACAACAAGCGGATGTCCACTCACTACGGTGCCCACAGGGAGGGTTACACCCTTGGCGGTGAGTGAGGGAGTCATGGCTCTCCTCACCGCCTCCCTATTTTGCTTAAAGAAAATAGTTTATTTTTTTTATTATGTATTTATTTGTATTTTCCTTTATTTTTATTTATTTATTTATTCATGCTTTTCGAAAATGTAGTATAATATGTATAAATAAATTTAAATAGTAGGCTGCATCTAAAATATTTAATAAATAGAATACTAAGATAAAACATGTTTTTCTTTTAAATCTAATTTTCAGCTTATTAACACTAATATATATATGTTTTAACAACAACCTCATTTCCTTAAATTCCAGATTACTCATTAACATTAGATTTATATATTTATAGTTTAGTATGGATATGTAGTCATTCTTTCCCTTAGCAATAAATAATGTACATTCTTCATTGTTTATATCTATTTAGCTATCTTTTGGTTTAAATAGTTATAACTGGATTTATTTATTTCCTGCTATACATGTATTTCAGCTGCAACTTAATTTTTCTTTAGATATCATTAAATCAACAATTTCAAGTTAAATGAAAGATTAAAACTATCTCTTAGAATGACTATTAATGTGTGAGCATAACTAAAGATATAAAGAGGTATTTTAATTTCTTTTTGAAATAGATAAATGATAGAAATTATTGAAATTACAACAACATCTAAATAGTCTAGGAACACTTAAATACATTTTCATTTTGTACAATGCAAAGCTGATATTCATCTAAAGTCTATTTAACCATATTTGCTTTTGAAATAAATAAATAACTAGGACTAAATAGTTATTTTTATTTTACTAACTTTTCTACTTTCCTACTCCCTAAATACTTCCATTATACTTTTTTTTTTAAATAAAAGACAGAGATAAATAAAAGATAGCAGCATAATACACTCTAGAAAACACTTAGAAATATTAAAAGAAAATGCAAAAACTTTTATTCCTCTAATACACATTTATCCATTACTTTGCAAATTTCAACTTAATAAGATGCATTGCTTCAAGTAAAATCTGATTATAATATGTCAACTTTTACAAATGGGTGAAATACCCAACTAGTCTCTCATTCCTAATAGATGAGGACTTAAATAAAATAAATACATTTCTTCTTACAAAATAAATACAACATGAAGCTCCTCATTTACATTTCTGCAACTAAAATATAATATCACATTTCTTATTCTTTTTCTGCAACTCAAGTAAAATCAGCAGCTCCTAGCTTTCTCTTTTTTTTTCTTTTCCAAGCAACCTGCATACAAATCTTAAGGTTATGACCATGGAGAGCTCACCTCCCAGCCTAAGCTTACTAGAAGCCACCCCCGAGGTTGGAGAACCAAGTCCTAGACGGGTTACACTCAAGCAAACTCAAACAAGCAAGGGAAACAACTCAACGAACACTTTCCCAATCAAGGCTAAACTCCACCACAAAATATGATGTTTTTACAAGGGTGGAAGTGAACCAAATACCTTGAGGAGACTACAAGAATGGTAGATCATAAGCTATCTCATGGAAAACAAAAATACAACATAAGTCCATTTACCCCACATCCTTATGCCCCCCAAGGCATACATGCCATACTTTCTCCCCTTATGGCCCCTAAATGCATAAGCAAGGCTATGCAGCAAGGGTCTCATAAACAACCCTTGAGATCACTCTCATAATGAGAGCCTTTCACTCTAAGGCTATCAAACTCCTTCCACCCCCAAGACCATTCTACTCTCCCAAGAGTAGAAGGCTTTGGATACTCCCAACACAAGAAAAATGCATAAAAGAAATAAAAGGAAGATCACATAATCTTTCAGAAAGGAAATACAAGAAAACAACATTTACATACAAGAAATCCTTTAAACATAGATATACAACATGAAAGGGAGAATATGAACCAACCTTCAATCTGCCCAAAGGTTTGCTAGAACTAGTTTGAGGAAGAGTAGCCCAATTCCACAATTCTTTCCTCCAACACTTAGCCAAAATTCTCTCCTAAAACTATTCTTTTCGAAATTTCAAGATCTTCAAAGATGGAGAGTGGGTGATTACTCTCTAAGTCCCTAATCCTTGCCTAAGAAGGCTTCTCTCACTCTTCCCAACCCCTTGGATAGAGTGAGAGTTCCCATTGGTTGGTCTTCCCAACCTCTTACAGGTTACTAAAATTGGAAAGAGAAAAGGTAAGAGAAGGTGGGGAAGAGAAACCAACACAAGAAAGGAAGGTTATCTATCCTAGGAGGAGCCTTCCAAGTTGGATTTTCGCTCATCTTGGGAAAACCAATTTTTGAGGTGACTAAATAGTCACATGGGAGTAGTCACATGTTTAAAAATACCCCTAACCCATAGGTATACCCTATGGACCTTTGGAAAAACCCCTAAACTAACCCTAGGAGTCCATTTGACCTCTTGGAAACCCATCTGAAGTTAACCTACGGGTCAAACCTGAGTTGACCACTCCAAAGACTCTCTACCCAAGGAAAATTTAGGACCACACTCAAATATTTGAAAAGGGCTTTGGTTGAAACAATCTCCCTCCAAGAGACAAGTCAAAATCAAGACACTAATCAGCACGTGTCAAGTGACACAATAAAATACATTACATAATTACACATGGAAATTGTCTCTTGTTGGTTTTAAACAAATTAATAAATGCAATTTAACACACATGCAACATTTACTTTCACGAATAAAATATGATACATACGGGGTGTTGTCTCTCCAAATAGACAACCCCTTGGTTTTACGAACATACATAGGTCTAGGTTTGGTTCTCCATAATGTTTCCATGGTCACATGGATAATTTTCCTACACATCTCAATTACACATTAGTATTTCCCAATAGCCTCATATAATATTAAACACATAAATAAGAATACACATCAAACACTCTGCATACAATTGACATTATACGAATCAATATATCATATAACAATGCAATCCATATAAAGCAATTCATTGAACGACATTGTCATAATCCTCCTAAATTCCAACCATTCGTAAGGCGTGCATCATAATTTCTAACATCATGATAAAAGTCCTACAAATTCAGATATAGCTATCATACGTCCGATCAAGATTATCCAATCAGTGGATTATATAGGATTTCAAATCTATAACACATCAAAATGTACACCGTGAGGTGAAAATATTCTGTAACTTGGTTCAATTGCTACTCTCACCAATCTATTCATCTAACATAGCCCATCCTATTGAATTATAGCATTTATTAATAGGGTCAACCATGGTCAACTAAGTTAATCAAAGCTTGATTGGGGAGGGGCTCTACAGCCATATTAAGCTTCACATCAATTGGACGTTGGCATCATTTCAAAGAGTTCTGCAGAGGAGTCGGTGCAAAGAGCGAATTTCTTCAAACAACCAGTGAGTTTCTGCATGTCGGCTTGACTGTTACTACTTGAATTGGGATCATTGCATGTTCATTTTCTCAGAGGTTAGTCAAAATTTTAATTAATATAATTGTGATTCTGAGATGGCACCAAGAAGGGATTTCACAGGAAAGGTGAATTATTAGGATAGAAATATATGTGATGATTTCTTGGAACAACTGACCATGTCCACAAATGTCACAGCCAAAATTAAAGAATTGGTACCTAAAGCCCCCCATCTAATAATTGGAGATGGTTTGTATGACAAAGGCAACTGGTTGAGGGATCCACAGATAGAGATATCAGGTTTAGGACTTTTTAAGGTGGGTTTTAGTCAAAGATATGCCTCTGCTCTGATGAATAGTGTATGGGAATTAGACATGGGAAAGCTCATAGTCCCTGGGGTTTTCATGGATGTAGACTTGTTAACCTGGATTGTACACAATTATGACCCTGTGGCTAAGTGTATCAAGAATTTGAATGGAAGAGCCTTAATTGAAATCAATGATGATGAATTTAGGAAGGTGTTTAAGCTCAGTGAGGTATCTGTCATACCCAAACTTTTGGGCACGAACAGGATAATTTTTTTTTAAAAAATAACAACCTAATAATATTAAATTTACTAATACGAAACACACTACCAAGTTTTGTCTTAACTATGTTTTGAGTTAACTCTAATCACTAACTCAAGTAAGCATAAATAATTTAAATTAATTGCAGAATACTAAAAGAATTATTTATTATCTCATCAATTTTAATCAATAAATTAATTTAACTAAAAACTCTCTAAATTAATTGACAATGAAAACCTAATTAAAAATATTATAAAACTACTCCACCCTCTACCCTATTTTCTTTCCATTTTATTATCTTGCCCTAACCCTATTTTCCGGTTAGGGCTTAACTATGATATTTTTTTTTTTTTTTTTTCTTGGTGTGTGAAGTGTGTGTATGTTTGTGCAGGTCATGGGAGGCAACGGCCATGGAGGGTCTCGGCGGAGGTTTCTATGCTCACAGAGGCGGTGGTGGCGGAGGTCACGGGGGGGGGGCTCCCTGCAAGGACGGCCACTGTCGAGCCTGCGGGTCACGACCCACAGAGGCGGCCTTGGCCACTGCTATGGGACGCGGCCCGTAGCCCGGTAGTGTCGCCGCTGTGGGGCGCTGCCCACAGAGGGGGGCCAAAGCCTCCCCAATTGTGGGTTGCAGCCCATAGTGGTGGCTGTGACTGCTGCTGGGGGTAGCCGCCCACTGTGCGAGGGGAGCCAAGGTACCCCCCTTTTTGCCAAGCATTTAAAAAAAAAAAAAAATTAAACCTCATTTTTTTATATAATAAATTAAATTTATTTTATTTTGTTTTTATTTATGAAAACAAATATATATATATATATATATATATATATATATATATATATATATATGTTTAAATCATGGGTAGGTTTAATGTGGAATTTCATAGATGAATAAAGTTGTATATATATTTTTTTTAAAACAAAACTTGCAGGAAATTAATAAAATAAATGACAGTACAACAATAGTCCAATATTTTTATTTCTTCATTTTAGATCTAGTCTTAAACCTATAGTGCAATTATTAAATTTTGATTCTGTAATTAATAAAGAAGAAAATGAGAGGTTTAATTAAATTTAAGTAGCAACTATATTAGACTAGAAATTATTGAAATGAATCTTAGAGATAGACATGATAATATTAGATTTATTTTCTGTAGATAAATAAATAAAAAATGACAGAGTTTATTAAAATATATTCAGCAACTACATTAATCTAGAATTATTTAAATTAAACTTAAAGATATGTATAAGGAAATAAACTGAACTTTTATTTTCAAAAATAACATGCATACAACAAATATTATTTCATTAACTATAGGAACTTAAGCCAAAGGTAAACATTTCAATCTTTGCAATAATAGCTTAATAAAATAATGCATTTCTTTAGAACATATTAAGAATACAATATAGTCGACATTACAAGAGGGTGAGATACCCAACTAGTCTCCCAATTCTATTAAATGGGGACTTTAAATACAATAGATACATTTTCTTTCCTTTTAAAAGTAAATACAACATGCAACTTTTTTTATTTACATATCTGCAACTGAAAACATAGGATCCCTTTTTCTTATTCTTTTATTGCAAATCAAGTACAAAACCCAACAACTCCTAGCTTGTCCCTTTTCTTTTCTTTCCAAGCAATCCTGCAAATAAATTATAAAGCTTGACCATGGAGTGCTCACCTCCCAGCCTAGGCTTACTAGAAGCCACCCCCGAGCTTGGAGAACCAAACCCTAGATAGGTTACAAACATGCAAACACAACAAGCAAGGGAAAAAGATATAGAAAACACTTTCCCAACCAAGGCTACACTCCATCACAAAATGTGATGATTTTACATGGGTGGTAGTGGACCAAATACCCTGAGGAGACTGCAAGAATGGTAGTTCACAAAGCCACCTCATGGTAAACAAAGATATATCATAAGTTCATTAACCCCACATTCCTTATGCCCGCCAAGGCATTCCTGCCATACTTTCTCCCTTTATGACCCCCAAATGCACAAAACCAGGCCATGCAACAAGGGTCACAAATACACCCCTTGAGTTTGCTCTCATAAAGAGAGTCTCTAACTCAAGGGCTATCAAACTTCTACCACCTGCAAGACCATCCTACTCTCCCAAGAGTAGAAGGCCTTGGTTACTCCCAAAACATAGGAAATGCATACAAGAAAATAAAAGACAGATCGCATAATAATAATTTTCACAAAAGAAAATACAAGAGAATCACTTTCACATACAACCAAACTTTCCAACATAGACATGCAATGTAAAAAGCAAAGAGATGAACCAACCTTCAAATTGCCCAAAGGTATGCAAGAACTAGTTTGAGGATGAGAAGCCCAAATCCACAATCCTCCCTTCTACACTTAGCCAAATTTCAAATCCAAAAACTAGCTTTTCAAAATGCATAGTCTCCAAAAATGGAGAGTGGGTGATTCCTCACAAAATCTTTCATTCTTGCCTAAGAAGACCTAAGAAGACCTTAGTGAGAGTTCTCACAAGTTTCTAAAACTGAAAACAGAAAAAGTAAGAAAAAGATAAAAAAGGATCTCTCATCAAAAGGGAAGGTTATCTAACCTAGATGGCACCTTCTGATTTCAATTTTCGCTCACTTTAGGAAACTCACTTTTTGAGGTGACTAAACAATCACATGGGAGTACACACATGCCTAAAAATACTCCTAACCCATAGGCATACCTTACGGGCTTTAGGAAACACCTTTAAACTACCCCTAGAAGTCCATTTGACCCCTTATAAACCCATCTGAAGTTAAATTTCGGGTCAAACCTATGTTGACCACTCCAAAGACTCTCTACCCAAGGAAAATTTAGAACCACATTCAAATGTTTGAAAAAACTATAGTTGAACAACTCCCTTCAAGAGACAAGTCAAAATTTAAGACATAAATCAACACGTGTCAAGTGACACAATAAAATACATTACAAAATTACACATGGAAATTGTCTCTTGTTGGATTTAAATAAATCAATAAATAAAATTTAACACACATGCATCATTTACTATTACAAATCAAATACGATACATACGGGGTGTTGTCTCTCCAAATAGACAACCCTTGGCTTTACAAACGTACATAGGTCTAGGTTTGGTTCTCCATAATATTTCCATGGTCACATGGATAATTTTCCTACACATCTCAATTACACATTAGTACTTCCAAATATCCTCACATAATATTTAAACACATGAATAAGAATACACATCAAACACTCTACATACAATTGACATTAAACAAAATCACTATATCTTGTATCAAAATAAATCCACATAAATAATTATCATAATCCTCATAATGGTGAACCATATATAAAACATGCATCCTATTTCTATCATCATAGTAAAGTCCTGCAATTCCAATAATGACATACATCATCACAAAGTAATCCTCTTCTAGAATCATATAGAGTTCTATATCTATAATGCATAGAAATGAAGCATCAATATATATCAATGTTATCCAAATCATGGAATCATATAAGTTCCAAATCCATAATGCATAAAAATAAAGCATCCATAATAGTCTCAACATGAAAAATATTGAAATGCTAGGATGAGTCAGGGTAGGGCCTCACACCTTCCCCCTCTAGGCATGAGCTTCCACCCCTCTAGGAATGAACTTCCTCCTGGAGTTCATCAAAAAGATGGGGGTACTGTGATCTCATACGTGTTGCGTCCTCCCATGAAGCCGTAACCTCATCATAGCAATCCAACTGGACCCTAACCTGGTCTAGCTCTCGACCTTGAAGGGCCAATGTCCAGTGTGCCAAAATGCAAATGGGATTCAAAGCTAGCTGTCCGTTTGAATCCACCTGCAAGGCATCCCAATCTAAAATATGAGACTCATCATAGATATACTTTCTCAAAACTGATACATGAAACAAATTGTGGATGTGTGACAGGCTAGGTGGCAATGCTAAATGGTAGGCAACTGGTCCTATCCTCTCAAGGATCTCAAATGGTCCTACAAAGTGAGGTGTGATCTTAGAACCCTTTCTGTAACGGATTGGACTTTTATGCGGTCGCACTCTCAAAAAGACTCTGTCTCCAACCAAGTAGCTATGATCTCTCCTCTTCGCATCTGCATACTTCTTCTATCTATCTTGTGCCTCTCTAAGACATTGCCTAATCAAATCCACCTGCTGCTCCATATCCTGAACTATCTCAGGACCAATAGCAACTTTGTCCTCTATGCAGTCCCAACTCAATGGTGTCCTATAAGGCCTACCGTATAATGCTTGATAGTGTGGCATCCCCAATGAAGTGTGATTCCCATTGTTATAGGCAAACTCCACTAAGGGAAGGTACTCTTCCCATCTGGTCTGATGATCCATGACATACATGTGAAGCATATCCTCTAACACCTGGTTAACCCTCTCTGTCTGACCATCTATTTTCGGATGATAGGCTATATTGAAGTTGAGCTTGGTGCCCATAGCTTCCTGTAATGCCTTCCAAAAGGAAGAAGTGAAGAGGGAATCCCTGTCAGAAATAATCTTGCGTGGAACGCCATGAAGTTTGACAATGTCTCACAAGAACACCTGTGCTACTGCTGGTGCTGTGAAGGTAGTCTGAACTGGTGAAAAGTGGGCCACTTTGGTCAACTTGTCAACTGTCACCAAGATGGCATCATGGCGACGAGATGATGTAGGGAGACCAATGATGAAATCCATGGATATAGTATCCCACTTCCACTCTGGTATAGCATGAGACTGGAGCAACCCACCTGGATGGCAGTGCTCTGCCTTGACTCTTTGACACTCAAGGCATCTGGCTACTAACTCAACAATGAGTTGTCGCATTCCTGTCCAATGATATAACTGTCCTAGCACTTAGATTATTAATGCCTATATTTTATTATAGCATTAATTAAAATGTGGTTAAACTAATTTGACTAAAGGGTCAATTAGATCCATAATGAAAATTTGTCCTATAACGTTTAATCTCAAAAACCTATATCTAGGTGGACCAAAAAAAAATATTCCTCATAGCCAAAAATAACTACCAAATCCGTTAAAATTCCCTAAAAGATTAAACTCAAAAATAATTAGAATTTTAAACATCATTTTTATATATACCCATATGTTTATTAAAAAAAACATATATATAATATAAACACCTAATTAAATAATTAATCTACTATTTGACCTATACATTCATATTTTTATCTCTCTCTCTCTCTCTCTCTCTCTATATATATATATATATATATATATATATTCATTAATCCACATATATATATATGAAGCTATTTATTTTCTAAAACATAAATATCCCATATAACTAAACTAAAATATTAATTAACAATGAAAACCTAATTAAAAATATTATAAAACTACTCCACCCTATTTTCTTTCCATTTTATTATCTTGCCCTAACCCTATTTTCGGGTTAGGGCTTAACTATGATATTCTTTTCTTTTTTTTTTCTTGGTGTGTGAAGTGTGTGTATGTTTGTGCAGGTCACGGGAGGCGGTGGCCATGGAGGGTCTCGGCGGAGGTTTCTATGTTCACAGGGGCGGCGATGGCGGAGGTCACGGGGGGGGGGCTCCCCGCAGGGATGACCACTGCCGAGCCTGCAGGTCATGACCCACAGAGGCGGCCTTGGCCACCGCTGTGGGACGCGGCCCGCAGCCCAGCAGGGCCGCTGCTGTGGGGTGCCAACCACAGAAGGGGGCCGAAGCCTCCCCAACAGTGGGTTGCAGCCCACAATGGCGGCTACGGCCACTGCTGGGGGTCCCCGCCCACTGTGCGGGGGGGCTGAGGTACCCCCCTTTTTGCTTAGCATTTAAAAAAAATAAAAAAAATTAAACCCCTTTTTTTTATAATAAATTAAATTTATTTTATTTTGTTTTTATTTATGAAAACAAATATATTTATTTAAATATCGATATATATATATATATATACATATATATATATACATATATATATATATATGTATATGTGTGTGTGTGTGTGTATATATATATATGTATATACATATATATATACATATATATATAACCTATTCATGTTTAAATCATGGGTAGGTTTAATGTGGAATTTCATAGATGAATAAAGTTGTATATTTTATTTTTTTTAAATTAAATTTTGATTCTGCAATTAATAAATGAGAAAATGAGAGGTTTAATTAAATCTAAGCAGCAACTATATCAGACTAGAAATTATTGAAATGAATCTTAGAGATAGACATGATAATTTTAGATTTATTTTCTGCGGATAAATAAATAGAAAATGACAGAGTTTATTAAAATATATTCAGCAACTACATTAATCTAGAATTATTTAAATTAAACTTAGAGATATGTATAAGGAAATAAACTGAACTTTTATTTTCAGAATTAACATGCATACAACAAATATTATTTCATTAACTATAGGAACTTAATCCAAAGGTAAACATTTCAATCTTTGCAATAATAGCTTAATAAAATAATGCATTTCTTTAGGACATATTAATAATACAATATAGTCGACATTACAAGAAGGTGAGATACCCAACTAGTCTCCCAATTCTATTAAATGGGGACTTTAAATAAAATAGATACATTTTCTTTCCTTTTTAAAAGTAAATACAACATGCAAATTTTTTTATTTACATATCTGCAACTGAAAACATAGTATCCCTTTTTCTTATTCTTTTTCTGCAAATCAAGTACAAAACCTAGCAACTCCTAGCTTGTCCCTTTTGTTTTCTTTCCAAGCAATCCTACAAATAAATTATAAGGCTTGACCATGGAGTGCTCACCTCCCAGCCTAGGCTTACTAGAAGCCACCCCCGAGCTTGGATAACCAAGCCCTAGATAGGTTACAGACATGTAAACACAACAAGCAAGGGAAAAAGATATAGAAAACACTTTCCCAACTAAGGCTACACTCCATCACAAAAAAGTGATGATTTTACATGGGTGGTAGTGGACCAAATACCCTGAGGAGACTGCAAGAATGGTAGTTCACAAAGCCACCTCATGGCAAACAAATATATCTCATAAGTTAATTAACCCCACATTCCTTATGCCCTCCAAGGCATTCATGCCATACTTTCTCCCCTTATGACCCCCAAATGCACAAACCAAGCCATGCAGCAAGGGTCACAAATACACCCCTTGAGTTCACTCTCATAAAGAGAGTCTCTCACTCAAGGGCTGTCAAACTTCTACCACCTGCAAGACCATCCTACTCTCCCAAGAGTAGAAGGCCTTGGTTACTCCCAAAACACAGGAAATGCATACAATAAAATAAAAGACAGATCGCATAATAATAATTTTCACAAAAGAAAATACAAGAGAATCACTTTCACATACAACCAAATTTTCCAACATAGACATGCAACTTAAAAACCAAAGAGATGAACCAACCTTCAATCTACCCAAAGGTATGCAAGAACTAGTTTGAGGATGAGCAGCCCAAATCCACAATCCTCCATTCTACACTTAGCCAAACTTCGAATCCAAAAACTAACTTTTCAAAATGCATAGTCTCCAAAAATAGAGAGTGGGTGATTCCCCACAAAATTTCTCATTCTTGCCTAAGAATACCTCAGTGAAAGTTCTCATAGGTTTGTAAAACTGAAAAAGGAAAATGTAAGAAAAAGATCAAAAAGGATCTCTCATCAAAAGGGAAGGTTATCTAACCTAGATGGCACCTTCTAATTTCAATTTTCACTCACCTTAGGAAACTCACTTTATGAGGTGACTAAACAATCACATGGGAGTAGACACATGCCTAAAAATACTCCTAACCCATAGGTATACCTTATGGGCTTTAGGAAACACCTTTAAACTACCCCTAGGAGTCCATTTGACCCCTTATAAACCCATCTAAACTTAAATTTCGGGTCAAACCTATGTTGACCACTCCAAATACTCTCTACCCAAGGAAAATTTAGAACCACATTCAAATGTTTGAAAAAGCTATAGTTGAACAACTCCCTTCAAGAGACAAGTCAAAATTTAAGACATAAATCAACACGTGTCAAGTGACACAATAAAATATATTACAAAATTACACATGGAAATTGTCTCTTGTTGGATTTAAATAAATCAATAAATAAAATTTAACACACATGCATCATTTACTATTTCAAATAAAATATGATACATACAGGGTGTTGTCTCTCCAAATAGACAACCCCTGACTTTACGAATGTACATAGGTCTAGGTTTGGTTCTCCATAATATTTCCATGGTCACATGGATAATTTTCCTGTGCATCTCAATTACACATTGGTACTTCCAAATATCCTCATATAATATTTAAACACATGAATAAGAATACACGTCAAACACTCTGCATACAATTGACATTAAACAAAATAACTATATCTTGTATCAAAATAAATCCATGTAAATAATTATCATAATCCTCATAATGTTGAACAATACGTAAAACATGCATCCTATTTCTATCATCATAGTAAAGTCCTACAATTCCAATAATGACATACATCATCACAAAGTAATCCTATTCTAGAATCATATAGAGTTGTATATCTATAATGCATAGAAATGAAGCATCAATATATATCACTGTTATCCAAATGATGGAATCATATAAGCTCGAAATCCATAATGCATAAAAATAAAGCATCCATAATAGTCTCAACATGAAAAATACTGAAATTCTAGGATGAGTTGGGGTAGGGCCTCATAGTATCAAATTACTTAGAGCCTATCAATTTTGAAATATTGACCCAAGTCTACAATGTGTAGAGAGATCACCTTAGGAGTGGTCCTTTGAAAGATTTTTTTATCAAAATAGGAGGGCTAACTATTGTAGGCTCTAGTACCATGGAACCTTTCTCTCTGAATTTGTTTACTCTAAGGACTAAAGGCATGTATTGGTCACTATGTCAAATCTTTGGGGAAGATGCTGAAACAACTATACCAATCCATTATATGCTGATGATAGCACAAATTCTGAACCCCTCTTTGGCAGTAACATTTGATTATGCACCTTATCTCACAGATGCAATCCATGCAGGATTGATAGGGATAAAAAGTGGTAAGGTAGACAAATCATTTGGATGGTACTCCCTTCTCATGCATATGTTTTTATTTAAAGGTGTTGATTACTTTTCTAGTGAAATGGATCTAGTTAAGAAAAAGGATGGTGAATAGATGCCTGTACAATTGTGGAGCACCATTTTGTCATGGGATAGAGAGGATGCCAACTACCTAAAGTTTGATAGATGCTTTACATCTAAGATTAGGATTCTTTTATGCTCAGAGAACCATAGGATCCCCAAAGCTCTTTTGGAATTCCTTAGGCCTAAGGAATTTGCTGAAGGTGTCAAGATTGTGCACAACTAGGGTGACATATACTTATACCATGTTTCTACAGTTTTCAGAGTTTATGGTTTCAAAGGCACTCCATATTTGTTACTCTATCAAGTCCCATTGAAGATAGGAATTGCAGAGGTCCTAAGGAAGATTGGGAGTGTGCAAGAGGTAGAGCTAACAAATAGGGGAAAAGGAACCATTTTCCCAACTATCATTGTGGCCCATCAATTTGTGATCACCAAGGGTGGTTGGAAATACTTTGATTACTTTTTTCAACCATATAGGTTGTCTATTGCAGTAACGAGGTTTGTTGACCTTGAGGATTTTTTCAATGACATGTTCAGGAGAAGAGCAGTATGCAAAGGTAGGCCACACCAATTTCATTTCCTTGAGGATTTAATTAGAAACGAGTTCAATTTGGAAGAGCAGGAATTGAGGAAATAAAAGTGGGTGGCATATAGAAGGGCTCTTGATTTAATTCATCAATTTGATAGTAGTTATGACCCTCTTTCTAGCTTTAATCCCTTTGAGGAAAAGATTAAATTCTTAGTTCTTTATTTTGAAGACCTAATGTAGACTTTGAAGGAAAAAATGGAAGCTATAATAAGAGATAATCCTGACAAGGCTAAGTTAGTGCTAGCTAAGCCTACTTTTGCTAAGGCCATCCCTCCGGGTAACTATGTAATGCATAAGAGGTCAAAATACAGTGTGTTGATGCCAGTAACAGGTGAGCCCTCTAATTCAAGAGGGAAGAGAGCAATTGAAGATGACATTGACATCCAAGACTCCCCTAAGAGGCAAAGGGTGGGGAAAGAAGTGCAAACATGTGAACCTTTATACTCTCCATCTCAATCCCCTATCCATATAGGAGATGAACATGCAGTAGCAGAATAATTGTTGCAGTTAAGGAGTTTCAGAGAGATTGCTTACACATATGAGGAGACACAAGAGGGAATGCCAGAAGAGCCACCGAGTGCTAAGATGAACTTAACTATGGATGAGCTCAAAGGTAAAGAGTTAGACCTTGCTGTCAAGCAAGCCAGTGAGGAGTTCTTGGCTGATAGAAATTTTGTCATGATAGGGGCCTTCTTGCAATTTGTCTAGAAGCAAAACATAGAGAAATTCAAGGCAAGGTGCGAAAAGAGGAAGAGTGGGCAGCCTCATAAAGATGCAACTTCAGTAGAGGAGGAGGTAAAACAAGAAATGATGGCAGAATTTAAAACCATTACTCCTGAAAAGGGGAGAGAAATGGTGTCAAAGGCCGGTGTTCTAATTCTCCCTGAATGGGATAGAGCAGATACCTTGGTACTTGAAGTAGTCAGAAAAGAAACCAAGCCTATGGAAGGAGTGACCTTTAGCAAGGATAATGTTGCTTTGGTCATGTGGTCCTTAAAGAGGGATGAGAGTAGAAGAAGGAAAGACACCTCAGAATCTAGTTTCCTTGGAGGGATGATTTTTTAAAAGAGTCTAAGACACATGAGTAGTGGAAGCTGCCAGCACAGTTCTAGAAACTACAAAGTTCAGTGTGGTAGTGGCTGGGAAAGAAGAAAAGGAGAGAGCTAATCTCCAAGTGAAACTAGAAACAATTCTAAAGGCTTATGATGAAGCCAAAAAGGAGGTAGCCAATAGGGATAGTATTATTGCTAGACTGCATAGTCAATTGGTAGGACAACACCAAGGAGGTGAATCCTCTACTCTGATGATTGCATCTTCTCCAGCAAGACCTCCACCCACCAATCCCATTGTTGAATTTCCCCCTTCTCCCATGACCTCTATTTTTCAACCAGCTGAGACCATTCAACATGAATTGGAAAAGTTAAAAAAGGCTCAAGCCCTATTTGCAAACAAATATGAAGAAAAGGTAAAGGCCACAATTTTGAGTTTTGTTGGTATAGTAGGAGCCCCCATTGTGCACACTAACATGAAGAGAATTTTGGATATTTTGAGTGAGTTGAATGAAGAAAAGGATACCTTGGAGCCAATTTTGGAGAAGTGGATGCCTAGAGAAGTGGATTTAGAACTTATGTGTGCATCTTGTGATGAGGCAAGATCTAATGCCATTATTAAATCCACAAGTGAGTTAGCAAAAAGCATGACCAGGCTATCCGAAGGAAGAGCTAGTACAGAGAGAAAAGCCAATTTGTATAGGAAGGAATATAATGAGCATAAATTTGAATTGTTTCTTGGGGGTTTTGTTAATCTAAATCAATTGAAGGACAAGAAAGTATGGCTTGATGAGTTAGGAGCTAATTTGTCTCTAAGGGTGAATAAAATCATCAATACAGATGACACATCCTTATTTGTCAAGACAGTTGAGGAAATAGAGAAGATAAAATCACATTACGGTTTCTTGGAATCAGAGGTTAAGAAAGTGAAAAACTCTTGGAAAAGGTTAGTTAAGTTGAAGGAAAAAATTGTTAGCTACTCATGGCCTACTGATGATGTGTTCCAAGAGTGGACCAAGAAGTATGCGGTGCAAGAAGAGGAAGTCCCAGATCAGTTAGAGGATGTTGCAGTGGAGCAACAAACTGAAGAGGCCGCTGGGGTTGAAAGTGACTTATAGCTTCTTTTGGAAGACATTGTGACTGTAATAAACTTTTCTTAGGAAAGTCTGAAGATTGTATTCATCCATATTGTTATAAATGGATACCAGGACTAAAGAAAAAAGGGATCACAAGAATTTGTAAAGAAACTCTGTTGAAATACATCTAGTTTTTTCTAGTTCTCTCAGAGATTACTTTGAATTATGTAACATTTTTGAAATGAATATGAATATACAGATCAAAGTTTCAGGCCTAAATATTTGTTTTCTTCTGGTGTGCATTCATTAGTTTGCTGGTTTCATTTGGATAATTTAGGGATGTTCAAGTGAGCATGGATTGTAAGGCACTCTTATAGACATATTTTTGGCTTTTCTCTTCAGGAGAGGGATTAAATGTGCATGAAATATTCCTGTCAGTAGATCAACTATTTGCTACTATGAATTTGATGAATTGTTTTAGTTGGATGGGAGAGGACCTCTATATATGTTAGGCATTTATGGGGTTCATGAAAGCCAAAATGATGAAATGTATAAGAATGTTCAGTTTTGAAAGCTTTTGCTTGATTTAGGTGACTCTGTGGCCTGGATAAGGCACTGATGCTTATTATGGAATTCTTTCTACTTTTCTTGAAGATCAATATTGAAAATGAACACAAGTTTTTTCTTTTAATGTTTCAGTTCTATTGAGGTGATGAAATCCATAGGTTTCTAGAATTGGTTTACTATGGATCTCAATTAAAAAATGTGAAAGTTTTCACAAAGAGTATACCCACCTAAGCTTTGGATAAGTTCAAAGTGTAGAAGGTTTTATTTAAACCTTGTTATATGTTATTGTGGAATTCTATTTTCTTGATGCTTTCTTCATATGCAAACAGAGTTATTAAATCTTCTTACAGAGAGAATAAGGAAATCAAAATTTGAGACTAACAGACCTATTTCCTTTGCATTGATTTTTTTCACATTCATATGTTTCCATCAATGCCAAAGGGGAATATTGTTGGATATTGTTGCTGCTACAATATGTTGTTGTCATTGATGTCAACATATTCCTATGTTTTGGTGTTTTAGAGAGCTATTTGGTGTTCCGGTGATTGCATTGATTTGATATGGTTGATTGATCTATTTGGGGTGTTGGAATACTTCATTCCTTATTTGTTTTAGTGATTCATAAGTTTACTTGATCATATTATGTGATCTAGTTTATAGTTCAGGTTTTCTGTTCAGTGGGTGGAAGAGTTTGATATTTGATCCAATGAGCTCTGGCATGACTATGTCTTTGGTTTCAGATTTGGAGAATTTTTTGGATGTTCATGTGTATCTTCATTTCAGATGGTTTATGATTTGGTTCTCTAAAAGTTATCTTTCTAGTCTGAATTGGTGTTGTTGAGTGTTCTTGAGTTCTGGCATGTTGATCAATGAAGATTTGAATAAGTGGTGTTGGTGCAACTATTGCAAATGGTTCTAATGTGCTTGTTGGTGTTTCATGGTCACGTCCTATTTGTTTTGGTGGTCTGCATTGATCCTTGTGCACATTCTTGGTGATTTTGTTGATCCAATGATATTCTTCTTGTTATGCGGTATTCTTGGTGGTGTAACATGTTGCGATTGATATTGGTGGGATTTATAGTGGTGATGTGTGTTTGGAGATTTTATTTAGGTCCATGCTATGTTGTCTATGACCTTATATTGGTTTGGTGGTTGATTTATGTATCGTGAGATGTAATTTTGTATTTGAGGGTTGAGGGTTTGGCTGACCTTGTATTCAAGGTTGATGATTTGTATATATAGGTGGTCTAGTCATGTAATTTTGATGTCAATGTTGTGTCTGCATTATCAGAGAGTGGTGTATGTGTGCATAAGAAAATTTATCCTTCGGTATGGTGTGTTAAGAAGATATTGTTGCAGTAGACAAATGTGCTTAATTGGAACTATCATCAGACATTAAGAGACGCTATATTTATAGTTCATGTAATCCAGATTGTAGTCTGAATCTTATTGTAAGGTAGTGAACCTTCCCTGAGGGTTGGAGCCTTTTGGGTAATCTTATTTTGAGCAGTGAGCTCTAGGCAGTGTGCCTGAATGCATGTGCATTCCCCATTGAAATAATTACACATACTGTTGTATATTATCATCTTATTGTGGGTAGGTTCCCATCGTGGTTTTCCCCTTAACCGAATTTTCCAGATCAAAATCTTGGTGTTATCTATGTTGGTGCTATTGTGTATATCTTTATTATTGTTTCAATTGTTTAGGTCTGAGATTGTTCTTAAATTGTTTAATCTGGTGAAAATTGATTCACTCCCCTCTTAGTTTTCCTTCTTTGTTGCTACTAACAATTGGTATCAGAGCTAGATCCTCTAGAAGAATCTTAACCAATTGAGGAGATCCAGGATGGCAACTTATGTGTTCAAGAAGGAGAGTCCTAGATTTTATGGAAGGAAATATATTGTTTGGAAGGACCAGATGGAAGTTCACTTGAAATGTCTTGGAGATGAGTATCGGAAGATTACAAAGAATGTCTACAATGTTCCTTAGAATAGACCGATTAGTGCTGTTGAGATCAAGGATGCTGAAAAATAATATAAGAGCTAAGGAAGCATTGTTGAGTGCCTTGACCAATTCAAAGATGACTAATGTGATGGGTTTAGAGACTGCACACGAGATTTGGAAGAAGCTGGGGACCTTGTATGAAGGAGATGCGCAAGTGAAAGTTGCTAAGTTGTAGAGTCTGAAAGGAAAGTATGAAGCATTAAAGATGGGAGGTGACGAGAATATAACATCCTTTATGGCTAAGGTGAATGATCTTGTAATGAATATCAGATGTGTCGGTGGAACCCTTGAAGAAGATGAGATTGTTGCTAAGGTGTTGAGATCATTGCCTCCTTCTTACAAACATAAGGTAGCTTCTATTGATGAGATCCAGAGTGTGACTATTGTGACTAGAGATAAGCTAGTTGGAAAGCTTGCTGCATTTGAGTTGAGTGAATTTGGAGAATCACATGGGAAATATGAGACTACATTCAAAGCCTTTGTATCTGAGAAGAAGAAGTGTGATTTGGGAGAAATGTCATGTTGGGTATCCAGGTTTGAAAGAGAAAAAAGAGAGATGAAAGAACAAGAAATTTATTTGGATGAGATTGAAGCCCTTATTGCTCGGAGATTTCCTAAAGGAGTCAGTAAGTATGATGGGAAGTTATCTTTGAAATCTTTCTCTTGTAATAAGATAAGACATTTTTCTTCTAGGTGCCTTGAGAGAACGTCTAGATATGATAAGCATGAAAGATATGATAGATCTTATAAGTATGATAGATATGAGAAACATGATAGGAATGATAAGCCCTACAAGCCTTATCGGAAGTACAAAAATAAAAAGAGATGCTATTATGTTGTCGATGAAGGTGTAAAACCTTCGAAAGAGGAGAGATAATATTATTTCCTCCCAAGCATAGAGATAAGAATAAATAGACTATTATGTTGCTCACTAACTATGATTGCACCTAAAATTGTACCACCATGAATGACAATACACCCCCAATAAGTAGGCCAACATTGTCACATAGTGAGGAGAAACATAATAGGTACTTGAATGTTATTTGAAATGATTATGAGAAATATGCAATTCATTGTAAGGTGTTATTTTTTATGATTCTTGAATCAATATAGTGTTGTATTTTTTTTTTCAAAGCTTGACACCCATTAGTAGAATGGCCATGGATTTGATGATACTTGCAAAAAGAAGAATTTTCAAGATGTTGTCTATGTTTCCTTCTTATTCTAGGCCAAAAAAGAGAGATTAAATTGGCATGAAGAAGATCGGACAAAACATTATCTTGTTGTAATACCATATTGGAATGAGAAGATGTGGATTTGCTAGACAATAAAGGAGGGGATGTTGACAAAGGATGAGGTTAGAGACCTATATTTTCATTAGAAAAGTGTGATTTATCATGACTTTCAAGACTTTGTTGCACACATCTTAAAACTTGTCCATTGCATCCATGTGTAAGATCAAGACAGGGTTCACTCTTAGGTGGAATTAGATTGAAGTTTAAAGAGGCCCAATCAATTTCTAGACATGTGTTAGGATAAAAATTTTGAGTATCAAGTTCAGTCATCTTAGATTTTCTACTAAAGGAAGGTGTGGAATCTAATGACCTCCAATCATCCTCCAAGAGTTATTCTTTAAGAACTTATTTAGTAGGTGATGGTGTATTTGTTTGAATTGGAGAGAGGATTGTAGGAACTAACAAAGCATATTGTGCTTCAATTTATATGTTCTCATTAGTTTCCAAAGAAAGCACTTTATTACTATATGTGTAAGGCACAACATGATAATTAGGAACAATATTAGGGTTCTCAATAATATGAATGTCATTGATTTGATCTTTGTTAGGCTCTTCATTTTTAGGAGAGAGAGCATTGAAAACATTATAATGATGTCAAATAGGATCATCCTCTTTATCTAATGTATCTTTATGATTAAGACAAACTTTAGGAAATGGACTATCATATCTAATTAATGCTTCATCTCTAGGGGGAAGATAATGAAAAGAAAGTATGGCATTGCTAGGAAAAGTAGCCACAATATCACCCTATTACACCAAATAATCCATATGGAGAAGATACATTTTAGGAGAAGGACGAACAACATTATCCAAAGATTCATCTTTAGGAGGGAGATCTTTGAAAGAAGTGTCCATTTTCCCTTTTTACACCAATGTGTACTCATTAATGAGATCGATTTTGGGAGAGGGTAGATCATACCTATGAATGAAAGGGAGAACTAAATTATCATCATATGCATGAAAGGGACATCATGAACATCTTTAATGTAACTTGAAATTGAACTAGAAAAATAGGATAAAAACTCCATATGCACTTATGATCAAATGAGAAACTCATATGTCATGTAACAAAAGTAATGCTCACTCAATGCATGCATGGAAAATTGAATAAAGGAGAGAAATTTTGAGTTTCAAAATTTGAAAATTGTGATTAAACAATACAAAATTTTGTGAAAATGATTAATTAACCAATTAACTAAGAAAATTAATTTGTGAATTTGAAATATTAATGCCTCTAAATCATAGCATAGCATAGCATAAAGATGAATTTGGAAAAGTATGCAATCCGCCATTCAAATTAGCCAGAATAAATTAGGGTTTTTGTGATTAAACCCTCTAAATTTATGTAATTTGATTAAAATAGGATCTCTAAATGAAAAAATTTTAATTTTAAATATCCATAAATCAGAATTGAAATAATTATTCCATATTAGACAACTCACAAGCTCAGTTTTGGAATTAAAAATTAGTTTTTTTTAATTTAACCTCTAATTTTTTGAAATTCAATTAGAAATTAAACTTGTAAATGTAAATTTGAATTTTAAATTGCATAAAAAATCAGATCTGAGAACATAAATCAGAAATAAAGGTTTAAGGAGCAGGTTTCACCAAAATGTAAAGTGCTAAAAATTTAGGGTTTTCACCATAAGATGTAAAAGAACTAATTTTTACTTAAGGACTGATTACATTAAAAATAGGGTTAGATTCCAATAGATTTAGTCACAAACCAAAAAGGATTAGGACTGCATACTGTTGGCATTTCAATAGAAAGAAAGATTGTTGATATTCATTAAGGATATTGAGAAGGTTGTTGAAGATTATTTGATATAACTGAAAAGGGATGATAACTATCTTTATAACATTATTTTTTCATTGATGTCAAGAAATTAATTTTCTGATTCAGTATGATGTTGCCATATCTTAAGAAGTATGTTTTGATGAGTATTAAGTGGTCAGTAAAAGACACAAAAATAATGTGATAAGAAAGGGGAGAAATAAGTTATTCAATGGGCAACTATTATCGAGTTAGACAATGATGAGATCATGATGTTTAGATTGTTTTGATATCCTACATATGTTGTTGATTGTAAGGTTAATACTATACTATGTCATTGAGCAAAGAACCTAGTCGATAAACCCTAAGGTTATCGATATCGGTTAATGAAGGCAGAATGTATACCGAGTAAAGTTTAGTATTTATCGAGTTGCAACCGAGTTATGACAGATCGCATTGGATGGATAAAAGAATTATTTAATGAAGGATGCTGATGAGATGGAGATGAATAAATGATTGGTATGTTGTGCATGAAGTTTGTTAAGGATCTATGGCAATAGAAGATCATTAGGAAGATCTACAGCACAGATTGAACTGCAATAACCTTGTGCAAGTTCCAAGAAAGGAATGCAAGTCCCTAGGCAAGGTAAAACATTTTTAGATCAAAGGATACATTGAACCTAGTCAAGATTGAAGATTTGATGGCTAAGATTGATCATGGGAAATGTGATCAAGGAGATTTAGTGGTTAGCAAATTGTTTATAAATAAGAAATTATTGATGAATAATGTATGCGGGAAAGTGTAAGTATAGGGATGCTACATAGTGATTATCGAGCACAGAAGCTTGAAGACCTGTTTGAATAACAGAGTAGGGAGCCCAGCAGAGGGACAAGATAAGTCCTATGACTAGATTGTTTTGAGCAAAATAGAATCTTCTTTAGCATTTTAGATGTGAAGTTGCAGATATATTTTTATTACTGTTATTTTGTAAGTGACAAAAAATCTCTTAACCGAGTGGACTTAACAGTCTTATTTGTAAACCCTCTAGCAAGGTAACATTCTAAATGAGTGTTTGAAATCCTTTAACAAGGTCACTTCTAACAAAGTGAAGATCCTCATAGATCTGAGGGAAATCCCTTAACCGGGTCACATCTAGCAATGTGTTTGTAATCTTTAACAAGATTTGCTTTTAACCGAGCATACTCTAGAAGAGTATATTTCTTAGTGGGTCCAAAATCCCATAGTGGTTTTTTACTATTTGGGTTTCTATGTTAAATCTAATGTTATATGTGTTATGATGATTATGTGTTTATGAGTTTGCATGTTTAGTAGTTTTTGGTTATATTGGTGAAGTTTAAGTTACTGAGGTTGAATCTATTGATTTTATGGAAGATTAAGTTTGTATTATTCACCCCCCCCCTCTCATCTTGTTAGCTATTGGCATCAGAACTTTACACATACTAATTGGATTAAAGGGATGACTTTTTTTAACCTCTTTTGTAAGTTGAATTGCTGAAATTAGAGTATAGTGTTGGGAATGTGAATGAAAACACATAAATAGTGAGCTATGGTTGTCAAATTGAGCCATGCACCTGGATCTGAGAAATATAAGCAAAATTGGATTTGATCCCCAAAGGAGATCCTAAAATTTTGGGACTATGGTGGTGTTCGCCTTGGTCCTCAACACTTTTTGTACACCAAGCGGGGATTGGTTCATCACTATAAGTAATGCTTATTCTGAAGATCACAAATCCATACCTATTTCCTACACACAAAAAGAAGGGGAAATAGGTTGGTAATAGGTGTTTGGCTAAGTCAAAACCTAGTTTAGGAATTAACCTTGATTGAAATATTGCAAATACTGAAATAAGGATATAACTCAGATCTGCAAAGACTGATAATGATGTTTTTCTTCTTGAATGTAACTACATATGTTGTATGCAATGGAATGAACATGGAAAACCCCTAATCACACACACATTCTTGCATATGAATGATGTAATGTTTCTCCACAATGGATAAATGAAGAATATGTTGTTAGACAGTTCAAATAATCAGAAGACAACTGGGAGGGGGGGTGAATCAACTATCACAGATTACCGAAACCATTAGCAATTAAAACTTTAATACCAAAACCAAAAACATTAATACCAGAATGCTTAAACCAAATTAAAAAATAGCAATTAAACCAATTAAGCATGAACAATAATTATAGAATAAATACCATCCACATGACACCAAGATTTGTATGTGGAAACCCGGTAAAGGGAAAAACCACGGTGGGAAGCCTACCCACAGTGAGATAATACTTCTACAGTAAGTATGTGAATTACAAATGATGAGCCTGCACTTGTAGGAAGACCAACAACCTAGAGCTCACTGCTATTCACAAAAGGATTCTAGCTGACTATATAAAAATCCAAACTACAATCTAGAGAAGTGTTGAACTGTAAAAGATAGCATCTCCTATGCCTGAGTACAGTTCCGGTTAAGCTCAATATCGGAGGAATAAATTTTCTTACATAAACCCAATTTGATCTCCAATGATCAACCAAATCCTTTGCCTAAATGATATTACATTATTCACACATTACATATACATTTCCCATAACCATGATCTCTACCCCATATATACAAACCCTCAACCATAAACAATCAAGTCGGCCACCAAACAATAAACCAATTACATAATTACAAAACATGTCATTCTTAGACCAAACAAATAATATCCAACACATAAGATGTCCTAGAAATGTATCGAGAAGTCCAATCCACACCTTACATTAAAGTCGGTCCATAACCTAGATCAACTGGGACCCAGTATAGGTCCAAACACTAAAGCAATGATCTCCATCCACCAAGTCTCAAACATGATCACCATCACCATCCTAAAACTCCACTAGAAGATGCACCAACACCACTTATGCATGACATCAAATATCTTCATAAAAATATTTGCCAGTGAAACCCTCACCAAATCCAGAAGCCAAGCTTCTAAGAAAATGGGATAACATCCTATCACCAAACCAAAACCAACTGACTAAATATGAACATGAGTATCATGAATAAGATAATTCCATAACCAAACCATACCGGAGCCTACCAGATCATGTCGGATCCAACCCAACCAGAAACCACTCAAGCTATCAAGACCAGAAGGGTGTCGGTAATGCATCCAAATAGCTAGTGTTGGCATCAATGACAAAACATCAATGCAACACATTATCAATTCCACCAAATGGCCAACAATCTCCCCCTTTGGCATTGATGGCAACACTAGATGTGAAAAACATCTAAGTACCAAGAAATGCCAAACAAGTCTCCCCAATGGAAGATAACCAACAATCTCCCACATACAAATGTAGCAATGAAATTCTAAAATAAAGACCAAACTCCCCATGTGAATGATATCTCTGTAAAGCTCTGAATTATACATATATCTCTCCCCCTGATGTATACAACTTCTTAATTTTTATTTTTCACATCAATATCTCTCCCCCTTTGACATCAATGCCAGAAATCTAACAAAAATATCAAAGAAAAACATAAACCACTGAAAACTCAAAGCTGACTACTCCCACTGAGTAGTAGCATCCCCGTATCAGTGCCGGAATGAATAGTATCTTTGATAATGCATACTAGAATAATTTTGCACTGCATTAATCAAGTCTCTATCGGAGGGGAAAAAACTCCCAATATGTCTCTCAGGTACTTAAATAATTCATTAGGCAAAAGTTTAGTGAAAATATCTACAATCTGCTCTTTAGTGTTCACATAAACTAGTCTAACTTTATTTTCTTTCACCTTTTCCTTCAAAAAGTTATACTTGATAGATATGTACTTTGTCTTAGAATGAAATGCCATATTCTTTGATAGATCAATAGCAAAAAAGTTATCATAGTGAATAACTATCAGTGCATTACAATCCACCTTTATATCATTCAACATTTGCTTCATTCATAAAAATTGTGTATAGTTAGTAGCAGCAACAACATACTTAGCTTCAACAGTAGATAAAGAAGGACATGATTGTTTCTTAATGATTCATGAAAACAACTTCTTTCCAAGAAAGAAAGCTCCACTGGAAGTGTTGTTCTTCGATTCTTATTCTCTCCTTTCCTCCCTGTAAGAAGATTTGATAACTCTGTTTGCATATGAAGAGGGCACCAAGAAAATAGAATTCCTAAATAACATATAACAAGGTTTCAACAAAACCTTCTACACTTCAAACTTATCCAAAGCTCAAGTGGGTATACCATTTGTGAATACTTTCACACTTTTAAATTGAGATCCATAGTAAACCTATGGATTTCATCACCTCAATGAAACTAAAACATTAAAGGAAAACTTATATTCATTTTCAGTATTGATCCTCAAGAAAGGTAGAAAGAATTCGGCAACTGATATCAGTGCCTTATCTAGGCTACAGAGTCACCTAAATCAAGCAAGAGTTTTCAAAACTGAACATTCTCATACATTTCATCACTTCGGCTTCCATGAACCCCATACATGCCTAACATATACATAGGTTCTTTCCTTTTAAACTAAAACAGTTCATCAAATTCAAAGCAACAAACAATTGATCTATTGACAAAAATATTTCATGCATATTTAATCCCTCTCCTGAAGAGAAAAGATAGAAATATATCTATAAGATTTCCTTACAATCCATGCTCATTCGAATAACCCTAAATTATCCAAATGAAACCAACAAACTAATGAATGCACGCCAAAAGACAAAGAAGATTTAGGCCTGAAACTTTGATCTATATATTTATATTCATTCTTGAAAATTTTACATAATTCAAGGTAATCTCTGAGAGAACTAGAAAAAACCTAGATATATTTCAATAGAGTTCCTTTAAAAATTCTTGTGATCCCCTATTCTTAAGTCCTAGTATCCATTTATAACAATATGGATGGATACAAGCTTCAGACATTCGTAAGAATAGTTTGTTACAACCACAATGTTTTTCAAAAGAAGTTACAAGTCACTTTCAATCCTAGGGGCCTTTTAGTTGGTTATTACGCTGCAGCATCTTCTTGAACCTCTGCTTCTTGCACCACATATTTTCTTGTCCACTCTTGGAACATGTCATCAGCATGCCATGAGAAGCTAACAATTTTTTTATTTCAACTTAGCTAACCTTTTCCAAGAGTTTCTCACTTTCTTAACCTCTGATTTCAAAAAATCGTAATGTGACTTTATCTTCTCTATTTCTTCAATTGTCTTGACAAAAAAAGATGTGTCATCTGTATTGATGATTTCATTCACCCTTAGAGACAAGTTATCTCTTAACTCATCAAGTCATACTTGTTTGTCCTTCAACTAATTTGGACTAACAAAACCCCTAGGAAACAGTTCAAATTTATGCTCAGATATTCTTTCCTGTACAAGTTGGCTTTTCTATCTACACCAGCTCTTTCGTCTGCTGACCTGGTCATGCTTTTTGCTAACTCACATGTGGATTTAATAATGGCATCAGATCCTACCTCATCATGGGATGCACACATAAGTTCTAGATCCACTTCTCTAGGCATCCACTTATTCAAAATTGGCTCCAGAGTAGCCTCATTTTCATTCAACTCACTCAAAATATCCAAAATTATTTTCATGTTAGTGTGCATAATGGGGGCTCCTACTGTATCAGCTAAACTCAAAATTGTGGCCTTTACCTTTTCTTCATATTTATTTGCAAATAGGGCTTGAGCCTATTTTAACTTTTCCAATTCATGTTGAATGGTCTCAGCTGGTTGAAAACCAGAAGACATAGGAGAAGGGGGAAATTCAATGATGGGACTGGTGGGTGGAGGTCTTGCTAGAGAAGCTGCAATCATTAGAGTAGACGACTCACCTTTCTGGTATTGTCCTACCAATTGACTCTTTAATTTACCAATGATGCTATCCCTGTTGCCTATCTCCACTTTGGATTCATTATAAGCCTTAAAAATTGTTTGTAATTTTACATGGAGATCCACTTTTTCCTTGGCTTTCCTCTCAGCTACTGCCACACTAAATTTTGTAGTTTCAAAAACTATGCTCGTAGCTTCCACTACCCCTATGTCCTATACTCTTTTAACAATCATCCCTCCAAGGTAATTGGACTCTGAGGTGTCCTTCCTTCTTCTACTCTCATCCCTCTTTAAGGACCACATGACCAAAGCAACATTATCCTTGCTAAATGTCACTCCTTCCATAGGCTTGGTTTCTTTTCTGACTGCTTGAAGTACTAAGGCATCTGCTATATCCCATTTAGGGAGGATAAAAACACTAGCCTTTGACACCATTTCTCTCCCCTTTTCAAGAGTAATGGATTTGAATTCTGCCATCATTTCTTGTTTCGCCTCCTCCTCCACTGTAGTTGCATCTTTGTGAGGTTGCTCACTCTTTTTCTTCTCACACCTTGCCTTAAATTGCTCAATGTTTTGTTTCCAAATAAATTGCATAAAGGACCCTATTGTGACAAAACTACTATCATCCAGGAACTCCTCACTGGCTTGTTTGATAGCAAGGCCTAGTTCTTTGCCTTTGAACTCAGCTGCAATCAAGTTCATCTTGTCACTACGTGGCTCTTCAGGCATTCCCTCTTGTGTTTCCTCATATGTGTAGGCAATCTCCCCAAGACTCCCTAATTGCAATAGTTGCTCGGCAATTGCCTGTTCATCTCCCACATGGATAGGGGATTGTGATGGAGAATATAAAGGTTCACCTATTTGCCTTTCTTTCCCCATGCTTTTCCTCTTAGGGAAGTCTTGGATTTCAATGATATCTTCTATTGCTCTCTTCCCTCTTGAAGTAGAGGGCTCACCTATTACTAGCACCAACACACTATACCTTGGCTTCTTATGCATCACATAATCACCCAGAGGGATGGATTTAGCAAAGGCAAGCTTGGCTAAAACTTATTTAGCCTCTTTAGGATTATTCCTTATTATAGCTTCCCTTTTTTCCTTCAGAGTTTGCATTAGGTCTTCAAAATAAAGAATTAAGAATTTAACCTTTTCCTCAAAGGGATTGAAACTAGATAGAGGGTCATAACCACCATCAAATTGGTGAATAAAATCAAGGGCCTTTTTCTATGCCACCCATTTTTCTTTTCTCAATTCTTGCTCATCTAAATTTAATTCATTTCTAATGAGATCCTCTAGAAAATGGAACTAATGTGGTCTACCTTTACATACTGCTCTTTTTTTGAACATTACATTGAAGAAATCTTCAGGGTCAACAAACCTTGATACTGCAATAGACAACCTATATGGTTAAAAGAAATCATTAAAGTGTTTCCAACCACCCTTTGTGATTACAAATTGATGAGCGATGGTGACAGTTGGAAAAATTGTCCCTTTTCCCCTATTTGATAACTCTGCCTCTTGAACACCTTCAATTTGCCTCAGGATCTCTGCAATTTGTATCTTCAATGGGACTTGATAGGGGAGTAAGTATGGAGTACCTCTGAAACCATAAACTTTGAATACAGTAGAAATAGGGTATAAATATATGTCTCCCCAATTATGAACAATCTTAATACCTTCAGTAAATTCTTTAGGCCTAAGGAATTCTAAGAGAACCTTAGGGATCCTAGGGTTTTGTTGGCACAAGAGAATCCTAAATCTAGATGCAAAGCATCTGTCAAACTTCAAGTAGCTACCATCCTCTTTATCCCAAGACAAAATTGTGCTCCACAATTACACAGACATCTCTTCACCTTCCTTCTCCTTAACCTGGTCCATATCATTTGCAAAATAATCAGCACCTTTGAACAAAAACATGTGCATGAGAAGTGAGTACCACCCAAAAGGTCTATCCACCTTACCTTTTTTTATACCTACCAGCCCTGCATGAATTGCGTCAGTGAGGTAAGCTACATAATCAAAAGTTACTGCTAGAGAGGGGTTTAAAATCTGTGCTATCATTAACATGTAGTGAGTTGGTATGGTGGTTTCAGCATCTTCCCTAAAAATCTAACAAAATGACCAATACACCCCTTTATCCCTTAGAGTAAAAATATTTAGAGAGAAGGGTTCCATGGTACTAGGGCCTACAACAATTAGTCCTCCTATTTTGACAAAAAATTCGTTCAAAGGACCACTCTTGAGGTGATCTCTCTACACATTGTAAACTTGGGCCAGTGTATCAAAATTTATGGGCTCCAAATAATTAGACACCTCACTGAGCCTAAAAACTTTCCTAAATTAATCATCATTGATCACAATTAAAGCTCCCCCATTTACATTTCTAATACATTTAGCAACAGGGTCATAGTTATTTGGAATCTGGGTTAATAAATCTACATCCATAAAAACCCTAGGGACTATGAGCTTTCCCACATCTAACTCCCATACACTATTCATTGGTGCAAGGGAATGTCTTTGGCTAAATCCTACTTTAGAGAGTCCCAGCCTTGAGATCCCTATCTATGAATCCCTCAACCAATTCCCTTTGTCATACCAACCATCTCCAATTCTCAAACGGGGGGCCTTGGGCACTAATTCTTTAATCTTAGCAATGACATTTGTAGACATGGTTAATTGTTCCAAGAAATCATCACATATAGCTCTATCCTGATAATTCACTTTCCCTGTGAAATCCCTTCTTGGTGCCATCCTAGAATTGCAGTTATATCAATTAAAATTTGGACAAACTTTTGAGAAAACAAGCATCTAGTGAGACCAATTCAGACTGTAACTAACAAGCAATATGCAGAAACTTACTACTTGCCTAAATAAATTCACTCTGTGCACTGGCTCCTCTACAAAAACTCTTCGAAATGGTGCCAATGTTCAGTTTATGTGTAGCTTAATACAACAATGGGGCATTGAATTGAAACATTAAAACCGCATGCTTTGGCAATCAACTCAGAATTGAATTCGCAATTGAATTCGAAAAATGGCTCCAACGGATCATAAAAATTTCTAAGTGTTTCACCTTTCGTTGTTTCGTGGAGGTTAAAATCCTCGCACCTTTTCATTACGAAGCAACGACATTCATCAGATCCTAAAAGACCAGCACATCTTTTACCTTACCCGGTCATTCTCCTTAGAAACGGGCCCTACCTTCCTTTCGTTGCTTCTTGAAAGGTAAACCTCATGCATTTTTATCATGTGAAACAACATTGTCTATCAGATCTTCTACCATCTACTTGATCTTTACTTCTTACGGTGACCGCCAGTCTTTTTCACTAACCGCACACAACCATCACCGCTAAAGGTTTTTGCTATTTCACAAAGCTTAATAACCTTACATCTTTGGGCTGTGAAATAGCGCTGATCGTTGGATCACCCTTGAGATGCACCCCTTTTACCATCCTTCAACCTTTAGAGTGGGCCCTCTGCATGAATTCCACTTGTATTATTGATTGGGTAGATAACTCTTACGTGTCAGCCACCCATTCACCCGAGAAATCTATCGAGCTCCACATCTTAACTGCCAAGTGCTTTACTTTAGCCATGAATCTTATCACCATCATCGCTCAATCAAAGTGGGCCCTTCCCGATCCTCTAGAGCCACGTGTCCATCCGGCAGATTACCTTTTGCCTTAGCTAGGTGTCCAACTGTATTGCCACATCATCAGCCATGTAACCGCCAGCTCCTTTTGCTATTTCGCAAAAGGTATATCTCATGTTGCTTCTGGCTGCGAATCAACATGGGTCGTCCGATCAACTCCAAGTTGATCAGTCTTTAAAACCATGAACTGCCTATCTGTCAGACCCATCCTCCTTTCGTTGCTTCGCAAAGGGTAAACCTCATGCTATTTTTCCCAGTGAAATAATACGGACCATTGGATCACCCTTGAGATGCACCCCTTTTACCATCCTTTAACCTTCAGAGTGGGCCCTCTGCATGAATTCCACTTGTGTTATTGATTGGGCAGATAACTCTTACGTGTCAGCCACCCATTCACCCAAGAAATCTATCAGGCTCCACATCTTAACTGCCACGTGCTTTACTTTAGCCATGAATCTTATCACCATCGTTGCTCAATCAAAGTGGCCCCTTCTCGATCCTCTAGAGCCACATGTCCATCCAGCAGATTACCTTTTGCCTTAGCCAGGTGTCCAACTGTATTGCCACATCATCAGCCATGTAACTGCCAACTCCTTTTGCTATTTCACAAAAGGTATATCTCATGTTGCTTCTGGCTGCGAATCAACATGGGTCATCCGATCAACTCCAAGTTGATCGGTCTTTAAAACCATGAGCTGCCTATCTGTCAGACCCATCCTCCTTTCACTGCTTTGCAAAGGGTAAACCTCATGCTATTTTTCCTAGCGAAATAATACGGACCGTTGGCTCTACCTCAAGATGCACCTCTTTTACCTTTCAAGCAAACTTTCTGTCGAGCCCACTACCCTTTCGCCATTTCATGTAAGATAAACATCGGACACCTTCGCTAGGTGAAATAGCATTGGCCATTAGATCTTTTGGATATGATCAGGTTTTAATTGAAGGATTCACTTATCTTTTGGGGCCCTCCAGGCTTTCGCTACTTCGCGAAAGATAAATCACTAGTAGCTTTACTTTGCGAACTAATGCTCACCATCAGATCTTGATCAAGATGCTCAATCTTTAAATTCATTCTTTAATCCACTTACCTGGGTCCACCACTCCTTTCACTTCTTCACGAAAGGTAATCCTTGCACATCTCTGGGCTACAAAGCAATGCGGTCCATTAGTTCTTCTGAGAGATGATCATCTGTTAGCCTTCCTTGTGACCATTTTACCCAGGCCTACCACCTTTTTGCTACTTCGCGAAAGGTAAGTTCCGCACATCTTTTCCTCACAAAACAATGCACACCATCAAATCATCTAAAACCTCCATGATCTTTAGGAAACCCGACAAGGAAATAAAACTTAAGGGAAGGCATAAAAAATAAAACATTTTAAGGACCTACCTAGGATAAATGTAAAAGGAAGAACCTCTTTTCACGGTGGAGTGACCCTTCCCCATAAGTGGAAAAAGTAACACAAAAATAGAACATGGGGAGTCCAAAACATAGCAAGGGTAAATTTCAAAAAACCCTAAACCTTTTGACCAATAACTCAAAGGTAAGATGAATTACTAAGCATAACTTTGTAGGTTTTAGAAGATTAAGGAACAAAATTACCCAAAAGTCAAAACAGTGACAACAACGGCTCTGATTGGGGATGGTTGATCGCAAGATCAACACAAGAATATAGAAAACTCTGGAGAATAGACCAAGACAAACCCACAAACAACCAACAAAAATAAACCTAAATATGTACAAATTACAACCTACTGTGCATGGACTTAAGAGAAGTAATTCTTTAGGAATTGTCCATGCACTGGAAATTCCTGTACTTCACCATTCATTGTTTGCAAAAAATATGAATCTTTTCCATTCAGATCACAAACAACAAAAGGGCCCACCCATAGTGACTCAAATTTTTTATGTTTTCCTTTATCTTGCCCTGTTGCATTCCATTGAAGAACTATGTCACCAATTTGAAACTTCCTCAATGTGGTTCTTTTGTCAAACAAGTACTTGGATTGCAACTGGATCTTCAAATTTTTTTATGGGCCAAAGTCCTGATTTCCCCCACTTCCACCATTTGAATCATTATGTCTTCCATAGGTTCTAACAACTCCATGTCCTCAGCTTGTAGGAACCTTTATACAGGAAGAAGGTTATTGACTAGCACCCTGGATTGCATGCCATAAACCAATTCAAATGGTGATACACCAATTGCTTTCTTGACAGTAACCCTGTCTGCCCATAGGGCCAATTTCAATTTCTAGTCCCAAGACCTTTTGTTCTCCTCAAGGATTTTGTTAATAATATTCAGAAGGCTCTTATTGCTGGATTCTGCTTGTCCATTACCTTGAGGATTATATGGTGAAGAATAAGACACAATTATTCCATGACTGGTGCAAAATTCAGTGAACTCCTCTGATCTAAAACTCATGGCGTTATCCATTACCAATTTCACAGGGACACCAAATCTAGTTATAACATTATCCATCAGGAAATCAATAACAACTTTACTAGTGGCTCTTCCAGTGGGTATAGCTTCAATCCACTTAAAGAAATAATCAGTGGCCATTATAATCCACCTATGACCTCTTCTTGATTTCTCAACTATTTCCCCAATAAAATCAATCCCCCATTGAACAAAAGGGGCTTCCATTGTAACTGGGTTGAGGGGAAAAGCTCCCTCATATTTCAACTTGGAAGAGATTTTTTGGCATGGGTCACATCTCCGGACATGTTCATGGGCATCTTTGAACAAAGTAGGCCAATAGCATCCAGCTTGGACTATCTTACCAGTTGTGGTCTTGGCAGAGTAATGACCTCCACATACTCCATCATGCATTTCAGTTAACATCCTTTTAGCTTGGGATTTGTCTAAACACATCAACAATGCCCCATCTATATTATGCCAATATATATCACCCTGAATAAGGACATACTTTTGAGATTTTAGTCTCAATGTCCTTCTCTGGTTGTGAGTCATTCCCTCTGAATATGTTGCATCCCTTAAAAAATGTACTATCTATGAGTACCAAGGTTGTGTCTCAATACTTGTGACTAGGATGTTCTTAATTTCAACATTATTCACCTCAACATCAAGAAGGTTTGATTCAGCCATTATCTTAGCAAGATCTAAACCTCTTACCAATTTAGTAATTTTAATCTCTAGATCAAACTCTTGAATTCTAGTTATCCATCTGCACCTTTTACTAGTGACCTCGAACTGAGATAAAATGTCCTTGACAGCTGCATGTGGGACATAAGTAGTTACTTGAGCATTCACAAGATATGGCCTAAATGCTTTTACAACCTTAACCAAAGCATATGCTTGTTTCTCCATGATTTCATATTTAAGCTCTGCAACTTGTAGAGATTTACTATAAAAAGCTATAGGGTGTTCATATCCTTCATTATCCTTTTGTAGAAGAACTACAACCACTGTATGATAAGAAGCAAAAGAAAATAGAGAAAAGGGCTTACTGTAATCAGGGGACTTCAACACTTGGGCCTCCTGAATAGCCTTTTTAATTTCACCAAAAGCCTTTGAAGCTTCTTCATCCCAGTAAAACTTTGTATCTTTCTTGAGCAATCTAACAATAGGCTTGACTATTTATGCAAAATTGGCAATGAAATTTCTAACAAAATTTACCTTGCCCAAGAAAGACTGGATACCTGACACTCTTTGGCTCAGGTACATTGTTTATAGCTTCAATTCTTTCAAGGTCTATTCTAACCCCTTCCTTGGAGACAATATGTCCAAGCAACTTTCCTTCAATGACAACAAAATGACACTTTTTTGGATTTAAAGAGACACCAAATTCTAGAGCTTTATTGAAAACCTTTTCCAAGTGCCCACAGTGGTCATCCGCCCTTTTGGAGAAACATGTTAAATCGTCTTGGTGCACAACCATGATAATGTTAATTAATTCCTTGAAAGCTACATCCATTGCTCTCTGAAAAGTAGCTCCAACATTTTTTAAACCCAAAGGCATTCTTACATATACATATGTTCCCCAAGGGGTGGTAAAAGCAGTCTTGAATTGTTCAGATTCTTTCACTAAGACTTGGTTATATCCTAAGAACCCATCCATCATAGACAACAGGTCACAGCCAGTTACTCTTTGCAACATTGCTTCCATATTGGGAGAAGAATAATTGTCTTTTAAAGAAGCAACATTTAAATTCCTGAAATCAACACAGAGCCTTATGTCCCCATTCTTCTTTCTAACTGGGACCAAATTAGACACCCATGATGAATGCCTTATAGGTTTAATGATCCCCCCTTCCCTCAACTTGGTTAACTCTTGTTGCATTTTAATTTCCAAAAGGGGGTTGATGGGTCTTTGTTTCTATTGAAAAGGCTTAGCATCTAGAAGCAAAGGGACTTCATGCTGAAACAGATCTTCTCTATATGCCTTCAGGTCTTCATAAGACCAAGAAAAAGCATGCTTATACTTTTTCAATAAATTAATAAGGTTAACTTTGATGTGAGGAGACAAGTTTTTTCCAATATATACCAACTTAGGGGATGATTATGTCCCCAAGTTCACTTCCTCCAATTCATCTAACTTGGTGGTTGACTGTTGATGCAAATGACTATCACTGTGACTGAACATACCTTCCAATTCTACTAATCCTTTGGGTATTTCATTAGTTTCCAAGTAAACCATGTCATTTCCAAACACTATTTCTCTATCTTCCACCACTTCTACCAATGCATTGCAATCAATTTTATGTCCATCATAGTCATCAATGTATTGTATGAATCTGAGAATGTCTTCATCATCCACAAACACTTGCCAATTATATACATTATCAGGAATAGCAGGCCTATCTTTTATCTCAACTATGGATATACCGGTTAGTGTTATATCATCATTATTTAATGCAACATTTGCTAAAAAATCAGCCATGATGTTCTTTGATCTTTCTATCCAGTTAATAGAGAAAGCACCAAAATGTTCAATCACATCCCAAACAACATGTTTATACCTTTTCAGACAATCATTCTTGGATGCATATTTAGACCTTACCTAAGAAACAACCAACTCTGCATCCCCAAACACTCTTAACAACTGAATTCCACGCTTTTTAGCAATTTCAAGCCCCAATAACAAGGCTTCATATTCAGCAGTGTTATTTGTACATTGGAAGGCTAGCAAAAAAGAGTATTTGAAAGTTATACCTAATGGGGACACAAAAAGAACTCCTACCCCAGATCCTTCTTTAGAACAAGCCCCATCAAAGTACATGTGCCACAAACTTTGTTGTTGAGATTCTAATTCAGTCACAATAGAATCGGTATTTTTTAACTGAGGTAAAATTGGTTGTACTCTAAAATTATCAAGATCTACATCAATCATGTAGTTTAACATACTAAGGTCTATTTTCTCAATTACCCTAGGGGCATGTGGTTCTCTATACAATTTAACTTGGCTTCCATTGATTGGGATTGTAGCATATGACAGATCTAGTTGAACATTTCCACCTACTGCTGCAACCCACTTTTGGATAGTAGCATGCCATAATGAGGTTTTGTATCAGTTAGTATGACATCCATTGTATATGTTGCTTCAGGAAATGTTGCTATTTTTACCTCCACGTCTTTCATTGTACCTATCACAGGTACTTCTCGATTAACTATAGCATAACACTTTCCATACACTATACTTACTGACAGTCCCAATTCTTTCATGACACCATATGGCATCACATTTGCAGCAGCACTAGAGTCTATCATGCAATTCTTAATCAGTCTATTATTCACTAATAAAGTTACATAGAAGGGATCCACCTATGAAGGTTCTTGAGTAATAGTTGTTCCCATATATACTTCTGGAGTTTGCAACTCATGATCCTTTTCATCTTTCATGGTAATTGTAGGTAAAGTTGCACTATTATTAGATATCTTAGAAAATAAAGACAAAGCAGCTTCTCTATGTTCCTTTATTTTCAATTATTCTACCAATGGAACTGTAACCTTCATTTGGGTCAAAGCCTGAGTCATATCAAAAGGGGGACTACTAATTAACTCAGTATTAATTTTGGCTTTCTCTACTTTAGGCTGACTTGCCTTCTTTACTGTAGCAGTCCCTTGTAAGGCACCAATAGTATTATTATCCACACTCTTGGCTACATCTTTAGATTGGTCATTCTTTGTCTGACCATCTTGAGGCATAGCATTACTGCTTGCCATCTTCTTTTGAGATATCTCTTTTATGAACATTGAGCCAGGTTCACCCTGATCTCCATCCCTTTTACTACTTCTCAAGTTGTAGTTATGCTTGGCTTTGGCTATGGCAGCTTTAGTAAGATTTCTTACCTCTTCATCACTGGGTGTTCTGAGATGAACCTCTCCATCTTCAATGGTTACCACATTTAAAGTATGATGCCAGTCAAGTGTTAGCTGCCCTTAGTAACATTTATTATTATTTACAACATCACACTCAGTAGACTCACTTTGTGAAGACTCATCATCACTGTCAATAAAGTTTCAAACATGTTAATATCAGGCTCAACTTCTTTTCTCATAGATTCTTCAAGGGATTGAGCTACAACACATTTATGAGGATAATGTGGTCCATCACAGGCCGTGCACCAAGGAGTATTTTCCATGTTATGAATATTTCCTCCTTTCAAGGGATCTGGGGTATCTTGGCTCTAAGTGTTTTTTGGCTTATCATTTTGAGGTTTGCCATCCTTCCAAGTAGTGTTTTAAGGCATGTCATGTAATCTAGGAGGCCTGTCTTGCCAATTGTAATGAGGCATATCATTTTTACTTATCTTAGCAATAAGATCTTTCATGTCAGTCATCAACTTCTCTATTTTGTCATCCTCCTTGGCAACTTTATTTGGCTACTGTTTTGATTCTTGCCACAACCTTCCATCAGTTCTCCTTCCTAATTTTTCGGATACTTTCCTATTACTTTCTACATTAACGAAAATCCTAAAAGCATCCCTTAGATTATGTGGGTTCTTATCCCTCAGAATATAGGCCATTTTAGAATCAAAAGCATTATAATAAGTGTTCAGACACATATTATCATCTAATCTCATCACTTGATAAAGCCTATGCATTGCTTTCTGAAATCTAGCATTGAAATCTATGACAATTTCATTGTCAAACTTCCTAATATTATTGAACTCATTGAGAATGAAGCTCACATTTGTTTTATCACCATATTGTTCCTAGAAGCAATTCTTAAAATCCTCCCAAGAACCAATGCTATTCACAGGCAGACCTCTATACCAATCCCTTGCATCATCTACCAAGGATTGTACAAATAGTTTCATGATGACATCTTCATCTACAATTTCATAATCATTTATCAGGTCACCAAATTATTTTAGATGCTCTTCTACACTAATTGCATTATTACCAACAAATTTATGAAGCCTATCTCTTAATTCACTAGGAACATGGTTAGGATACCCTGGGATTCCATCAAAAAGAGTTGTCTATATAATTCCAAGTTAATGGGTCTTCTGTGGAACTGATTAGCATTAGGGTTATTACCCATATTCATTCTCACATTGGAACAATGAGTCAGAGGGATTTGGCTACCTTAATTAGTAATAGGGACTTGATTAGCTAGAGGAGTGCTCATAGGTAAGGTTGACTGAGTCTTTACTGGAGGGAGTGAAATAGGCTGAGGTAAAGGTTTACTTAAGTCTGTTGAAGGAAAAATTATAGGAGGAGCCTTTAGATGATTAATTTTCCATTCAACCTCTTGATTGGCTACTTCTAATTCAGCTTTCTCCAATTCCCTTTGCAGGTCCTCTTTTTCTTTTCTCATTCTATCTATTTCTTTCTCATGTGCAAACAACATATGAGAAACTTCTAATGTATTCTTAGACCTGGACCCATCTTCCATACATTTCTATTTTCCTTTATCAAAAACATTCCTAATAGGTTCTGGGTCACTAAGGACCTCCCTACTTGGTTGCACAACAAATTTGTATGCAGGGTTGATTTTGGCAACTAAATTTTCTCTGATGACTGGACCTTCATTCTCACTCTTATCTTTCTCTTGGGTGAATAGTTCAAGATCAACAATTTGTCTTAGAAGCCTATCCCTCTCAGTCAACTTAGCTTTCACTTCCCTTTCTTTATTTGCTTCCTTTTGTGCTCTTGGGGAAATTAAGTGATGGACTCTTCTATTGAAGGCCTCAATTTCTTGGGATACCTTATCTTCATCAGGGAACATTTCTTCAGAATCGGACACATTGACTTGGTCGATATCAATTAAACTAATATTTCCATCTACTATTCTAGGTATAGAATCCATCTTAATATTTGAAATATTCTTGTCCTTCCTAGATAAACTAGCATGAGAGATCCTCCGATTTAAAACTTGGACATCCTCATTATTACCAAACAAACCAGAATGGAAACCCAAAATGTCCTGCACAGATTCACGGGAAGAAGAATTTGAATTTGCATATATGGGTCTATCAGATGACTGACCTGTATTAATGCTCTTTTGTACCCAGGAAGCACTAGATGGCTCATGTGCAACTAATCTTTTCTGGCCTCTCTGTGCCTGTTCAGGTAATCCCTCTTGCAACATCTCTTGAGGATGTTTCCTCATGAATGACCTGGTGTTTCTTCCTGTCTGCATTATACATGTTTCTCTTAAAAGAGTTATACTTATTCAATAGCATTGGTTGTACTTGTCAGAGTCGCCACCCACAAAAAATATGGAAAAATAAGAAAACAAGTTTTGACAAATCACTTGTAGAGATTCAGATAACAGGAATATTTTCAGAGAGAGAGATAGCACAAATGAGAAATAACACAATCAGCCACAAACACATAGAGATTCGAACAAACTTCCAAGCTAATACAAGCACCAATCTGTAACATAGATACACACTTTTGTTTCTCCCCAATAGAGTCACCACTTTTGTTTTTCTCAAATTTTGATTCTCTCCTTTCCTCACTGTAAGAAGATTTGATAACTCTATTTGCATATGAAGAGGGCACCAAGAAAATAGAATTCTTGAATAACATATAACAAGGTTTCAACAAAACCTTCTACATTTCAAACTTATCCAAAGCTTAGGTGGGTATACCTTTTGTGAATACTTTCACACTTTTAAATTGAGATCCAGAGTAAACCAATGCTAAAAACCTACGGATTTCATCACCTCAATGAAACTAAAACATTAAAGGAAAACTTATATTCATTTTCAGTATTGATCCTCAAGAAAGATAGAAAGAATTCCATAACTGATATCAATGCCTTACCTAGGCTACAAAGTCACCTAAATCAAGCAAGAGTTTTCTGAACATTCTCATACATTTCATCACTTCTGCTTTTATGAACCCCATACATGCCTAACATATACATAGGTTCTTTCCTTTTAAACTAAAATAGCTCATCAAATTTAAAGCAGCAAACAATTGATCTATTGACAAAAATATTTCATGCTTATTTAATCCCTCTCCTGAAGAGAAAAGTCATAAATATATCTATTAGATTGCCTTACAATCCATGCTCATTCGAATAACCCTAAATTATCCAAATGAAACCAGCAAACTAATGAATGCACACTAGAAGACAAAGAAGATTTAGGCCTGAAACTTTGATCTGTATATTCATATTCATTCTTGAAAATTTTACATAATTCAAGGTAATCTCTGAGAGAACTAGAAAAAACCAAGATATATTTCAATAGAGTTCCTTTACAAATTCTTGTGACCCCCTATTCTTAATTCCTGGTATCCATTTATAACAATATGGATGCATACAAGCTTTGGACATTCCTAAAAATAGTTTGTTACAACCGCAATTTTTTTCAAAAGAAGTTACAAGTCACTTTCAATTCGAGCGGCCTTTTAGTTGGTTATTACGCTGCAGTATATTCTTGAACCTCTACTTCTTGCACCACATATTTTCTTGTCCACTCTTGGAACACGTCATTAGTAGGCCATGAGAAGCTAACAATTTTTTTTTTCAACTTAGCTAACCTTTTCCAAGAGTTTCTCACTTTCTTAACCTCTGATTCCAAAAAATCGTAATGTGACTTTATCTTCTCTATTTCTTCAATTGTCTTGACAAACAAAGATGTGTCATTTGTATTGATGATTTCATTCACCCTTAGAGACAAGTTAGCTCTTAACTCATCACGTCATACTTGTTTGTCCTTCAACTGATTTGGACTAACAAAACCCCAAGGAAACAGTTCAAATTTATGCTCAAATATTCTTTCATGTACAAGTTGTCTTTTCTCTCTACACCAACTCTTCCTTCTGCTAACCTGGTCATGCTTTTTTCTAGCTCACATGTGGATTTAATAATGGCATCAGATCCTACCTCATCATGGGATGCACACATAAGTTCTCGATCCACTTCTCTAGGCATCCACTTATTCAAAATTGGCTCCAGAGTAGCCTTGTTTTCATTCAACTCACTCAAAATATCCAAAATTCTTTTCATGTTAGTGTGCACAATGGGGGCTCCTACTGTATCAGTAAAACTCAAAATTGTGGCCTTTACCTTTTCTTCATTTTTATTTGCAAACAGGGCTTGAGCCTATTTTAACTTTTCCAATTCATGTTGAATGGTCTTAGCTGGTTGAAAAATAGAAGACATAGGAGAAGGGGGAAATTCAATGATGGGACTGGTGGGTGGAGGTCTTGCTGGAGAAGATGCAATCATTAGAGTAGAGGACTCACCTTTCTGGTATTGTCCTGCCAGTTGACTCTGTAATTTACCAATGATGTTATCCCTGTTGACTATCTCCCCTTTGGCTTCATTATAATCCTTCAAAATTGTTTCTAATTTTACTTGGAGATCAATTTTTTCCTTGGCTTCCCTCTCAGCTACTACCAGACTGAATTTTGCAGTTTCTAAAACAATCCTGGTAGCTTCCACTACCCCTGTGTCCTACACTCTTTCAACAATCATCCCTCCAAGGTAATTGGACTCTGAGGTGTCATTCCTTCTTCTACTCTCATCCCTCTTTAAGGACCAAAGCAACATTATCCTTGCTAAACGTCACTCCTTCCATAGGCTTGGTTTCTTTTCTGACTACTTCAAGTACTAAGGCATCAGCTATATCCCATTCAGGCAGGATTAAAACACCAGCCTTTGACACCATTTCTCTTCCCTTTTCAAGAGTAATGGCTTTTAATTCTGCCACCATTTCTTATTTCACCTCCTCCTCCACTGTAGTTGCATCTTTGTGAGGTTGCTCACTCTTTCTCTTCTCACACCTTGCCTTAAATTGCTCAATGTTTTATTTCCAAACAAATTGCATAAAGGACCCTATTGTGACATAATTACTATCAGCCAGAAACTCCTCACTAGCTTGTTTGATAGTAGGATCTATTTCTTTGCCTTTGAACTCAGCTGTAGTTAAGTTCATCACGACACTAGGTGGCTCTTCAGGCATTCCCTTCTCTGTTTCCTCATATGTGTAGGCAATCTCCCTGAGACTCCCTAACTATAATAGTTGCTCGACCACTACCTGTTCATCTCCCACATGGATAGGGGATTGGGATGGAGAATATAAAGGTTCACTTGTTTGCACTTCTTTTCGCACCCTTTGCCTCTTAGGGGAGTCTTGGATGTCAATGACATCTTCTATTTCTCTCTTCTCTCTTGAAGTAGAGGGCTCACCTGTTACTGGCACCAACACGCTGTACCTTGGCTTCTTATGCATCACATAATCACCCAGAGGGATGGCTTTAGCAAAGGCAGGCCTGGCTAAAACCAATTTAGCCTTTTCAAGATTATTCCTTATTATAGCTTCCCTTTTTTCCTTCAGAGTTTGCATTAGGTCTCCAAAATAAAGAATTAAGAATTTAACCTTTTCCTCAAAGGGATTGAAACTAGACAGAGGGTCATAACCACCATCAAATTGGTGAATAAAATCAAGGGCCTTTTTTTATGTCACCCATTTTTCTTTTCTGAATTCTTGCTCATCTAAATTGAATTCATTTCTAATCAGATCTTCAGGAAAATGGAATTGATGTGGTCTACCTTTACATACTGCTCTTTTTCTGAACATGCCATTGAAGAAATCTCAAAGGTTAGCAAACCTTGATACTATAGTAGACAACCTATATGGTTGAAAGAAATCATCAAAGTGTTTCCAACCACCCTTTGTGATTATAAATTGATGAGCCATGGTGACAGTTGGGAAAATTGTCCCTTTCCCCCTATTTGATAACTCTGCCTCTTGAACACCTCTAATTTGCCTCAAGATCTCTGCAATTCCTATCTTCAATGGGACTTGATATGGGAGTAAGTATGGAGTACCTCTGAAACCATAAACTTTGAATACAATAGAAACAGGGTATAAATATATGTCTCCCCAATTATGAACAATCTTAATACCTTCAACAAATTCTTTAGGCCTAAGGAATTCTAAGAGAGCCTTAGGGATCTTAGGGTTTTGTTGGCACAAGAGAATCCTAAATCTAGATGCAAAGCATCTGTCAAACTTCAATTAGCTGGCATCCTCTCTATCCCAAGACAAAATCATGCTCCACAATTGCATAGACATCTCTTCACCTTCCTTCTCCTTAACCAGGTCCATATCATCAACAAAATAATTAGCACCTTTGAACAAAAACATGTGCATGAGAAGTGAGTACCACCCAAAAGGTCTATCCACCTTACCATTTTTTATACCTACCAGCCCTGCATGAATTGCGTAAGTGTGGTAAGGTGCATAATCAAAAGTTACTGCTAGAGAGGGGTTTAAAATATGTGCTATCATTAACATGTAGTGAGTTGGCATGGTGGTTTCAGCATCTTCCCCAAAAATCTGACAAAGTGACCAATACATCCCTTTAGCCCTCATAGTAAAAATATTTAGAGAGAAGGGTTACATGGTACTAGGGCCTACAATAGTTAGTCCTCCTTTTTTGACAAAGAAATCTTTCAATTGGCCACTCCTGAGGTGATCTCTCTGCACATTGTAAACCTGGGCCAGTGTATCAAAATTTATGGGCTCTAAATAATTAGACACCTCATTTAGCCTGAAAACTTTCCTAAATTCATCATCATTGATCTCAATTAAATCTCCCCCATTTAAATTTCTAACACATTTAGCAACAAGGTCATAGTTATTTGCAATTTGGGTTAATAAATCTACATCCATAAAAACCCTAGGGACTATGAGCTTTCCCACATCTAACTCCCATATACTGTTCATTGGAGCAGGGGAATTTCTTTGGCTAAATCCTACTTTAAAGAGTCCTAGCCTTGAGATGTTAGGTCCAACTAGGAAAGCTAATGTACTTTGAGGGGAGGGGTGAATAAGTACTTCAAAACTTTTCTTGAACAACAATTTTACTGTTAAACATAAACTGAATATTGTTGATCTCATAATACATAATGCTGAAACATAATCATAGAAATAACATTCATACAAATTTCACTCCATAACAAAATGATTTTGGTTACGCAAAAACTCTTGGTTAGAGAGAAAAACTATGGTGGGGATGGCACCCACAACTTCACTACAGCAATAATCAAGATTGCTCGGTTAGAGCTACATGTTTAGCTATTTCTGATAGCTTACCCTGTTAGGAGTACAAAGATCTTTAGATCTACCTTGCTAAAGGATTTTACAAACACTTTTACAAAATGTTGTACCTGGTTAAAGGCTTTACAATTTATAGACTTTGTTAGAGTCTTTTACCCTGTTAAAGGTTTCTAACTCAACTCAAAATAATTCAATCAAAATCTTTACAAAATATCTGCAACTTTACATTTGAAATGTTATAGCAGACTCTATGTGCTCAATATGAAATTACCTTGCTCATAGCATACCTCGGTAAGTGATAAGTCAACTTGGTGACCACTTCTGTAACCTCTGTCACTTAAACTGTGCTTTGAAAAAACCTTCTCAGTGACCTCTGAATATCTCTATTAATCTTCACATCTTATCTTTTCTCAAGATTTTCATATTCAACTCATCATTTTTCCCTCTCTTGTTTAGATACTCAAATCATTCTGTATATATAGATCTCTGAGATGGTGATCCATTCATGCATCGATCATACAAACATGTTTTATCAAATGAATAAGCATAGAAATTATTTCATTGGATAAACTCCCTCAAAATCATACAAAATCCTTAAATGCAATTTCCTATGTAATAACGGTTCCATGTTCTCAAATCTTGTAACACATCTCACATGTGTGTCTAGGTTCATTGAATCTGGTAACACATTTTCACTCGGTTTAGATTGACTTGGTATACCTTCTTTTCTGCTCAGTAGACATAGAACTTTACTCGGTAGACAGCTCGGTGTGTCTCATCTCGGTGACTAGCTTTTCTCTGTAACCAACACCTTAGTAATTACCGACTGGACATTTTGGTGGTATTAACCGACTAGAGTATATAGGATGACTTTGGGCATACAACTAATGACAACTTTAGTAAATAGCAACAATCTCCCCTTTTGACATTAGTTTGGTATGTTTGACAAAAACTCCTTTCAAAGTCATAATACAAAATCTATATACTTACAAAATAAATTGAAATGACAGTATATACATTTGTTTAAATACATACTCAATTACATACTCCCCTTATCAATATGCTGAACAACTTGATGATCTATACTCTGTATTTCATGCTCCTGATGTTTTATGCCCCTCTGTCAATTTCAACTATACACTCAGATACTCTATATACTCAGTACACTCCCCCTTTTTTGACAAACATCAAAACTAGTTACCATTTGGTGGGGGCAAGTGATCAAAAATAGATTTATACTTTGTACGAGTGTCTTTGAGAGTGGTGGTAAGTGTTGGTATTTTGGTATGGTTTTGTCATTTATGTCAACACCTACTAAACACTTATCAACTCTGGTACTTTGGAGAATCAACAACATTCACCGGCAAGCAAGTGACTCATGCACAATCACCGGTATCTAGTACACCGGCAAGATATAATGATCACTGGCACTTGGAATGATATGGAAAACACTTGGTTATGTCAAAGACATTGTGTGGACACTTTGTCTTGGAGTTTTGTTTATTGGTACATTAGCATTTGCATATTTGTTGTTACCGGCAAATAGGTCCAGGTTACACCGACAGGTTTATCTTTTGTAGATCAGCATGGCACACTATGGAGATGACTTATTATTGTTGTAAATGCATTAAGCTGACATATTGAATCAGTTATTGCATTAGGTATTAATTGATATGTAAATTAATTTTATTATAATATCTTGTAGAGCTGACCTACTAAAATTGGTCTTAGGTTATGGTATAAATGTAAGATCTTATTTGTAAGATCAAGTGTGGAATGCGAAAAAGGATTGTGTGAAGGTATATGCGAGAATAAGCAGAGCTATACATGCAGACATCATTTGAAGATTGAAGGAGGGTTTTTGTGAAGACAATCAGAACTACACCAGTACTGAATCTAGCATATGAAGATGGTAATTTTAGCAGTACATTCTTATTGGATTTAACCATCCAATTGTAGTCAGTGTGACTCCCATTTTGTGATTGAGCAGTGAGCTCTAGGCGCTTGGCCTTTCTGCATGTGCAGACCCCATTTATGTACACTTGTTGTCTACAGTAGTATCATCTGATTGTGGGTAAGGTTTCCCACCGTGGTTTTTCCCCTTATAGGGTTTCCATGTACAAATATTGGTGTTATGTGTTGTGGATGACTGTCTTTATGTTTCATGCACTAATCCTTACCAATATAGCAATTAACTGCTAAAAATGTCTACTGGCATATTGAACTGGTTTACCAGTATTAAGCATTAAGTTGGTTAAGTTGTTTTTGGTTTGAATTTATTTGACAATTGATTCACCCCCCCCTCACAATTGTCTCCGGGACCTAACAGTAAGTGCATCCTTGACACTTTCCATTAGTGAATTCTGAGCTGTAATATCAGCTGAGAGTGAGATCAAACCATCTAAAGTGCTTCCCTTGGCTTGAGTGGACAATTGGGTAGCTTGGTTGATCTGCTCTTGAACTGATGATAAATGGGGAATAAATAATGTCTGCAGAGTCATGATATCCATCCTTATTTTGTGCTCTTCATTCCAAAGTTCTACCTATTGAGCCATAAGAGTTTGTAGCTTTGTTTAAAAATTCTGAATAGAATTTGTCTCGGTAGTCAATTTTTTTGAGAGATCGGTAATCTTTTTTTCAATGACTTCTGTCTTATTCTTGATACCTTTGATAAATAATGAAAATGTACATAACTTCTGAAATAAATAAATAAATAATATGCTTGAGTTGAGGGGACAACTCAACAATGAATCCAATAAGCTTAGTTTTAGCTATAACAATTTCTTTCTACACTTCTTCAATCATCTTGGCAGTTAGCTCTTTTTCTTTCAATTTGCTAAGGTATTTTGATGCTTCTACTCCTGATGCTTCCAATTGAGTGAGTAGATCATCCAGTTGCATATGGATGGAAGCATGGTTATTTATGGTAGCTTTAGGTAGCATGTCTGTCAATAATGCGTTAACCTTCTGAAGTACTCGGTTCTTCTTTTGTATAGCTATCTATTTTTCCTGCTCTGCTTTGGCTTTACAAAGCTCATCGAATTCTATCAGTGCTTGCCCTTTTAGTTTTGCAATGTCAACATTCGGAAACACAATAGGTTTTGACAGATCTATCTTGAAACTATGCTTCTTTGCCTTCTTCTCCTTTGATGATGATGCCTTCACCAGTTGAATGAGGACAATGGCTTTGGAGGCTTGTCCCTCCTCGGTAAGTTGCTCGGTGGAGGCAACACTTTTGTCAGTTCCTATAGCCTCTATTGTATCCTTTGGCATTTCCTTGGTTGGGGTCTTAGTGGTAATAGTTTTAGTGTTTGAAGGTGCTTGGGAAGTTTTCTTGTTGGTGGCCTGAGAGGTAGATTCACCTTGTGTAGCCTTTTGACCCTCTTTACCTTGATATGTGTTATGTGGTTTCTCGATTGAAACTTGTTGGGTTACTGGAGGATAGGACTTAACTTGTTCCAAAAATGATTCACTTGATACCAGTTTGGCATAGGCATTCCCTTCTATCATTGCTTCTTCCCGTGCCTCAGTATCCATGACATCCTCATCTAACTGAATAGTTGAAGTAGGATCTAGCTCAGTGATGTCAACTATCTCCACTTCACCATGAGGTTCTTCAGTATGAATTCTGAGTATCTTGCCATTTTTCTTTAGTTTCATTCTCTACTTCAAGATAAAGGCCATTCATCATTTTCAAGGCCCTTTGCTTTACTTGAAAATTTGTCTGGTAGTTTTTCAAATGATCTTTTATATCATCTACCAACATATCTGGAAAGAGATCTACCAAAACTCTTTCTCTAATCTGCTTCTCCAAGTCCATAGCATATTTCCATCTATTGTCAATATGAGAGTACAATGCTTTTGAAAGAAAATTAGTTACTTCCAATGGAACTACTCGGAACTTGAGAAGTGTACACACTACTGACTCTTCTATTTGCCTCTTTTCTTCTTTTGTTCTAGAGTCATACTTTACATATCTAAATGACCCAAATCCACCATATTGTTTTAAATTTGCACAAAAATTATCAACACTGTGTATATCTTCCTTAGTACTTTTTACAATCTGAAATTTATTTGCATCTTCAGACTCTGTGTCACTTTCCAAAATTAGTTTTATGTTCTTCTTTCTATAAGTTTTTGTAACCTTAGGCATTTCAACATTTTTTTGCCTCTTACCAGGTGACATAGCAGATGATCTAGTGACCGGTCGCTTTACTAGCGGGGTCGGTGATATCTTGGTTGTATCCTATTTCTTCGTTTTCAAAATTTTGCCTTTTGGCAACTCGATGCTTAGAGTAATTCCTGCTTCTTCAACTTCAGATTCTTCCTCAATTGAAAGTTGATCACTTTTGGTAGGAGTGGAGGTAGAACCTTCTCCAAACTTTTCAGTGAAATCCTTTATCATTTTGGTGGCTTTTCTGGTAGCCTTAGGTACTACAATGCTCATTTTTACTTTTTCTTTTACCTCTTCATAGGTGCCATACCTGATCTCGGTAGAGTGCCTTGGGAGTGCTAAGAAGGCATCTATTTGCTATTGAGCAATGTCAAAATCAATCTCATAACCCATAGGTGGCAAAGATTGAGTCTTGGGCTCTACTGCATTAACATAATAGTAGTATGTATCCAACTCAAAACAAATGGTATCCTTATACTTTTCCACTAGTTGCGGTGGGATCCTGTACCTGCTATGCATCTTTTTCTGAAAACTGTTAAAGTAATCATCCATTATCACATATCACCTAGCTGATTGATAAAATCATTTATCTGATGGGTGATTGGTCGATGTAATTCCCAATCAATGTTACTGACTGAAGGAAAGAATTTCTAAAAATAGAAGAACATACACACTAAGAGTGAGCCAAACTTTTGTGTGTTAGTAGTATTATTCTTCTTTGGTTTCCTTATTATGCTAAGATTTTCAAAAATATTCTTCAACAACACTTCACATAAGTCAATTTTCATTCCTTTTTCACAATTTTATAGGCCAAATCTATAGCTGCACATGGTACACTATTTTCTCTTGCCGACTGAAAGAAACAATAACCAATAACTCTAATAGAAAAGTTAAGTTCTGCATCGGTTACATTGTTCAACATAAGACCTCTGCAATCAAATTCAACCCTAGTTAATGTTATCAATTCCTTTTGTGAAATTATCTTTTGTGCTCCGGCATGGTCAGATATAGCGTATCCAGTTATTATGTGAATAATCTCCTTGGTGATCTTGAAAGGTTGATCTTCTAACCACATAAAATCATCATGCACTCTGCTCAAGACAAATTTGACCCATTGGGGTTTGAAGACTTGGGGATAGTTTAGGGCTTCGGTCAATCCCTTAACTTTGATGTGCTCAAACTTTCTATCCAGGATTCCATCGATGCACAATTCATCATACATATCCTTAATTTCAATATGACCTAGCTCTTCAACATGACACTTAGTATAAAATCTGACATCTTCTATCGATAGAACCCTATCAAGAATAAGAGAGAATGCAGTTTTCTCATCAGGTTTGGATGCCACTTTGGGAGGTAAGGTGCATTTGACTGATGGCTTCTCAATGGTCTCAACTACAATGGTTTTTTGCACCTTGAGAGCCATTTCAAACTTGGAATTCTACTTACGGAATAGCTTAGGGTTTCAAATAACCAAAAAATGCTTCCAAATTAGTAAATACAATGCAACTATTCACAACTAATTTTAATCGATTAACTTGCTTGAAAATGCATTTTAGATTGTGTGAAATACCTTGAATTTGCTTCTGGGAATGCTTGATCGCCTTTAATTCACTTAGCTCTACTCTTTGAAAACTGGTAAGTGAAAAATGACCATGCAGAGTACTTTAAATACATCCTTTCGACCTTATCGAGCTTCGTGCAATTAGGTATACTAAGCATTAAATGCACTCGGTACCACTAAACTGACTATCTCCCTTATACGTTTTTACCGACTAGACAGACTTAATGTATTTACCAACTTCTCTGGTAAATCAAAAAGACTAGATAATATTTCAAATTTACTATTGCATCTTAGCTATGTTGATCTTGGAATTAAGTATATGATTAAATAGGAACTGTTAAAATCTAACCTTGTGAGAATGCAGTCCCTTCATACCTTTATTGATTAATTGGAAGTAGATGCACCTAACTCGGTAGGTAAGGTGCTTTCTTCATTGGTTGACACATTTTCCTTCTTTTTCCAGAATTTCTATAGTTTGCTTGTTATCTCCTTAGTATCCATTCTGGGTTGATCTCTGCATTCTTTAGCCAAGTGTCCAACTTTGTGACAATGAAAGCATGCCATTCCAGGATTTCTCCATGATCTTTGGTTGTTCATTCCAAACCTTATCATACAATTAGAACTTATATGTATATATCTTCCACAACATTCACACCATATCCTTGTATTGTAATCCCATGGTACTGCAGTATATTGACGATTGAGATCTATGTGAGTTCGGCAGCTTCTAGTATTTGCTCGGTGTGGAGACCACATATAGTTTTTCTGCTTAAACCAACACTTTTTGGTATTGTGTCTATATCTATTGTAATTTTTGCAAAACCCCTTGAATTTTTCCTTTTGATAATTGTTAACAGACATTGTCCTACATTGTTTAGATGTGTGACCATACTTATTGCAATTGTAACAATAACCATTAGACCTAGTTACATTCAGTTGTTTACCTTTTCTGATCCTGCATACATTGGCAGTATGTCCTTGTTTTCAACAATAGTTGCAAATAGGCTTCTTGTCTTTCATCTTATCTTTGTTTCCAACCTTCTTTGATGATTCCCCTTTCTCGGTAGAGTTATTTCTTTTATAATTGATTCCGGCATATTTGTTAGGTGATCTTAAGTTTAGTTGCTCATCCAACATTCTTGATGCTTCATAACTTTTCTTCAATGTTTCTTTGGACTTCTTTTCTTCTTCTAGTTCATCAGTCAATCTTGATAATTCAAGTTTCAATGCTTGGTTCTCATTTTCTTTTAGAGTTGCTTCATGATGTGCATAACCCAATTGATCAGACAGATTATGTTGAACTCCAGTCATCCTTGATATTTCATCATTCTTTTCAGACACCATTGCTTCTGGCTGTTATTTTTCTCTTTCTACATTTCAAATATTATCTTCAGCTATTCTCAATGCATCAAGATTTTTAGTCATTTGTGTGCTGAAATACTCATGTTCCCTTTTCATTGCTTTTAGTTGTTCATTCAGTGCTTTGTTCTTTTCTTTCAGTTCTACAATCATTTCTTCAGACTCTTCTGATATGTTGTTCTCAGATGATGTCTCAATTTGTTCCACCAATTCTTGTGAGTCCTGTAAATCATCAGACAACCTTCTTTTGACGTTCAATGATTTTTGCATTTGTCTTTGGATATCTACAATCGCTTGATTAGCATGATCCAATTCTTCTTGAAGATTCACAATTCTGTGAGATTGTTTGTAGCCTTCCATTGATAGGATCTTTTTCTTTAGGTTGTTAAACCCTTTACCAAGAGTAGAGCTCTGATACCAATTATTAGGTCCAACTAGGAAAGATAATGTACTGAGAGGGGAGGGGTGAATCAGTATTTCAAAACTTTTCTTGAACAACAATTTTACTATTAAACATAAACTGAATACTGCTGATCTCATAATAACAATGCTGAAACATAATCATAGAAATAAAATTCATACAAATTTCACTCCATAACAAAATGATTTTGGTTACGCAAAAACTCTCGGTTAGAGAGAAAAAATATGGTGGGGATGGCACCCACAACTTCACTATTGCAATAATCAAGATTGCTTGGTTAGAGCTACATCTTTAGCTATTTGTGATAGCTTACCCTATTAGGAGTACAAAGATCTTTAGATCTACCTTGCTAAAGGATTTTACAAACACTTTTACAAAATGTTGTACTTGGTTAAAGGCTTTACAATTTATAGACTTTGTTAGAGTATTTTACCCTATTAAAGGTTTCTAACTCAACTCAAAATAATTCAATCAAAATCTTTACAAAATATCTGCAACTTTACATCTAAAATGTTATAGCAGACTCTAGGTGCTCAATATGAAATTACCTTGCTCATAGCATACCTTGGTAATTGATAAGTCAACTTGGTGACCACTTTTGTAACCTCTATCACTTAAACTGTTCTTTGAAAAAACCTTCTCGGTGACCTCTGAATATCTCCGTTAATCTTCACATCTTATCTTTTCTCAAGATTTTCATATTCAACTCATCATTTTTCCCTCTCTTGTTTAGATACTCAAATCATTCTGTATATATAGATCTCTGAGACGGTGATCCATTCATGCATCGATCATACAAACATGTTTTATCAAATGAATAAACATAGAAATTATTTCATTGGATAAACTCCCTCAAAATCATACAAAATCCTTAAATGCAATTTCCTATGTAATAACAGTTCCATGTTCTCGAATCTTGTAACATGTTTCACATGTGTGTCCAGGTTCATTGAATCTAGTAACACATTTTCACTCGGTTCAGATTGACTTAGTATACCTTCTTTGCTTCTCGGTAGACATAGAACTTTACTCGGTAGACAGTTCGATGTGTCTCATCTCAGTGACTAGCCTTTCTCTGTAACCGACACCTTAGTAATTACCGACTGGACATTTTGGTGGTATTAACTGACTAGACTATATAGGATGACTTTGTGCATACAACTAATGACAACTTTAGTAAATAGCAACATGAGATCCGTATCTATGAATCCCTTAACCAGTTCCCTTTGTCATACAAATCATCTCCAATTCTCAAACGCGGGGCCTTGGGCACTAATTCTTTAATCTTAGCAATGACATTTGTAGACATGGTTAATTGTTCCAAGAAATCATCACATATAGCTCTATCCTCTTAATTCACTTTCCCTATGAAATCCCTTCTTGGTGCCATCCCAGAATTGTAGTTATATCAATTAAAATTTGGACAAACTTTTTAGAAAACAAGCATGCAGTGATACAAATTTAGATTGTAACTAACAAGCAATACATAGAAACTTACTACTTGCCTAAAGAAATTCACTCTGTGCACTGGCTCCTTTGCAAAAACTCTTCGAAATGGTGCCAATGTTCAGTTGATGTGAAGCTTAATACAACAACAGAGCATTGAATTGAAACATTAAAACCGCATGGTTCGACAATCAACTCAGAATTCAATTCGCAATTGAATTCAAAAAATGGCTCCAACAGATCATAAAATTTTCTAAGTGTTTAACTTTTTGTTGTTTCGCAGAGGTTAAAATCCTCACATCTTTTCATTGTGAAGCAACGACATTCATCAGATCCCGAAAGACATGCACATCTTTTACCTTACCCGGTCATTCTACTTAGAAATGGGCCCTACCTTCCTTTCGCTGCTTCGTGAAAGGTAAACCTCATGCATTTTTATCATACGAAATAGCGGTGTGCATTGGATCTTCTACCATCCGCTCGATCTTTACTTCTTATGGTGAGCGCCAGTCTTTTTCACTAGCCACACACAGCCATCACCGCTAAATTTTTTCGCTATTTTGCAAAGCTTAATAACCCTACATCTTTGGGCTGCAAAATAGCATTGGTCATTGCATCACCCTCGAGATGCACCCCTTTTACCATCCTTTAACCTTTAGAGTGGGCCCTTTGCATGGATTCCACCTGCCTTATTGATTGGGCGGATAACTCTTACGTGTCAGCCACCCATTCGCCCGATAAATCTATTGGGCTCCACATCTTAACTACCATGTGCTTTACTTTAGCCATGAATCTTATCACCATCACCGCTCAATCAAAGTGGGTCCTTCCCAATCCTCTAGAGCCATGTGTCCATCTGGTAGATTACCTTTTTCCTTAGCCAGGTGTCCAACTATATTGCCACATCATTAGCCATGTAACCGCCAACTCATTTCACCATTTTGCTAAAGGTAAATCTCGTGTTGCTTCTAGCTGCAAATCAACGTGGGCCATCCGATCAACTCCAAGTTGATCGGTCTTTAAAACCATGAACTACCTATCTACCAGACCCATCCTCCTTTCGCTGCTTCGCGAAGGATAAACCTCATGCTATTTTTCCCAGTGAAATAATGCGGATTGTTGGATCTACCTCAAGATGCACCTTTTGTACCTTTCAAGAAGACTTTCCGTCGGGCCCACTACCCTTTTCGCCATTTTGCGTAAGATAAACATTGGACACCTTCACCGGGTGAAATAGCGCTGGCCATTAGATCTTTTGGATATGATCAGGTTTTAACCAGAGGATTCACTTATCTTTTGGGGACCGCCAAGGTTTCTCTACTTCACGAAAGATAAATCACTAGCAACTTTACTTCATGAATTAACACGCACTGTCAGATCTTGATCAAGATGCTAAATCTTTAAATTCATTCTTTAATCCACTTACTCGGGTCCACCACTCCTTTCGTTGCTTCACGAAAGGTAAGTCTCATGCATCTCTAGGCTGAAAAACAATGCAGTCCGTTAGATCTTCTTAGAGATGATCATCTGTTAGCCTTCCTTGTGACCATTTTACCGGGGCCCGCCACCTTTTCGTTACTTCGCGAAAAGGTAAGTTCCGCACATCTTTTCCTCACAAAACAATGTGCATCGTCAAATCATATAAAATGTGCATGATCTTTAGGAAACCCGACAAGGAAATAAAACTTAGGGGAAGGCGTAAAAAATAAAACATTTTAAGGACCTGCCTAGGATAAATGTAAAAGGGAGAACCTCTTTTCATGGTGGAGCGACCCTTCCACTTAAGTGGAAAAGGTAACACAGAAATAGAACACAGGGAGTCCAAAACATAGCAAGGGTAAATTTTAAAAAACCCTAAACCTTTTGACCAATAACTCAAAGGCAAGATGAAGTACTAATCATAACTTTGCACGCTTTAGCAGATTAAGGAACAAAATTACCCAAATGTCAAAACAGTGATAACAGGAAGTACTTTTTCGGTCATCAACATCTCCAACCCAATCAACATCAATTTCTCCTTTGATATGTACTCTATTGAATGTATAAACCACTGTTCTCATTGCTTCTCTCCAATAGATATGATGTGGACTACCTTCAATCATCAGTGTTCTAGCAGCATCCAAGATAGTTTTGTTCTTCCTTTACACAACTCCATTCTGCTGAGGTGTCTAGGGATCAAAAATTTGTCTTCTTATACCACGCTTCTCACAAAAGTTATTAAACTCACTGGATGTGAATTCTCCACCATGATTTGACCTCAAACATTTAATCTTCAATCCTGTCTCAGTTTCCACTTTAGCCTTAAAGATTTTAAAAGTTTCAAATGCCTCATATTTTTCCTTTAGAAAAGTAATCCACATCATTCTAGAATAATCATCAATGATTAGCATGAAATATCTATCACCTTGAAAACTTTTAACTCTAATAGGGCCACACAAATCGGTATGAGTAAGATCAAGAACATCATTTGATTTATCTTGTATACTCCTAAAAGAGGTTCTGACCTATTTACCCATTTGACATTCTTTACATACCAGATTATAGGGCTTCATAATCTTAGGTATATCCCTCACTACCTTAGTTGAACTGATCTTTACAATGCAATTAAAATTCACATGACACAACCTTTTATGCCATAGTCAACTCTCATCAAATTGTGTAATCAAACATGTCTTCTCACCGGAATTCAAATGAAATATATTACCTTTAGTCTATGTACCAGTTGCAATCTCCAAACTAGATCTGTTAATGATTTTGCATTTTCCATCCTTGAACTGTAATTGAAATCCCTTATCCACCAATTGTCCTACACTCAAAATATTATGCCTTAAACCTTCAACATAATAATCATTGTCATTATTGTTCTTACCATCCAATGATATAGTTCATTTTCCTTTGATCATACATGCTTTGTCATCTCCAAATCTAACTAGACCGCCATCAAATTCTTGCAAAGATAGAAACTTCACTTTATCTCTAGTCATATGATGTGAACAACCATTGTCAATTACCCATTCATCCTTGTCTTCAATTTTAGCAGCAAGTTCCTTCTCTTTAGGTACATTATTTTCCATTGTCGAAACATCTTCCTTGATAGACAGAAATACCCATTCCTTCCCATTGCCGGAACCACTAGTAGAGTCTTCTGTCGGTTCATCATCAGAATCAGTTTTTGCCTTCCTAATCCACTATGTAGCATGATTTGTCTTAGTTTTTCTTGTACTTATACTTATTTTGATATCCAAGGTTAGGCTTAAAAGATCTAACTCTTTCTTCAAATATTGAATTCCTTTTAGGACATCTAGATGCAAAGTGACAAATCTTATTACATACAAAACATTTAGAAGGTGTTTTTCCTTCATACTTACTTCCTACCGGTCCTTTAGGTACTCTTCTATCAAATAGTTCTTCAAGTTTCTCAAACTCATCATCTTCTTTCTTCATATCTTCCAATTCCTTTTCATATAAATCTTTCCAATCTTGCTTACCAATTGCAGATGCAGATGCATGAAAACCAAGTTCAAACTTCACAACTCCAGAAGGTCCAAATTCTTCAAGCTCAAAAGAAGATAGTTTCCCAACCAAAGTATCTCTATTGATAGATGTATTAGCCATTGTTCTAAACTCATTAATAGAAATAGCCTTCATTTTTGTAAGCTGATGATAGGGCTCTCAGGACTTTAGAAACAATTTCATCTTTGCTCAGAGTTCCACCACAACATTGAACTCCCATAACAATCTCATTTACCCTTTCCGTGAATGTAGTAATCCTTTCATCTTCTTCCATCTTAAGGTTTTCATATCTCACCCAGTAACCATGAAGTTTAGCAATCTTCACTGTAGGGTCACCTTCATTAAGAGTCTCCAACTTGTCCCATATAGCCTTTCCAAATGATTTGTTAGTTAATCCCATTATTTGTTGATCAGAAAGTGCACACAAGAGGGCTTCTCTTGTTGTACAATAATTCTCAATATCCTTATCTAGGTTTTCTAGAGGAGGATTGCCAGATGTCGAATTATAAAGTGTGACACCATTCTATGTTATCTCCCAAATTTCCTTGCCAAGACATCTCAAATGAGTCTCCATCTGAATCTTCCATACTATGTAATTTGTTCCATCAAGCCTAGGAATATCTCTCTGAAAGATAGCTCTAGAAGAACTAGATGAACTTGAACTTTTAGTCACCATAGGATCTTCCTCAAGCGGTTAAGCATTTTGCAAAGAGGACCAAATCTCTAATACCAATTGTTAGATAGTTCAAATAACCAAAAGATAACTGAGAGGTTGGGGGGGGGGCTGAATCAATTGTGACAGATTACCGAAACCATTAAAAATTAAAACTTTAATATCGGAACCCAAAACATTAATACCAGAATACTTAAACCAAATACCAGAATAGCAGTTAAACCAATTAAGCATGAAAAATAATCATAGAATAAATACCATCCACATGACACCAAGATTTATATGTGGAAACCCAGTAAAGGGAAAAACCACCGTGGGAAGCCTACCCATAGTCAAATAATACTTCTACAGTAAGTATGTGAATTACAATTGAGGGGCCTGCACTTGCAAGAAGTCCAACAACCTAGAGCGCACTACTCATCACAAAAGGAGTCTCACTGACTACATAGAAATCTAGACTACAATCCAAAGAAGTGTTAAGCTGCAAAAGATAGCATCTCCTATGCTTGAGTACAGTTTTGGTTAAGCTAAATACCAGAGGACTAAATCCTCTTACATAAACCCAATTTGATCTCCAATGATCGACCAAATCCTCTTCCTAAATGATATTACATTATTCGCACATTACATATCCATTTATCATAACCATGATCTCTACCATATATATACAAACCATCGACCATAAACAATTAGGTCGGCCACCAGACAATAAACCAATTACATAATTACAAAAAATGTCGGCCTTAGACCAAACAAATAATATCCAACACAGAAGACATCCTAGAAATTGGTGCAGGGGCACCAAGACCAACAAAGGTGACCATACAAACATCTGAGGCTAAGAAGGAGTTTAATTCATCAATGAATGTCAACATGATCAACTATGAGTTGTTAAGGCCAACAATGGCTTTCGAAAAACAAAATTGTAAAATATTGTCATTTCATCTTGAAAATTGTCATTTATTGTCAAAAAATGTAAATTTGGTCAAAACACCCAATGAAGGATTTAGGAAGGTTTAGGATGGTTAAATTTTCCATATGGGATGAAAATCCATCATTAATAATGTTGGTTTTTAGTTTGTAATACATTTTCTAAAAGTTGAAAATTCAAATAGTTGAATTTCAACATCTATAAGGAATTAGGTGGGAAACTTAGATTAGTGGTTTTTTTATGCAAAATAAATATTGTAACCAACCAATAAGTGGTTGAAAAACCTTGGGGGAGTTATTTTAATGCTTTTTAATTCTTGGTACGGACACACAAGACCTGGGGTGTACGGATTGCAAGAGAAGGTTGAATAAAATTCAGTTTTCAAGCCAGTTTTCTACTATTTTATGATTTTGTGAGACTTCCTTTGCTTGGTATTTATGGTATATCATTCCTAAGTATCATCCTAGGCATATTACACATCTTTGAATTCTTTAGGGTCATTGTTCAATCATCTTTTTGACTATACATTCATTAATGCAGCAATTTAGACTAGTTTCTTAACAATTTCTGACAAGTTTCTAACCATGGAGGGTCATTCTATGAATGTTTGATTTCTATTTCTCATGGAATGATCTCTTTTTGACATGTACATTATGATTTAACTATCATATTTACAGATAACAGGGTTTTGATAAGGTGATCACCATTGTTTGCTTGGAAAGCCTAGTGAAGAGGCTAGGTAGGGTGAGGGTTGGAGAGATCTACCCATTGGAGGGGTATGTTTTATGATTTTCATAGTTGTATGTTGGCTATATAAAGGTGAAACAAAATCCAATTGATTATAGAAGTGTGTGGAAGTGTGAGATTGGAGAAACCCTTGATTTTAGGGCTTTTTGATGAAAATTTGGGGTTTTGGGGTTAGAGGCCTCACAAACTGAAATTGATTGTGGATTCCTTCATAATTTATCATTTACTAAGACTTTTTTGAGGTTATAAGTACCCAAAAATAATATTTCTTTTAGTTGTTTTGTAAAACCACCCTTTTTAGTGCAAAAAAATAGGGCATGTTGTAAGGACAACATATATTTTCCAAAACAACATATTAAACCCTTTGGATATGTTATAGAGGAGCCAAAAGGGTATCCAAATATGTATTTTATTTGTTTGGTGTTTCGGAAGTTTCTGGAGTTATCATTAAATTTCTCTCGTTGTTGCACTAATTGGGATTCTAGGCCTAGAAGGAGCAAATTTGGAGTTTGAGCATTTGGGTATTGAATAGAAGACTAAAACCAGTTGAATCTTTTTATATTAGACCTAAGAATATATTCTAAGTCATCATTTTCCTTAGGTGAAGTCTTGATCCATATTTGGTGCATTTGAGCCATTTAGGGTGTTTGTAGGCTTAAGGGGATCTATCATTTCCTACCTTGTATTTTCCTTATATTTTACAAAGTCATATATACCTATTTGGGCATTGTCTTATACCACCATACCTCTACCAAGTCTACATCAAAGTGCTATTAGAGCAAGAAAAGGTCTGGGTAGGAAGTTGGAAGGAGTGATGGCATCTGAGAACCAGTTGGTCAAGGAAATTGAAGAGTTGAAAGAAACCTTGGAGAGGGAAAGAAGAGAAAGAGAATAGAGAAAGGCAAGGGAGGAAAGAGTATGGAGAGGAGAGAAAAAGAGTATGCAATCAAGGATAGAACAATATGAGAAAGAAAGAATGGACAATAGGAGGGAAGAACCTAATTGGGAAGAACAAAATGGAGATGATGGAGAAGAGCAACCAGAAAGACCAGAGCATAGGAGGGCTAAAGATGAAGTGGACCTTGAGGAGAGGAGGTTGGTTAGATTTTTGAAGGCAGTACAAAACAATGCAGGGAAAGGACATGTGGATGTACCTATCTATCAGGGAAAGATGGATAGTGAGGAAGTGTTGGGATGACTTGATGCCTTGGAGAACTACTTTGAGTATGAAGAGATGGAGGATGATAAGAGGGTAAGGTCTGCAAAAACAAAACTTAGAAGTATTGCTTTGACTTGGTGGACAAGTTTACAAAATGATAGAATGTCTAGGGGTTTGACAAGAATCACACAATGGGCAAGGATGAAGAATTTGATCAAAGAACAATTCTTGCGTTTAGATTATAGTATACATGTGAGAAGGATGAGACAAAACTCGAAGCAAAAAGACATGGATGTAATGTCTTATACTGAAAAATTTCACAAATTAAGTATTAGAGGAGGATATGAGGAAGAAGATGAAAAGGTAGCTAGATATGTCAATGGCTTAAGGTATAACTTGCAAGATGAGATTGGTCTACTAGTACCAAAGACCATTGGGGAATGCTTTCAGTTGGCTATTAGAGCAGAAGAAAAGGTGAAGAGGAGACAAGAAAGATTAGGTAGAGGAGGTAATGCAAATAGAGGAAGAGGTGGAAGAGTTCAAGGACCAAGCAATGATGACAAAGGTAAGGAATCATTCTCAGAATCAAGGGGTGGATACAATCAGAGAGGAGGAAGAGGATTTGGTCAAGGAAGAGGCACATTTAGATGCTACAATTGTAATGAACCAGGGCACCCATCATTCAAATGTCCTAAATGGAATGAGGACAAGAAGGAAAGGAGGGTTAATTTGACACAAGAAGACAAAAAGGAAGAACAAAGAAGAAATCATGATACCACCAGAGGAAGGAGAGTTGTTACTCATGGGGAAAGTACAACTATCACAACAAGAAAGGATCTTCAGGACAAATTGTAAGATCCATGGCAAGGTATGTAATTTGATTGTTGGTTCAGGGGCTTGTCACAATTTGGTTGCTTATGAAGTAGTCAAAAAGTTAAATTTACAAACCCTTGCACATCCTAATCCATAGTTTGCTACATGGGTTAGTGAAGGTCAGAATATGTTGGTAAAGGATCAAGTAGTCATTAATTTCTCCATTGGTCAATATGCTGATAGTATTTTATGTGATGTAATGGATAAGAGTTGTGGTCATTTGATTTTGGGCAGACCTTGGCAATACTCTAGAAGGATTGTACATGATGGGTATCAAAACACCTATGTAGTTCATAAGGGTGGAAGAAAGTACAAATTGTCGCCCATTGATGGGGAAGGCAAGAGACAACACTGTAATGTGTTTTGGCAATGAGTTTTCAATCAAAGAGCAGGGTAAGAAAAGTACAGATTTGCAACACTATGATAATCCATTTCATAAAGGACTTTGGAATCTTGATCATGTACAAGTTGGTATAGTCAAGTGTCCTATCATTGGAAAAAGGAAGGACATCAAGTTGGAGAAAATGCAGATGCCTCAAGACAGAGGAAAGAAGGTAGTTGTAACAACAACATCAACCAAGGATACCATTGGTTTGGGGCAGCCAAATCATAATGTTTTTGTTTCTAATACTTGGTGTGTGAGTGCAGGTCATTCCAAGAAGAAGCAGGTCACTTTGAGGGACTATCTTGTTCCTACATATCAGTTGCACACAAGAAAACCCAAGGGAGAAGGATGAGTTCTTGGGACAAGAACTTTTTCAATCATGGGGAGTATGGTGCAGGGGCACCAAGACCAACCAAGGTGACCATACAAACATCTGAGGCTAAGAAGGATTTTAATTCATCAATGAATGTCAACATGATTAACTATGAGTTGTTAAGGCCAATAATGGCTTTTGAAAAACAAAATTGTAAAATGTTGTCATTTCATCCTGAAAATTGTCATTTATTGTCAAAAAATGTAAATTTGGTTAAAACACCCAATGAAGGATTTAGGAAGGTTTAAGATGGTTAAATATGCCATATGGGATGAAAATCCATCATTAATAATGTTGGTTTTCAGTTTGTAATACACTTTCCAAAAGTTGAAAATTCAAATATTTGAATTTCAACATCTATAAGGAATTAGGTGGGAAACTTAGATTAGTGGCTTTTTTATGCAGAATAAATATTGTAACCAACCAATAAGTGGTTGAACAACCTTGGAGGAGTTATTTTAATTCTTTTTAATGCTTGGTATGGACACACAAGACCTGGGGTGTATGGATTGCAAGAGAAGGTTGAATAAAATTCAGTTTTCAAGCCATTTTTCTCCTATTTTATGATTTTGTGAGACTTCCTTTGCTTGGTATTTATGGTATATCATTCCTAAGTATCACCTGGGCATATTACATATCTTTTAATTCTTTAGGGTCATTGTTCAATCAGCTTTTTGACTGTACATTCATTATTGCAGCAATTTAGACTAGTTTCTTAACAATTTTTGACAAGTTTCTAACCATGGAGGGTCATTCCATGAGTGTTTGATTTTTGTTTCTCAAGGAATAATCTCTTTTTGACATGTAAATTATTATTTAACTATCACATTTGGAGATAATAGGGTTTTGATAAGGTGATCACCATTGTTTGCTTGGAAAGCCTAGTGAAGAGGCTAGGTAGGGTGAGGGTTGGAGAGATCTACCCATTGAAGGGGTATATTTTATGATTTTACTAGTTTTATGTTGGCTATATAAAGGTGAAACAACATCCAATTGATTCTAGAAGTGTGTGGAAGTGTGAGATTGGAGAAACCCTTGATTTTAGGGCTTTTTGATGAAAATTTGGGGTTTTGGGGGTTAGAGGCCTCACAAACTGAAATTGATTGTGGATTCCTTCATCATTTATCATTTACTAAGAATTTTTTGAGGTTAGAAGTACCCAGCAATAATATTTCTTGTAGTTGCTTTGTAAAACCACCCTTTTTAGTGCAAAAAAATAGGGCATGTTGTAAGGACAACATATATTTTCCAAAACAACATATTAAACCCTTTTGATATGTTATAGAGGAGCCAAAAGGGTATCCAAATATGTATTTTATTTTTCTATTTTTTTCAAATTTTTTGGAGTTATCATTAAATTTCTCTCGCTGCTGCACTAGTTGGGATTCTAGGCCTAAACGGAGCAAATTTGGAGTTTGAGAATTTGGGTATTGAATAGAAGAATAAAAATAGTTGAATCCTTTTATATTAGACATAAGAAAATATTCTAAGTCATCATTTTCCTTAGGTGAATTCTTGATCCATATTTGGTGCATTTGAGCCATTTAGGGTGTTTGTAGGCTTAAGGGGATCTATCATTTCCTACCTTGTATTTCCCTTATATTTTACAAAGTCATATATACCTATTTGGGAATTTTCTTATACCACCATACCTCTACCAAGTCTACATCAAAAATGTATCAAGAAGTTAAATCCACACATTACATTAAAGTCGATCCATAACCTAGATCAACCGGGACCCAGTATAGGTCCAAACGCTAAAGCAATGATCTCCATACATCAAGTATCGAACATGATCACCATAAACATCCTGAAACTCCACCAAAAGATACACAAACACCACTTATGCATTAAATCAAATATATTCATAAAAAGCTCTGCCGATGAAACCCTCGTCGAAACCAGAAGACAAGATTCTAAGCAAACAGGATAGCATCCGATCACTAGACCGAAACCAACTAGCTGAATATGAACATGAGTATCATGAATAAGACAATTTTATAACCAAATCATATCAGAGCCTACCAGATCATGTCAAATCCAAACCATCCAAAAACCACTCAAGCTACTAGGACAAGAAGGGTGTCGATGAAGCATCCAAACAACTAGTGTTGGCATCAATGCAACACATAATCAATTCCATCAAATGGCCAACATATGCAACCTTGAAGATCTCTAAAAATCCTTGATGATGAATACTTCAATGCTTGAATGCTAGATTACTTGAAATGGTCACTGTTGAAAAGTGGCGACTGATCAGCAAAGTACTGTACACTCAGAAAGTATGTGGCGACTGATTGAAAAAGGCCGACTTTGTTTGTTGCCCTAAAAACGCATGTTATAAGCGGCTGGGATGCTTAAGGCATTGTAAGGTTGATGTACTATTTTTGCTGGATAATAAGAAAGATTGGATGGCTATGTATGGTGGACGTAACCCATTTTGGGTGAACCACGTTAAATCTTTGTGTTATCTGTGTCCTGTTTTATTTCTTTATCTTTTGTATTTAAATCTGCATATAATTGTTAGTTCATATTTGCTTCGGATCTGCTTGAAACCCTAACAATTGGTATCAGAGCGAGGTTTTCTTTAAATTGGCAAGACTTTCAGATTTGAGTGGGAGCAATGGAGGATTCCAAATTCAAGGTCGAAAAGTTTAACGGCCATAATTATCAGTTATGGAAAATGCAGATGGAGGATTACCTGTATCAAAAGGATTTGTGGTGGCCATTGGAAGGAAAGGCAAAGAAACCGACCACAATATCAGATGAAGAGTGGGACATTTTAGATAGAAAGGCACTAGGATCCATTCGATTGTGCCTTGCGGCGTCTATAGCATTCAATATAACAGAAGCAAAAATGACTGTAGATTTGATGGCAACATTGGCTAAGCTATATGAGAAACCCTCGGCTTCGAATAAGGTATTTCTTATGAAGCGTTTATTTAATTTGAAAATGAGTGAGTGAGGATCTATAGCGGAGCACTTAAATGAATTTAATACAATTACCAGTCAATTGTCTTTGGTAAAAATTACCTTTGCAGAAGAGGTTAGGGCTCTCTTGATTTTATGTTCTTTGCCAGAAAGCTGGAATAGCTTGGTTATGGCTGTAAGTAACTCTGTCTCTGGTAAAAATACTTTGGTATTTGATGATATTGTTGGTGTTATCCTAAGCAAGGAAATGCGAAGGAAAAGCACAGGTGAGACTCCAACATCATCGATAGTGTTTTAAATGTGGAGAACAGAGGAAGATCAAAGGAAAGAGGAAAAGTCCCTGGGAATGAGAAGTCACGAGGTAAGTCAAAGAAAGGACGCTCTCAATCTAGAGGAAAGAAAGATTGCTGGTACTGCGGAAAGCCTAGTCATCTAAAGAAAGACTGTTGGTCTCGGAAAAACAAAGAAGGAGACAAAAATGAAAATGACAGTAAGGAAGCTAATATTGCAAGTAATACTTTACAAGATGCTTTAATCTTATGTTTGGATAATGTTAATGATTCCTGGGTAATAGATTCTGGGGCTTCATTTCATGCAACACCCCATAGAAAATATTTTCTAGATTATGTTCAAGGTGATTTTGGACAGGTATACTTGGGCGATGATGAGCCCTATCAAATTGTTGGAAAAGGAAAGATAAAGATCAAGTTGCAGAATGGTAATGATTGGTTTCTGCAGGAGGTAAGACATGTTCCTAATTTAAGAAGAAATTTAATTTTTGCAGGGCAACTAGGTAGTGAAGGTTGCATAGTTACCTTCTCAGATAGTATGTGGAAGGTCACTAAAGGATCATTAGTAGTAGCTAAAGGTGCAAAGGTAGGCACATTATATCTGTGTACTGGTAACACTTACTCTACCTTAGCTGCTACAGATAAAGTTACTGCAGGGTCAACAACAATAAATGTTGCAAGAACAGATTCGATAATGTGGCACCATTGGCTTGGGCACATGAGTGAGAAAGGGATGAAAATCCTTCACTCCAAAAATCTATTGCCAGGACTAAAGAAGATTGATTTAGAGTTCTGTGAAAACTGTGTTTATGGTAAACAGAAAAGAGTCAGATTTCTCAAGGTTGGGAAAGAGAAGAAGAGTGAGAAGTTAGAGCTTGTACATTCAGATGTATGGGGACCGGCTCAGGTATCATCTCTTGGTGGCTCTTATTATTATGTTATTTTTATTAATGACTCAACTAGAAAAACATGGGTATATTTCTTAAAACAAAAATCAGATGTTTTTGAAACTTTTAAGAAATGGAAAGCCTTGGTTGAGAATGAGACAGGAAAAAAGTTGAAGTGTCTCAGATCGGATAATGGAGGTGAGTATTGCAGCAAAGCATTTGAAGATTACTGTTCCTTAAATGGGATTCGAAAGCAGAAGACAGTTCCAGGAACTCCATAGGAAAATGGTGTGTCAGAGAGAATGAATAGGACCATCATGGAACGTGCGAGGAGCATGAGATTGCATACTGGATTGCCCTTACATTTTTGGGCAGATGCTGTACATACTGTTGTCTATTTGATAAATAGAGGACCTTCAACCCCTTTGGATGGTGGTATTCTAGAGGAGGCATGGACTAGTAAAAAGGTAAATTATTCTTTTCTAAAAACTTTTAGTTGTGAAGCTTTTGTCCATGTTGATAAAGAAAACAGAACCAAGCTTGATGCTAAATCTCAGAAATGTACCTTCATTGGATATGGAATAGATGAATATGGCTATCGGTTATGGGATTTTGAAAATAAGAAAATAATTAGAAGTAGAGATGTTATATTCAATGAAAAGGTTATGTATAAAGAACAGATGCAGGAAAAGAAGCATGAACAGGACAAACAAGAATATGTGGTGTTGGATGAGATTCCTGAAAATGAAATGCCACAGGTACCTGATGCTCAGCAACAACAGATTGTCCCACAAACTCCTGCAAGTGTTAGACATTCTACGAGGACAAGTAGACCCCCTGAAAGATTTTCTCCTTCTTTGTATTCTATTTTATTAACGGATTCTGGTGAACCAGAAGAATATGAAGAAGCAATGCAGGTGGATGCCAAACAACAGTGGCAGCTAGGCATGAAAGAGGAGATGGACTCCTTGATGAAAAATAAGACTTGGGACTTAGTCCCTTTACCTGCAGAAAAAAGAGCCTTGCCTAACAAATGGGTTTATCGGCTGAAGGAGGAGGAAGGAGGTCAGAAAAGATATAAGGCCAAACTTGTGGTAAAAGGTTTTGCACAGAAAAAGGGTATAGATTATGATGAAATATTTTCTCCATTTGTAAAAATGACTTCAATTAGAACTGTACTTAGTCTTGTGGCTGCAGATGATTTACATCTTGAACAATTAGATGTCAAAACAGCTTTTCTCCATGGAGATTTGGAGGAGGAAATTTACATGTTGCAACCACAGGGATATGAGGTCAAAGGTAAGGAGAACTTGGTGTGCAGGTTGAAGAAAAGTTTGTATGGCCTAAAGCAAGCACCCCGACAATGGTATTTAAAATTTGATAGTTTCATGGCTGAACACGGTTATCATAGATGTCATTCTGATCATTGTGTATATTTTAAGAGATTTGATAATGGCAATTATATTATCCTGTTGCTTTATGTTGATGACATGCTTGTTGCTGGGTCTAACATGCAACATATAAATGATCTTAAACAGAAATTAGCCAAGTCATTTGCTATGAAGGATTTGGGTGTAGCTAAGCAAATTCTCAGTATGAGGATTACACGGGACAGGAAAAATAGAACCTTGAATTTGTCCCAAAGTGAGTATATAAAGAAGGTGTTGAAAAGATTTAACATGCAGGATGCAAAAGCAGTTAGTACAACTTTGGCTAGTCATTTCAAATTGACTAAGGAGATGTGCCCAAAGGCACAGGAAGAGGTTAATAAAATGTCTAACATCCTGTATTCATCAGCTGTTGGCAGTCTGATGTATGCAATGGTATGCACAAGGCCAGATATTGCACATGCAGTGGGAGTTGTGAGCAGGTTTATGAGTAATCTGGGTATGGAACATTGGAATGCTATGAAATGGATTCTTCGGTATTTGAAAGGAACTACTACAAAGGCATTATGTTTCAAAGGATCTAATGCTGCTCTAAGTGGGTTTGTTGACTCTGATCTGGCGAGTGATATTGATTCATGGAGGAGTACTACAGGGTATGTTTTTATTATAGGGGGAACTGTAGTCAGTTGGATTTCTAGGCTGCAAAAAGTTGTTGCACTTTCAACCACTGAAGCTGAGTATGTTGCTGCTACAGAAGCCAGCAAAGAGATGATTTGGTTACAATGTTTTCTGAAGGAATTGGGTCAGACACAAGAGGATAGCCCATTGTATACTGATATCCAGAGTGCCATTCATCTTGTGAAGAACTCTGCTTTTCATTCAAGGACAAAGCACATTCAGCTCAGGTACCACTTCATCCGGACTATTTTGGAGGAGGGTCAGTTACGCCTTGAGAAGATTCACACAAGTGAGAATCCTGCCGATATGTTCACAAAGGCAGTTCCACAGGAGAAGCTGATTTCTTCATCAGTTTCTGTTGGTCTTCTTGATTGATAATTGTGGAATTTATACCAGTCAAGTCCTAGTGTTTTATTTAGCGGATGTTGCATGTACAGTGGTGTCGTGTAGTATCAGTCTCCAAGTGGGAGATTGTTGAAATGTGGCGACTGATTAGCAAAGTACTGTACACTCAGCAAAGTACTTAATAAAACCCTAAAAAAGGCCGACTTTGTTTGTTGCCCTAGAAACGCATGTTATAAGTGGCTGGGATGCTTAAGGCATTGTAAGGTTGATGTACTATTTTTGTTGGATAATAAGAAAGATTAGACGGCTGTGTATGGTGGACGTAACCCATTATGGGTGAACCACGTTAAATCTCTGTATTATCTGTGTCCTATTTTATTTCTTTATCTTTTGTATTTAAATCTGCATATAATTGTTAGTTCATATTTGCTTCAGATCTGCTTGAAACCCTAACAGTCACCTTATGATTCTCTTATTATCCTCTTGTATGATCAAATGAGAGGGACCTGCTGTTTCTACACCTGAATGTCATGTGTTATTAAGCTAATTAGCAAATAAGAACAAATCAACAATTCTTAACTAATTAACAAACATGAAACATAATCAATGAAAATCAATACAAGAAATGAGAAATGAATTAAATAAAAACTCCATCATTCTGCATCTTTGCTTCCATTGTGCTTCTCCAATTTGAGTGGTTGGTGGCTCTCAGGTATTGCACCAATTTCCTGCATACAAATATTTTGAAGACACCAATTTAGTGATTCTAGCTTGAATTGAGAAAATGATGTTGAATTTATAGATTTTCAACATAGAGGGGGTGATAAATAGAACTCGGGTGTTGATTGACAGATAACTAAAATTGATTGATCAGTGAACTACTCATGATTTATTTGTTAACTCAATAGATTGATTTGTTAACATGATTGATTGGAGAGTGAACTCAGTAGATTGGCTAGTAAACTCATTTGATTGATCAGCAAACTGAATAGACTAGGGAGATGACTTAATTGATGGATTAGTCATAAAAAGTTGATTTTGAGTTAAAAAAAATAAAAATTGATGAGTTAACTAAGTTAACTAATTAAACAACTGATTGGATCAATCGGTTATGATTTAGCATGTGTTGTAGGAATTTGAAATTTAATTTAATTTTCATTTTCAATTTGGATTTGAATTTGGTCATTCGAATGCTGAAATGCACATGAAATTAACTGAAATTCAAATTTGGTGAAATGTGAAATTAGATGAAATTAGGTGAAATTCGAATTTGGTGAAATATGAAATGAAATTAGATGGAATTAAGTAGAATTCTAATTTGGAGATTTGGAGGAATTTAATTAATTAATTAAAATTATGTAAACTTAGGAGATTGAATTAATTAAATAATGAAGATTATTTAACTAAGGAAAAGGTCATAATTAATTAAATAAATAATATTTAATTAATAATTGAGATAGGGCTAACTGATTAAAATGATTTGAGAATAGAAATAGAGTAATTAGAAGTGTTGAAGGGCGATGATTACAAGAAATAGTTAGTTTAATCAAATAATTAAAGAATTGCTTAATTAAATAGATGAATAATTAGTGTAGAATTAACGAGACATTTTTAGGTGTCTACATTTGCCCCTCTTTGACACAATGTCAAAATGACATTGTTTCAAAGAAAACTACCCCAGTATGCCTCGGTGACACTTAGGGTATAAATATGCCCCCTCGAAAAATTGTGGAATGAAGACCAGTTTTTTGGAAATGTGCTAGATAGTGATAATATGAAATTTGAAATGGTTTCAATCTCGTTTGCTATGTCTACAACTACGTTGAAGTTGGAGGGGTCCACGAGTGTTATGTTGAGAAAAACCCTAATTTTGAGCTTATAAATTGAAGATTGGTATTGAGTTAAGCTCATTTGCACTATTTTATTTTGCAAGGTCCTTAAAGATATTAGTTCTTTCGACATCTTTAGAGTGAAATGGCAGGTTACAGAGTGAGGCTACATTTATCCGAGAGAGTGTAGTCTTATCAGAGACCTCCCGACAATGGTGGCATGGTGAAATGTCATGATTTTTTTGCTCGTTTATACCTGTTTTTTTCCAAAATTTCAATCATTTGATGATATGTAATATTTCGTGAATTTTGCCATTGTTTGTCGATTTTGCCGCAATTGACATTAGTATTTTGCAATTGATGTTAATGTACCACATTTGATATATTATGTCACACTTTCTTCTCTTGATTCAAATTTGCAATTTTGCTTCGCAGTTGCTAATTTTGTTTTGCATTTTCTCAAATTAATTCACACTTGATAAAATCATTTCGCATTTGCTAAGTTTACTTTGCAGTTGATACAAGTATGTCACATTTGATAGTAAAGGCAATTTTTTCTTATGCGTCCTGATAATTTGATGATGTAACTAATTCATTTTTATGTTTCCCAAATGCAAGCGCATTATCCAGTACTGCTTGATAGACAGACGAGGCTAGATGGTCTTGATCAATGTCATGAGTTAGATCTAGAGGATACCGCTTTGTTATGACAGGTTGGATTGTATTACATAGCACATTTTCCTGAGGTTACCACCAACAAGACCATAATTACTGCTTTGATTGAGCGATGGCATTCAGAGACATGTTCTTTTCATCTACCGATAGGTGAGGCGTGTAGTGCCCCTACCCTAGTCAGCTTTGTAAAACCATTTTGACCTTGGTTGACTTTTTATGTGGCATTCTTGAATGGTTGAATTACCATGATGTAATGTTGTAGTCAGATATTATGATTATTGTGCGTACCTGTTAATGTGCTTTCGCATCGTTTCTTATGTAAGTTTAATTGTCCTCCTGATTCTTGTTATTAATCTCGAGCTAACACCTTCATTAAATATATATGTATGCTTGTGTGACTCTTGGTTACAGGAGATTGCAGGTATAGTATTGCCTAGGTGCAAGGTTCGTCTTCACCTAGATTTGCAGGGTTGAGTATACCTCTTTCGTCCTTAGAATTTGGGTTAGGTGGTTGTAAAACCCTTATTTTACCCTAGTCATCCTCAAGTGAGTGTTGCTTATGGTCCGTTAGTTTCCCTTTTCATTTGGGTTTGCGGGTTGGGTATTTGGTTGGCTTTCTTGGGTTGGGTGCTTGGCATGTGGTAAAACTGAGTATTTAATCCTAAGTAGTTATTTTGATTTAATGTGTTCATTTATGCATTAATAATTAAGAAACTAAAGTAAATAGGTTTCTTTTATATAATTAATCATTTATTTAAAAATTGCCCTATTCATGTTAGTAGCAAGTTTAATTTAATGGTTAATTTTAAATCATGAATTTATTTAGTTTATGCATTTTGAAAGGGAAGATTTAAATTTATTCGAAATAGAAATAATTTAATCCCTTTTGCTTTTTGGAATAGAAAGGTAAATTTTAATTATTTAAGGAAATCAATTTTGATTTTTAAATTTAAAAGCAAGTTTAATTTATTGATATAGTGTGAAAGATTGATTTTGAGAATTTAATTTAATTAAAAATATTTTACCCTCATTAATATTGTGAAATACAAATATTAGCTTTGTTAATATTGAGAAAATTAAAATTAAATGAGGGAGAGAAGCATTTTTATTTTTATTTATTTTTAATTAGAAAAGCAAGTTTAGATTATTTGAATAGTTGAAAAGAATGATTTTTCTTTTTTATTCAAAAGTTGTTTAAATTCTAAAATAAGGGATTAGCTCACGAGATTCCTCTATTTAACCCTAGGTTTGGAAATATTTTTGGGAGGAGATTTTTGGAGCTTGCAGGTTAGGCTCTTCTTCAATCTTGGCAGGATTACTGAACCAGGTAGGCCTCTAGTTTATTTCATGGGCTTCTTTGTTTTAAAGAAATTGTTTTGGTTTTGCTTTGTAAAAATCTGGTTGTGTTTGTAGATAATTCCTTATTTTGTGTGGAAAATGGAAGAATGGTAATAAAATCACAAACTCAAACCCTCCTTGCTTCCTTTCCAAACCTCTAGATGCCATTTTTTGTTTGTTTAAATTGGTTCTCAAAAATTAAAACCAAATTTTGGGGTTTGGTTGTTCTTGAGGAAATTTTGTTCAAAACTCCAATGAATCTTCTCTTAAATGAGTTTTGAATTGGAATTTAGTTTGGGGATTTGGTAGATTTGATGTTAATATGTGTAAATCAATCCAATTTTGCCATTATGGTGTTGTTTTAGAGAAATTTTCCCTTTCCTTGGGTTTTCTAAAAATGCAATTTAAGAAAAATCATAGTTTTTGGAAAATTAATTTTTTTTTTAAAAGTCTCTGTTGAGACTGGATTTTTTTTTGGGTTGCTTTTTTGATAGTAAAATTTTAAAAATAAAAATAATAAAAAAAAATTAATACAACCCACCTGGTGGGGAATTAACCCCCACCATGCGGGGGTAGCTCGCTATTGGTAGCAGTGCCACCATAGGTAGCATGAGCTACCAAGGGGCCCCACGTGGGTACCCCCCCCCTTCATATATCTTTTTTTTTAATATTTTTTTTAATCAAAAAAAATATAATAGTTAAATATTATTTTAAATGTTAATTTTTAAATAGAGTTTTAATTATCATTAATTTGGCATTAATTAATAATTTCTATTTAATTTGATATTAATTAATTGTATAATGGAAAATATACGTTAATTAATATTCAGATTTCATTTTATTATTAATGCATATTTTTCTAATTAAATATTTGAATTGCTAATTGCGTTATTAATTATTAATTTGTTATATTTTATTAATCATGGATTAATAAATATATAAATTAATTAATAGTTAATTTTGGTATCTATTTTATTGAGGAATAATTTTTTTTTGAAAAAAAAACCAGATAAAATATTATTTTTAATTGGATAATTATTGAAATAAAATATATTTATTAATTGATAATTTTTAAATAATATTTTATTCAGGAATATTTTATTTGAGTAATTGTGAAAAGAACAAAATATTTTATATTGGATATTTTGAAAATTTAAACGATATACTATTGGAAATATTGGAAATTTAATAATGTATTGTTTGGAATATTGGTGAGTTAATGATACGTTCAATTAGTAAAATAAATGGTTTAGTTTATATTTTTCCTCTGTTTTGAGAAGTAGACAAATGGTACTATTTCTATTGAGGTATTGTATTCTCCTTGTTATGGTGATTTTTCTGTTAATGTATTTTTGAAAACTTAGATCATTTAGAAAACTTGATCGACTTTTATTGTTTAAACCAATAGGAAAGAACATTGTCCTTTTCTAGTTATTGCCTATGCAATGTTTAATTTTTGTATTCGCTTTTGTTTAAAGTAATGGCAAGGTCATGATATGTTTGTTTGGACCCTTTCTTTTGGTTTATTTGGGGTACCTGTTTATGTCTTCGGTCTCTAGTTTGGTTGTTGCCTTGTGATGGTGTTATAACTGGTCTTGTCCTTTATGTGGGTGTCGAGTGTTGATTTGTGGTTGACCATAGCAGGTCAAGTCTCTAGTTAGAGCACTATCGGGCAATGGACCTTGTATTAGCTTTTAATATGTTCAATTGGATCCATTTCTATGTAGAGATCATTTATGTATTTATTGACCAATTAGGTCAGTTGTTATTGGTATGATTCACCTGGATGGCAGGAATGTAAATGATGTGAAACTTATGTACCCTTAACTTATTTAAATGATCAAAGGGGTCTTGCAGTTGAGCAGACCCGAAGATGTAGCCCTTTAGGGGTGAACTCCGATATCAATTTGGTGTTATGTGTTGCTTTTGTTCTTATGTTTCATGTTTTAGTGTTAGCATGTATGGATGACATTTTGATAGAATGTGTAAGTGGATTAGATGAGATTTATTGTAAATGCATGTACACAGTCGTCTCTTAATGTAGTAAGTGGTTCATGAAAGAGTGTAGTTTGATTAGCAGAATGAATTCTATTATTTTTAATATGCATGAAAAGTTCTCATTAGTTATGATGAAATTTTAGTGCGTTTTGGAACAAGATGCATGGCATGTTTTTAATGTAAAATTGAACGATATGAATGGATAACAATTGTTGGATAAACTCGTCGTATTACCTAAATTGTAATTCTAATGGATTAACTTCATTTTGTTACCTACATTTTAACCTTAATAAATGAACTTCATCAAGTTAGACTCATCTTCAACCATAATGGATGAATGCATTTCATTTATCTATAACTTCAAATTACCAAACAATAATATCCTTGTCTAAAGTAATAATGTGAAATTAAGTTAACCTGTTTTATTGGGTCAGATGTCATGAGTTGAGTTAGATGTTAAGTTACGTAATCACTTTGGGAAACTCCTTAGGTTTTGTTTAGTCTTCCATTGTGTTATCAAAGCTTTTGATAACTCATTGTATCTTTATATTGTCTTATTTAAAAAAAAAAATTGGCCTCCATTTGTGTGTTTTAGCTTTATCCCTTCAAGGTTTCCTAGTGGGGCATTACAAGCCATACATCACACTTGAGGATGTGTGGCATATCTTACACATTTTGATATTTGGTACATGAGTTAATTTTGATAACAATGATGGTGTTTCTTCTTTGTGTACAGTGTTCGAGTTTGAGGAGAAGGATCTATAGTTCCGTGGTCATTATGAGATTCATTGGGATGATTTTGACTATGATGATCTCACCGTTGTTCTTGCTTGTACTATTGCTGGATTATTGATCCTTGATAGACATACCCATGGTTTTCCTATTGGATGGGGGTGATTCATACATGATATGATTATTGATAGACATGTGTTTGCTTGGGATCCTTTTCTTCTTGCTACTATGCATCATCAAATGCATGGGATTGTTTACTTGCAACATAAATCAGTTGGATGTGGCATTACTTTGCTCCAGACATGGGCTTGGGAGCACATAGCTATCTTTTGTCCTACATTTCATATTGATTTAGAGAAAAATCAACCATATTCTTATGGGCACACTATTGGTGTGAGTCATAGGGCATTAGGTAACATCTTGTATTGGCATCATCAGATTGATATCTTATAGTATTTCTCATGGAGACCTTATCTTACTTGTCCTGGTTGGACTGATGATGCCCAACATCTTCCTTTTTGTCGGCAAAAGAGATATCTTATTGGTCGAGATGTGGGTGGTCAGAGGGTTATTGACATGCATCTTCTTGGTTGTGTACTCTGATAGTTCAGGGAGATACAGGGTATTCCGGATGTGACAACTTATTTTGCTCATGTTACTTGAGAGGTTGGTGATTGGGGTGCTTGTGTGCAACCTCATGTTGCTATTACTGATTTTGATGCTCTTGCTCCTATTCTATGGGGATAGCTTGTTGGTGTAGCGGATCTAGGGTCCACAACATTGTATAATATATGGTGGATAAAACACAGGCCTATACCTTTGATAGATTTGACAGTTCTAATTGGTGCTTAGCAGATTAGACATGACAAGGGTCCTAGGGGGAGAAGGAGAGGTGGGGGTAGAGATGGAGTTGGTATAGATCAGATAGCAACAGTTAAAGAGCAGGTAGATAGTGGAGAGGAGGATGTGGATATTAGTGGAGAGATTGCATCTATGAGCAATTCTGATAAGGGCGATGAGTCAACATCAGGCTCATCAAGCAGCGATGGGGATGAGGGTGGGGATAGTGGACATGATTTTGAGATGCCCCAGGCTATGGAGTCTAGAGGTACATAGAGAAGAGATGAGGAGGGATTGAGAGATCGGGTTAGGCATTTAGAGGACTTGGTCACTACTTTGTGGTAGTGATGAATGGAGGATAGAGATTAGTATCGATAGGCGATGGAGGAGTTGACCATAGAGAGGGATCAGATAGTTGCTGAGAAATATTGACTATAGAGGAAGAGGGATGAGGTAGTTAGGAGAGCTTAAATCAGCATGGATGCATATGATCATTTATTTGGGCCGATGACAGAGGCACGAAGCTAGGTAGATAGATATTTTGTTGTTACACATGAGGTTATTTATTATAGGTAGGCTTATGAGAGAGATATTCCTGAGGGTCTGAGGGAGCCTACTTTTAATGCTTTTTGTGTTGACTTGAATTTCATCATTAGAATACTACCTGCAACATATTAGTTTCACAAAATAAAAAGGAAATGCTAGAGGAAATCCAAACTCAACCAATGAAACTACATGAAATTGATATAAAATAAAAACCCTATTATTACCTTCATGATTTAAGTCTCATTGTGTCCTAACTCCACCATTCCTAGTTGCAGATGATGTGCTCTCAGACAAGCATTGGTAGTTTCCAAGATGACATATGAAGAATGGATTGATAAATGATAGTTAACTGATATTATGATATGTAATGCAAATGATTTAAAGCTAAATGATTATGTTAAAATGATTATGCGAAATTGCTAATTGTTAATTGCTTCAAGATAAAACTCACAGATGCATAAGTTTACTCAAATTGTTAACTTGAAAACTCACTTGAAGACTAACTCTTTCTCAACTCAAACTCCCACAATTATAGACTTTGAGAGGATAATATGATGTGTCCTAGACAAATAGTCATGATCAGAGTTGCAAATTTGGATGGTTGTGAGCAAAGGTGAAGGTTGAGAGAAAGGGGGAAGGGGAAGACAAGTGTCACTCATCTCACCTTGACTAGGTTGATGACTAAAGGAATATAGGGATGGTTGGAGAAGATTTAGGCATGAGAGGACAAGTAGACTCAAGTAGTGAAAATTTTAGTGGCTAATATTCGCCAATTGGCTATTTTTTAAAATTTGGGAATCAAAATTTGGCTAATAAGTTCAACTTCTAAGGTGACCTAAATCGCCAAATTTTTATGAATTTTTATTTTAATGTCATTTAAATCGCCAGAGAATTTATTTAATTAATTTTTTTAACTCAAAGATTAGCCACATTATTCGATACATGATTGGATCCAATTTTTAATAAGTTATTGTAGAAATCTAAATTAATTCGCTAATAACATATCATAATTATTCGTTACTTTAGGGTTATATCAACAATCGTTAGTTTCAACCATTGCTTTAAAATATAATCTAATGACCTTAATTGTATTCCATGAGGTAAATTTTACCTACAAGTTGTTATACTTGTGGGGATTAAAATTGCTTTTGAATTGTTGACCTCAATGAAAATCAATGGTCTAAAAGCAATTTTTGGCCCCCATGAGTATTACAATTTTTGGGTACATTTTATCTTGCAAAATACAAAGAGGACTATTAGATTATTTTAAATTAATGATAGAAACTAAATAAAATAGAGCCTACCACTTAAACTCATTAATGATTTCCACCTTCACGTCTCTACTTTCCTATAAAAAACTAATTTTTAAATAAAAGGATTTGCAATAGTAATTAATGCATACTCTTATTATTTTCCAATATTCGCCAATATTTTCTACCCAAAAAAATTGATATAAAAAAATTCGCCAATAAAATTAATATTTTCATTAAAAAAAGGAAATATTAGCCAATAAAAATTATTATTTTCTTTTAAAAAAATTAAATATTCGCCAAGATTTTATATAATTTTTTGAGAGGGGGTTTCTTAAAGTTTTCACTGGACTCAAGTCCTTCCTAAGATATAGGGATGTTGGAAAGAATATAGAAGAAGGTTAAGAAATATGTGTACGTACACAATATTTCATTTATTTTGGAAGTTGGAGATAAGTGGCTAATAAATGTTTTATTTATTTTAATTTTGTTAAATTAATTTAGCCACATGATGGATGAGTTGGCAAAGAAAATATGAAGTGGATATGGAAGGATGAGTTGGAAATGAAATTAAATAATTTAGAAATCATTTAATATTTGAGACTATAGGATAGAAGAATAAGCATTGAGTATTAGATATTTAATTGATTGAAGGAATAATTAAATATTAGATATTTAATTAATTGATTAGAGGAAAAGGATAAATGAATTAATTAATAAAATATTTCAATTAAATTAATTAATAGAAAGACATGAAATGAATTAAATAAATTAATCTTTTCAAATTAACTATTTAATAGAAGAATAATTATTATAAAAAATAAAATATTTATTTAATCGCTCATAGCCATTTTTATGAGTATACATTTTGCCTCTCTTTGAAATGATGTTGAGACAACATTGTTTCAAAGATTAAATCAAGTCTTGATAATGCACCTATTGGAGATAAAAATCCCGATTGTGTGCCCCCTCGGGAGATTGATCATGAAATTGTTGAAATTTTTGGATAAGCGATTGATCTCACAATAATTGAAAGGGTCCTTCAATTAAACTCATCTGTGAAAAATAAATAAAATTGCCCCATTCAAAAGCATTAATTACCCTTCCAAATGGTAATATAAAATTAACCAAAGTTAATTTTAATCTCATTTGCATCCTTGTCGGCTTGTGGAGTGAAGATAATTATCTTGGTGAGGTGGCAAAATGGTGATTCTATTGGAGAAACATCGATTTGAGTGTGTTTGATGATATCAATGATCTCCTGACTATGGTTATCTGGTATGTACCTTATTCCAAGCTTTTTGTCAACTTTTCGTACGAATTTCCTTGCTTTTTGACATGTTTTAGGTTGTTTTTGAATTTTTTCGATTTTCGACGTTGCATGTTAACACTTTTGCTTTTTTGGTTTGCGCTTTTGTTTTGTATGTTAGCACTTCCGTTAAAGTAGTGCATATGAATGTTTTGTTTACGCCTTTGCTTTTTATGTTAACACTTTTGTAGAATTCCCACTTTCATTTGATGTGTTCACGCAAATGTGAAAAACATTAGCGCTTTTGATTGATTTAGCATTTTTGACATATTGGGTAGCACATTTGTTAAAAAGGTTAGCGCTTTTACTTGGTTTAGTGCTCGTGTTTAATAGAATAGCATTTTTGTTAAAAAGGTTAATGCTTTTGTTTCAAATGAATTTGTTTGATTTTGTTCATGTTAAAATTCATTTTGATGATTTGATTTAGGCATTTTGTTGCTCAAATGTGATTGATAGGAATTCGATTGATGTCTTGATTGATATAATTTTGATAATGTTGATTGATAGGATAAATGATTGATTGATTTGATTGGATAGATTGATAGATTAGCTCTAAGAAACTGATTCAATTTCTGATGAAGAGCATAACAGAGTTTGGGTGAACTCATTGATTGATAGAAAACCATGATTGATAGGTTTAGATTGATTTGATAGCCTGATTTGCTTCATTTGAAAAGATGTACCAATTGTTGATTTGATAGATTAGCAATCTCTTTGGATTTGATAGATATATGATTGATGGTTGATAGAGATCAAATTCTCTTGTTAAATAGGAGAACCTCGATGTTCTCCAATATGGGGAGAAATTCCCAGCCATGCGTCACTTAGTGCTAGAGCTTACACAAGCTAAGGTTAGACATATAGATGCCTGTAGATTATGCCATTTTTTATATATGTCTGATATTACCCATAATAAGGGATTGTTGACTACCTTAGCAAAGAGATGGTATAGCGAGCATAACACTTTCCACCTGCCCGCTGGTGAGATTAGTGTGACACCCAAGGATTTCTACAGGATTCTCCACATCCCCTTGACTGGTGAGTTAGTCCAGTATGATTTTCAAGATCGTGGAGAGACAGAGGCCTGTAGAGCCATATTTGGTGATGAGAGCATTTCCAGAGGAGAGATCCAATGGGAGGATATGATAATGTATTTTGAGTCACTCCCCATGATTCTTGCAGGTTTGATTGGGGGATTCATCTATCTAGACAAGAGATCTCGAGGTTTTGTTATTGGTTGGGGTGAGATTCTTCAGAGCATGATGCAACATCAAACTCGATATACATGGGGTGTTTGCATGCTCACTCATTTTATCATGATCTCCATCAAGTTGTTTTTGATGAGAGTGATATTCTATCAACGGGATGCACACTTTTACAAATCTATTGTTGGGAGCACATTGCTATTACTTGGCCTATTCATCATAGAGTTTGTGGTGAGAGGCAGCCATATGTCTATTTATATGCAGGTATCCTTACTCAACATAAGCTGGGTCAGATGGAGTATTGGTCATTGGATAACATTATTTGGAGACCTTATATCAACTATGAGCCATGGATGGATGATGCACAAACATTACCATATGTTATGTAGAGTAGATATCTTATTTGTCGTACTCCATACATTATTGAGCGGCAGTTGATTAGTTGCATTTTGAGACGGTTTGGTATCATTCAGCACATGCCTACTGGTGTCACTATACATGCACGATGGTACAAGGATAGGTGATATTGGGGACCATCTTTATCTTTTGAGATAACACACACAGAGTATCTGGCTACTCCAAGGGTGGCTTATGATTTGAGATTACACATTCTAGATCCTGAGGTGATTGCAGATTATGCTCAGTACATGCTTGCACATCCTTTTTCTCAGATTACCGATCCAACAAACCCTCCTCCCAACTCAAGAGATGAGGATGATGATTCAGATGATCCCAACATTAGGAGATGGAGATGGAGATGAGAGATTAGAGATGCCCAGGAGGCTGGAGGTGATGGAGGCAGAGGCGATAGGAGACCCAGACAGAGAGGAGGTTGATTGAGAGTCCATGGAGGACCTTTTGGACCAGTTGGCAGGATTGGGAGACCACTTCCCATGGGTGGGAGAGATGCAAGATGGATTGGGAGAGAGACTAGTGGGATAGGTATGAGATTAGTGAGAGGATTACCCTCTACAGGAGGAGGCAGGATTACTGGACTGAATGGGGGTTGTGGGAGAGGCATTGATTTTGGTCAAATTCAACCAGATTGTATGGTTATTGCAACTCATGGTGGAGAGGAGGAGGATTCAGAGGATCATGTTCCTCTCATTAGATGATGGGTTTTGAGAGCTACTCAGGATGAGATTCTAGTAGGTGGATAGGGAGATGGAGATGAGGGGATTCAGGGTCATGTTCCTTTGCATGATGTGCCAGAGTAGGATACCTTGGATAGTCTCAGAGAATAGATAGATAAGCTTAGAGCATAGGTACAAACACTCATGACAGAGAGGGACAAGTCAACTAGGAGACATCAAGATACTTAGGGTCTTCTTGATCACATTGAGAAGGTTGGATCGGGTACTCTATAAGCTGATACTATTAGAGCACTAGTTCAGGAAAGGAAGGAGACAACACACTGGTGATGATTATATGAGGATTTAGTCGCAGAGAGATAGAGGGCAGATAGCTATCATACCACTATGAGGATGGATACTAGCAGTGGTGGAGTCATGGGACCTCCTTAGAGGAGTGGTGATCATGTGATAGTGGATCTTCTCGCCCACAGCCATAGAGGCAAATAGAGTCAAGTGGTAGTGGCACATAACAACCTTGACTTGATTTAGATTGATGAGGCACTTGTATTTTTTATTTGATATCATTGTATACTTGGACTTTTTATTGTTTTATGATGATCTATATGCAGACATGGACTCTATATGATGATCTTTTATTATGCATGTTACTCTATATGATGATGATCTATATGCACAGATTACATGGATGATGTTATGATGATCTTTTCTTTTCTTTTCATGATGATGATGTTCTATATGATGCAATGATGATGAAATGAAAAATGCTTTTTATTTTTTATTTTGATGACCGTGGATGCAAATGAAAATGATCACTAACTTAAATGATATGCTTTACTTAAATGATGCAAATGCAATGATCTATATGGGAATACAAATGAATGTTGATTTTTGGTGTATTTTTTATGTGTATATAATGATTTTGAAATGAAAATAATCGACATGGAATGTTTTTGATTTCAAGTTTGATGATTTTAAATGCAAATTATGATTATGAAATGTAATTTATGGATGTTTATATGTAATGCTTATGATTATAATGAATCTAAGTGCAAAGATGCAGCTAAATGACCTTAGTGGATAAAAAGAACAACAATGATAATGATCCTAATGTAAATAATAATGATGATATACTACATGATTAATGAAATACACTTAATGGAATGCAAACTAATGCAACAATTGAAATGCAACTAAATGAAATGAATGATGATTAAAATGATTCTAAAGATAAATGCACCTACAATGATCAAATGCAAATTGTTTTTGTTTGTCCAAGTATACTCAATATTTATTTATGACCATTGATCTATGAATGAAATGAAATTCTTATAATGCAACTGACAATTAATGCTTATAATGCAGATGAATAATGAGCTAATCTAAAAATAATTTAACTAAAATTATTCTTCTATTCTTCATATGATGTCTTGTAATAGTGCTTGACTTCATCATTGAGCTTTAAAATGTTGTAAGAAAATAAAAGCAACCTAACATAAAGATCTAAGCTGACCTGAGTATTTCTTATAGGGATTTTAATATAGCAAGTTAATAAAAGCAACTTGATATAATGAACCAAGCTAACCTGAGTATTTCTTGCAGAACAGACAAGGATTATCCCCTTTCATGCATGACTTAGAACATCTTCCTTGATCTTTTATCGATCATATCCTTAGACAAGTACATACCTTAATAAGAGATAAACCATAGACAATAATCAAAATAAAATAATCATGCCCCATCATAGCTTCTTGATTCATGGACATCCTTGAGTCGCATAGTGTACATGATTAGCAATAAAATCAAGATATAAACACTGAATCTTGTATGTCATTCACATGTTCTCATGGTCATTAACTGATATAATCATCTTGATGAATGATCATTGATAATCTTTCATGACTTGCTAGTTGATTGTTCATTTCCCGAGTTTCATGATTTAGTTGTCTATAAAAGGCCTTGATCTTTGTTGCTTTGTTGCTTGTTATTTGTTTCAAAACCCTAGATGTTTTTGGTTTTTCTAAGTTTTCCGAATGTTTCGGATTTTCAAAGATTTAAAAGATCACCTTAGCAAAAGGATTTAGGATTTTTCCCCCAACAGAAACAAGCTTTATTATGGATGTATGAACAATGATCAAGATCCAAACCATGGTGGGATACAAATGCAGATTGATTGATTCTGATAAAATCTAAGACAGTGACTATGACAAGTATGTCAAAGATTGATAATTGTTGGTAAGCTGCATATTTTCTATGAAATGGTTCAAAGCAATGGAGGAGCTAAGATAGATGGAAGCTATAGATGCGATTAGGATGGAGTGGATAGGTGCACAAAGTGATCTCATAGATGGAAGAACTCACTTTTTTAGATAGCGCCTGTTTACTAGGTTTTCACTGTCTAAATTTATTGCATTTTTTCCATATTTTTATTTTTTTTAAATTTAAATTTTTAATTTTTTTATTTTTTTCTGTTTTCACTATTTTATGACTTTTTAGGGATTTTCTGCTTTTTTGCTTTTTATTGATTTCTTCAAGACTTTATATGCTTTTTTAAAAAAAATTCCAGGACTTTACATCTAAAGCATATTATTTCTTGAGATGGATGGAATTGATAGGTTCATCGAACCAATCACCTTCAGGAGTAGATAACTTGTATGCTCTTGAGCCATATGTTGCTACTATGACAAAAGGACCTAACCAATTTGGTTCAAATTTACCCTTCTTTTATTGGTCTTGTTGATTTCTTAGATTCTCCCTTAGAACTATATCTCCAATCTGAAAAATGTGTAGCTTGAATCTGTAATTATAACTTCTTGACATTCTCTGTTGATATGCCTTCAAATGATCTATTGCATTTTGATGATGTTCCTGAATCAACTCAAGTTCTTGAAGTCTAGAGACTCATTTTTCTTCTTATGGTATAAGACCTTTCAAGGAAACTCGTAGAGAAGGTTTCTCTACTTATATTGGTAATATGACTTCTGATCCATAAACTAAGTAATATGGAGTTGCCTCCATTGGTGTGCAGATGTTGGTTCAGTATGCCCAAAGAGCAGGATTTAACTGAATGTGCCAGTCTTTTCTAGCTTCATTAATTGTTTTCTTCAATATTTTCAAGATAGTCTTGTTTGATGCATCAACTTGATAATTTCCTTGTGGATAATATGGAGTACAAAACCTATGTTAGATATGGAATAGCTCACATAGTTCCTTCACATGTTGATTCTTAAATGGCCGTCCATTATCAATGATAATGGTCATAGGGACTCCATAGCGACAGATTATATAATTCAAGATAAATGATGATATTTGTTTTCCTGTCACTTTTGTCAGAGGTACTGCTTCAATCCATTTAATGAAATATCCAGTAGCAGTGAGAATGAACTTATGTCCATTAGAGGATGAAGGATTTATCTTACCTACCAAATCAAGGCCCCATTGAGAAAATGGCCATGATCCTGTCATAGGATACAATTCTTGTGCTAGTGCATGGATGAGATTCCCATGGATCTAGCATTGTTTGCATTTCTTGGCATATGTGAATGAATCTCTCTCCATAGTAGGCCAATAGTAACCCATACGAAGAAGTTTCTTAGCCAATGTTAATCCACTTGAGTGTGTGCCACAAATACCTGCATGAACTTTGTTAAGAACTTTCTCAGATTCTTCTCATTCAAGACATCTCAATAAAGTGCTATCTAGACCTCGCCTATATAAAGTATTAGCAATAATAGTATAGAGGGATGACTGACAGATAAAATTTCTTCTCTGATTGCGGGATAGGTCAGTTGAAGGATATTCTCTTTTAAGTACTCATAAGTTTGGCCGTATAAGGATTGACTGGTTCCTGATATATAGAAAATCATGTAGGTATGCTAGGATTGAATGCTAGGGGTTAAGATATCTTCCACCAGAAATTCATAACATTGTTAATTCTCCTGATTCTACAAGAGAGATGCTATTGTAGCCATTGCATATGCTTCTTTATTCTCATTTCTTGGGATCTGAGTGAATGATACTTCTTTAAAGTGTTCTTTAAACTCTTCTAGCAACTGTTTGTAAGGCATGAGCTTGTCATCCTTAGTTTGATAATCATCATTTATTTGGTTTATGATAAGTTGTGAATCACCATAGACATGTAATTCCTTGATATTCCATTCAATAGCCATTTTGAGACCAATAGTCAATGCTTCATATTCTGCAATATTGTTTGTGCATGGAAACTATAGTCTATATGATTTTGGAATTGTGTGTCCCTAAGGTGTGATGAAAAAAATTCCTACACCTAATCCATATTGTGTATAAGAACCAACAAAGTACAACTCCCAAAATTTTGTACTTATTGTCAAAATGTCTACATCAGGAAATTCAATGTGCAATGGTATGTCATCTTGTAAAGGTGCTTCAGCTAATTGATCAACAATGACCTATCCTTTGATATCTTTTTGAGAAACATATTCTATATCAAAATCACTTAGTAGCATAAACCACTTTGCTATTTTGCCTATCAAAGTTGACTTGTTCAATAAATAGTTTAGTGGATCTATCTTTGCTATCAGTTTCATAGGATGAGTCAGCATATAATGTAACAATTTCTAAGTTGCAAATACAACTGCTATACATGTCTCCTCTATTGATGCATAATTGAATTCATAGCTGACAAGTATTCTACTGATGTAATACATTGTTCTTTCTTTTCCTTTTTCATCATGTTGTGTTAGGAGAGCTCCTACTGATACATTTGTTGTTGGGATATAAAGTAACAATGGTTTCCCTATGATTGGTGATACAAGTATTGGAGGATTCATGAGATATTCTTTGATTTGCATAAAAGACTCTTCACACTTTTGATCCCATTTGAATGGAACATTCTTGTGTAAAAGATGAGTGACTGGATGACATCTATCTGGTAATTGAGAGACAAATCTTCTGATTGATTGTAATCTTCCTTGTAAAGAACGTAATTGACTTATGTTCCTAGGTGACTCCATTTCCATGATAGCTTTGACCTTTTTTGGAGCTACTTCAATTCCACGAGCTGATATAATGTACCCAAGAAGGTTTCCAGAGGTTACTCCAAATGCACATTTCTTTGGATTTAATCTTAACTGATATCTTTCAAGCCTATCAAAGATCTTGCCCAAGATGTTCAAATGTTCTTTTCTTGTATGAGATTTTTCAAGTATATCATCTACATAATCTTCTATAAATGTATGCATCATATCATGAAAAAATATTGTCATAGGTCTTTGATAAGTTGCTCCTACATTCTTAAGCCCAAATGGCATAATATTCTAGCAGTAAGTACCCCATGCATAGGTGAATGTTGTCTTTTCTTGATCTTCAGGGGCAATTCTTATTTGATTGTATCTTGACAATCCATCCATTAATGAAAACATCTCATGTCCTACTGATAAGTCCATAATTATATCAATATTAAGTAGTGGGAAATCATCTTTGGGACATGCCTTGTTCAAATCTCTAAAATCGGTGTAGACTCTTATGCTTTTATCTGGCTTTCACATTGGCAGAATGCTTGAAACCTATTTTGGATAGGCAACAGGTCTTATGAAACCCATACCTAATAGTTTCTAGCTCAGGTTTTACAAGGAGAGCGATGTGTGGATTCATCTTTATTAGCTTTTAGATCCATATTGAGATGATGCATGATAAGATCTGGATTAAACCCTGGCATGTCTGTATAGGACCAAGCAAAATTTATTTGTCTTTGTCTAAAGAATTATATGTATTCTTTCCTCTCTTTATCTGATAATGATGTAGTAGAATGAAGTATCTTGGGATCCTTTGGTGTGCCAATGTTTATGCTTCTGTTGGTTCTATTAGAATAGAAGATCTCTCCTTAAAAATATGCAAGGAGGATGTCAAACTTTCCATCTTATGGCACATCAAAGAGGTTTTCACCATTAGATATGTCCTTTATTTTTCTTTTTGATTCATCTAGTGTTGCCATGAAATGGTTTTCAGCACTAGGTCTTTTTGCTTGTTGTATTTCAATTTTGCGACTAGAAAGTTTGGCATTCTCCTGTCTGCAAGAAACGTTACTTGATTCCATGATGGAAGATATCTTAGGTGTTATGGGTTCAACAACATTAAGATACACAACTAAGTCATGGTCATTAGAAAATACATCCAATTCAGGGCTTTCTAGGTTATCCCAATCAATTAGTTCTGGATGAAGAAGGGGTAAGTCATGGTCATCATCATTGTTAGGTGCTTCAAGGTTCATGACATAATAGTCATAATTTTGTGTAGAGTAGGTAATGTTATAGATAGAATGTTCTTGAGGATAGTCTCTCCCAAGTGTTCTCCAATCAGTTTTAACAAAATTTGAATTGGTGATATGTATAAGGAACTGCTTGCATGTTGTGAATCCATGGCCTTCCCAGAAGAATGTTATAAGAGAGGTTCAAATAGAAAAATTGAAATAACATATTCCTTTCCACAGGTCCTATTTTGATTGGTAACACCACAGTTCCTTTAGAAGAACACTCTTCTTCATCATAAGCCTTAATGGTTATTTTCTTCTTTGGATCTACTGCATTTTCTGAATATCCCAAAGCCTCTATTAAACTTAATGCACACATGTTTAAGCCAAATCCACCATCATGAGTATGTGTTTGACATGAGTTTTATTAATGTTGACTTCAACATGTAAGGGAGCATTGTGAGGATGTTGCAAGGATGCGCTATCATTTTTAGAAAATGATAAGCAATGAGGGGCTATAAGGTGTCCCACCATATTTTGGAACTGATCTACATCCAGGTCTTTGGAAATTGTTGTTTCTGTTAGATCTTTTTCAAAAATTTCTTTATGCATAGGTGAAACTTTGAGAAGTTCCAAAATTGATATTTGAGCAGGTATTCTTTGCAATTGTTCCACTAATTTATATTGTCATGAAGTGGATGTTGATTCATTTGTTATACCCAGAAATGTGACCTTCGCTTTGCTTCTTGTAATGAAATTGATTGGTTCTGAAGGTGTTTTATCTTTAACAATGATGACATTTACCACATCATCATATGTATAAGTGTATTTCACTTTGGCTTTGACTTTGTCATCTTTTGATTTATATTGTTCACCTTTTTCATAGTTTGGAAGCGAAGTTTTGAAGGCTAGATGTGATTCATTTGTCTTATGTCATGCCCAAACTTTTGGGCACAAACGGAATAATTTTTTTTTTTTTTTTTAAACTTACTTAATAAAACTAAATTTACTAAATAATGCATTAACAAGTCTTGTCTTAACTACGTTTGATTTCTTTTCAACCAATAATAATCTAAACACTAGATCAAGCAAGCGAGGTAATCTAAATTAAATACGGAATATTAATTTTCTGAAAGAATTATTATTATCTCATCAAATTTTAATTAATAACCTAGTTTAGATAAAAATCCCTAAAATAATTTGCAAGAGATATTATTCCTCTCATTTAGTCTTTTCAATCGCTATAGAAATTTGATAAATGAACTCAAGCACTTAGATTCTAAAAACACCTATATTTTAATTTAACAATAGATATATTGCATATTAATTTTCAACTATAGTGCCAAATAAATCTTTTAATTACTCGAAGCATCAATTAAATTAAAACTAGTATTTAGACTATTAAAACTTAGCATTAAATATGAGATAAATATAATGCATTTAAAATTCGCCTAGAGGGTAAAATGACCTCAAAAGTTTTAGCGTTATAAACTCTTAATGTTGACCCAATCAATAAATCCCTAAGGCCAAAATACTAGCAAGGCACTCATTAATACAGGTTAATAAATTAAAAAACCCTTTAGTTTTCAATTTAAACCTATTAAAATAAATATATATATTTATTCTTTTATATACTTATAAGCTTTTACATAGCATCTATGCAATATAAACTATATTCCTAATTAAGAAAATGCCTTAACCAAGTTCACTATTATGCAAATATAATTAAAGTATTCATCTATCAGTACCCATATAAATTTATTAACTTAAAGAATTTAATTATAAACTATTAATATTCTAAAAAAAATGCATGGGATACCCTATTCAAAATTTGAATAGGGTTTTTCCCCCTTTTCTTTTATTTCTCTTTATTCTTTTTATATTCAAATGAACCCTAAGTTTTTTGATAACTACCCACACATCTCTTTTTTTTTTAAAAACACATTATACTATGTTTTGCCCTAACCCGAAATTTGGGTTAGGGCATGTGTGTCTGTGTGTGTGTTTTGTGCAGGGGCAAGAGAGGCGGCGGCCATGGAGGGATGAGCAGAGGGTCGGAGGAGCGCTTTATAATGGGCGCTAGGCAAAGGGCGTCCCCGGATGCCACAGTGGTGGTCGAGTGCCTTTCCACTATGGTTACCCACAGTGGAAGGCCCCGTGCCGACCACTGTGGTTGTCCATAGTGGTGGTCGCCGTGCCGTCCACTGTGGGAAGCCATAGTGGTGGCCCGAGCCGCGTTGGCCATTGTGTGCTTACACAGTGGTTTGGCCTTCCTGAAACCCCCCTGATTTTTGCATAACCTAATTTTTTCTTTTTAAAATTCTTTTTTTCTTTTTTTCTTGGGTTTAAAAAGAAATATATATATATATAGTTATATATGTATATATAAACACTTCTATATATATATATATATATATATATATGTAATCTTTCTTTGGTTAAAACAAGGGTAGGTATAATATGGAATTTTCATATATGCATATTGTTATATCTATCTTGCAGGATATTAATGAATTAAATGGGAGTAAAGTTGTGGCCATCAATTCTTTTTTTTTTAATAAACTAGGCACAGATATATAGTGCAAGTAATAGTTTTAATTTCTGTCATATATGAAATACTAACACATATACTAACCATTTTCTCTACAACTACAACTAGCATAGAGAGCATTCTTTGCTCATTTTGCCTAAGATTAAATCTGTAAATATTCCTCTTTCTTTTTGTTTTAAAACACATAACAACAAGTCTATTAAACTAATAGATTTAACTAATGTATTTTTATTTTTTTCCTTTTAACAAATCTAGAAGCTAACTATAGAAATGGATTACTAATTAGATTTATTTTCTGCAATAAATAAAATGACAGAAAGTAATAAATTTTAACAGCAACTACTTTAGTCTAGGAAACATTAAAATCAATTTAGAGGTAGACATACTAAACCTATTTAGTCATTTATTGTATTTGTATCTATCTCAAATAGGCCTAAATGCTTGCTTTTCCCATATCCAAAATTTCAATTTGCATGAAGGAATAAAATGAACTTTTATTTTCCAATATAACAAGAATACAACAAAACATCATTTTAGTAACTATAGGGACTTAATAAAAGAATATACATTTCATTTTGCAAAAGTAAATTAATAGAATGAAGCACTTCTTATAGCATATTTAGAATAGAATGTTGTTATCATTACAAATGGGTATGAAACCCAACTAGCCTCTCTTTTCCATTGAATGAGGACTTGAATATAAAATGGATACATTTCTTTTCTTTTGAAAAATAAATACAACATTTAGCTTTTCTTTAAATAGCTGCAACTTAAATACATTATTCCCTTCCCTAAACTTTTCTGCAAGTCAAATATAAACCAACAACTTCTATCTTTCTTTTTCCTTCCCATTCCCATTCCAAGCAACCTGCAAATATAACATAAGGCTTGACCATGGAGTGCTCACCTCCCAACCTAGGCTTACTAGAAGCCACCCCCAAGCTTGGAGAACCAAGCACTAGACGGGTTACACACATACAACCACAACAAGCAAGGTATAAACACACAACAAACAATTTTCCCAACCAAGGCTACACTTCACCACAACTTGTGATGATTTTTCCAAGGGTGGAAGTGGACCAAATACCATTGGGGAGACTGCAAGCATGGAACATCTCAAGCCACCTCATGGCAACCAAATACAACACAAATACATCCCCACATCCTTATGCCCCCCAAAGGCATGTAAGCCATACCATCTCTTCTTAGGACCCCCAAAAGCATAAACAAGGCTATGCAACAAGGGTCACAAAAGAACACCCTTGAGATCACTCTCCTTAAAGGAGAGCCTCTCACCCAAGGCTATCAAACTTCTTCCACCCCAAGACCATCCTACTCTCCCAAGAGTAGAAGGCCTTGGACACTCCCAAAACAAGAAAAAGCATAAAAAGAAACAAAGGGAAGAATCACATTTTCTTTCACAAAGTAAAATACATATAAACAACTCTTTCATACAAGCATTTCTTCAAACATGCATATACAACATAAACAAAAAGAGAGTAAGAACCAACCTTAATCTACCCAAAGGTTTTGATAGATCTAGTTGGGGATGAGCAGCCCAAAACCACACAATCTTTTCACCAACACTTAGCCAAAATTCTATCCTACAACTATTCTTCAAAATTGCATGATCTCCAACAATGGAGAGTGGGTGATTAACTCACTAAGTCCTTAATCCTTGCCTAAGAAGGCCTCTCTCACTCTTCCCAACCCCTTGGGTAGAGTGAGAGTTCCCATTGGTTGGTCTTCCCAACCTCTTACGTGTTGCTAAAACTGAAAAGAGAAAAGGTAAGAGAGGATGGGGAAGAGAGTCTAACACCAAAAAGGAAGGTTGTCTATCCTAGGAGGAACCTTCTAAATTGAATTTTTGCTAACCTTGGAAAAACCACTTTTTGAGGTGACTAAATTGTCACATGGGAGTAGTCACATGTTTAAAACTACCCAACCCATAGGTATACCCTTTGGACCTTTGGAAAAACCCTAAAACTAACCCTAGGAGTCTATTTGACCCCTTAGAAACCCAACTGAAGTTAACCTATGGGTCAAACCTAAGTTGACCACTCCCAAGACTCCCTACCCAAGGAAAATTTGGCACCACACTCAAATGTTTGGAATGGGCTTTGGTAGAAACAAACTCCCTCCAGGAGACAAGTCAAAATCAATGACACTAACTAGCACATGTGTCAAGTGACACAATAAAATACATTATAAAAATTACACATGGAATTTATGTCTTGTTGGATTTACATAAATTAATAAAATCAATTTAACACACATGCATCATTTACTTTTGCAAATAAAATCTGATACAAATGGGGTGTTGTCTCTCCAAATAGACAACCCCTAGCTTTACAAATGTACATAGGTCTAGGTTTGGTTCTCCATAATATTTCCATGGTTATATGGATAATTTTCCTGCGCATCTAAATTTACACATTAGCAATTCCAAATAGCCACATATATATTATTAAACACATGAATTTGAATACACATCAAACACTCATACAATTGGCAGTAATAATTCAATATCTCATATATCCCAATTGATCCACATAAACAATTATCATAATCCTCAAAATTTGATCCATTCATATTATAAGCATCCTATCATAATTAAGTCCTACAAATCCAATAATGACATACATCATCTCAAAGTAATTCTATTCTAGCATCATATAAAGTTTCATATCCATAATGCATAAAAATGAAGCATCAATATACATCAATGTTATCCAAATCATGGAATCATATAAGTTCTAAATCCATAATGCATAAAAATAAAGCATCCATAATAGTCTCATCATGAAAATAATAGAAATGCCAGGATGAGTCAGGGTAGGGCCTCACACCCTCCCCCTCTAGGCATGAACTTCCTCCTGGAGCTCATCAAAAAGGTGGGGGTACTGTGATCTCATACATGTTGCATCCTCCCATGAAGCTGTAACCTCATCATAGCAATCCCACTGGACCCTAACCTAGTCCAGCTCTCGACCTCAAAGGGCCAGCATCCGGCATGCCAAAATGCAAATGGGTTCCAAATCTAGCTGCCCATCTGATTCCACCTGCAAGGCATCCCAATCTAGAATATGAGACTCATCATATATATATTTCCTCAAAATTGAAACATGAAACACATCGTGGATGCGTGACAGGCTAGGTGGCAATGCTAAATGATAGGCAATTGGTCCTATCCTCTCAAGGATCTCAAATGGTCCTACAAATCAAGGTGCGAGCTTAGAACCCTTTCCATAATGGATTGGACTCTTATGCGGTCGCACTCTCAAGAAGACTCTATCTCCAACCAAGTAGCTATGATCTATCCTCTTCACATCTGCATACTTCTTCTGTCTATCTTGTGCCTCTCTAAGATGCTACCTAATCAAATCCATCTGCTGCTCTATATCCTAAACTATCTCAGGACCAATAGCAACTTTGTCCTCTATGCAGTCCCAACTCAACAGTGTCCTACAAGGTCTGCCATATAATGCCTGATAGGGTGGCATCCCCAAAGATGTGTGATTCCCATTGCTATAGGCAAACTCCACTAAGGGAAGGTACTCTTCCCATCTGGTCTGGTGATCCATGACGTACATGCAAAGCATATCCTCTAAAACCTAATTAACCCTCTCTGTCTGACCATCTATTTCTGAATGATAGGTTGTATTGAAATTGAGCTTGGTACCCATAGCTGCCTGTAATGCCTTCCAAAAGGAAGAAGTAAAGAGGGAATCCCTGTCAGAAATAATCTTGCGTGGAATGCCATGAAGTCTGACAATGTCTCGCAAGAACACCTGTGCTACTGCTAGTGCTGTGAAGGTAGTCCAAACTGGTGAAAAGTGGGCCACTTTGGTCAACTTGTCAACCATCACCAAGATGGCATCATGTTGACAAGATGATAAAGGGAGACCAATAATGAAATCCATGGATATAGTATCCCACTTCCACTCTGGTATAGCATGAGATTGGAGCAACCCACCTAGATGGCGGTGCTCCACCTTGACTCTCTGACACTCGAGGCATCAAGCTACTAACTTAGCAATAAGCTACCACATTCCTGGCCAATGATATAACTGCCTCAAGTCTGCATGCATCTTCTTAACTCTGGGATGTGCTGCATAGGGGGCTCTATGAGCCTCTGTGGTAATGAACTCCTGCAATCCCCTGGAAGAAGGTACATAGATGCACCCTCTATGGCATAATAATCCATCGGACTCTAAGGAATAATCCACATATTTCCCTTCTAAAGTTTCCTGAGATTGTATGGCCTGGCAAACCTCTAAATACCATCCATCTTCTGGCAACTGCTGCATTATCCGATCTCTCAAGTCCGTGCCCTTCAATATGGTGTATACCTCATGACGTCTCCTACTCAAAGCATCAGCAACTACGTTTTCTTTCCCTTTGATGTATTGAACATCAAAATCATACTTGCACAAGAATTCCATCCATCTCCTCTGACGTGCATTAAGATTCGGCTGAGTGAATATGTATTGAAGGCTCTGATGGTCTAAATGAAGCTCAAAATGATGACCCAAAAGGAAATGTCTCCACCTCATAAGTGCATGTACTACTATTGCAAGCTCAAGGTCATGAGTAGGGTATTTATGCTTGTGATTCTTAAGTTTCCTAGACTCAAAAGCCATAGCTCTACCATCCTGCATAAGGACTGCTCCTAAACCCTCTAGGGAAGTATCTGTGCAAACCATGAAGTCAGCTAAGGGATCTGGCACTACAAGGATAGGTGTGCTAGTAAGTGCCTTCTTAAGTTCCTAAAAGGCCTTCTCGCACTTCTCCGTCCACTCAAATTTATTCCCTTTACGCTGAAAAGAAGTAATAGGATGTGCGACTCTAGAGAATCCCTCAACAAAATGTCGATAATAACTTGCTAAGCCCATGAAGCTCCTGACCTCTATCACACTGGTTGGCACTGGCCAATCCATAATGGCTCTGATCTTTGATGGGTCAACTGAGATCCCATCACCGGATATAACATGACCAAGGTACTTGACCTTTGTTCTAAAGAAAGCACACTTTGACAAACTGCCATACAACTGATTATTGCTCAAACACTGCAAAACCTGTCTCAGGTGCTCCTCATGCTCCTTCTCATCCTGTGAATATACTAGTATGTCGTCGAGAAACACAATCACAAAACAGTCAAGGAATGTGCGGAATACTCCATTCATGAGACTCATGAAAATAGCTGGGGCATTTGTAAGATTGAATGGAACCACAGTGAACTCGTAGTGGCCATATCTAGTGCGAAATGCGGTCTTGTGGATATCACTATCCACTATCCTCAACTGATGGTACCCTGACTTCAGATCAATTTTGGAAAATACTTTGGCACCCTGAAGTTGGTCGAATAAATCGTTGATCCTAGGCAAAGACTATCGGTTCTTGATGGTTACTTTGTTTAACTGATTTTAATCCATGCATAATCGGAGAGATCCATCCTTCTTCTTCACAAAGATGACTGGTGCACCCCAAGGGAATACACTAGGATGAATGTGGCCCTTCTCTAGGAGTTCCTCAAGCTGCATCTTGAGCTCATTAAGCTCATTTGTGGTCATCCTATATGGTGCTCTTGAAACTAGCTCAGCTCCTGGTACAAGGTCTATATGAAAATCAATCTCTCTATGTGGCGGCATACTGGGTAACTCTGAAGGAAATACGTTTGAAAATCCCTTAAGGATAAGATGGTCATCAATAGATGGTTCCTTTTCATCTTCTTCTTCTCTATCACTAATGGTGATGGCAAATAACTGGCATCCCTTTTGCATGCTCCACTTAAGCTGCATTGCGGAAATCATACGAAGAGACACGGGTCTCTAAATTCCAGTGATTACTATGGGAGAACCATGATCATCCTCACACTCGATCTTTTTCAGGTGACAATCTATCTTGGCTCTATGGGCATAAAGCCAATCCATGCCAAGTACAATGTCATATGATCCAAGTGGTGTAACTCTAAGGTCTACTAAGGTGGTGGTATTGCCAATCTAAAGTTGACATCCCCTAACCTTTGTTTCTACTAACACTCTAGCCCCTGAAGCTAATTCCACTTCCCAACTGACTTCTTGTCTAACTGACACTAGCCCGCAACGCTCCACAATCAATGGAGATATAAAAGAGTCAGTAGCTCCTGAATCAAATAATATAGATACACTGCTACCTCTGATCATACCTACAACCTCAATAACTGTGGCCTGATGCTCTACCTAGCGGTTGTCAACTACTGCGAAGACCCTATGGGACTTGCCCATATCCCCAACTGTCAACTCTGATGCTGCCATCCTCTGATTGCCTACCATCTGACCCTGAGGACACTCTCTTGCCATGTGTCCCATGGCTCCACATGTGAAGCAAGCGCCACGTGCCTAAAATTGCACACCCTGTGGTCTGGAGAAAGGTTGTCCCCCTATTCTGCTAGAACCACTATACCCACCCCTGGAGGACTGTTGAGTCCTCACCGGAGGTGTGTAAGGAACCTGAGATCGCTGATCTCGCCTCTGACCCTAAGACTGCCACTGCTTGGGCTTTACGCCCTGCTGACTCTGCGGAGGCCTCTGTCTCTAGTTTTTCTATGACTGCTATGGAGGAGGAGGTTTGGAGAACCCCGATGTGTGTCTGTTGTTACCCTTCCAATGGGGTTTCTGAAATCCGTAAGTCTAGGGTGTAGGGTTTGGGTTCTAGGACTGATCCCTCGAGTCCTGAGGTCTGACCTAAATCTTCTTTGCTATTAAGGCCTTCTCCATGGCAACCCGAAGGCTCCTTGGAGCGGCCATCCTCACCAGTCCTACTATGCCGACATTCATCCCTTTGATAAATCAGTTGATGAGAAGCTTCTCATCTTTTAGGTAGTCCACGTACGGTAAGAGCTCGAAAAACTTGCTCTCATACTGAGTCACTGAAAGACCCTTCTGCTGGAGGTCATGGAACTCATCCACCCTGTACTGTCTGTAGTGCTCTGATAAGTACCTCTCCCTGAATCTCTCTATGAAAATCTCCCATGTGAGAGTATCTGCCACTAAGCCACACTTATATTCCTCCTGTCTCCACCATGTGGAGGCCATTTCTCTCAATAGGTGGACTGCTATACGTGCCTTAGATTGCTCTTGTAGGAGCGCAATGCAAAGCACCTATCCAAGCTCAAAAGCCATGCCTCTGCTTCTACCCCATCGATAGATCCCCCAAAAGATGGTGGCTGAAGGTGCATAACCTCTCTGATTAGATCCCCTGGATCCTGATGTGCCCTCTCATAATACACTGGTGCTACTACTAGAGGTGGTGTTGGTAGGTGAACGGACTCAAGCTCATGCCCTACCCGACCCTCTATGGGATTAGGAGGTGGACTCCTACTCCATTCTCATTCTACTATTCTATGGCTCCCTGAGTTCTAGTTTTCAACATGATGATCCACTGCCAAAAGCCTATCCTGGACTATGCCAATCAAGTTCTGTAGAGCTAACAAGATGTCTTAGTTTGGGTCATCTGGCCGTTCGGGAGGAGCCTCTGGGTTCCCTTCCGAAACTGATTCCTCCCTATCGACCTCTTCACGTGCCATGCGTTCATGCCTAGGGCCTCTACCACGTTTGCGAGCTTGTCGCGTAGTTGGAGGCATCCTTATAAGAAAATAAAATAAAATGAAATAAATAAATAATTTTTCGAAGAAAGATTTAATTTATTTAAAATTAACTATAATAAATATATATATATATATAATTTATTTAATTAAATAATTAAAGAGAAATGTAATGGAGAAAGGTTCCTAGTGTTGGAAACCTTGCTCTGATACCAAAATGTCATGCTCAAACTTTTGGGCACAAACGGAATAATTTTTTTTTATTTTTAAAACTTACTTAATAAAACTAAACTTACTAAATAACGCATTAACAAGTCTTCTCTTAACTACGTTTGATTTCTTTTCAACCAATAATAATCTAAACACTAGATCAAGCAAGCAAGGTAATCTAAATTAAATATGGAATATTAATTTTCCGAAAGAATTATTATTATCTCATCAAATTTTAATTAATAACCTAGTTTAGATAAAAATCCCTAAAATAATTTGCAAGAGATATTATTCCTCTCATTTAATCTTTTCAATCGCTATAGAAATTTGATAAATTAACTCAAGCACTTAGATTCTAAACACACCTATATTTTAATTTAACAATAGATATATTGTATATTAATTTTTAACTATAGCACAAAATAAATCTTTTATTTACTCGAAGCATCAATTAAATTAAAACTAGTATTTAGACTATTAAAACTTAGCATTAAATATGCGATAAATATAATGCATTTAAAATTCCCCTAGAGGGTAAAATGACCTCAAAAGTTTTAGTGTTATAAACTCTTAATGTTGACCCAATCAATAAATCCCTAAGGCCAAAATACTAGCAAGGCACTCATTAATACAGGTTAATAAATTAAAAACCCTTTAGTTTTCAATTTAAACCCATTAAAATATATATATATATATATATATATATATATATATATATATATATATATATATATATATACTTATAAGCTTTTACATAGCATCTATGCAATATAAAACTATATTCCTAATTAAGAAAATGCCTTAACTAAGTTCACTATTATGCAAATATAATTAAAGTATTCATCTATTAGTACCCATATAAATTTATTAACTTAAAGAATTTAATTATAAACTATTAATATTCTAAAAAAAATGCATGGGATACCCTATTCAAAATTTGAATAGGGTTTTTCCCCCTTTTCTTTTATTTCTCTTAATTCTTTTTATATTCGAATGAACCCTAAGTTTTTTGATAACTACCACACATCTATTTTTTTTTTAAAAACACACTATACTGTGTTTTGCCCTAACCTGAAATTTGGGTTAGGGCATGTGTGTTTGTGTGTGTGTTTTGTGTAGGGGCAAGAGAGGTGGCGGCCATGGAGGGATGAGCGGAGGGGCGGAGGAGCATTGTGTAATGGGCGCCAGGTGGAGGGCGTCCCCGGATGCCACTGTGGGTAAACACAGTGGCAGCCGGGTGCCTTTCCACTATGGTTACCCACAGTGGAAGGCCCTGTGCTAACCACTGTGGTTACCCACAGTGGCGGCCCCTGTGTTGTCCACTGTGGGAAGCCATAGTGGCGGCCCGAGCCGCTCCAGCCACTGTGTGCTTACACAGTGGTTCAACCTTCCCAAAACCCCCCCGATTTTTGCATAACCTAATTTTTTTTTTAAAATTCTTCTTTTCTTTTTTTTTTGGGTTTAAAAAAAAATATAAATATATATATAGTTATATATGTATATATAAACACTTCTATATATATATATATATATATATATATATATATATATATATATATATATATATATATATATATATATATATATATATATATATATATATATATATATATATATATATATATATATATATATATATATATATATATATATATATATATATATATATATATATATATATATATATATAATCTTTCTTTGGTTAAAACAAGGGTAGGTATAATATGGAATTTTCATATATGCATATTGTTATTTCTATCTTCCAGGATATTACTGAATTAAATGGGAGTAAAGCTATGGCCACGAGTTCTTTCTTTTTTATAAACTAGGCACAGATCTATAGTGCAAGTAATAGTTTTAATTTCTGTCATATATGAAATACTAACACATATACTAACCATTTTCTCTACAACTACAAATAACATAGGGAGCATTCTTTGCTCATTTTGCCTAAGATTAAATCTGTAAATATTCCACTTTCTTTTTTTTTTTAAACACATAATAGCAAATTTGTTAAACTAACAAATTTAACTAATGTATTTTTTTTTTTGTTCCTTTTAACAAATCTAGAAGATAACTTTAGCAATGGATTACTAATTAGATTTATTTTCTGCAATAAATAAAATGACAGAAAGTAATAAATTTTAACAGCAACTACTTTAGCCTAGGAAACATTAAAATCAATTTAGAGGTAGACATATTAAACCTATTTAGTCATTTATTATATTCGTATCTATCTCAAATATGCCTAAATGCTTGCTTTTCCCATATCCAAAATTTCAATTTGCATGAAGGAATAAAATGAACTTTTATTTTCCAATATAACAAGAATACAACAAAATATCATTTTAGTAACTATAGGGACTTAATAAAAGAATATACATTTCATTTTGCAAAAGTAAATTAATAGAATGAAGTACTTCTTATAGCATATTTAGAATAGAATGTTGTTATCATTACAAATGGGTATGAAACCCAACAAGCCTCTCTTTTCCATTGAATGAAGACTTGAATATAAAATGGATACATTTCTTTTCTTTTGAAAAATAAATACAACATTTAGCTTTTCTTTAAATAGCTGCAACTTAAATACATTATTCCCTTCCCTAAACTTTTTTGCAAGTCAAATATAAACCAGCAACTTCTATCTTTCTTTTTCCTTCCCATTCCCATTCCAAGTAACCTGCAAATATAACATAAGGCTTGACCATGGAGTGCTCACCTCCCAGCCTAGGCTAACTAGAAGCCACCCCCAAGCTTGGAGAACCAAGCACTAGACAAGTTACACACATACAACCACAACAAACAAGGGATAAACACACAACAAACAATTTTCCCAACCAAGGCTACACTTCACCACAACTTGTGATGATTTTTCCAAGGGTGGAAGTGGACCAAATACCATTGGAGAGACTGCAAGCATGGAACATCTCAAGCCACCTCATGGCAACCAAATACAACACAAATACATCTCCACATCCTTATGCCCCCCAAAGGCATGTAAGCCATACCATCTCTCCTTATGACCCCCAAATGCATAAACAAGGCTATGCAGGAAGGGTCACAAAAGAACACCCTTGAGATCACTCTCCTTAAAGGAGAGCCTCCAACACAAGGCTATCAAACTTCTTCCACCCCAAGACCATCCTACTCTCCCAAGAGTAGAAGGCCTTGGACACTCCCAATACAAGAAAAAACATAAAAAGAAACAAAGGGAAGAATCACTTTTTCTTTCACAAAGTAAAATACATATAAACAACTCTTTCATACAAGTATTTCTTCAAACATGCACATACAACATAAACAAAAAGAGAGTAAGAACCAACCTTAATCTGCCCAAAGGTTTTGATAGATCTAGTTGGGGATGAGCAGCCCAAAACCACACAATCTTTTCACCAACAGTTAGCCAAAATTCTATCCTACAACTATTCTTCAAAATTGCATGATCTCCAACAATGGAGAGTGGGTGATTAACTCACTAAGTCCTTAATCCTTGCCTAAGAAGGCCTCTCTCACTCTTCCCAACCCCTTGGGTAGAGTGAGAGTTCCCATTGGTTGGTCTTCCTAACCTCTTACATGTTGCTAAAACTGGAAAGAGAAAAGGTAAGAGAGGATGGGGAAGAGAGTCTGACACCAAAAAGGAAGGTTGTCTATCCTAGGAGGAACCTTCTAAGTTGAATTTTCGCTCACCTTGGAAAAACCACTTTTTGAGGTGACTAAACAGTCACATGGGAGTAGTCACATGTTTAAAACTACCCAACCCATAGGTATACCCTTTGGACCTTTGGAAAAACCCTAAAACTAACCCTAGGAGTCTATTTGACCCCTTAGAAACCCAACTGAAGTTAACCTATGGGTCAAACCTAAGTTGACCACTCCCAAGACTCCCTACCCAAGGAAAATTTGGCACCACACTCAAATGTTTGGAATGGGCTTTGGTAGAAACAAACTCCCTCCAGGAGACAAGTCAAAATCAATGACACTAACTAGCACATGTGTCAAGTGACACAATAAAATACATTATAAAAATTACACATGGAATTTATGTCTTGTTGGATTTACATAAATTAATAAAATCAATTTAACACACATGCATCATTTACTTTTGCAAATAAAATCTGATACAAATGGGGTGTTGTCTCTCCAAATAGACAACCCCTAGCTTTACAAATGTACATAGGTCTAGGTTTGGTTCTCCATAATATTTCCATGGTTATATGGATAATTTTCCTGCGCATCTAAATTTACACATTAGCAATTCCAAATAGCCACATATATATTATTAAACACATGAATTTGAATACACATCAAACACTCATACAATTGGCAGTAATAATTCAATATCTCATATATCCCAATTGATCCACATAAATAATTATCATAATCCTCAAAATTTGATCCATTCATATTATAAGCATCCTATCATAATTAAGTCCTACAAATCCAATAATGACATACATCATCTCAAAGTAATTCTATTCTAGCATCATATAAAGTTTCATATCCATAATGCATAAAAATGAAGCATCAATATACATCAATGTTATCCAAATCATGGAATCATATAAGTTCTAAATCCATAATGCATAAAAATAAAGCATCCATAATAGTCTCATCATGAAAATAATAGAAATGCCAGGATGAGTCAGGGTAGGGCCTCACACCCTCCCCCTCTAGGCATGAACTTCCTCCTGGAGTTCATCAAAAAGGTGGGGGTACTGTGATCTCATACATGTTGCATCCTCCCATGAAGCTGTAACCTCATCATAGCAATCCCACTGGACCCTAACCTAGTCCAGCTCTCGACCTCAAAGGGCCAGCATCCGGCATGCCAAAATGCAAATGGGTTCCAAATCTAGCTGCCCATCTGACTCCACCTGCAAGGCATCCCAATCTAGAATATGAGACTCATCATATATATGTTTCCTCAAAATTGAAACATGAAACACATCGTGGATGCGTGACAGGCTAGGTGGCAATGCTAAATGATAGGCAATTGGTCCTATCCTCTCAAGGATCTCAAATGGTCCTACAAATCGAGGTGCGAGCTTAGAACCCTTTCCATAATGGATTGGACTCTTATGCGGTCGCACTCTCAAGAAGACTCTATCTCCAACCAAGTAGCTATGATCTATCCTCTTCACATCTGTATACTTCTTCTGTCTATCTTGTGCCTCTCTAAGATGCTACCTAATCAAATCCATCTGCTGCTCTATATCCTAAACTATCTCAGGACCAATAGCAACTTTGTCCTCTATGCAGTCCCAACTCAACAGTGTCCTACAAGGTCTCCCATATAATGCCTGATAGGGTGGCATCCCCAAAGATGTGTGATTCCCATTGCTATAGGCAAACTCCACTAAGGGAAGGTACTCTTCCCATCTGGTCTGGTGATCCATGACGTACATGCAAAGCATATCCTCTAAAACCTAATTAACCCTCTCTGTCTGACCATCTATTTCTGAATGATAGGTTGTATTGAAATTGAGCTTGGTACCCATAGCTGCCTGTAATGCCTTCCAAAAGGAAGAAGTAAAGAGGGAATCCCTGTCAGAAATAATCTTGCATGGAATGCCATGAAGTCTGACAATGTCTCGCAAGAACACCTGTGCTACTGCTAGTGCTGTGAAGGTAGTCCAAACTGGTGAAAAGTGGGCCACTTTGGTCAACTTGTCAACCATCACCAAGATGGCATCATGTTGACAAGATGATAAAGGGAGACCAATAATGAAATCCATGGATATAGTATCCCACTTCCACTCTGGTATAGCATGAGATTGGAGCAACCCACCTAGATGGCGGTGCTCCACCTTGACTCTCTGACACTCGAGGCATCAGGCTACTAACTTAGCAATAAGCTACCACATTCCTGGCCAATGATATAACTGCCTCAAGTCTGCATGCATCTTCTTAACTCTGGGATGTGCTGCATAGGGGGCTCTATGAGCCTCTGTGGTAATGAACTCCTGCAATCCCCTGGAAGAAGGTACATAGATGCACCCTCTATGGCATAATAATCCATCGGACTCTAAGGAATAATCCACATATTTCCCTTCTAAAGTTTCCTGAGATTGTATGGCCTGGCAAACCTCTAAATACCATCCATCTTCTGGCAACTGCTGCATTATCCGATCTCTCAAGTCCGTGCCCTTCAATATGGTGTATACCTCATGACGTCTCCTACTCAAAGCATCAGCAACTACGTTTTCTTTCCCTTTGATGTATTGAACATCAAAATCATACTTGCACAAGAATTCCATCCATCTCCTCTGACGTGCATTAAGATTCGGCTGAGTGAATATGTACTGAAGGCTTTGATGGTCTAAATGAAGCTCAAAATGATGACCCAAAAGGAAATGTCTCCACCTCATAAGTGCATGTACTACTATTGCAAGCTCAAGGTCATGAGTAGGGTATTTATGCTTGTGATTCTTAAGTTTCCTAGACTCAAAAGCCATAGCTCTACCATCCTGCATAAGGACTGCTCCTAAACCCTCTAGGGAAGTATCTGTGCAAACCATGAAGTCAGCTAAGGGATCTGGCACTACAAGGATAGGTGTGCTAGTAAGTGCCTTCTTAAGTTCCTAAAAGGCCTTCTCGCACTTCTCCGTCCACTCAAAGTTATTCCCTTTACGCTGAAAAGAAGTAATAGGATGTGCGACTCTAGAGAATCCCTCAACAAAATGTCGATAATAACTTGCTAAGCCCATGAAGCTCCTGACCTCTATCACACTGGTTGGCACTGGCCAATCCATAATGGCTCTGATCTTTGATGGGTCAACTGAGATCCCATCACCAGATATAACATGACCAAGGTACTTGACCTTTGTTCTAAAGAAAGCACACTTTGACAAACTGCCATACAACTGATTATTGCTCAAACACTGCAAAACCTGTCTCAGGTGCTCCTCATGCTCCTTCTCATCCTGTGAATATACTAGTATGTCGTCGAGAAACACAATCACAAAACAGTCAAGGAATGTGCGGAATACTCCATTCATGAGACTCATGAAAATAGCTGGGGCATTTGTAAGATTGAATGGAACCACAGTGAACTCGTAGTGGCCATATCTAGTGCGAAATGCGGTCTTGTGGATATCACTATCCACTATCCTCAACTGATGGTACCCTGACTTCAGATCAATTTTGGAAAATACTTTGGCACCCTGAAGTTGGTCGAATAAATCATTGATCCTAGGCAAAGAATATCGGTTCTTGATGGTTACTTTGTTTAACTGATGGTAATCCATGCATAATCGGAGAGATCCATCCTTCTTCTTCACAAAGATGATTGGTGCACCCCAAGGGAATACACTAGGATGAATGTGGCCCTTCTCTAGGAGTTCCTCAAGCTGCATCTTGAGCTCATTAAGCTCATTTGTGGTCATCCTATATGGTGCTCTTGAAACTAGCTCAGCTCCTGGTACAAGGTCTATATGAAAATCAATCTCTCTATGTGGCGGCATACCGGGTAACTCTGAAGGAAATACGTTTGAAAATCCCTTAAGGATAAGATGGTCATCAATAGATGGTTCCTTTTCATCTTCTTCTTCTCTATCACTAATGGTGATGGCAAATAACTGGCATCCCTTTTGCATGCTCCACTTAAGCTGCATTGCGGAAATCATACGAAGAGACACGGGTCTCTGAATTCCAGTGATTACTATGGGAGAACCATGATCATCCTCACACTCGATCTTTTTCAGGTGACAATCTATCTTGGCTCTATGGGCATAAAGCCAATCCATGCCAAGTACAATGTCATATGATCCAAGTGGTGTAACTCTAAGGTCTACTAAGGTGGTGGTATTGCCAATCTAAAGCTGACATCCCCTAACCTTTGTTTCTACTAACACTCTAGCCCCTGAAGCTAATTCCACTTCCCAACTGACTTCTTGTCTAACTGCCACTAGCCCGCAACGCTCCACAATCAATGGAGATATAAAAGAGTCAGTAGCTCCTGAATCAAATAATATAGATACACTGCTACCTCTGATCATACCTGCAACCTCAATAACTGTGTCCTGATGCTCTACCTAGCGGTTGTCAACTACTGCGAAGACCCTATGGGACTTGCCCATATCCCCAACTATCAACTCTGATGCTGCCATCCTCTGATTGCCTACCATCTGACCCTGAGGACACTCTCTTGCCATGTGTCTCATGGCTCCACATGTGAAGCAAGCGCCACGTGCCTAAAATTGCACACCCTGTGGTCTGGAGAAAGGTTGTCCCCCTATTCTGCTAGAACCACTATACCCACCCCTGGAGGACTGTTGAGTCCTCACCGGAGGTGTGTAAGGAACCTGAGATCGCTGATCTCGCCTCTGACCCTAAGACTGCCACTGCTTGGGCTTTACGCCCTGCTGACTCTGCGGAGGCCTCTGTCTCTAGTTTTTCTATGACTGCTATGGAGGAGGAGGTTTGGAGAACCCCGATGTGTGTCTGTTGTTACCCTTCCAATGGGGTTTCTGAAATCCGTAAGTCTAGGGTGTAGGGTTTGGGTTCTAGGACTGATCCCTCGAGTCCTGAGGTCTGACCTAAATCTTCTTTGCTATTAAGGCCTTCTCCATGGCAACCCGAAGGCTCCTTGGAGCGGCCATCCTCACCAGTCCTACTATGCCGACATTCATCCCTTTGATAAATCAGTTGATGAGAAGCTTCTCATCTTTTAGGTAGTCCACGTACGGTAAGAGCTCGAAAAACTTGCTCTCATACTGAGTTACTGAAAGACCCTTCTGCTGGAGGTCATGGAACTCATCCACCCTGTACTGTCTGTAGTGCTCTGATAAGTACCTCTCCCTGAATCTCTCTATGAAAATCTCCCATGTGAGAGTATCTGCCACTAAGCCACACTTATATTCCTCCTGTCTCCACCATGTGGAGGCCATTTCTCTCAATAGGTGGACTGCTATACGTGCCTTAGATTGCTCTTGTAGGAGCGCAATGCAAAGCACCTATCCAAGCTCAAAAGCCATGCCTCTGCTTCTACCCCATCGATAGATCCCCCAAAAGATGGTGGCTGAAGGTGCATAACCTCTCTGATTAGATCCCCTGGATCCTGATGTGCCCTCTCATAATACACTGGTGCTACTACTAGAGGTGTTTCAATCTTTGACAATCATTAGTTTGGTGTCCTTTATTTCGATGGTAATTGAAAAAATGATTGTCATTCGACCAATTAGGTTTTACTTATGGTTCATAACTTCTTACTTCTGGTAAAATAATCATTTTGTTCACAAGAAGAGTTTTCAAAGCTGATTCCAAGGGTTCCCCAATGTTTGTGAATTTCCTATGAGGATTGGAGAAGAAAGACTTGGATTTAATGTTTTCTTGATTGTTATTGCTTGGGATTTGACTTGATAGATTAAAGATTGGTTGTTGTTTTGTAGCATTATTGTCATCATTTACTCCATTGATAATATTCCTATTCTCTGACCAGAACTTGGTTTTGTCATTGTTGTTGTTGTGGTTGTTATTGTAGGAATTATTGTAAAGTTTGAGCTCTCCTTTCTTTACCATTGTGTCTTCTATTTTTAGACCATTCTCAATCATCTTGGCCAAAGAAGGAGGAAATTTCATTTTTAGATGATAACTCATTTCATTGATAAGATTATCAATGAATATGTCCATTTTTTCTTGATCAGGTACATCTCTTGGATATCTATTAAACATTTATTTCCATCACTACAAGAATATCATGAAAGATTCACCATTGTTTTTCTTTACATTGCATAAAACCAACATTGTTATCTCATTTTGTACATTGTAGGAGTATTATGAAATAAACCTATTCACGAGTTATTCAAAAGATTTGATTCCAGATGGTAATATTGAGAACCATTCCATTGATTGTCCATTTAAACTCTTAGGGAATAGATGCATTAGGTAAGTTTTGTCATGTGCAAATTCCATACTCATAGTACAAAATTCTCTAATGTGATCTTGAGGATCAGATTTCTCATTGTATTTATCATATTTAGGGATTTCGCAATGCTATGGAAATGGTATCATATTCAAACTTTTTTCAAAAGGATACGAGAAGATATCTTCCAATGAATACTTCTTGGAACTTGTTCCATTCTGCATATCTTGTATTTGTTGTTGTAGAGTTTGGATTTGCTAAGTGAGATTTAACAACAGATTATCCATAGGTTTTCTCCTTGTCTCTTCATAAGTTCTTCTATCATTACGCTCTCTTCTTGTGTCATCACGTTCTTTTCTTGTTCTATCTCCCCTTGTTTCTTCGTGGCTTTCTTTGTTTATATCTTCATTATTTGGATCATCTATGTTTTGAGTGTTACTTGTCTCCGCATCTTGTTTCAATCCTTCTATGTTAAAGTCTTGTGGTAATTTAGCTCATGATTTTGCCAACATCAAAAGATATTTTTCTTTTTGCTTTGCTAATAATTTTTCCATTAGTCTATCAAATTTGAAATTTTTCTCAAGGTCTCTAATGGTGTTATTGATTGCTTCTTCATCAATAGCCGTATACCCAAAAGTTTGGAACATTGAATTATCTTCTTCTTCCATTTGTTTTTGTTGTTTTTTGAGTTGTTAGTATTGATCTCTAGTCCAAACTGGCATGCGATTGTCTCAAAATTTTTGAAGTTTTGTAAAGACAACTCAATAGGTGATTATTGATTTAGGAAGGTATGCTTTATTGATTTTACCATTGTTGTTGGTTAGTTGTGATAAAGCATCTCTTTGATGAAAAGCACATCCTTGCAAAATTTCTTCGTCAAATTTTGTCCCACAACCACATAAATAGTGATGAAAACGGTGTAGGAATGTCCTATGTTTTAACAAGATCTTGCGATTGATATACAAGAATCTTATCCTCTTCTGAGTATCTTTATAATTGGGCTTTCTTTTCTTAAGGCGATACTTAAAATTCATATAAGCATATGATAGTTTACAAGTTTGCTTGATTCCAATGTGAGTGCAATTCTGATTTTGATATAACCTAGGTTCAAAATAGGAAAGATATATCCAAGATAATGAACACAAGGTGGATTGATCAAGTTTTGTGATAGAGGATTTCATATATCCTGATGAGAAACTGATAATGATGTTTATTTTTTGCACTTAAGATGTTTGAATCACTAGCTTGTTGAATGTTTTATGCTTATGGAAACCTTTTGGAAATAGCCTGTTGAATTAGTAACCTAGTTATCGAACTATCTTGAAAAATGTGTGATAGTTTAAAGACAATTCTACTCAAGAAGTGTTTTGATATTGGCTTTGAAATTTTGGTTTGATATGTTGTCTTATATGTGAGAAAGCATTTTTGCTAACTTTTGGTCAAAAGTGCTAACTTTTTGGGACAACTGCTCTATTTTGCTACTTGAAAGCACTGCTCTAACTATGTTTCAAGGATTTTTTCAATTTTTCCAGCAAGTTGGATTTTTGCTCATTTTTTAGATGATGATTTTCTTCAATTTTTTACCATTTTGAGCATGTTATAGACATAGAAGACACAATGTTTGAAAAAAAATGCACAAGCAAGTACAAATCTTATGGCAGGCTGAGACAATATTTTTTGAATCTCACATGGGGTTTCCCCCGAGGCTATGCTATTCAAAGTGGATATTTAGATGCTTGACCCCACTGGCTCCACCCTTGACACTCACTTCTCTGGGGTAGCCAAGAACCAGTTTCCATGAAAACTCCCAATGGAAAACTTTATATCTCTACTAAGAACCATATGTGTGTGAGATGCTTCAAAGGTCCAACCTCCTGCGCCAACAATTAGAAGGATTTTGGCAACTAGTACAAGTGGTTTTTAGTAAATGCTTATGATCATGTGGCCATACATGTGACACTTTCAGCTCTGTAAATACAAAAGGTTCCCAGCCTATAGAGGTTACGCTCCATAGGGTTTATGGGCAAACATAGTGTCAGTATGAACTTATTAGCACATGTTGCTTGTGACTTTCATCACAAACTCAATTTATTTAAAGTGGATTGGAAGGACTTGGTATTAGACCATTTCCACTTTGTGTCATTCCCCTCTCACTGGCCCCCTTAAGGCAGCTCGGGAAGGCGGGCCCTCTAAAGGTTACACATAGAAGAAAGTAGGTCTAGTTTTCTGATCACCATATGAGGGTGAGAGCATACTTACCTACTACTTCATCAATCATGGAAAACCCAAGTTTATTTTATCCCTCTACAATCTATGTGCAACTACTTTAAAGAAGTCACTCAAAATCCAAGTTGCATGTTGTCAATTTATCCCTTAGTTAAGTTAAATGAGCAAGATATGATGTGTTCCTTTCCGAAATAAAAATCCTAATTAACTATGTGAGGAAATGCATGAAATTCACTTAAAAATAATCCTGCACATAGATATGTCAGTAGTTTGAAAATTTTAGTTCTTGGACATTCAGACCTGTAGAAAAAATTTATGAGTTGCAAATAAAAGTGCTATCCTAATGAATGCGTTGTCTTTCACCTCAAAACCGTTGACCTAAAGGAAAAAAGCATGAACCTCTGATACAAAAGCGTTGCTCTGCAGACTAAAATGCGAGAATTAACTGATAAAAGTGTTAAGGAAATTGACAAATGTGTTAATCTAAGAGACAACAACGCTAATCTAAGAATCAAATGTGTTGATTTGCTGACAAAAGCACCAACCTAAATGCCAAATGCACTAACCTATGAGACAAAAGCATTAATCTATTGAAAAAAAGCATTGTCAAAACTCACACAGGCGTGGATCTGGATTACAAATGTGTTAAACTTATGTTTTGCGAGAAATAGACACGATATTAGAAATATATATGCGAGGCTCCAACCCCACGGTGGGCGCCAAAATGTGTCGACTTGAATTTCATCATCAAAATAATACCTGCAACATATTAGTTTCACAAAATACAAAGGAAATGCTACAGGAAATCCAAACTCAACCAATAAAACTACATGAAATTGATATAAAATAAAAACCCTATTATTACCTTCATGATTTAAGTCTCATTGTATCCTAACTCCACCATTCCTGGTTCCAGATGATGTGCTCTCAGACAAGCATTGGTAGCTTCCAAGATGGCATATGAATAATGGACTGATAACTGATAGTTAACTGATACTATGATATGTAATGCAAATGATTTAAAGCTAAATGATTATGCTAAATTGCTAATTGCTTCAAGATAAAACTTATAGATGCATAAGTTTACTCAAATTGTTAACTTGAAAAATCACTTGAAGACTAACCCTTTCTCAACTCAAACTCCCACATTTATAGACTTTGAGAGGATAAGATGATGTGTCTTGGATCAACGATCATGATTAGATCTACAAATTTGGATGGTTATGAGCAAGGGTGAAGGTTGAGAGAAAGGGGGAAGGAGAAGACAAGTGTCACTCATCTCACCTTGACTAGGTTGCTGATTGAGGGAATATAGGGATGGTTGGAGAAGATTAAGGCATGAGAGGACAAGTGGACTCAATTACTTGCTAAGATATAGGGATGTTGGAGAAAATATAGAAGTTTAAGATATATGTGTACGTACACAATATTTCATTTATTTTGGAAGTTGGAGATAAGTGGCTAATAAATATTTTATTTATTTTAATTTTGTTGAATTAATTTAGCCACATGATGGATGAGTTGGCAAAGGAAAGATGAAGTGGAGATGGAAGGATGAGTTGGAAATGAAATTAAATAATATAGAAATCATTTAATTTTTGAGACTATAGGATAGAAGAATAACCATTAAATATTTAATATTTAATTGATTGAAGGAACAATTAAATATTAGATATTTAATTAATTGATTAGAGGAAAAGGAAAAATAAATTAACTAATAAAATATTTCATTTAAATTAATTAATAGAAAGACATGAAATGAATTAAATAAATTAATCTTTTCAAATTAACTATTTAATAGAAGAATAATTATTAAATAAATATAAAATATTTATTTAATCACTCATAGCCATTTTTATGTGTATACACCTTCATGGGGAGGAGATCGAGTTGGTCTACCTCTCGACAAACTAGCAGTGGAGGAGTGATGGGTCTAGTTGGGCATTGTCGAGATAGACTGGAGTTAGGCGAGATGCACCTTCTGATAGAGGTAGCATAGGTTGAGAGATTTGATATTGATGTTGATGTTGTAGATACAATGTATTTCAACACATTTCTATATGATATATGATATGCATTCTTTATGAGCTAGTTGATGATGAATTTCATGGTCTAATGTTTATTTGTTGTGTTTCATGCTATTGTGATGATGAATGGAATGTGAATGTGGTATCATGTAGTGATATGATGTACCTTTATTTTGTGATGTATATTGGTTGATGAAATTCTTATTATAATGCAATGGACTAAATTATGAAATGATATATATGAAAATTTCATGTGATGATGTTTATTTTTGTATGTCAAAATAGGTGTTGAAAATTGTGAATTTGGAAGAATTGTTAGTTGTTAGACGTAGAATAGATATGAAATGATCAATCAATTGAATCAACTTTTATTTATTCCAGAAATAGATATGATAGAAATGATTTGATAAAATTTTGATGAGAAGGTCTACATTGCTTTATTCATAGTACAATACATTATCATTATTGAGCCTTATTATGTAACAATGGAGCTTATTACACTAGGGTATGAGGAACCAAGATGTATAGATATCTCATTGCAAAGAAACAAACACATAGTAGACAAGGAATGAACCCTTCATTCTGGGAATTACGCTAGGAGTTGAGGTATGTGTGTCATTCACAAGCTGAATGCTCCTATCATAGACACCCACTAGAGCAATTGCCCTAGAAATTCATTGGTTCAAACCACAAACAACAAACAAAGAAAAGGATCATGCCCATCACGACTCCTCTAGTCACTTTTTGGACATCCTTGAGTAGCTAAAAGCAATGACCTTCTCCAATTTCATAAAAGGAGTCAACTAAAATAGACCAAACTCAGCAATTGGACTGACTGTGCCTTCGCTTGGATATGTTTGATGTGATTTTGATAATGTCTGGTTTCAGAAGTTTTAGACCCCGTTTAAGATTGACTTGTCTGGTTTTGAGTGTATCGATTCTATTTAAGACAAGATGTTGATCACATTGATAGTTTGATAGTGATTCGATAGATTAGACAGTTGATCATCTTGATTGCAGATGTTTTGACAAGATAGTTGTATCCTTTGTTTAACCTTGTGTGAAGTGTTTGCTAGATATCTAGTAGGGTGTTTGATTCTTGCGAGACAATTTATTGCAATTTTTTGATGGTTTTGGATTTTTAGTTTTGAAGAGCTTTTTCGATGTTTACGTTTTTTGGCATTTTCTTCATGTTTTTGTGCTTTTTTCAAGATCGATATATGAATGTTTTTGTTGTGATTTTGATATTTGAATGTTTTTTATTTGAGATTTTGAATGTTTTTTATTTGATTTTTTCAGGACTTTATTTGATTTTTAGAATTTTTTAAGGACTTTATCTGATTTTTAGAAAGTTTTCAAGACTTTATCTAATTTTTTGGATTTTTCAGGATTTTATTTGATTTTTAGAATTTTCTTTTAGGACTTTATCTAATTTTAAGAATTTTTTTAGTTATGCCCCCAAGTGTAGACCTATGATGATATCATAATGATTCATATGGAGACAATGATTTTTTGATATGAGTTATGCTAATGCAGGATGCAAGACAAGAATGTAGTTCCTATTCGAACAAGGATGAGTTTGTGTGTCTTTCATTCTGAAATGCACTAATTGGATTAAACGTGCGAAACATTTCAGAGATAGGAGTTCAATCCAATCTCAAAATACTTAGACCATCCAACCTAACACACTATGTAACCAAGATTTATGAATGGAGGCGAGGAAAACTTCTCCATCAATTCTTGGAACATTGATCTTCTTTTGCCCATGTGTATGCAATTGAGTTTATTCTAACTCTTATAACCATAAAAGACTCTTGGAATCCTATGTGGCTAGCTACGTGAGTTACTCTGACTTCAAAATCATCCCAGATAGAGCCTCGTTGTTAGCAATATTTTAGGGCTCCGACGAGGTTATACACCATAATCTCTCAAATATTTCTCCATTGTTTGTAGGAATCCATAGCCCTGATGGAGTTACTTGCATGTTCCCATAGTCAAGCTTTTATCGCTCATGATATTTTAGTTATATATCATTTTTCATGTTGCCTTGAGATGGATATTGGCATAACAATTTTTTTTTTCTTTTTTTTCTTGCCTTGACTTGTAAGTAATGAAACCTACTTGGGTATGACAATTACAACAATACTGAAGTAGAATATTGGTATTTTTCACTAGCCACATGACCAACTAGGTATCTGTAATGACTTAGAGATTTTTATTAATGTGTGAGATATAGAAATTGATAGATTTTGGGTAATAAGACTTGATAATGAAACTTCTACCCAACCAAGGATAAAGCTTAATCACAATGTGGCATTGGAGATGAATGACTAATGACCTCCTAAATAATTCATGAACAAGTGTCTAGGAAATGAGACAACCTTCATTCCTTTCAGTGCAGATAGGTGAATGAATTAGAGAATCATCTTGACTTAATGATGCAACTATATGAGAAAGAAATAATGATATGCAATTACATGTTGTGCAGTGGTTGTATGCAATGCAATGTGGTAAAGAAATATGCAAATGCAGTACTGAAAATTGAAATGAACCCACCCTTAGATGTAATATCTTTTTAGGTGCATGTTGTTGATGGGATCAGGGAGTGAATCTCCCTCCATTGTTTGAAAATGATAAGAGCCATTTCCAATTACTTTCATTATGACAAAAGGACCTAACCAGTTAGGTTCAAATTTTCCTGGTTTTTCACGTTCAACGAGATTCCTTTAATTTTATTTATGAACAATATCTCCTATTTCAAAGCAACGTGGGTTGACTCTTTTGTTGTAGCTTCTTCTCATTCTATTTTGATATCCTTGCAAATTATTTAGAGCACTTTGTCATTTTTCATCTAGGAATTGTAATTTTTGCAAACGTGCTACTCTATAGTCTTCTTCTGAGAATGTTTTTCAGAGAGACCCTTAGGGATGGAAATTCTACCTTGATAGGCAAAATAGATTCTACACCATAAACCAAAGAGAATGGTGTGGTACCAGTTGTTGTGCGGACACTAGTTCAATAATTACAAAGAGCCAGATTCAGTTGGAGATGCCAATCTCATCCACTGTTGTTAACAACTTTCTTTAAAATTTTCAAAATAGTTTTGTTTGTTGCCTCATCTTGACCATTTCTTTGGGGATAGTAGGGTGTCTCAAAATGTTTATGGATGTTAAATTGTTCACAAAGCTCACCCACTTCTTGATTTTTGAAGGGTCATCCATTATTAGTTACAGTGCACATGGGCACTCCATATTTCTGCAAATGATATAATTCAAAATGAATTTAGCTATTTTCTTTCTTGTTGTGAAAGTCATGGGGATTGCTTCAACCCATTTTGTGAAATATTTTGTAGCTATGAGGATAAACTTATGTCCATTGGAGGAGGTAGGGTTTATTTTCCCTACAAGATCCAATCCCCACTATGAAAATGACCATGGTGATGTTATTGGCTGAAGATCTTGGGTAGGTGTATGAACCAAGTCCCCATGTATTTGGTATTGCTTGCATCTTTGGACATACTTGTAAGTGTCCTTTTCCATTGTAGGCCAATAATAACCTATTCACAATAGTGTTTTTTCTAGAGCAGGTCGAGAAGAATGTGCACCACATATGCCATCATGAACTTCTTTTAAGGTGATTTGTGCCTCCTCAACATTAAGGCATATGAGTAAGGTGCTATCTACACTTTTTCTATACAAAGTGTCAACAATAATTGAATGTTTTGATGATTGTCGAATGAGTGCCTTCCTTTGATTCTGTGAAAGATTAGGAGGTATATATTGATCATAAAGGTAAGCATATATATCTTTGTACCATGGGGACTCGGGTTCTATTATCATACATACATATTCAATGGATGGTATTTTAGAAGCTGGGACAATGAGTTGTTCCACTTGAAATTCAAAGTGAGTTCCATCATTTGGCATATCCAAGAGAGATCCTACTGTTGCCATTGCATTTGCTATCTTGTTTTGCACCCTCGGTATTTGTTCAAATGTGACTTTGGCAAAGTGTTGCTTGTATTCTTCCACCAATTGTTTGTATGATGTTAGATTATCATCTTTTGTATTGTAATCATCATTGACTTGATTAATAATAAGTTGTGAGTCTCCAAAGACTTGTAGGTCCTTGATCTTCCATTGTAGTGCGGTGTGTAGGCCTACGATTAGGGCTTGATATTCAACAATGTTATTGGTGCAAGGGAAGATAATCTTGAATGATTTGGGAATTGAATCTCCTTGAGGAGTTATGAACATAATTCCTTCTCCCGCTCCATGATTTGTATGTGAACCATCAAAGAATAATTTCCAGTGTGTTTGTGTTGTTAGTGCAAATACTGATTCATTTGGAAAATATATCACCATTGGATGATTATCTTGTAAGGGTGCTTCTGCAAGTTGGTCTACTATGATTTGTCATTTTATGACTTTTCTATTGACATATTCAATGTCGAATTCACTAAGTATCATGACCCACTTTCAAAGTCTTCTAGTTAGTGCTTCTCTATTCATCAAGTACTTTAGTGGATCAAATTGTGCAATGAGCTGTACTTTGTGACTCAACATATAATGTCTCAATTTTTGAGATGTAAAAACTACTGCAAGACATTCTATTTCTATTGGTGTATAGTTGAGTTCATACCCAATGAGTGTTCTAGTGATGTAGCAGACAATTCTCTCTTTTCCTTGTTCATCATGCTATGCTAGGAGAGCACCTAAGGAGGAGTTTGTTGCAACTATATACATGAGTAATGGTTTCCCATGCATGGGTAGAACTAAGATCGGTGTGGACAAAAGATATTCTTTTAGTGTCTTGAATGTCTCTTGGCATTGTTGTGTCTATTTGAATGTAACACCTTTCTTTAAAAGATGTTAAAATGGTTGGCACTTTTCTGCTAATTGGGTAATGAAACGCCTTATGGACTATAATCTGCCTTGTAGACTTTTGAGTTGCTTGAGCGTAGTAGGTGATGGCATGTCTAAAATATCTTTCACTTTCTCTAGATCTATCTCAATGTCGTGATTGGATACAATGAAGCCCAAGAGTTTGCCAGATGTTACTCTGAAGACAAATTTTTTCGGATTGAGTCTTACATTATATTGCTCAAGTCTATCAAAGATCTTAGCCAATATGTCTAGATGACTATTCCTTGTGTTGGAATTTTCTAGCAAGTCATCTACATAATCTTCCATGATTGTGTGTATCATGGCATGGAATAAGGTGGTCATTTCCCTTTGATAAGTAGCACCTGCATTTTTGAGGCCGAATGGCATCACATTCCACCAATATGTTCCCCATGGACAAGTGAATGTAGTTTTAGGTTGGTATTCTAGTGCAATTTTGATTTGATTATAACCAGAAAAACCATCCATTAGTGATAACATTTCATTTCTAGCTGTCAAGTCCACTATGATGTCTATGTTAGGGACTGGAAAGTCATCTTTTGGGCAAGCCTTGTTGATATCTCTGAAGTCGGTGTAGATCTTGATACCTCTAGTATGATTGGATACCGAGACTAGATTTAAAATCCATTCAGTATAGTCTATGGGCCTAATGAAACCCACATCTAACAATTTTGTAGCTCAATTTTGACTAACAAGGCTATGTGAGGGTGCATCTTCCTGAGCTTTTGCTTATATGGTTTTACTCCTCGAAGCAATGACAAGTGATGTAAGACCAATTTAGGGTCTAATCTAGGCATATCTACATAAGACCATGCCAAATTGATTGGTCTTTGCTTAAAGAATTTGATAAATTTCTTTTTCTATTGGATTTAGGGATTTTGCTAGGTGAATGTTATGAACTTTCTTAGCATCACCGATGTTGACTTTCTCAGTTTCTTCTACCAATAATGTTGATTGTTATTTATTAGTAGGTAGAGCATTCATTATGTGTTTTTCTTTATTATCATTGTCTTGATTAGGAGAGGATCTTGCCTCTCCAAAATATGTAATTCTATCTAAATCCACTGCAAAGCCAATTTTCTGATCATTATAAGGGAGTTTGTCCCTTGCACCCAAGAATTCAGCTATGGCTCAACCATTTTGAAACCAATCTAATTGTGGATTTCCTTCTTGCCCCCAATCAATTAAATATGGATATATAAGGGGCAAGTCTTTTTCTCCTGTTGTCATAGAAGATCCTGATATCATGCATACTTGGTTATCACCTGATGTGTCCTCATCATAAATTGGTGGTGGGTTGTCTTCGTTATCAGATGGGATTTCATAGTCACGATAATTTGTGACACTTTCTTTGTATGTTTCAATTTTTGATTTCGTGTCACTTATCTGCTCTTATTCTTGTAAGTGAGTTTGTTGTAAATCAGTGGATCTTCTTTGTATTGTGGATACCCTTCTTAAGCCTAGTATCAATCTTTGCATTATTTCTTCATCTGACCCAAATGAAGGATCTAAAGTTGTTTCCCTTGGAAAAAGTATTGATAGTTGTAGCATCAGAATTAGGATTCATCAAAACATAAGATATATCAATCAAAAACACAAAACATGATAACATAATCAAAAGAATACTCAATGCAAATGAACCTAATTCCAAAGCACATTCAATAGAGGTATGGAAACAAAGCATTCAAAAGTAAAATTATGCAAACCATATGCTTCTTCCATGCGGCTCCATTGTTGTTCTTTCCTCTTCAATAGTTTTGTGGATCTCACCTACAAGTGCTCACACAATTTGAAAGCAAAAAGGCTCAAGAGTACTAGAAACGAAGGTTCGGTAAAAATTCGAGATTCATGAAGGAATTGATTGAAGAAAACATCCAATTTATAGAGAAATTGGATAAATGAGCAAATTAGTATGAAAGAGATTTGAATAGAAATTCAAATCAATAATAGCATATCTATGACAAATTGCTATGCAAAGAGGCTTATGACAGATTTTATGACAAATTGCTATGACATTTTATGACAAATTCTATGACACATTTCTATGTCAAGAATTTTATGACAATTTTGGACAAATTCTATGACACATTTCTATGTCAAGACAAAACTCTATGACAAATTGCTATGTCAAGAGTATGACGCATGAAGCACACAAATAGGGAGAACTAGAGACAAGATAATTAGGTGGAATTTGAATTAGAAAATTAGAAAATAGGTGGAAATTAGGAATTAATGAAAATAGGAAATTAGAAATTAGTGAATTAATCAATAATTTTTCATTTATTAATTAATTCACTCACAAAGAGGAATAATTAGCCAATTAAATGAATATTTAATTGTAACGAGAAAACTTAGGATTAATAAATAATTTAGTAATCCTAAAGGAAGAAATGGCAAATTAGGTTAAATGAATAAATCATAAAACCCTAGAAGACGAATTAGAAGTGCGAGGATGACAATTAGGTCCTGATTGAAGATAATTAATGTCGATCATGATTTTGATTTGATAAATGACCAGTGTGATAAATGATTTCATAAATGCACCAATCGACGAGGAACAATGACAAATTGATCCAAATTGACATAATTGAGACAGATAAATGATCGATGACAATATGATCACAAAATGACAAGATCGACAAGAGGACAAGAATCGATGACAAAAATGGATTGCAAGACGACAAGATTGATAATGACCATGATCGATGACAAATCGATCGCATGATGACAAGATTGAAAAGAGGACAAAACCCTAATTAGGATTGACGATGTCCAAAATGATGACAAATTAATACGCACATTGATGCAACAAGATAAAATCGATCAAAATCATGACTGGATAGTGTTGTCGACAAGACCAAATTCGAGGACGAGATGATTGAAGAATATAGAAGAATGACTTGATGTTCGCAAATGATAAAAATCAAGTGCGTGACATAGGAGAAATGTTAATGCGACGCAAAAACCTAAAATGAGGCAATGCACAAATGTTAAAGTATGACTTCGCAAGCGTTGACCATTTTTGGGTGTCTACATTTTGCCCCTCTTTGAGACAATGCGATTTTAAGCGTTGTTTCAAAGAACAATAATGAAAATGCCCCAGACAATAATAATGACATATGTATGCCCCCTCGAGGAATTGGCCGGAAACATGCAGAAAAGAGGCCAATTGATCGATGAAAATGATAGGATCGAACGGACTGACAATCAGAGATCGGATGCATGAACGACAAGCAATTTAAGGTGCACAAGACCGCGACCAACATAAGATGGAGAGGACACACATCCATCTATGCAATGACAAAGAGCTATAAATGAGACCAAGAGGGTGAAAATGACTCATTTGCAGTAGCGAAAGAGGAGGATTTGTTGCTCTGGACAAGGACACTTGCAGACAGATGGCGAACATTCCAACAACGGATCACCTTGGAGAACATGTACACACATTCAGACGACCGGAGGATGCAGGAGCAGCGGTATGTATCTCGAAAACCCATGTTTTGAATTTCATGAATTTTGATGGCTTACGGGACATTGCGGGGCCCATAGGGGATACCAAAATGGTCTCTTGCGCTTGTGTAGGCCAAACCTGCGCTTGTGTAAGGAGTTCTGCGCTTGTGTAGGAAGACACAAGTGCAATTCATCTAACACAGGCGCAGCTTCTCAAACACAGGCGCAAGTTGGCATAAAATCCTTAGTTTTGACTTGAAATTGCATGCAAATGACCTGACAGGGGGTGGGAAGGATAGGATAGGGTAATGTGGATGAAAAACACCCTGATTTGATCATGAAAATGAAGACATGCAACCCGTAGGAACAAACCCTAAAACTGACAAAATGATGCCCCGATTGTGATGCAGAGTCGACAATATCCATTGATCGCATGGGAGAATCGACCGGACTGTTTCATGCTATGACATAGACTCAGGAGCACAGAGAGAGACACATTAGCTGGATTGGGATTGTATTACATCACATATATGCCCGAGATTAGGGCAAACACAGGATTGCTTACCGCATTGGCAGAGCGATGGCATTCGGAGACTTCCTCATTCCATTTGGCGACTGGCGAGGCGACAGTGACTCTAGAGGATGTATGGCGCATCCTCCACATTCCTATACATGGGGAGATGATAGAGTACGACCCAGTGATAGGGAGAGACGCGTTATGCAGACTGTTGGAGTGTGACGCAGAGGATCTAGACATTGTCGAGAGGGAGATTCGGTGGGAGACGATGGCGGCCGAGTATGAGTAGCGATGTGTGGTGAGGACGATGAGGAGCCAGACTTAGCAGATCAGGAGACTTTGCAGGATATTCCCATAGAGCCAGAGACAGCTAGGACAGAGGAGATAGACATGTACAGGGCTACCATAGCGAGCCAGCAGGATTATATTGCAACATTGGAGAGACAGCATGAGCAGTTCAGAGCGGAGATAGCCAGACTCACAGAGGCTCGGGATACAGCCATAGCTCAGGCACAGCGAGAGGGACAGAGAGTCACTGAGTTCATTGGGTCGATTAGGGATGCCAGTGCACGGGAGATGGCACAAATGCTAGTAGAGACCGGCGAGGAGAGACTGTACTGGAGGACACTATATGAGGGTGTAGTTCCACCGGAGCGGAGAGCACCTTCATATCGGGCACGATCGAGGACAGAGAGCAGGTCACGCTCTCGGAGGACATTGAGCAGCATAGGAGTGAGTGGATCAATGAGACCACCACAGCCAGGACCAGGAGGGACATCATCTGCGAGACATGGCAGGGATGAGGAGGACAGAGGGAGCACCCAGTGACAGAGGCACGTGCTCCATATGACAGACAGTGGACATCATGTAGTTTGCCATTATGTAGTCAGCCTGCGGGCCATACTTAGGACAAACAGTCCGATTTTGTACTCCGACATTATGATGATATGTGATATGATAGGCATCGATATGATGGATGCAATATGTTATGACTGATGTAGTGATTTTGCTATGTATGGATGACTTATGTACTGGTTTATGAACATGTATGAATGCATTGTATGTACTTTGGATGTATTTATAATATGAAATGTATAAAATGCGTGATGTAATATGTAATGGAATGCAAATGCATTGACCAAATGTATGCAGGACACAATATGGTTTTGGATATCGGAGCACTAGACCGAACTGACTATCTGACCGGGCGGAAGAAGTGTTAGTAAGAAGAAATAAGACAGAGGACAATTAGAGATGATGAAAATTTGCTTTCAGTAATGCACTTTGTAGGTGAGAACCTTTATTTTTATTTAGCAAAATGGATGCGTAGCATCATGGCATTGAAGGCCAGAGCTGAAATGCAACCCGATTTGCAAAAGACAGACACATCACAGACAAACGACAATCATAATCAAAAAAGAAAAGGATCATGAGCCATCCCGGTTACTCTAAATCACTCAGTGACATCATCGAGCAACATAGGGACATGATCGAAGCCAAAGATAAATCAATAAAAAGAGAAGACTCACAAATTCAAGCCAATCAAACAAGCATCTTGATCTTCATTGTCAAAAGTTGAACGTGCTGATAGGACGATCATGCTGTCTGGTTTCAGGAAATGCGGTACCCCGTCTAAGATAGGACACAGTCTGGTTTCGAGTATACCACACCCTGTATAAGACCCATGATAATGTGACAAGGACAAATGATATCGATGCTGATATTCGATTGAGATGACAATTGTGATCAGGTTGAATGTTTGGTTTGGATTGAAAAAGTTCATCTGTTAAAGCATGATTTCATTAAAGCATAGCGTATGATTGCGAATGTCATTGGAGGAATGCTCAGTGATCTGTTGATGCACAAAAGGGATAATTATTGCAAAAAAAATGCATGTTTTTGGTTTTTTGGAGTTTTACAATTTTTTTTTTTTTGTTCATTTTTTCAGGACTTTATTTGATTTTTTAGAATTTTTTCAGGACATTTTTCGATTTTTATGGATTTCTTCAGGACATTTTTGAAATTTTTAGAATTTTTTTTTTTTTCAAGACTTTTTTCAATTTTTATGATCTTATTTCAGGTCATTTTTCGATTTTTATGAATTTTTTCATGACATTTTTCAATTTTTATGACTTTTTTCAGGACATTTTGAGATTTTTATGAATTTTTTCAGGACATTTTGATTTTTAAGATTTTGCCCCTAGTGTCTAGCAAGGAAAGGAATATGATAGGTGAATAAATAGGCTTGCTGAAATGATGGTGGATAGAGGGAAGACAAAGGCCTTTTATTATGGAGACAATGCAAATGCAATTTCCAAGAGCTATTGTGTGATGGGACAAGAGACTGGATATGACAATGTATAGCAGTGACATGGCATGAGGGACATGTCAAGAGGTGTTTTGAAACCATGTTTAAATTTTTTGTCCTTATGTTAGATGAAGATCAAGGAATGAAAAAGAGTGTATGGATAGTGATAAGATATGGATAGGATAAGCAAGACCAAGAATGGATAAGGGATAGTGGCAAAAAGTTGCAATAAGCTAGGGAATATGGATGAAAAGTTATAATAAGCAAATGGATAAATACCAAAAGCTATGCTAGACTGAAAGCTACAAACAAGATACATGATGCTCATGAAGATCGTCAGCCTTGTCAAGATCAAAGGTGGAAAGGGAAATTGGACATGAGGGACAATAGGATAATGGAAGGGTAATGACATGGTATGATAGGATAATGACGGGCAATAGGATATGAAGGAGGAAACCTGCCCCCAAGTGTGATTGTGCAAGAAGTTCATAGATTACGCATGACGCCTGTTTGCCAGGTTTTCATCATGGTACTTGCCCAAGGCGCCTATTTGCCAGGTTTTCACCAGTGGACGAATTATTTTTCTTTATTATTATTTTTTTTGTCTTTTTTTTTTGTTTGTCACTTTTTTTCTTTTTTTGTATTTTGACTTTTTCAGAAGAAGATGGACACATGATAGGGGATGGAAGAAGGACTCAAGCATCTTTTTATTTGGATAGTAGCCTTGAAAAGAATGGACCATGACCTTTAAAAGTATGCTCAAAGACGTTGGTAGGATAAAGACATGTAAAATAAGATGAAACTAAGGCAAGGATTTATGCAAAGGATTGGACGAGAGGGATGGAAAATATGCATTGGATAATGGATAGGGTATTGGAATAATTGGGCTTTAGTGGATGGAAATGAAGGCAAGATCGACATTGGCACACACCTTGAGGGGTGATGGACTAATGGAGGAAAAATGTATTTTGGATATTGAGATTTTGATGGAGGAAAGGCTTGGGATTTTGGGACATAAGGGCCCAAAATGGATGAAGGAGGTGATGGAGAAATAGACTTGGAATGTTTGGATGGAGGAATAGCAACTTTGGATGCCAAGTTGGATATTTCTTTAGGCTTTTGTGCTTCAAGGAGCTTCTTAGGGATCCACATGGTTTTTGATTTTTCATGCTTTTGTGGTTCCTTGGAGTGCATTGCTTGCACAAGCGATTTAGGAACCCATATATATTTTGACCTTGCTTTATTTTGCTCAGTGGGCCTTTGTGGCCTTTTTGATTTTTCTTTTTCTTTATAGATCAATTTGTTCTTTGTTTTGACATGTCGATTATATTGGACATGTTGATCTTTGAATACATGTGGATTGCTAGACTTACGACTTTTATGCTTGGCATCCAAATTGCTTGGAAGAGGGAATGAATGTCGGTGTGGATGGGAATGATATGGAGGCATGTGGGATGGATGGAAGGTTCTCCAAGATGTGTGCCTTTGCTGATGTTGCATAGGAGATGGAGGGATATAGGGACCTAGAATAGATGGAAGCGATGATGGGGAAGGTGGACATTTGGATTTTGACTTTGAAGGGATACCAACGCCTTGAGTGTGAGCTCTGTAGACATGACCCTGAAGATCTTCTTTGATATGGAGGGTTTCTTGCTCATGAAGGTCTACTCCTTTGCCTTTATGAATATCTTGACTTGTAGGATACTCTTTTCTTTGGGAAGAAGACGCAAGTCCATTATGAGGTGGATATGATATGAGAGAAATAATTAGATCTTGAAGTGGATCAGATTGCACCAAAGTGGAAGAACCCATTATGCATGTCGAGGGTTCATGAACATCTTGCACTGACACGTTAGAATCATGAGGGGTATCAGGCTCATGAGGGGGACTAGGAGTGTGTAGTGGACATGGTTCAATGATAGGCTCTTCAAGAGATGGAATGGGAGAAATAATGGGACCATCACAAGAAATATGATCTTGGAGTGTATATGTTGGATTAGGACAAGGAGATGGAGGAACAAGTGGATCTTGTGGAGGATTCAAAGGAATAATTTGATGTTGACAAGGAGGAAGATCATTGGAATCCTCTTCAAAGGTGATTTTCTCTGGACTTTTAATGGGATCATCGGAAAGGATGGAAGGGATATCTTGATCTTGCTTAGGAAGTGGAATGTCAATGGGATTTGAAAGGACATTGTGTTCATGAAATGGAAGGGGATTGTTTGGGATTGGATGGACTAAGATATCTTGATCTTGCTCGGGGAGTGGAATATCAATAGGACTTTGGATAGGATGGACAAGAATAGGGGAATCATCATGAGTGTCTGGAAACATGGGGTCCTGGTCAACAATTGGATGGGATGATAAAGTTTCAGGATCTTGATCTTGATTTTCTTTAGGACTCATTTCTTCATGCTCTAAATTATCCTCTTGACATGGGGTTGGACTTTGGATATGCCTGGGGGATTCTGACAAGGAATCAATGATTGGGTATGAAGGAAAGGCAATTTGAACATTTGTAAGATCAGACATTCCAATCATAAAGCTTTCTTGCATCTTAGATTTGGGTCCACTTTTTGGTATTCGAGGAATCACTTCTTGTTGAGGGACACCTGTCATCAACATTTGTGTGGCCTTCATTTGATCTGGTGTTAAAGGTGTTGCATTAAACAATGGATTGTTTATTATTTTGAATGTGGACTTTTGAGGAATAGTCACTGTCAATGCCTTTGAAGCACGTTTACTCATCAAGGTGGGTTGGGTTTCTTGTTGCACATGTTCTTCATTTGGATGCAGAGAGAAACCTAACAACTCACCGCCTTGTTGTTTTTGCACATTAATTTGCTTACTTGAGGAGGTCACATTACTCATCATGTCAAGATATTTTTGTGGGAACCTCTTAAAGAGCTTATTAAAGAATTTATCCATCTTTTTTGTCAACTTTGGATCCTTAAGGTACATAACAACATCATCAGAGACATCAAAATCTGATGAAGAATCTGGTTGGACATTTGGATTTGTTTCTTAGTGAATGCCTTGATCTGAACCAAATCCTTGTGAGAGAGTTGGTTCTTCATACAATGTTTGTATTTCCTGTTGCAAGTTTGGTTGATTCCAATTGAAAGGTGCATTTCCTCTTAGAGTTGGTGGAACACTCCCATGTCCTGGTTTCATAGGTACAAATACTGGTTCATATAATGGAGGTGGTCCAAGTTGAACCATTCCATATGGTGGTAGAGATGTGTTTGATGAACCTTCAACTTGCACTGTTTGACTAGTTTGAAACTGCGAATTTACTATGTTATCCATGGATTGATACATTGGTTCACTCATCTGATACATTGGTTCACTCATCTTCTTAGATCTTGATCTTGTCTCAACAGGCATGTCACTTATGCAAATGCAATTTTTATTTTTTTCAAGGATAATGTATGATATGCAACTAAATGCAAACTAGATAGACGAGCATGCAATCTATGTTTTTGGTTGTTTTGAAGATTTTGACAAACTTTTGAAATGCAAATCTAAAAAGAGACCCTTAGGAAATTGAAATGATGTCTAGACCTCAAAGGACAAAAGGACTTAATGGACAAAGGACAAGATGACAATGTCTCCCCTATATGCTTGGATACTAAGCTAGGTTTGACGAAATGATATTGATGACAAAAGGACAAAAGATTGATAATGTCTAGACTTCCCAACAATGACTTAGGGTTTACCAAAGATTTGGATTGCTCAAGTATGACAAGACCTAGGTTTGATACTATATGCAAAAGGATAATTAATATGCAAATGATCTTAATATGATATGATAAAGACTTAGGCTTAATGAAGAGACTTGGAATATGCAAATGCAAATGTATGACAATGTCAACCTAAGATGAAACCTAAGGTTTAATTATGAAATGATATTGCTCTTATACTAGAGGACTCATGTAAATGGATGACTTTTATTGATATGCAAAAGAAGTATGACTTAGGTGAATCCTAACTTTGATACTTGATAATGAACTTGCAAAATGCAAACTAGGATGAACCTAAATGCAAGTGACATAAGAGTTGAAACAAGTTTTTGACCAATGTTGGACAACCATGGTTTAGGAAGATGATCTTTGAATCTTGTTGAATGTTTGTTGGATGAAATGCTCTTGTGTTCAAATCTTATGTTATATCAATGTGTTTGTTCTTGAAATGGTATTCAACTTTTGACAATCAAAGAATACAAGATGTCACAACTTAGACTCAAGACAATCATGCTCATTTCCACATTCCTTAGGGTAGGCAAAGACATTAGGTACTTGAGAGGTAGACTCATTATGGGATTCAAGGAGAATACATAGATGCTTGACCCCACGGGCTCCCCTCCACGGCACTCACTTCTCAGGGCAGCCAAGCATCAGTCCCCATGGAATCTCCCCATGGCGAACTTAGTATCTCTTCTAAGTATTTGAATTTGTCCTTCTCAAGCAACTAGAAGGGTTTTTGGCCTCTAAAAACAAGGTATGTAGTAAGGATTTCTGTTAAGCATTACTCCTTGATGTCATGCAAGCATGATTGAGACATTAAGCCCATCAAGATACCAAACAAATGTAGTCGCGCAAGCATGATTTAGACCAAGAGGCCCTACTTAGATGTTGATATGAGAAAGAGTTTCAAGGGGCATCACTTCCCAAGTAACTGCAATTCCCACGTAACACTTCCTTCAAAGCTTTCGCTCATCAGGTATTTTTTTATAGTGAGTTAGAATGCCAAGGTATTCTAGCCGTACTCACTTTGGGTCATCCCCTTCTCACGATTATCACTTGCTTGCTAAAGCAAAGTGGTCGGGAAGGCAGGCCCTCTAATGGAGACAAACAATCAACAACACAAGCATGGTATTGAAGATCTGGATTTATGATCACCCTATAAAGGATGAGAGCATACTCTCCTACTCCAATGTCATACTTAACAAACAAAGAAAACAAGGGTTCATTTCCACCTACTTATAAATCACTAAGTGCCTAATTAAAAATCAAACACACGATTTGGTTGTTTCTCCAAGGCAACCTGCAAAACACATGTCAGAAGTTTGATTTGTTATCTTTGACCATCGAATCTGCATAACACATGTTAGTAGTTTGATTTGTAGTCTTTGTCATGCGTACGCCAAGATCCTGCACAAATAATTAGTACCAAAATCCAAAGCACAGATGATCTGATTTATGAAAACTATCAAAATTTCAGTCCACTTTGAGAAGGCATAACTTTCTCATCCTAGCTCCGAATTACAAACCGTTTGATGCGTTGGAAAGGTATTCAAATAATCTAGAACCAAATTTCAGAAACATCAATGATGTCTCATCATGTTTACGGGCACCATATCTATCCAGAAATGCACCGAAGACCCTCAAAATTGCAATTTACTAAAACATATAAAAATTTTCAAGTAAAAACTGCATTTTTCACCTCTGATCTGGACTTGACACAGGCGCAGAAGTTAGGACATAGGCGCAAGATGTCTGACACAAGCATAGAAGTCTTCAACACAGGCGCAAGATGTTTGAACACAGGCGCAAGATGCTTCACACAAGCGCAGAAGTCTTCAGAATACCCTTCACGGCCCTATTTTTGAGTTTTTGACCTGCAAATCAGCTTAGAAGCACTCCAAAACACAGTAAGATGGCTAGAAGGTTAGTATTCACGTCGGGTTCACCAGTTAATGTAGCATTAGAATTAGGATTCATCAAAACATAAGATATATCAATCAAAAACACAAAACATGATAACATAATCAAAAGAATACTCAATGCAAATGAACCTAATTCCAAAGCACATTCAATAGAGGTATGGAAACAAAGCATTCAAAAGTAAAATTATGCAAACCATATGCTTCTTCCATGCGGCTCCATTGTTGTTCTTTCCTCTTCAATAGTTTTGTGGATCTCACCTACAAGTGCTCACACAATTTGAAAGCAAAAAGGCTCAAGAGTACTAGAAACGAAGGTTCGGTAAAAATTCAAGATTCATGAAGGAATTGATTGAAGAAAACATCCAATTTATAGAGAAATTGGATAAATGAGCAAATTAGTATGAAAGAGATTTGAATAGAAATTCAAATCAATAATAGCATATCTATGACAAATTGCTATGCAAAGAGGCTTATGACAGATTTTATGACAAATTGCTATGACATTTTATGACAAATTCTATGACACATTTCTATGTCAAGAATTTTATGACAATTTTGGACAAATTCTATGACACATTTCTATGTCAAGACAAAACTCTATGACAAATTGCTATGTCAAGAGTATGATGCATGAAGCACACAAATAGGGAGAACTAGAGACAAGATAATTAGGTGGAATTTGAATTAGAAAATTAGAAAATAGGTGGAAATTAGGAATTAATGAAAATAGGAAATTAGAAATTAGTGAATTAATCAATAATTTTTCATTTATTAATTAATTCACTCACAAAGAGGAATAATTAGCCAATTAAATGAATATTTAATTGTAATGAGAAAACTTAGGATTAATAAATAATTTAGTAATCCTAAAGGAAGAAATGGCAAATTAGGTTAAATGAATAAATCATAAAACCCTAGAAGACGAATTAGAAGTGCGAGGATGACAATTAGGTCCTGATTGAAGATAATTAATGTCGATCATGATTTTGATTTGATAAATGACCAGTGTGATAAATGATTTCATAAATGCACCAATCGACGAGGAACAATGACAAATTGATCCAAATTGACATAATTGAGACAGATAAATGATCGATGACAATATGATCACAAAATGACAAGATCGACAAGAGGACAAGAATCGATGACAAAAATGGATTGCAAGACGACAAGATTGATAATGACCATGATCGATGACAAATCGATCGCATGATGACAAGATTGAAAAGAGGACAAAACCCTAATTAGGATTGACGATGTCCAAAATGATGACAAATTAATACGCACATTGATGCAACAAGATAAAATCGATCAAAATCATGAGTGGATAGTGTTGTCGACAAGACCAAATTCGAGGACGAGATGATTGAAGAATATAGAAGAATGACTCGATGTTCGCAAATGATAAAAATCAAGTGCGTGACATAGGAGAAATGTTAATGCAATGCAAAAACCTAAAATGAGGCAATGCGCAAATGTTAAAGTATGACTTCGCAAGTGTTGACCATTTTTGGGTGTCTACAATAGTAACCAAGGATTTGCCTCATATGTTAGTGTTAAGCATATATCTATTACCATGTTTGCTTGTGTAGATGTTTCAGATACTATACTGCTAGATGTCTCTATGCTAGTTTCTTGTAGAATTTGCCTCATGTCTTCACCATATAATTCCATGATAGGAGATGTTGGTGCTCTCTTTCTTTTATGAGATGAAGAGGAATACATTCTTGTTGATGACTGATTCTGAGGTATGTATTCTGAGGGTAACCTAGGCTTGTTTAGTACATCTAATGTACATTATCTGGATTTTGTTACTTGTGGAACATGTTTATATCCCAAGCCTTGACACTTTGGGTTTTCATGTGGCAAAACAGGTTCTAATAGTCCTTTCTTTTGTAGTCCCAATCTTGTGGTGCCATCATACCCATGTTTTTTTAACATCTTGGAGTCATTTCCATATTGATGTAGAGGTAACCTGGGTACTGTCATGTCATCTTCTTTTTTTTATATCTAGTGATTGATATCTTAATTTAGAGATTCTTCTTGTAAGTCTCCCCATCTAATGAAAGAGCATGAATTTGAGTACTTCACTATCTCTTTTCCTTTATATTGCTTCATTGTTGTTGTGTTGACTTGAAATTCATGATCATAATACTACCTGCAACATGTTATTTTTACAAAATACAAAGGAAATGCTATAGGAAATCCAAACTCAGCCAATGAAACTATATGAAATGAATGTTAAAATAAAAACATTATTTTTACATTCATGATTTAAGTCTCATTGTGTCCTAACTCCACTATTCCTGGTTGTAGATGATGTTCTCTCAGACAAGCATTGATAGCTTCCAAGATGGCATATGAAGAATGGACTGATAACTGATAGTTAACTGATACTATGATATGCAATGCTAAATGATTATGCTAAATTGCTTCAAGATTAAAACTCACGGATGCATAAGTTTTCTCAAATTGTTAACTTGAAAGCTTACTTGAAGACTAACTCTTTCTCAACTCAAACTCCCACATATATAGAATTTGAGAGGATAAGATGATGTGGCCTAGATCAACCATCATGATCAGAGCTACAAATTTGGATGGTTGTGAGAAAATATGAAGGTTGAGAGAAAGGGGGAAGGAGAAGACAAGTGTCACTCATCTCACCTTGAATGGGTTGCTGACTGAGGGAATCTAGGGATGGTTGGAGAAGATTTAGGCATGAGAGGACAAGTGAACTCAAGTCCTTCCTAAGATGTAGGGATGTTGGAGAGAATATAGAAGAAGGTTAAGAAATATGTGTATGTACACAATATCTCATTTATTTTGGAAGTTGGAGATAAGTTGCTAATAAATGTTTATTTATTTAATTTTATTGAATTAATTTAGCCACATGATGGATGAGTTGGCAAAGGAAAGATGAAGTGGAGATTGAAGATGAGTTGGAAATGAATTTAATAATTTAAGAAATCATTTAATATTTGAGACTATAGGATAGAAGAATAACCATTAAATATTAGATATTTAATTGATTGATTAGAGGAATAGTTAAATATTAGATATTTAATTAATTGATTAGAGGAAAAGGATAAATTAATTAATTAATTAAATATTTCAATTAAATTAATCAATAGAAGAATGTGGAATGAATTAAATAAATTAGTCTTTTCAAATTAAATATTTAATAGAAGAATAATTATTAAATAAATATAAAATATTTATTTAATCACTCATAGCCATTTTTATGTGTATACATTTTGCCCCTCTTTGAAATGATTTTGAGACAACATTGTTTCAAAGATTAAATCAAGTCTTGATAGTGTGCCTGATGGAGATAAAAATCCTAATTGTGTGCCCCCTCTGGAGTTTGATCGTGAAATTGTTGAAAAATTTGGATAAGCGATTGATCTCATGATAATTGATTGAAATTTCTGCAACTTTGGTTGATTAAAATGTCCACTCTTTGATTACTTTGATGGTTTGCTTGATTTGATGATTGATAGAGTTTGATTGACCTCATGATCAATGAGGGTCAATGATATAAACTCGAAGCTTTGATGATCTAATAGGATAGAATTTGATTGAATTCATGATTGATGAATGCCAATGATGTAAACTCAAGATTGGATAGACTAGATGTGTAACCTCATGATGAATGAGAGTCACTAAAATGTGGTCAAAGAGATTGATATAAATCTGAAGTGAGCGGATAGGATAGTTGATTGATTGATCAAAGTGATTGATTGGATCAAGAACTGACATTTTGTTGATATCATGTTGCAAGAGGATCTAGATGTATTGATTCATCCAAGGGAGAGTAGGAGGATCACCAAGGCCTACAACATTTGAAAAGAGTTGTGCTCTTCATCCTAGTTGACAGATTGATATGAGACATTGATTTGTATTATGGGACATTGTATTTTTTTGATTATTTCTTAGATATCATTGTATACTTGGATTGTTTGTTGTTTTATGATGATCTATATGCAGACATGGACTCTATATGATGATATTTGGTTTATTATGCATGTTACTCTATATGATGATGATCTATATGCATTGATTACATGGATTATTTTATGATGATCTTTTCTTTTCTTTTCATTTTCATGATGTTCTCTATGATGTAGCGATGAATGCTTTTGATTTATGATTTTGATGAAAATGATTACTAACCTAAATGATGCAAATGCAATGATCTATATTGGAATGCAAATGAATGATTGATTTTATTTATTTTTTAATATGAAGGATGATGTAAATGCAAATGATCTACATGATATTTTTTAATTTTTATATGTAATGCTTCTAATGATTATGAATCTAAGTGCAAAAATGCAACTAAATGAACTTCAATGATAATGAAAATAATAATGATGATACACTAAATGATGTTAAATGAAATGCACTTAATGGAATGTAAACTAATGCAATGATTAAATTCAGCTAAATGAAATGGATGATGATTAAAATGATTCTAAAAATGAATGAACCTACAATGATCAAATGCAAATTGTTTTTGCTTGTCCAAGTATACTCAGTCTTTATTTATGACTGTTGATTTATGAATGAAATGAAATGCTTATAATGCAAATGATAATGAGCTAATCTAAAAATGATCTAACTAAAAATGATACTGTCATTCTTCATATGCTTGTCTTGTAACAATGCTTGATTTCATCATTGAGCTTTTTTTTTAAATGTTGTAAGAAAATACAAGCAACTTGACATAATAATTCAAGCTGACCTAAGTATTTCTTACATGGATTTTGATATAGCATGTTAATACAAGCAACTTGATATAATGAATCAAGCTGAACTGAGTATTTCTTGTAGAACAAACAAGGATCATCTCCTTTCATGTATGACTCAGAACGTCCTCCTTGATCTTTTGCTGATTATATCCTTAGACAACTACATACCTTAATAAGAGATAAACCATAGACAAATATCAAAGAAAATAATCATTCCCCATCATAGCTTCTCTAGTCATGGACATCCTTGAGTCGCATAGAGTACATGATTAGCAATAAAATCAAGATATAAACACTAAATATTGTATATCATTCACATGTTCTCATGTTCATTAACTGATATAATCATCTTGATGAATGATCATTCATAATCTATTATTACTTTCTAGTTGAATCTTTATATCTTGAGGTTCACGATTCAGTTGTTATAAAAGGCCTTGATCTTCATTACTTTGTTGCTCATTATCTGTTTCAAAATCCTAGATGTTTTTGGTTTTTCTAAGTTTTTTGAATGTATTGGATTTTCAAAGATTCAAAAGATCACCTTAGCAAAAGGAATTAGGATTTTTCCCCCAGCAGAAACAAAACTTTATTATTGATGTATGAATTGATCAAGATCCAAACCATGGCGGGATATAAATGCAGATTGATTGATTTTGATAAATTCTAAGACAGTGACTATGATAAGTATGTCAAAGATTGATAACTGTTGGTAAGATGCATATTTTCTGCTAATGGTTCAGAGCAATGGATGTGAAATATGAAAAATGGATGAGCTAGGATAGATGGAAGCAGTAGATGTGATAGGATGGAGTGGATAGGTGCACAAAGCGATATCATAGATGGAAGAAATCACTTTTAGATAGCACCTATTTACCAGGTTTTCACTATCTAAATTTATTGCATTATTTCCATATTTTGATTTGTTGGTATTTTGGATGTGTTGTATTGGTTTTGTCATTGATGTCAACACTTATCAGCACTTGGAGATTCTTGATTATGTTCATCGACATGTTCAGTGATTTATGCACAGTCACCGATATTTGGTTCACCGACAGGTTATATTATTCACCGGCACTTGGAATGACTTGGAGACTACTTGGTTATGTCGAAGACATTATCTGATCACTTGGTTTTGGCGATTTGGTTATTGATTTATTTGGTTTTGCATATTTTGTGTTACTAGTAAATAGGTCCAGGTTATGCACTGGCAATCATATTTATTCTAGATCAACACAACACATTATGAAGATGATTTATTATTCTTGTAAATGCATTGAGCCGACATGATGCATCACAGAATGATTTATTTGTAATTGATTTTATACTAATATGTATAGTGAGCCAACCTATTCAATTGGTCTTACATTATGGTATAAATGTAAGATCTCATTTGTGAGATTGATATGCGGTTGGAAAAAAGATTGTAATAAGGTTTATGCAAAAATAAGCAAAGCTATACACGTAGACATCATTTGAATATTGAAGGAAGGTATATGAAGAAGGCATATCAGAGCTAAACCGGTACTAAATCCAGCATATGGAGATGCTATCTTGTGCAGTAAATTATCATTGGATTTAACTATCCAATTCTAGTCAGTGTGACTCCCATTTTATGATTGAGCAATGAGCTCTAGGCAGTTGGCCTTTTTGCATGTGCAAACTCCATATTGTACACACATACTATTTGTAGTAGTATCATTTGATTGTGGGTAAGGCTTCCCACTATGGTTTTTCCCCTTATAGGGTTTCCACCTACAAACATCTGTGTTATGTGTTGTGGATGTTATTGTCTTTCTGTTTCATGCACTAAATATTTACCGGTACTGCAATTAACTGTTAAAACTGTCTACTGGCATAAAGTTTGGTTTACCAACATTAAGCATTAAGTTTTTGTTAAGTTAATTTTGGTTTGAATTTATTGGACAACTTATTCACCCACCCCCTCTCAGTTGTCTTCGGGGCCTAACAATTGGTATTAGAGCCTAGTCCTCTTTTTGCAGAAGTTTAACAGCTTGAGGAGATCCAATGTCTTCTAACTATTTCAGGAAGGACAGTCCGAAACTTGATGGAACCAACTATGGCATATGGAATATTAGGATGGAGACACATTTGAATTGCATTGGAAAGGACATATGGGATGTTACAAAGAATGGCTATACTACTCCTACTCAAGGTCAAACTAATCCACCAAACTTGGCTAAAGATGAGGAAAATAATTGCAAAGCAAGAGAAGCACTTTTGAGCACATTGTCAGATTAGCAAATCATAGGATTATCCGATAGATCTACAGCTAAAGCTATTTGGGACAAATTGGAAACATTGAATGAAGGAGATTCCATAGTCAAAATTGCAAAACTTGAATGCTTTCGGGTCAGGTATAAAAATTTGAAAATGGAAGAAGATGAAAGGATTTCTGCTTTTACGAAAAAAGTAAATGAAATTATTTTGGGTATACAATGTTGTGGAGGAACCTTAAGTGAAGATGAGATTGTTTCTAAAGTTTTAAGGGCTTTTCCACCAGCATATAAAATGAAAGTTATTGCTATAAATGAATTGAGAACAATGCCTAATGCATCAGTATCTAGAGATACTTTGGTTGGAAAACTTTCAGCTTTTGAACTTGAGGAATTTGGTCATGTTGCTACTACAAAGACAAATCTATCTTTTAAGTCATCATCATCATTTGAGAAATCTGATTGGAAAGCCTTTTATGCAAGAGAACTTGAAGAAATCAGAAAGGAGAATGAAGAACGGGAAGAGCTTGAAGCACTATTTGCAAGGAAAATGCCTAAAGGTCCAGTTGGAAGTAACTATGGAGGTAAAACACCATTTAAATGTTTTGACTGCAATAAAATTGGTCATGTGGCTTCTAGGTGTCCTGATAGACATGCAAGATTGAAAGAAGAAGCTAAAATAACATATAAGCCTAACCTTGATTATCAGAGATACAAATTCAAGAAGAATAGAGACAAATCTTGTTATTATGTTGATGAAGGAGTTACAGATGATTATGATGAGGAACCGACAGACAATGGATGGGCTTTTGTTGCTATAACAGAAGATCAACCGACACCTACTGTTCAACTGATAGAGCAGGCCCTGGCAGCTAAAATCGAAGATAAGGATGAATGGATCATTGATTGAGGATATTCACATCATATGACTGGTGATAAGAGTAAATTATTAACCTTTTGGGAATACAATGGAGGTCTAGTGAGATTTGGAGATGATAAATCTTGTTCGATCAAAGGAAAAGGCACTATATCTTTTGATGGTAAGCACAATACTGATAATGTTTACTATGTAGAAGGTTTGAAGCATAATTTTTTGAGTGTTGGTCAATTAGTTGAAAAGGGATTTCAGTTACAATTCATGAATGATAAATGCAAAATCTTAAATAGAACTGGTTTGGAAATTGCAACTGGTAATCAGAATAGAGGTAATATCATTCATTTGAATAACAATGAGAAAGCATGTTTGATTGAACATATTGATGAAAGTTGGTTATGGCATAAGATACTTTTTCATGTAAACTTTGACTGCATTGTGAAAATCAGTACAACTAAGGCGGTAAGAGATTTACCTAAGATTGTTAAACCTCACAATCCGGTATGTAAGGAATGTCAATTCAAAAAGCAAGTTAGAGAATCTTTTAAGAGTATACTAGATAAATCCAATAATGCTCTTGATTTAATTCATACTGATTTATATGGTCCAGCAAGAACTAGAAGTATACAAGGAGATAGATATTTTATGCTAATCATTGATGACTATTCTAGAATGTGTTGGGTTACTTTTCTCAGGGAGAAATCTAAAGCATTTGGGAAATTCAAACTATTCAAGGTAACAGTAGAGAATGAAACCGGTAAGAAAATCAAATGTTTGAGATCAGATCAAGGAGGTGAATTCACATATAAGGAATTTAATAAATTCTATGAAGTGAATGGGATAAGAAGACAGTTATCAGCACCCCAAACACCCCAACAGATGGAGTTGTAGAAAGAAAAAATAGAACTATTTTGGATGCAGCTAGAAGCATGATATCAGAAGAAAATCTACCTCATATGTATTGGAGAAAAGTAGTGAATACAACAATTTATACATTCAACAGAGTTCACATCAAAGGTGAAACCGGTAAGACCCTTCATGAACTATGGTTTGGTAATACTCCTACTCTTAAATATTTTAGAATTGTTGGAAGCAAATGCTATATTAGAAGAGATGAGTATATTGGCAAATTTGATCCTAGAAGTGATGAAGGAATATTTCTTGGTTATTCATCTAAGAGTAAGGCATATAGATGTTTTAACAAAAGATTGCAGAAAATTGTTGAAAGTGCAAATGTGAAGATTGATGAACAGTTTAGAGGTAATTCAAGGTCAATGGACTCTGAACTGACAATAGAGATAATCACAAATGAACCTACTATGAGTACACCGGTACAAAATATCGATCCAGTTACACCGGCATCATCTAAGGATTCAATAGTCACTGAAGAACAACAAGAAGTAAAAATACCAAGGTATGTAAGATTGAATCACTCTGAAAGTCAAATAATTGGAAATAAATATCAAGGAGTTATGACTAGAGAAAGATTGGAAAATGAAGAGGTATGTCTTATTTCTCAAATTGAACCTACATCAATTAATGAGGCATGTGATGATAAATATTTGATTAAAGCTATGGAAGATGAATTGCAACAAATTGAAAGAAATAACACTTGGTCATTAGTTCCCCGGCCTAAAGACGAAAATGTAATTGGAACTAAATGGGTTTTCATAAATAAACTTAATGAAGATGGCAAGGTAATCAGAAACAAAGCAAGATTAGTGTGTAAGGGATACTCACAAAAAGAAGGAATTGATTACAATGAAACTTTTGCACCGGTAGCTAGAATTGAGGCAGTTAGACTATTGTTGGCTTTTGCAACTCACAAGAACTATAAAGTATATCAAATGGATGTTAAATGTGAATTTTTATGAATGGAGATCTTGAAGAAGAAGTTTATATTGAACAACCTAATGGATTTTGTTTGAAAGATGAAAAAGATATGGTTTGCAGGTTAACAAAAGCTTTATATGGATTAAAGCAAGCTCCTAGAGCTTGGTATACTAGATTGGACAAATATCTTTTGAAGCTTGGATACACTAAAGGTAATGCTAACAACAATCTATATTACCAAGTGACTAATGATGACATCTTGGTTATTGAAGTTTTTGTTGATGATATAATCTTTGGAGGAGAAGATGGTTTGTGTAAAGACTTTTCTAATAAAATGCAGCAAGAATTTGAAATGTTTATGATTGGAGAGATAAAATTATTTTTAGGATTGCAGATTTCATAGACTGATAAAGGTATATTCTTATTTCAATCTAAGTACTTGAAATAATTACTAAAGCAATTTGGCATGGAGAACTCTAAACTAGTAAGCACAACAACAACTAATAAATTATCTTTGAAGGATGAATCAACACCTATTAATCCGACTAGATACAAGTCTATGATAGGAGGTTTACTGTATTTGACACAAACAAGACCTGATATTATGAATGCAGTATGTATTGTTTCAAGATTTTAGAGTAATCCTATAGAAAATCATGAATCAACAGTGAAAAGGATTTTCTAAAAAGGATTTTCCGATACCTACAAGGCACTACAAATCTTGGCTTATGGTATCCTAGAGATGAAAACTTTGATTTATATGCATACACATATGCTAATTGGGCAGGAGATGTAGATGACAGAAAAAGCACCACCGGCAGAGCATTTTTTCTTGGTAGCAGATTAATTTCATGGTTGAGAAAGAAATAGAGTTGTACATCACTATCAACAACCGAATCAGAATATGTTGCAGTAGCAACTAATTGTACATAGGTATTATGGATCAAGCAAATATTGAAGGACATAAAGGTAAAATGCAAGGAACCTATAACTATTTACTGTAATAATATGGCATCAATTGATATATCTAAGAATCCGGTATTTCACTCTAAGACTAAACATGTTTCTATCAAATTAAATTTTCTAAAAGAGAATGTTGAAGCAAAAGAAGTGAAATTGGTTTATGTGAATACTAAAGAGAAGATTGCAGATATTTTCACTAAGCCTTTGCCTAAGGAGACTTTTAATATCTTAGAGAGCATCTTGGAGTTCTACCCTCACTGGTAGAGACTTAGACAATTGATATTTGTCATCAACCAACATAATTAACAGAGAAATTTTATTCCAGCTTTGATGAGGAGAGCTACTTCTCAGGGGGAGTAGCTGGATAAATTGGTTAATTGGTATTTTGTAATAAGTTCTATGAACTATCTTGTATTTGGTTTTGTATTGCTTTGGCATTTGATGTCAAAGGGGGAGAGATATTATGGAAAAACACATTATCTTTTAGGGAGAGATTATTCCTAGGGGAGAGACATTATGTATTTTGATTTCTGGTTAATGATCTCTTTGGGAGATTGTTGGTTTTTGGTTTTTGACATTTCTATTTTGGCACTTTGATGGTTTTTCCATATTGTGTTGCCATCAATGCCAAAGGAGAAGATTGTTGGTATTTTGGATGTGTTGCATTGGTTTTGTCATTGATGTCAACACTTGTTAACATGTGTCAACACTTATCAGCACTTGGAGATTCTTGATTATGTTCACTGGCATGTTCAGTGATTTATGCATAGTCACCAGTATCTGGTTCACCGACACTTGGAATGACTTGGAGACTACTTGGTTATGTCGAAGACATTATCTGATCACTTGGTTTTGGTGATTTGGTTATTGATTTATTCAGGTTTGCATATTTTCTATTATCGACAAATAGGTCCAGGTTATGCACCGACAAGCATATCTATTCCAGATCAGCATGACACATTATGAAGATTATTTATTATTATTGTAAATGCATTGAGCTGACATGATGCATCACACAATGATTTATTTGTAAATGATTTTTTTGTAATATCTATAGTGAGCTGACCTATTCAATTGGTCTTAGGTTATGGTATAAATGTAAGATCTCATTTGTGAGATTGATATGTGATTGGAAAAAGGATTGTAATAAGGTATATGCAAAAATAAGCAAAGCTATACATGCATTCACCATTTGAAGATTGAAGGAAGGTATTTGAAGAAGGCATATCAGAGCTAAACTAGTACTGAATCCAGCATATGAAGATGCTATTTTGTGCAGTACATTATCATTGGATTTAACCATCCAATTGTAGTCAGTGTGACTCCCATTTTGTGATTGAGCAGTGAGCTCTAGGCAGCTGGCCTTTCTACATGTGCAGACTCCATATTGTACACACATACTATTTGCAGTAGTATCATTTGATTGTGGGTAAGGCTTCCCACTGTGGTTTTTCCCCTTACAGGGTTTCCACATACAAACATCTATGTTATGTGTTGTGGATGTTATTGTCTTTTTGTTTCATGCATTAATCTTTACCAGTACTGCAACTGTTAAAATTGTCTACCGACAAAAAGTTTGGTTTACCGGCATTAAGCATTAAGTTTTGGTTAAGTTAATTTTGGTTTAAATTTATTGGACAACTGATTAACCCCCCCCCTCTCAGTTGTCTTTGGGATCTAACATGATTTTTTTCTTCTTTTCTATTGTTTTATGCTTTTTAGGGATTTTTTGCTTTTTCTGATTTTTACTGATTTCTTTAGGGTTTTATATGCTTTTTATTGATTTTTTCTTGAACTTTTATATCTCAAGCATAGAATTTATTGAGATGGATAGAATTGATAGATTCATAAAACCAATCACCTTCAGGGGTAGATAACTTGTATGCTCCTGTGCCATATGCTGCTACTATGACAAAAGGACCTAGCCAATTTGGTTCAAATTTACCCTTGTTTTCTCGGTCTTGCTGATTTCTTGGATTCTCTCTTAGAACTATATCTCTAATTTGAAAATGTGTGGCTTGACTTTGTGATTATAACTTCTTTCCATTCTTTGTTGATATACCTTCAAATGATCTATTGCATTTTGGTGACGTTCTTGGATCAGCTCAAGTTCTTGAAGTTTAGAGACTCCTTCTTCTTCTAGTATAAGACCTTTCAAGGAAACTCATAGAGAAGGTATCTCTACTTCTATTGGTAATGTGGTTTCTGATCCATAGACTAAGAAATATGGATTTTCCCTCATTGGTGTGTGGATGTTGGTTTGGTATGCCCAAAGAGCAGGATTTAGCAAAATGTGCCAATCTTTTCCAACTTCATTGATTGTTTTCTTCAAGAATTTCAAGATAGTCTTGTTTGATGTATTAGCTTGACCATTTCCTTATGAATAATATGGAGTGTATACACATTAAAATGGCTATGAGCAATTAAATAAATATTTAATATTTATTTATAATTATTCTTCTATTAAATAGTTAATTTGAAAAGATTAATTTATGTAATTCATTTCATGTCTTTCTATTAATTAATTTAATTGAAATATTTTATTAATTCATCTATCCTATTCCTCTAAATAATTAAATATCTAATATTTAATTATCTCCTTCAATCAATTAAATATCTATAATTTTATGGTTATTCTCCTATCCTATAGTCTCAAATGTTAAATAATTTCTTAAATTATTTAATATTTTTTCCAAACTCACCTTCCATCTCCACTTCATCTTCCCTTTACCAACTCATCCATCATGTGGCTAAGGAAATTAATATTTCTTAAATATTAATTCATCATTTATCTTCAACCTCCAAATTCAATGAATATTGTGTATGTACACATATTTCATAACCATCTTCTATATTCTCTCCAACACCCCCTACATCTTAGGAAGGACTTGAGTCAACTTATCCTCTCATGCCTAAATCTTCTCCAACCATTCCTAGATTCCCTCAGTTAGCAACCCAGTCAAGGTGAGATGAGTGACACTTGTCTTCTCCTTCCCCCTTTCTCTCAACCTTCACCTTTGCTCACAACCATCCAAATCTATAGATCTGATCATGACCGTTGATCTAAGCCACATCATCTCATCCTCTCAAGGTCTATAAAATCAAGATCTTTATTTGAGAGAGAGTTAGACTTGAAGTGCATTTAGCCAAATCATTTGTAAAACTTATGCATCCATGAGTTTTAATCTTGAAGCAAATAGCAATTATCATATAGCATAATCATTTTAGTATAATCATGTAGTATTGCATATCATAGCATTTTGTTAACTACCAGTTATCAATCCATTCTTCATATGCCATCTTGGAAGCTCTCAGTGCATTGTCTGAGAGCACACCATCTGCAACCAGGAACAGTGGAGTTAGGACACAATGAGACATAAACAATGAAGGTAATATTAGTATTTTTATTTCATATGCATTTCATGTAGTTTCATTGGTTGAGTTTGGATTCCTGTAGCATTTCCAACCGTATTTTGTGAAACTAACTTGTTGCAGGTAGCATTCTGAGGATGAAATTCAAGTCGACACATTTTGGCACCCACCGTGGGGCTCATGGACCTCGCATATACCTATAAAAATCTCACAAAAAGTGAAATTAATGTATTTGTAATGCAGATTCACGCATGTGTGAATTCTGACAGTGCTTGTGTTCCATAGGTTAGCGCATTTGCATCTTAGGTTAGTGCATTTGCATCTCAGGTTAACGCATATGTCATGCAGGTTAGCGCTTTTGTCTAAAAATCTATGCATTTGCTTTACAGGTTAACACTTTTGTCCTTTAGGTTAGCGCATTTATTAAAGAAATCACGCTTTTGTGTCCACAGAGCAGCGGTTTTGTAGTACAGCTTAGCGCTTTTGCTCTGCAGATTAGTGCTTTTGAGGGGAAAGATAGTGCATATTTTAGAATAGCACTTTTGCTTGCAACTAACAAAATTTTCTTGCAGGTCCGAATATCTAAGAAATTAAATTTTTTTGAACTACTAACATGCATGTGCAGGATGGTGTTTGAGGCAAATTTCATGCATTTTATCACCTAGTTAATTAAAATCCTTATTTTGGGAAGTAATATATCATGTCTTGCTCATTTAGTCTAACTAAGAGGATAAATTGACAGCATGCAACTTGCATTTTTAGTAACTTCTCTAAAATAGTTACACGTAGACTTTTTAAAAAAGGCTAAAATAAACACCATGCTTGTTGGAGCAACATCTCCAAATAGAGGATAGATCAAATTGCTATGGAAAGTTAAAAAGAACACTTATATTCCATGTCTCGAAAGTGATAGGTATATGCTCTCCCCTTAATTGGGTGACCAAAAAGCCAAACCCACTCTTTTATGCTTTCTTTACTTTCAAGCAAATAAATCCTTTAGAGGGTCTGCCTTCCCGAGCTGCCTTGAGGGGGCCAGTGAGAGGGGAACAACCTAAAATGGAAATGGGCTAATGCCAAATCCTTCCAATCCACTCTAAATAAATTGTGTTTGTGATGAAAGTCCCAAACAACATGTGCTGATAAGTTCATACCGACACTATGTTTCCCCATAAACCCTATGGAGTGTAACCTCTATAGGCTAGGAAAACCTTTTGTATTTATAGAGCTGAAAGTGTCACATGTATGGCCACATGATCGGAAGCCTTTACTAAAAACCACTTGTACTAGTTGCCAAAATCCTTCTAGTTGTTGGCGTAGGAGGTCGGACCTCTGTTGCGGCTCACACACATATGGTTCTTAGTAGAGATATAAAGTTTTCCATGGGGAGTTTTCATGGAAACTGGTGCTTGGCTACCTCAGAGAAGTGAGTGCCGAGGGTGGAGCCAGTGGGGTTAAGCATCTTAATATCCTCTTTGAATAGTGTAGACTTGAGGGAAACCCCATGTGAGATTCAACAACTATTGTCTCAGCCTGCCATAAGATTTGTACTTGCTTGTGCATTTTTTTTATTAAACATTGTGTCTTCCGTGTCTGTTACATGTTCCAAATGGTCAAAAATTGAAGAAAATTATCATCTACAAATGAGCAAAAATCCAACAAATTGCTGAAAAGAAAAAAAAAATGATCAAAAGGGTAATACAAAAGCTCTCCAACATTTGAAACACCAGATCAAAACTAGAATGTCAAAACATCAGTATCAAAATAATTCTGAAAGTAGATTTGTCTCTAAACCATCACATACTTTCAAACTAGCTCAACAACTGGGTCACTAATCCAACAGGTTATTCCCAAGAGGTTTCTATAAACATAAACATTCAACAAGCTATTGATTGAAACATCTTAAGTGCAAAAAATCAACATCATTGTCAAGTCTCTCATCAAGATAATCAAATCCTCTATCACGAAGCTTGATCAATCTATACTAGGTTCATAATCTTGGATATATCTTTCCTATTTTGAACCCAGGTTATATCAAAATAAGAATCGTACCAACATTGGAATCAAACAAACTTGTAAATTGTCAGATGCTTATATGACTTTTAAGTATCACCTTAAGAAAAGAAAACCCAGTTATAAAGCTACTTAGAAAAGATTAAGATTCTTGTATATCAATCACAAGATCTTATTGTCGTGCTCTATGAGTTGTACATGTTCCTGCAACCACAATGCACTCAATAAATCATTACAAGCATGGTTAGTATATTAAATCAATGAAAAGTAAAACCATAGCTAATCGACTTATTGCCTCCTAGTAAATGCGAGTATGCAAAATGCTCTCAAATCTGATTAGGCAAATTCCAGTTACTTGAGTACATCTAGATGGAGGATTTGAATGATTAAGATGCATAGCAAGATAACATGATAGCATGACTAAGCTATATGAATTCATGATTATCCTAGCATGATTAAGCTAAGAATTAAGCTGAAATGAGCATGATAACATTGCTAAAACTGATAAACTATAAGCTAGATGCCTATAGTAATAATGCAAATGAGCTAAAATTGAGCATGAATTAGTAAAGTGGCTGAATTCATGAATTGGCTATTTGTTCTCCAAAATAGGGTCTATTTATAGGATTTCCCAAGGCTAGGGGTGATGTGGTAGGATTCAACGGTCAAGATTGATCTGAAGATATCAATGGTTAAATTGGAGGAGGTTGGCAAAGGGAGTTGGATTAAAGGGAACACTTAGTGACAAGTTTCACAAAGGTTCTAGAAGATGTTGGATGAAAGGGGACATGGGGGTAGGTAGAATGGGTAGGTTTAGGAATGGTAGAAGTTAGGAGTATTTGAATTTAAAAATTCAAATATTAGGAAAATGGCTAATTAATCTCAACAACTCATGATTGATTTGTTTTAGTTAATTAGGGGATTTAGAAGAAATGAATTTGCATGGAGGGAATTAATTAATTAAAGGGGTGAAATGAAATGACCCTATTTAATAAATCCTTAGACTTATTAATAAGTAGATGAAAGAGAGATTTAATCAAATTGCTTAGTGAATTTAATTAAATTGGGGAGGAGGGCTTAATTAAATAATTGCTTATTTAATTAATTATCTTCAGACCATTTTTAGGTGTATACATTTTGCCCCTCTTTGAAGCGAGGTGTGATGATGTGTTTATTCAAAGAATAATCTCATTTTGATGATGGTATTGATTTGATAGGATGCCCCAGCTCTTGATTGCTAAATTCTGGTATAATGATGCCCCCTTGGGAGATCAATTGAGATAATTGATCTTTGAAGTTTTTGCGAGATTGATATCCTGATAGATTTGATTTGATTTCTGCAACTGTTGTTTGATGAAAGTGTGAGTTCTTTGATTAGCTTGATTGCCTAGATCGGTAAGATTGAAAAATCTTGATTGATTTGATTCAGTCTGGTTTCAGGAAGGATTTATCTTGTATAAGACATGGATGATCATAACGTCTGGTTTCAGGAAGGATTCATCCTATATAAGACATTGATGATCATGTTTGGTTTCAGGAAGGATACATCCTGTATAAGACATGAGTCAGAATCAATTTGTCTGGTGCTAGGAAGGATCCATCCTATATAAGACATGGATGATCATAACGTCTGGTTTCAGGAAGGATACATCCTGTATAAGACATTGATGATCACGTCTAGTTTCAGGAAGGATACATCCTATATAAGACATGAGCTGATTAGGTTTGATTGATTGATTTCATTTAGTAAGGTTGATTAGATAAAGAACTGACAGTTTATTGATATCAGTTGCAGAAATTTTTGGATATGCTGATGTTGATGTATTTGAGGGAGATAGCATAAGATTTTTGCTGAGTTGACAATATCTGGAGAGATATGAGTTATTCTGATTCCGTATACACCTGTGATGATACTTTGATGATTCCTGCGATAGATTTGACCTTGGATAAAAGGAGCTTTTGGGATCCATGCAAGAATGAAATGCAAGCTAGAATGCAAATGAAAATGCAATGGAATGCAAAGCTATGACCGGACCAGTCACTGGATTATTTTGCATTTTTTTCATCATTGAGCTTTTGAAATGTGGGAAGTGAGTGCAAACATCGATGGTATAATTAAACCATGATGACCTGAGCAATATTTTCCTGGATTTTGATATAGCAAGTTAGCACAAGCATCGAGGTATAATCAAACTAAGATGACCTTAGTGTTGCTTGCATAAAATAGGCAGTATTAATCATTTCAATATGCAAATCGGAAATGTCTTCAATGATATTTTGATGATCATGTCCCGAGACAAATTTGCACATATTAATGATTAATTTTCAGATAGTAGACAAGAAAAATATAATGTTTCTTCCTTGTTCCTCTAGTCAATGACATCCTGGAGTCACTCAGAAATCATGATAGTGAAAAGCAATATAAAAAAGTTGAACAATCATGTTACAATCAATCATTCAAAAAGATATTATTCACTGAAAAGTGTGTGATGTGCTTAGATTGATTTCATGATAGCTTGATAGTTGATAGTTTAATCTTGTGTTCAAAGTTGGATGTGTCTCAGTTTTCACTTGATAAGAGTTGTCTAACTGTTTGTTCTACTTGTTTGATTTATCTCAAAATGATCAAGAGTTTGCCCCCAGCTAGGTGTAAGATTTTGCCCCAAGCCTAGAAACAAAGTCGTTATGATATATCCAATGATCCAAACCATGGTAAGAAGCCACCTGGGATGTCTGCGTATGTACAAAGGCTTTATGATGGTCATGTATAGCACTGATGGAAAAATTAATGAATGAACTAATAGATGGAAGAGCTCACAGACAGATAGTGCATGTTTTCACCATATGTTTTTATTGCACTTTTTCTGATATTTTTTTAAATTTTTTTCTACTTTTTCACTTTTTAGGATTTTTCTGATTTTTCACTGTTTTTGATTTTTTTGATTTTTCAAACATAGAACTTCTTCAGGTGCATGCTATTGATAGGTTCTTCGAGCTGATCTCCATCCTGTGTTGATAGTTGATATGCTTCTGACCCAAATACTGCTGTGACCACAAATGGACCTAACCAGTTTGGTTCAAATTTTCCTTTCTTTTCTCGATCTACCTGGTTGCATTGATTTTCCTTTAGCACTAGTTCTCCAACTTGAAAGATTCTTGGTTTAACCTTATGATTATAGCTCTGACACATTCTTTACTGATATACCTTTAGATGATCAAAGGCATTGTGTCTGTGTTCATGGATTAGTTCTAACTCTTGTAGTCTAGATACTCTTTGTTCTTCATCTGGGATGAGTCCTTTTAGTGATACACGTAGAGAAGGTATCTCTACTTCAATTGGCAATATGGCTTTTGATCCATATACAAGAGAGAAAGGTGGGGCACCTGCCGGTGTGTGGATACTGGTGCGGTAAGCCCATAGAGAAGGGTTTAGTTAGATATGCCAATCTTTCCCAGCATCATTCACTGTCTTTTTAAGAATTTTTAGGATAGTTTTGTTAGATGCTTTTGCCTGCCCATTTCCCTATGGATAATATGGTGTGGAGAATCTGTGTTGGATTTTGAACTTCTCACATAACTCTTGTACATCTTGATTCTTTAATGGTCACCCATTATCAGTGATAATGGTCATTGGTATTCCATAGCGACAAATGATATAGGTCAAGATAAATTCTGCAATTTGTTTTCCTGTGATGTTTATGAGAGGTACCGCTTCAATCCATTTTGTGAAATATTCAGTAGCTACTAGGATGAATTTGTGTCCATTAGATGAGGAAGGATTTATCTTTCCTACTAGATCAAGTCCCCATTGACAAAAAGGCCAAGATGTTGCTAAAGCATGTAGTTCTTGTGCTAGTGCATGAATCAAATTCCCATGGATTTGACATTGTTTGCATGTTTTTGCTATCTTGAAAGAATCTCATTCCATAGTTGGCCAATAGTAGCCCAAGCATATGAGTTTTTTTGAAAGGGTAAGACCACTTGAATGAGTGCCACAAATTCTGTTATGGACTTCATGTAAGGCCTTCTTAGATTCTTATTGTTCGAGACATCTTAAGAGAGTACCGTCTAGACCTCATTTATATAGGGTATTTGCGATGAGAGTATAATGAGAGGATTGGTGAATAAAGTTTCTCTTTTGGTTTTTTGATAAGTCAGGAGGTAGGATGTTATCTTTCAAGTATGTGTAAGTTTGGCCATAGTGGGAGGAATTGTGTCCAATAAGTTGATAGATGGTTTGGGAATTAGGACAATTATAGGCAGGATGAAACAACTCTTCAACTAGGAATTCATAATGCTCTTGATTTTCCTATGTCTGCAATAGAGAAGCAAGTGTAGCCATGGCGTCTGCTGCTTTGTTGTCATTTCTAGGAATCTGCTCAAAAGTTATTTCTACAAAGTACTTCTTGATATCATCCACCATCTTTTTGTAAGGCATGAGTTTGTCATCTTTTGTTTGATAGTGATCATTGATTTGATTAATGACAAGCTGAGAGTCTCCAAAGACTTGAAGTTGTTTAATATTCCATTCTATAGCCATTTTGATACCTGTTACCAATGCTTCATACTCTGCTATATTGTTTGTCCACAGAAAACTTAATTTGTATGCTTTCGGGATTGTATGCCCTTGTGGCGTGATGAATAGAACTCTTGCTCTTGATCTGTGTTGTGTCTATGAACCATCAAAGTATAGTTGCCATGTTTTTGTTGTGACTGTTAAGATATCAGCATCAGAGAATTCAATCTGTAGAGGATGATTATCTTGAAGTGGTGTCTCTACTAGTTGATCTGCGATGACTTGTCCCTTGATAGATTTTATGTCAACATATTTGATATCAAACTTGCTTAGAATCATGATCCATTTTGCTAGTCGTCCTATCAATGTGGCTTTGCTGAGAAAATACTTCAGAGGATCGATCTTAGCTATCAACTTGATGGAGTGAGATAGTAGATAGTGTCATAGTTTTTGAGAAGCAACAACTACTACCAAGCATGCTTTTTATGTTGATGAATAGTTAACCTCATATCCCACTAGTGTTCTGCTGATGTAGTAGATGGCTCATTCTTTTCCTTCATTATCCTCTTGTGTGAGAAAAACTCCCAATGATGCTTCGGTAGTTGATACATAGAGTAATAATGGTTTTCTTGGAATTGGTGACATTAGAACGGGTGGTTGCATGAGATATGCCTTGATCTTGTTGAATGCTTCTTCACAGTGATGGTCCCATTTGAAATTAACATGTTTGTGCAATAGGTGAGTGAATGGTTGACATTTATCTGCTAATTGAGCCAAAAATCTTCTGATTGATTGGAGTCTTCCTTGTAGTGATCTTATTTGACTGATATTCTTGGGAGATGTCATTTCCATGATTGCTTTTACCTTAGCTGGATCTACTTTGATTCCTCTTGCTGAAATAATGTATCCCAATAGCTTTCCTGAAGTAACACCAAAGGCACATTTCTTAGGGTTTAGCCTTACCTTGTATTGTTCTAACCTGTCAAAGATATTTTCCAATATCTCTATATGTTCTTCTCTGTTGTATGATTTAGCTAATATGTCATCCACATAGTCTTCCATGAATGTATGCATCATGTCATGAAATATAGTTGTCATAGCTCTTTGATATGTAGCACCTACATTCTTTAATCCAAAAGGCATGACGTTCCAGTAGAAAGTACCCCATGGGCATGTAAAAGCTATCTTTTCTTGATCTTCGAATGCTATTTTGATCTGATTGTATCCAGAGAAACAATCCATTAGAGAAAACATGGAGTGTCCTACTGTTAAATCTACAATGATGTCAATGTGCATATTTTGATGCTTTTATCTAGTTTTGAAATAGGAACAATGTTAGATACCCATTGAGGATACGCTATAGGTCTGATGAATCTAACATCCAGTAATTTCTTTAGTTCTGCTTTGACTAGAAGAGCAATATGAGGATGCATTTTTCTTAATTTATGTTTGACTGGTTTATCTCTTGGATTAACATTCAAGTGATGCATAATAAGCTCTGGATCTAACCCTGGCATGTCTACATATGACCAGGCGAAATTTATTTTCCTTCGTTTGAAAAATTCCATATACTGTTGCATTTCTTTTTCTGATAGAGAAGTTGCTGGATGAAGAATCTTTGGTTGCTCTGTTGTGCCAATGTTAACCGCCTCTATTGGTTCGATCAGAATGGATGACCTTTCTTGATAGTGTTTAGGTAAAGTGTCAAATCTCCCATCTTCCAATGCCTCAAGGAGGTTTTCACATTGGATGTGTCCTTTGTTTTTACTTTTTCTCGATCTAATGTTGCCAATAAATGGTTTTCAGCATTAGACCTGATGTTATTTTCTTTATTTTCATTTTTGCGACTAGGAGATTTGGCACCCACTTGACTCAAAGATATGTTAGCAGAATCCCTGGTGAAGGTTGTTACAGGTTCGATTGCATTAAGATATAAGGATATGGCATGGTCATTTGGAAAGGTATCAATTGCGGTATGTCCTTCATTTCCCCAATCAATAAGCTTAGGATGTAGTAGAGGTAAGGGATCGTTAGGTTGAGATGTTTCAAGGGTATTAAGGGTCATGATATAGATGTCTGAGTTTTCAGTACATAGGTCCATGTCTAGAATAGTACTCTCATCAGAATGACCTTGTATAAGAAGATCCTGATCGTCCTCAATTAAGTCCAAGTTAGTCAAATGTGGTTCTAATTCAAGTGAACTAGTTCCTGACGTTTGTCCTACATACGTGTGAATTGTATCGACTTCTACATTTCCTTCAAAGCAACTTTCTTTAGCAGAGTCTTTAGAATGATAGGAATCTCATTCCCACTCATTAGAATCTATCTCACTAACAGCTTGTAATCTACAGATTTTATCATACAACATTTCTTCAGTTATTCTTAATATATCTTGTCTTCTATCATGTTTAGCTTCTTCAGGACTGAGATTGAGTTCTGTCAACCTTGTTATGAGCTCTCCTAGATTTGTACTAGGATCATGCTTATTTTGATCAAGATTTAATGCTGCTTGAGAGGTACTTTTGGTTTGTTTTTCTTGTTGATCTAAAGCTTGCTGCTTTTCCCATTTCATTGTTTGTAATTGTTGCTCCCTTTCAATAACAAGTTGTTCTTGTCTGTTCTCATATTCCTCTTGTTGTTGACTAAAAAGTGTATCTTTTGGTAAATTAGCTTGTCCATACCCTATGCCTGATTTGTCTATAGCTTGCTGAGTATAAGGCTGGATAGGTTCTGAGATACCTTCTTTTTTTTTCCCTATAGGACCGGTTCCAGTGTATCCCATCTTTCTGAGGATGCTAAATTCTTTTCCATATTTTTCTGTAGGTATACGAACATTGTTGATCTTTTATTGGACCTCTTCATCCTTGTATAGCCACTGTAGCACATCTTTGTCTTTTGTTTTCTCTGATAAGGTCCCAGCACTAATAAATTCTCCATTAAATATTGGAAGATGTTTTACAACTGGTCATTGTGTAGAGTTTGATGGTTTTCCCAAGGGTTTAGCAGAGAGTGGTATTTGTGATATCAAATATTCTCCATTTCCTCAATCTTTTAGCTACATTTGTTTTTCCATACTTGATAGAATAGAAGCAAATGATTGTTCCTTGGATTGTGTGTTTGAAGATGATGCCTCCCTATTATGAGGAATAGTGACTTCTTGAGCTATTTTGAGATTTTTGCAATATTGAAAAGGATTTGAATCTGCAGAGATAGTGATTTCCTCTCCATTGTATGGAAATTTTACACATTGATGGTATGTTCATGGGACAACTTGCAAGTCACAGATCCATGGTCTCCCTAGGAGTATATTATATGATAGATCCAAGTCTAGAACTTGGCATGCTGTATCTTTCTGCAAAGGTCCCACTCTGATGGGTAGTATCACAATTCCTTTGGAGGAATGCTCTTCTTCATCATAGGCTTTTATAGTGATCCTTTTCCGAGCATCAACTGCATCTTCTAAATATCCTAAAGCATGAACAAGACTTAATGAACAGATATTTAGACCAGCTCCTCCATCTATTAGGACACGTTTAACACGCATTTTATGAATGATGACTTCAATATGCAAAGGAGCATTGTGGGGATGTTGCAAGGACATGTCATCTTGTTCAGTGAATGATAAGTAGTGAGGGGTTGTGAGGTGTCCCACCATGGTTTGGAATTGATCAATATCAAGATCTTTGGATACGGTGGTATCTACTAATGCTCGTTCAAGAATTTCCTTGTGTGCGGGTGAAAGTTTCAAAAGCTCCAAGATGGATATCTATGCAGGTGTTTTCTGCAATTGTTCCACTAAATTGTATTGTTTTGTTGTGGATGATGTGTTTGTTGTAGGACTTGGCAAAATAACTTTGGCTTTTCTTCTTGTTATAGCTTGAGCATGTTCTTGATCTTGTTTTTCTTTAACTACAATCACGTTTACCACATTATCATATGTATGAGCATAATTTACCTTTGATTTACCCTTACCATTGTTTATTATTGATGATTCACCTTTCTCATAGTTGGGAAGTGGAGTTTTAAAAGTTGTATGAGATTCATTTGTTGTATGTCCATCCATTGTTATTACTCCTTTGTCAATCAAATCTTGTATGACATGTCTTAACTTTTGACAATTATCTATGAGATGTCCTTTGTTTCGATGGAAATTGCAATATTGATGATCATTCCACCAGTGTGGTTTTATTTGAGGTTCATAGTTCCTTTCTTCTAGCAAAGAAATCAATTTGTTAGCGATAAGTGTTTTTAATGCTGACCCCAAGGGTTCACCAATGTCTGTAAATTGTCTTTGAAAGAATGTTTTGATAGTTACTCTTTGGTGATTATTATTTTGCTGTGCTGCTGCCGAGTGAGTAGATAAATTGAAAACCGGTTCTTTTGGTTTTACATTATTATTATCTACTATTCCATCATTGACGATATTTCAATTTCTATTCCAAAACTTTGGTTTATCATTGTGATTGTTGTTATTATTGTTGTTAGGTGGATGGACTCCTTCTTTGTATATTTTCAACTCACCTTTCTTTATCATAGCTTCCTCCATTCTGATTCCATTATCAACCATTTTTCCAAAGTTTTGATTTCCTTGCATTTTTAAGTAATAACTCATTTGATCTTTAAGTTGTCAATGAATATGTCCATTTTTTCATACTCTGGCAATGTGTGAGGATACCATGATGCTAGGCGTCTCCATCATTGTAAGAATGTCATGAAGGGTTCTCCACTTTTTTGTTTAGTGTTACAGAGGTCTAGCATGGTCACTTCATGTTGTATATTGTAGGAATGTTGCAAAACAAATTTATCTACCAACTCTGAAAATGATCTTATTCCAGGTGCAAGTTTGGAAAACCACTCCATAGCTAGTCCAGTTAAGCTTTTCGGAAATAGTCTCATTAAGTAGGTATTTTCATGTGCAAACTCCATACTCATGGTACAAAATTATCTTATATGATCTTGAGGGTCAGAGCTTCCATCATATTTTTTATATCTCGAAGTTTCAAAACCTATTGTAAATGGTATCATGTTTAGATTTTTGTCGAATGGATAAGGACAGATTTCTTGAAGTGAATATCGTCTAACATTTCTTCTTTGCATCTCTTGGATTTGTGTTTGCATTTCTTGCATTTGTTGTGTGAGAGTCATGATAGGATTATCGACATGATTTGTTCTTGCATTCTAGGAGGATTGGGATCTTGTCTTGTTTCATCCCAAGTCCTTCTTGTATTCTCATCGAATTGAATGTTATTCAAAATTTCTACTTCATCTCTTTTGGGGATGTAAGTCTCTTCATTGTTTTTGGTGTTAATAGGGATTGACATATTATTCATTTTGATACCAAAGATGTCCTCATGTTGTTAATTATTAGGGGGAGGGTCACTTTTCTTTTGCGTTAATTTGTTCAAATCAAAATCTTGAGGGAGTGTAGCACCAGATTTGGCTAACATTAGAAAATATTTTTCTTTTTCTTCCTCCAACAATTTTCACATAAATTTGTCGAATTGAGGGTCCTTTTTGATGTCTTTGATGTTTTGTTCTATTATTTCTCCTTCCCCTTGTATTTCATCTTCATGTTCCATGATTCTAGTTGTTTCTAATGTTTCAATTTCAGTCTCTGCAATTTTTTCATCTTTGAGATCTAGTATGGACGAGCATACACGTGACGATTTAAGCACAGAATAACAGACACCAGGTGTTTATGTTTACTGCAATTTGACCAGATAGAAATGACAACTCTGAAATAGGTATGTAAGACTTAGTTCTGGACTGACAAATGCAGAGTTTCGTACAACATACTTCACAGCATAGGACGACACCAGATATAGGTCAATACAACAGAATAGAATTTTTCATATAAACAACAAGAACTCGTACGACATAACTTTCTGAACCATACAACAAACTAGATGACTCGTATGACACAGAATGTTGTGTAGTATGACTAAAGATTTTATGCAAATAGATTCGTATGATAGAGATCCTAACTTGTACGACAGAGAACATGACAAAGATAAAAAATGTTTGTTTTGCTGAATTTGAATTTGTGAATTTTGGTGTCTTGCTTGTGTTTTCCAGTTTGAGATGTCTGATTTGTCCTTTTTTTTAGGGATGAATACACAGCAAACACAAGATATGATAATTGACTCCAAGCATGCTAAACCCTAAGGAATTTGGCTGAGAATGAAAACCTTTGCTTGCTGACTTAGGTACACACCCAATAGCTAATCAAAATACGGCCGCTGAGCATCACGTAATGGATTCTCAACACCATATTATCTGACTCCAAATGCTAATGCGGGCATGATATGGCAAGTGTCTTGGGAGAGTTACTATCTCTATTGCACAAAGATTATCACCCTTTCGGAGGTGAATCGGGTAGCTTCTATTTTAACTGGCACTAGTAAGGGATTCGTTCGGCACGTCAGGGTATAAACTCAATTAAGAGGTCTCCCAGCCTTGAAAACCAAGGTTTGATATACCTGAAGGTATGGAGGAGAGCTATTCCCGAGCACTACCGCTACTTTTATTTTCATCAAAAACATATTTATTTTATAGTGGGTTGGATTACTTGACGTTAGCCGTTCCCACTTAGGTCGTTCCCCTCTCACTGACCTTAATGGCTAAGAGTTAATAACTCCTTGAGAGGGCAGGCCTACTAAAGAGATGCACTAATGAAAACAAAAGATGAGTCTAGCTTTTTGATCACCTAAGAAAGGTGAGAGCATACTCGCCTATCATCACAAGCACATAAGACATGATAGTTCATTTCTTTAAGCCCAAATTGAAGTGTGCCTAAAAATCTTTAAAGAATACACAAAGTTTTTTTTTGTTGAATACTTAGGCAACCTGCAAAAATTCATTAGTAGTCATTGTTTTGAACTTTGTCTTTGACAAGCGTATCTACAAGAAAGAGTTAGGCTGCCAAAATCTCATAAACAGATCAAAGTTAGCATTAGTGATCCGAATTACGAAATTTTCAAAAAAATTATATGAAATTTTATCCTAACTTTAGATAGGTATAACTTTCTGCTCGGGACTCAAAATTACAAGCCATTTACCTCGTTGGAAAGGTCTCCAGGAGTTCTAGATGCAATTTTCAAAGGGCACTCTCAAGGGCTAAAAATGACAAGAAAGCCTTCAAAAACACAGATTACCGACGTATAGACAAATTTGAAATTTCTAATTTGTAGTTTTTTCAAAAAATCATAGAACCAGAGACTCGTACGAAATGATTTATCGGACAGAACAACAAATGATTAGATCTCGCACAGGGACCAAAATTGACTCGTATGACATAAGATTTAACAGCCAAAAATTTGTATGAAATAGATTTATCTCTCGTACAACAATGAAATGAAGCTTGTACGAGTCAGGATGAAGCTAGTACGAGTAAATAATTTTCAATACAAAACCTCGTACGACATAGATTTATAGCTAGTATGAGTAAAGAATTTACAATATAAAACCTCGTATGACACAGAATTATACCTCGTACTAAGTCAGGATGAGGTATCGTACGAGACTAAAAGAAAGTTCGTACGAGCTAGAAAGGCAACTCGTACGACATTCTAATTCTGATCTGGTAGAGATGAAGTTTGAGGAAGCTTGGGAGGCTGAAAATGATGATTTTGGCTCCATAGTGGGCCCCAAAATATCGTGCTCAATGAATTGTACCTATTCCTACAACCACAATGCACTCAATAAATCATTACAAGCATGGTTAGTAGATTAAATCAATGAAAAGTAAAACCATAGCTAATCGACTTATTGCCTCCTAGTAAATACGAGTATGAAAAATGCTCTCAGATCTGATTAGGCAAATTCCAGTAACTTGACTACATCTAGATGGAAGATTTGAATGATTAAGATGCATAGAAAGATAGCATGATAGCATGATTAAGCTATATGAATTCATGATTATCCTAGCATGATTAAGCTAAGAATTAAGCTGAAATGAGCATGATAACATTGCTAAAACTGATAAACTATAAGCTAGATGCCTATAGTAACAATGCAAATGAGCTAAAATTGAGCATGAATTAGTAAAGTGGCTGAATTCGTGAATTGGCCATTTGTTCTCCAAAATAGGGTCTATTTATAGGATTTCCCAAGGCTAGGGGTGATGTGGCAAGATTCAACAGTCAAGATTGATCTGAAGATATCAATGGTTAAATTGGAGGAGGTTGGCAAAGGGAGTTGGATTAAAGGGAACACTTAGTGACAAGTGTCACAAAGGTTCTAGAAGATGTTGGATGAAAGGGAACATGGGGGTAGGTAGAATGGGTTAGGTTTAGGAATGGTAGAAGTTAGGAGAATTTGAATTTAAAAATTCAAATATTAGGAAAATGGCTAATTAATCTCAACAACTCATGATTGATTTGTTTTAATTAATTAGGGGATTTAGAAGAAATGAATTTGCATGGAGGGAATTAATTAATTAAAGGGGTGAAATGAAATGACCCTATTTAATAAATCCTTAGATTTATTAATAAGTAGATGAAAGAGAGATTTAATCAAATTACTTAGTGAATTTAATTAAATTGGGGAGGAGGGATTAATTAAATAATTTCTTATTTAATTAATTATCTTCAGACTATTTTTAGGTGTATACACTTATTAAAACATAGGACATTCCTACACTGTTTTCATCACTACTTACGTGGCTATGGTATAGAGTTTGACGGAGAAATTTTGCAAAGATGTTTTTTTCAACAAAGAGATGCTTTATCACAATGAACAAACAATAACAATAAAATCAACAAATCATATCTTCCTAAACCAATAATCACCTATTGACTTTATCCTTTCGAAATTTCAAAAATCTTGAAATAATCACATGCCAGTTTGGACTAGAGCTCAATACGAACAACTTAGAAAACAACAACAAATGGAGGAAGAAGATAATCTTGTATTCCAAACTTTTGGGTTTACCATTGTTGATGAAGAAGTAGTCAATAGCACCATTAGAGACCTTGAGAAAGATTTCAAATTTGATAGGCTAATGGAAAAATTGTTGGCAAAGCAAAAAGAGAAATATTTCTTGATGTTGGGAAAATCTGGAGCTAAACTACCACAAGACTTTAACATAGAAAGCTTGAAACAAGATGTGGAGGCAAGTAACACCCAAAACATAGATGATCCAAATAACAAAGATTTGAATAGAGAAAGTCATGAAGAAACAAGGAAAGAAAGGGATGACAAAAGAAAAGAGTGTAGTGATAAAAGCGCTCACGAAGAAACAAGGAGAAACTATGTGGATAATCCATTGTTAAACCTTACTCAACAAATGAAAACTCTACAACAATAGATACAAGACATGCAAAATGGAAAAAGCTCCAAGAAGTATTCAGTCCAAGATATATGCCCATATCCATTTGATAAGAATTTGAATATGATACCATTTCCGCAACATTGCGAGATTCCTAAATATGACGAATACGATGGAAAATCTGATCCTTGGGATCACATTAGGGAGTTTTGTACTATGAGTATGGAATTTGCTCATGATGAAACTTACCTTATGCATCTTTTTCCTAGGAGTTTAAATGAACAATCAATGGACTGGTTTTCAAGATTACCATCCGGAATCAAATCTTTTGAAGAACTTGTGAATAGATTTATTTCACAAAACTCCTACAATATAAGAAATGAGATAACAATGTTGGATCTCTGCAATGTTAAACAAAAGAATGGTGAATATTTTATGATCTTCTTACAATGATGGAAACACATGTTTAATAGGTATTCCCGAGATGTACCTGATCAAGAAAAATGGACATATTCATTGATAATCTTATCAATGAAATGAGTTATTGACTAAGAATGCAATGTCCTCCCTCTTTTGCCAAAATGATTGAGAATGGTCTGAAAATAGAGAACGCGCTGGTAAAGAAAGGAGAGCTAAAACTTTACAATAATTCTAACAATAACAACAACAATAACAATGACAAACCTAAATTCTGGTCAAAGAATAGGAATGTCAGCAATGAAGGACACGACGATGATAGTGCTACAAAACAACAACAACCAATTTTTAATCTATCAAGTCAAATCCCAAGCAATAACAATCCAGAAAGCAATAAATCCAAGTCCTTCTTCTCTAATCCTCGGAGGAAATTCACAAACATTGGAGAACCTTTGGAATCAGCTCTAAAAACTCTACTTGCCAACAAATTGAATGTTTTACCAGAAGCAAGAAGTTATGAACCACCAGTCAAGACAAATTGGTGGAATGACAAATCATTTTTGCAATTACCATCGGAATAAAGGACACCAAACAAATGATTGTCAGAGATTGAAACACCTTATCCAAGATCTACTCGATAATGGAACCATCACAATGGATAGCCATAAGAAAAATGAATCACACCTAGCTTTCAAAACTCCACTTCCGAATTATGACAAAGGTGAACCATCCCAATTAAAAGATGACAAAGGAAAAGCCAAAGTAAATTACACTTATAACTATGATGATGTGGTAAATGTTATCATTGTTAAAGATAATCCATCTTCATAGCCAATCAATGTTATTACGAGAAGCAAAGCGAAGGTTACCTTTCCAGGTATAGTAAAAGACCCAACATCCACTTCATAACAATACAATTTAGTAGAGCAATTACAAAGAATACCCGCTCAAATATCAATTCTGGAACTTCTCAAAGTTTCACCTATGCATAAGGAAATTTTGGAGAAATCCTTAGTGGAAACAACAATCTCAAAATATTTAGATATAGATCAGTTCCAAAGCATGGTATGACACCTTATAGCTCCTCATTGCTTATCATTTTCTGAAAATGATGACGCATCCTTGCAACATCCTCACAATGTTCCCTTACATGTTGAAATCACCATCAATAAAACTTGTGTCAAATGTGTACTCATAGATGGAGGAGCCAGCTTAAATATTTGTGCATTAAGTTTGATAAAAGCTTTGGGATGTTCAGAAAATGCAGTAGACCCGAAAAAGAAAATAACCATCAAGTCTTATGATGAAGTAGAATGTTCTTCTAAAGGAACTGTTGTGCTACCAATCAAAATAGGACCCATGGCAAGGAATACATTGTGTTAGGTTTTAGATTTAAACCTCTCTTACAAAATTATTCTAGGAAGACCATGGATTCATAAGATGCAACCAGTTCCTTCTACATATCATCAATGTGTCAAATTTCCTTATGAAGGACAAGAAATCATTGTAATCGTAGATTCTAGTCAATATTACAATAATTTGAAGCCAACACAAGATACAAGAGTTCCACATAACAGAGAATCAGTATATCCTACCAAATAAATTCAAGCAAATTTATGGGAAACTTTTGAGGAAAAGCTCAAATTAAATGATGAAGGAATGGAAAAATATTCTTTGCATAATTTTCCACTTTCCCCTAAGTCATATGGAAAGCCTCTAGATATTCAATCAAAGATGTCAGAAAGATCAAAACATATGTTTAAAGGAACATTTGTTAGTGCTGGAACTCTTGAAGAAGAAAATGAAGAAAAAGACATTCTTGGTTGGTTGTACAAGGATGAAGATAAAACTATAGCAATAGCAGCAGAAGTCAATATTCCCATGAAACAATATGGCAAAGGATATGAAATCATGCAAAAAATGTGATATGAAGGGAAAGGACCAATTGGTAAGTGACATCAAGGTATTTCAGAACCTATTTGTCCACACTCGCAATCCAAAGAAGATAAATCTAGGCTTGGATATCTAAAATCCAATCAAAAGAAACATAATCATCAACAAAAAAAGTGGAGAAAGAAATCAGTCTCTAAAGAAGAAAAATGGCAAGAAAAGCTACATCAAGTGGCAGAAATAGTAATCAATAAACAAAAGAAGCAAGAAGAACATGAAAAGAAAGAAGAGGAGATTACCATCAAAGGTAAAGAAGAATATTGTCAACAAGTTCTGGAAATACAAAACAATGCAAAATCTGAACAAGATATTCCTTAAGCAGTGAAAATAAAGATGGCAGAAATCAAGGAACTCTTTGCACCATACAACATTCCTGTATGGTATAGTGGAGTAGTCCTAGATCATGATTCAGAGACAGATTCAAATAAGTATGAATGGGGTCCAGACATCTTATCTACTACATTAAGTAAGGAACACAATGAAGACCAAGCAGCTATCATGAAAGAAGACTTGTCTATTACAAAACAAAAGATGGAGTTAGAAAGAAGGCAAGAAAAACTTAGAATTCAGAGAAAAGAGGCATATGCAAAAAGGAAAGGGAATGACAAAGACAAAGAAGTAATGCTACAAGAAGTACAAACAAGGATATATCAAGCATCTAGAAATATAAGATTTTCATCAAAAGAGGAACATGATGTATCCAGATGTGGCAGAACCATAGAAGAATTAAGAGATAGTCAAGTTGGATTGACTATTAGTCCAGAAGAAGTTGAGTTTGAAAGGAGATAAAATCTAGCAAAAGAATCCTCTTTATCATGTACACAAGTATGTCAACTCCAAAATGCAAATGAGGTCAATCAAGAAGAGATTTGTAGTATTAAAGATGTGTGTGTTGATATAATCCATTTGTTTAAGGGACAAACGTCAGTTGAAGACCCACTTGAGTGTGAACTACAAAATACTAATACTGATTTTGTTAGATCCAATTGGGAGATGATTGGGAAAGACAATTCTCAAAAAAATTTAATCTATGAGAGTACCTATTCTATGCCAAATTATGATCATTATGTCATGAATGTTGAAACACCTAATGATGATAATGATTATGATTTACCCCTTCTTCATCCTGAACTAATTGATTGGGATAATTTAGACAACCCTGAATTGAATATCTTTTCCAATGATCATGACTTAGCCATGTACCTTAATGTTGTCAAACCCATCACACCTAAGATATCTTCCATTGCAGAATCAAGTAATGTTTCTCATAGTCAGGAGAATGCCAAACTCTCCAGTCGCAAAAGTGAAATAAAACAAGGAAAGAGACCTATTGTTGAAAACCATTCCATGGCAACACTAGATCAATCAAAAGAGAAAATAAAGGACATATCTGATGGTGAGAACCTCTTTGAGGTGCCAGAAAATGAAAATTTTGACATTCTTCCTACATATTTTCAAGAGAGATTTTCTATCCTAATAGAACAAATAGAAGTAGTAAACATTGGTACACCAAAGGATCCTAAAATAATTCATTATGCTGCATCGTTATCAGAAGAAGAGAGGAAAGAATACATGAAATTCTTTAAGAAAACACAAATAAATTTTGCTTGGTCCTATGCAGATATACCAGGACTTAAACCAGATCTTATCATGCATCATCTTAATGTGGATTTAAAAGCAAAACCAACTAAGCATAAGCTAAGAAAGATGCATCAACACATTGCTCTTCTTGTAAAAACTGAGCTGAAGAAACTATTAGAAGTGGGTTTTATAAGACCTGTTGCTTATCCAAAATGGGTTTCAAGTATTGTAACAGTGTCCAAATGATATAAAAGCATAAGAGTTTGTACAGATTTCAGAGATTTGAATAAAGCATGTCCAAAAGATGATTTCCCGCTACCAAATATTGATATAATAGTGGACTTGTTAGCAGAGCATGAGATGTTTTTATTAATGGATGGCTTCTCAAGATATAATCAAATAAGAATCACACCTGAAGATCAAGAAAAGATAGCTTTCACCTGTGCATGGGGAACATATTGCTAGAATGTTATGCCATTTGGGCTTTAAGAATGTAGGAGCAACTTATCAAAGGGCTATGACGACAAATTTCCATGATATGATGCATACATTTATGGAAGATTATGTCCTTGACATACTTGCAAAATATCATACAAGACAAGAGCATTTGAACATCTTAAGCAAGATTTTTGACAGGCTAGAAAGATATCAATTGAGATTAAATCCAAAGAAATGTGCATTTGGGGTAACCTCTAGAAAGCTCCTTGGGTACATTATATCAGCACATGGAATTGAAGTAGATCCTAAAAAGGTGAAAGCCATCATGGAGATGGAGTCACCTACAAACATAAGTCAATTGTGATCTTTAGAAGGAAGATTGCAATCAATTAGGAGATTTGTTTCTCAGTTAGCAGATAGATGTCTTCCATTCACCCATCTTCTACATAAAAATATTCCATTTAAATGGGATCTAAAATGTGAAGAATCTTTCTTGCAAATAAAAGAATATCTTATGAGTCCTCCAATACTGGTATCACCAACCAAAGGGAAACAATTGTTTCTCTATATTTCAGCAACAAATGTATCATTAGGAGCTCTCCTAGCTCAACATGATGAAGAAGGAATAGAAAGAGCAGTATATTATATCATTAGAATGCTTGTTGGTTATGAATTAAATTATTCCTCAATAGAAAATACATGTCTAGTAGATGTATTTACAACTCAGAAGCTACAACATTATATGTTGACTCATTCTGTGAAACTAATAGAAAAGATAGATCCACTCAAATATTTGTTGAGCAAGTCAACCTTGATAGGGAGACTAGCCAAATGGGTTATGATACTGAGTGAATTTGATGTAGAGTATGTTGATCAAAAAAATATCAAGAGACAAGTCATCGCTGATCAATTGGCTGATGCACCTTTACAAAATGACATGCCTTTGCACATCGAATTTTCTGATGTAGATATCTTGACAGTAAGTATAAACTTTTGGGAATTGTACTTTGATGGTTCTTATACACAACATGGATCAGGCGTGGGAATCTTTTTCATCACACCTCAGGGACACACAATTTTGAAATCATATAGACTACAGTTTCCATGCACCAATAATACTGCAGAGTATGAAGCATTGGCTATTGGACTTAAAATGGCCATTGAATGGAACATCAAAGAACTACATGTCTATGGTGATTCACAACTTATCATCAATCAAATAAATGATGAATATCAAACTAAGGATGATAAGCTCATGCCATACAAACAACTGGTAGAGGAGTTTAAAGAACACTTTAAAGAAATATCATTAACTCAGATTCCAAGAAATGAGAATAAAGCAGCAGATGCAATGGCTACAATAGCATCTCTCTTGCAAAATAAGGAGAATCAACAATGTTACAAATTTCTTGTGGAAGATATCTTAACCCCTACCATTCAATCCTAGCATGCCTACCAAAATTGCCATATATCTGGAACCAATCAATCCTCATACAGTCAAACTTATCAATATTTAAAATAAAATATCCTTCCTCTTGACTCATCTTGCAATCAAAGAAGGAATTTTATCCGTCGGTCCTCTCACTATACTATTATTGCTGATATCCTATATAGGCATGGTCTAGATGGTACTTTGTTGAGATGTCTTGAACAAGAAGAATCTAAGAAAGTTCTTAATGACGTTCATGCAGGTATTTGTGCCACACACTCAAGTGGTTTAACATTGGCTAAGAAACATCTTCGTATGGGTTACTATTGGCCTACTATGGAGAGAGATTCATTTACATATGCTAGAAAATGCAAACAATGTCAGATCCATGGGAATCTCATTCATGCACCAACACAAGAGTTATATCCTATGAGAGGATCATGGCCATTTTCTCAATGGGGCCTTGATTTGGTAGGAAAGATAAATCCCTCATCTTCTAATGGACATAAGTTTATTCTGATTGCTACTAAATATTTTACTAAATGGATTGAAGAAGTGCCTTTAACAACAGTGACAGGAAAACAAATATCATCATTTATTTTGAATTATATAATCTATCGCTATGGAGTTCCTATGACCATTATCATTGATAATGGAAGACCATTCAAAAATCAAGATGTGAAAGAGCTATGTGAACAATTTCATATCCAACATAGGTTTTATACTCCCTATTATCCACAGGGAAATGGTCAAGCTGAGGCATCAAACAAAACTATCTTGAAAATCTTGAAGAAAAAAGTCAATGAAGCTAGAAAAGACTGGCACATTCAGTTAAATCCTGCTCTTTGGGCATACCGAACTAGTATCCGCACTCCAACAGGGGAAACTCCATATTGTTTGTTCTATGGATCAGAAGCCATATTACTTATAGAAGTAGAGATACCTTCTCTATGAGTATCCTTGCAAGGTCTTATACCAGAAGAAGAACAATGAGTCTCTCGACTCTAGGAACTTGAACTGATTCAGGAACGTCACCAAAATGCAACAGATCATTTAAAGGTATATCAACAAAGAATGGTGAGAAGTTATAACCATAGGGTCAAGCCGCACATTTTTCAGATGGTGATATAGTTCTAAGGGAGAATCCAAGAAATCAGCAAGACTGAGACAAGAAAGGAAAATTTGAACCAAATTGGCTAGGACCTTTAGTCATAGTAGCAACATATGGATCATGAGCATACAAGTTATCTACCCCTGAAGGTGATTGGTTTGATGAACCTATCAATTCTATCCATCTCAAAAAATTCTATGCTTGAGATATAAAGTCCTGAAACAAAATCAATAAAAAGCATATAAAGTCCTGAAAAAATTAGTAAACATCTAAAAAGCAAAAAAAATCCCTAAAAATCAAAATATGAAAAGAGAAAAAATGAAATAAATTTAGATGGTGAAAACCTGGTAAACATGCACTATCTAAAAAGTGAGTTCCTCCATCTATGAGATCGATTTGCACACCTATCCACTCCATCATATCCAATCTATCACTTCCATCATATCCTAGCTCATCTATTCCATCTTTCGCATCCATTTCTCTAAACCATTAGCAGGAAATATGCAGCCTACCAACAATTATCAATCTTTGACATACTTGTAGTCACTGTCCTAAATCTTATCAGAAGAAATCAATTTGCATTTGTATCCCTCCATGGTTTCCATCTCAATCAATTTATACATCCATAATAAATTTTTGTTTCTGTTGGGGGGAAAAATCCTAATTCCTTTTGCTAAGGTGATCTTCTAAAATCTTTGAAAAATCCAAAACATTCAAAAAACTTAGAAAAACCAAAAACACCTAGGGTTTTGAAATAGATAACAAGCAACAAAGCAACAAAAAAATCAACGCATTTCATCAATAACTGAATGATGAAACTCATAAATCAAAAAGTCAATCAACAAGTAATAAAGGATTATCAAAGATCATTCATCAAGATGATTATATCAGTTAATGACCATGAGAACATGTGAATGACATACAAGATTCAGTGTTTATATCTCGATTTTATTGCTAATCATGTAAACTATGCAACTCAAGGATGTCCATGACTAGAGAAGCTATGATGGGGTATGATTATTTTTCTTTGATTGTTGTATGTGGTTTATCTCTTACTAAAGTATGTACTTGTCTCAGGATATGATTGGCAAAAGATCAAGGAGGACATTCCAAGTCATGCATGAAAGGAGATAGTCCTTGTCTGTTCTGCAAGCAATACTCAGGTCAACTTGACTCATTATATCAAGTTGCTTGTATTAACTTGCTATATCAAAATCCATGTAAGAAATACTCATGTCATCTCGGATCATCATGTCAAGTTGCTTGTATTTTCTTATGACATTTTAAAGCTCAATGATGAAATCAAGCACTGTTACAAGATAACATATGAAGAAACGCAGTATCATTTTTAGCTAGATCATTTTAGATTAGCTCATTATTCATCTACATTATAAGAATTCATTGTTAGTTGCATTATAAGCATATCATTTCATTAATAGATCAACGATCATAAATAAAGATTGTAGTATACTAGGACAAACAAAAATAATTTGCATTTTATCATTATATGTTCATTCATCTTTAGAATCATCCATTTCATTTAGCTACATTTAAATCATTGCATTAATTTGCATTCAATTAAGTACATTTCATTAATCATATAGTGTATCATCATTTTTATTTTTGCATTATCATTAAAATTCCATTAACAATCATTTAGTTGCATCTTTGCACTTAGATTCATAAAAATTACATATAAAAATCAAAAAAATTTCATGTATATCATTTGCATTACATCATCCTACAAATAAAAAACAACTCACTCATTCATTTGTATTTCCATATAGATCACTGCATTTGCATCATTTACATATCATTTAAGTTAAGTAATCATTTTCATTTCCATCCAAGATCATCGAAATTGAAAATCAAAAACATTTATCATTGCATTATCATATAAAACATCATCATCAAATAGAGTAACATGCATAAAGATCATCATCCATCTAATCATTGCATCCATATAATCAATGCATATAAAATTACCATAATAACATGCATAATAAAGATCATCATCATATAAAGTCCATGTTTGCATATAGATCCTCATAAAGCAATAAAAAGTCCAAGTATGCAATGATATCAGATAAACAATACAAGTGCCTCCAAATCAAGTCACGACTGTCCAGTACCACTACCACCTGACTCTATCCATCTCTGCGGCTGTGGGCGAGAAGATCCCCTAGATGCGTGTCTCCCATGATCACCACTCCTCTTAGGAGGTCTGACGACTCCACCGCTGCTAGTATCCATCAACACGATGATATGATAACTACTTGCTCTCTGGCTCTTTGTGACTACCTCCTCATATAGTCGTTGCCAATGGGAAGTCTCCTTCCCAGCCTAAACTAGTGCTCTAATAGTGTCAGCTGAGAGAGTACCTGATCCAACCTACTAAATATGATCAAGAAGGCCTTGAGTATCTTGTTGTCTCCTAACAACTCTATCCCTCTCAGCCATGAAAGTTTTTACCTATGCTTGAAGCTGATCAATCTATGCTCTAAGACTATCAATGGTCTCCTGCTCTGGCATATCATGCTCTGGTGCAACCTGCTCTAGAATGTCATGCTCTGGTGCTTGAAACCCAATCCCCTCCTCACCACCTCCATGTCCACCTACTAGCATCTTAGTTCGAGTAGCTCTCGGAACCCATCATCTAATAAGTGGAACATGATCCTCAGGATCCTCATCATCTCCACCATGAGCTGCAATAACTCTAGGGTCTGGCTGAATCTAACCAAAGTCAATGCCTCTCCCGCAACCCCCATCCATTCTAGTCATCCTACCTCCTCCTGTCAATGTCAACCTCTAGGTGATCTCATCCCTTCCCTGTCAGTATCCCTCCCAATCTAGCCAACATATCTCCCACCCATAGGACGCGGTCTCCCAATCCTGCCAACTAGTCCAAACGGTCCTCCACAAACTCTCAATCGACCTCCCCTGCATCTAGGTCTCCTACCACCACCACCTCCATCCCCACCCTCATCTCCACCTCCCCTGGCCTCCTGAGCAACTCTAAGCTCTCATCTCTATCTTCGTCTCCTAAAAAAAGGATCATCTGAATCATCATCCTCATCTCCTAAGCTGGGAGGAGGATCTGCTAGATTAGTAATATGAGGAAATGGATGAGCTGGTATGTACTGAGCATACTCTACAGTAACACCAGGATGAAGAATGTGCAATCTCATATCATAAGCCACTCTCAGAGTAGCAAGAAACTCTGCGCAAGCAATCTCAAATGACAAAGAAGGTCCCCAATCTCGCCTATCTCTATACCATTGAGCATATATCATCACACTGATACGCATAGGCTGGATGATCCCAAATTGTCTAAGAGTGCGACTAATCAACTATCGCTCAATAATGTAAGGAGTCTAACCAATGAGATATCTACTCTGCATAATAAATGGTAATGTTTGTGCATCATCCATCCATGGCTCACAATCAACATATGGTCTCCAAGTGATACTATCTAATGAATCAAGCACCCAACGCCAATACTCCATCTTACCTAGCTTATGCTGAGTAAGGATACCTACATAAAATTACACATATGGCTGCCTCTCTCCATGAACTCTATGATGGATAGGTCGAGTAATAGCAATGTGTTCCCAACACTAGATCTACAATAATGTGCATCCTATAGACAAACTAGCACTCTCATCATACACCGCTTGATGAAAATCATGATATAAATGAGCAAGCATACAAACAACCCAAGTATATCGAGTCTGATGCTGCATCATACTCAGAAGAATCTCACCCCATCCAACAACAAAACCTCATGATCGCCTATTAGGACAAATGAATCCTTCAATCAAACCAGCAAGAATCACATGGAGAGTCTCGTAATACATAACCATATCCTCCCATCAGATCTCTCCTCTAGAGATGCTCTCATCAGTAAAAATGGCTTTGCAAGACTTTGTCCCAACATGATCCTGAAAATCATACTGCACTAACTTGCCAATCACTGGGATGTGCAAAATCCTATAGACATCCTCGAGCATCACACTAATCTCACCCATGGGAAAGTGGAAAGTGTTATGCTCACTATGCCATCTCTCAACTAATGCCAGCAAAAATCCTCTATTATGTGTAATCTCAGGCATATACAATAGATGGCGTAAACCACAGGCATCTATATGTCTAACTTATTCCTGTGTCAGCTCTGGCACTAAATGTCGTGCTGCCGGTAATTTCTCTTGACACTGGAGAACATCAAGTTTCTCCTATTTTCCAAGAGAATTAGATCAATCATCACTTATCTATCTATCAAATCAAAGTGATCACTAATATATCAAATCAATCAAATCAAACTAAAGCAATTTACGCTATCAAATCAATCAAATCAAACTCAAGCAACTTACGCTATCAAATCAATCAAATCAAACTAAAGCAACTTAAGCTATCAAATCATTTTAAAACCTATCAATCATGGTTTTCTATCAATCACTGAGTTCAATTAAAACTTTGCTAAGCTCTTGCATCAGAAACTAAATCGGTTTCTTAGAGCTAATCTATCAAAACAAATCAAATCGATCTATCCAACAACATCAATCAATCAATCAAGTCCCTATTCATCATACACGCACATCAAACATGTTAATCTAATCACCAAAGTGATTTTAGCTTTTGCATCTATCAAAAACATCAAATTTTGAGCATATGCGCTATCCTATTGAACATAAGCACTAAAAAAAGCATATGCTCTAACTTTTTCAACAAACATGCTAACCCTATGCACGAATGCATGAAACATGCAAAAGTGCTATCAAACAATGCATATGCGCTAACAAATGACACATACGTGCTAACCGATGTAAATGCGCTAACATCCTTACCATATGCGCTATCCTAATGAGCATATGTGCTATCACATGTAAATGTGCTAAACCTATTTGCATAGGTGCTAAATCTAAATGCAAAAACACTAACTTAATGCCAAAAATCACCAAAAAAAATTAAAATTCAAAAATGCACCTAAAAACATGAAAAGTTGCATGACAAGTTGAAAACAAAGCTTGCGATAAGATACATACCAGATACCCATAGTTAGGAGGTCACTGATATCATCAAACACACTCAAATTGATGGTTCTCCACAGGAATCACCATTTCACCACCTCAGCAAGAAAATTTTCTTCACAAGCTGACAAGCATAAAATGAAATTAAAATTAACATTGGTTAATTTTATATTTACTATTTGAAAGAGTAATTAATGCTATTTAATGGGGCAATTTAATTTGTTTTTACAAATGAATTTAATTGATAGAACCTTTTATCAATTATCATGAGATCAATCGTTCAAACCAAAGTTTTCAACAATTTCACGATCAATCTCCCAAGGGGGCACACAATCAGGATTTTTAATCTTCGCCAGGCACACTATCAAGACTTGATTTAATCTTTGAAACAATGTTGTCTTGACATCATTTCAAAGAGGGGAAATATGTATACACATAAAAATGGCTATGAGCAATTAAATAAATATTTTATATTTATTTAATAATTATTCTTCTATTAAATAGTTAATTTGAAAAGATTAATTTATTTAATTCATTTCGTGTCTTTCTATTAATTAATTTAATTGAAATTTTTTATTAATTCATTTATCCTATTCCTCTGAATAATTAAATATCTAATATTTAATGGTTATTCTCCTATCCTATAGTCTCAAATGTTAGATAATTTCTTAAATTATTTAATCTCTTTTCCAAACTCACCTTCCATCTCCACTTCATCTTCCCTTTGCCAACTCATCCATCATGTGGCTAAGGAAATTAATATTTCTTAAGTATTAATTCATCATTTATCTTCAACCTCCAAATTAACCAAACTTATTGCATAATACCGGTAAACCAAACTTAATGTCAGTAGACAGTTTAACAATTAATAACAGTACCGGTAAAGTTTAATGCATGAAACAAAAAGACAAATAACATCCACAACACATAACACAAATATTTGTACGTGGAAACCCTGCAAGGGGAAAAACCATGGTGGGAAACCTTACCCACAATCAGATGATACTACTGTAGATAGTAAGTGTGTACAAATGGGGTCTACACATGCAAAAAGGCCAACTACCTAGAGCTCACTGCTCAATCACAAAATGGGAGTCACACTGACTACAATTGGATGGTTAAATCCAATGATAATGTACTACTCAAAATAACATCTTCATATGTTGGATTCAGTACCAGTTAAGCTCTGATTGTCTTCTTCATACCTTCCTTGAATATTTAAATGATGTCTGCATGTATAGCTCTACTTATATTCGCATATACCTTATTACAATCCTTTTCACACCTTCTCCATAATCTCACAAATGAGATCTTACATATTTATCAAAAACCTAAGACCAAATGTGTAGGTCGGCTCACTAAGAACATTACAATTAAATCAATTACAAATGAATCAATATTTAATACATCATGCCGGCTCAATGCATTTACAATAATAACCAATCAATAAAACATCTTCATAACCTGTCGTGCTGATCTGGAATAGAAAATGCTTGCTGGTCCATAACCTAGACCTATTTGTTGGTCCATAACCTAGACCTATTTGCTGGTAACAGCAAATATGCAAACTCGATTATACCAATAACCAAATAACCAAATAACCAAAACCAAGTGTCCTAATGATGTCTTCAACATAACCAAGTAATCTACAGATGATAACAGATCATCTTGAGTGTCGGTGAACCAAATACCGATGATTGTGCATAAGTCACTGAACATGTCGGTGAACATAACCAAAGATCTTTAGTGTTGATAAGTGTTAACATCAATGACAAAACCAATACAACACATCCATAATACCAACAATCTCCCACTTTAGCATTGATGGCAACACAAGATGGAAAAACCATCTAATTGCCAAAGCATAAATGCCAAAAACCAAAAACCAGCAATCTCCCAAAGAGATCATTAACCTGAAATCAAATACAGATACACAGAGTAACAATCTCTCCCCCAATGAATAATCTCTTCCCAAAAGATAATGTGTTTTTCCATAGATATCTCTCCCCCTTTGACATCAAATGCCAAAGCAATACAAAACCAAATACAATCAATTCATAGAACTTATTACAAATACCAATTGTTATAACCAAATTTATCCAATCTACTCCCCCTGAGAAGTAGCTCTCCTTCATCAAAGTCAAAAAAAGATTTCTCTGTTAATTCTTTTAATCTGATGCCATGCTCCAATTGTGTAATTTTTTACTAGTGAGGGTATAACCCCAAGATGCTCTCTTAGATATTCAAAAGTTTCCTTAGGCAAAGGCTTAGTAAAGATATCTGCAATCTGCTCTTTAGTATTCACATAAACCAATTTCACTTCTTTTTCTTCAACATTCTCTTTCAGAAAATTGAATTTGATAGAAACATGTTTAGTTTTAGAGTGAAATACCAGATTCTTTGATATATCAATTGTTGTCATATTGTCACAGTAAATGATTATAGGTTCTTTGCATTTTACCTTTATGTCCTTCAACATTTTCTTAATCCATAATACCCGTGTACAATTAGTTGCTGCTGCAACATATTCTGATTCTGCTAGTTGATAGTGATGTACAACTTTGTTTCTTGCTCAACCATGAAATTAGTCTGCTACCAAGAAAAAATGCTCCATCGGTGGTGCTTTTTTTGTCATCTACATCTCCTACCCAATTTGCATCTATGTATGAACATAAATCAAAAATTTTATCTTTAGGATACCATAAACCAAGATTTGTTGTGCCTTGTAGGTACCAAAAAATCCTTTTCATTGTTGATTCATGATTTTCTTTATGATTACTTTGGAATCTTGAAACAATACATATTGCATTCATAATATCAGATCTTGTTTGTGTTAAATATAGTAATCCTCCAATCATAGATTTATATCTTGTCGGATTAACAGGTGTTGATTCATCCTTCAATGATAGTTTATCAGTTGTAGTCATAGGAGTACTTACCAGTTTAGAGTTTTCCATACCAAATTTCTTAAGTAATTCCTTCAAGTACTTTGATTGATTTATGAATATACCTTTATCATTCTATGAAATTTGCAATCCTAAAAAGAATTTTATCTCCCCAATCATAGATTTCAAATTCTTCTTGCATCTTATTAGAAAATTCTTTACACAATCCTTCTTCTCCTCCTCCAAAAATGATATCATCAACAAAAAATTCAATAACCAAGATGTCATCATTAGTCACTTTGTAGTATAATTTGATGTCAGCATTACCTTTAGTGTAACCAAGCTTCAAAAGATATTTATCCAATCTAGCATACCAAGCTCTAGGAGCTTGCTTCAATTCATATAAAGCTTTCCTTAACCTGCAAACCATATCTTTTTCATATGTCAAAGAAAATCCATCAGGTTGTTCTATGTAAATTCCCTCTTCAAGATCACCATTCAGAAATGCACATTTAACATCCATTTGATATACTTTATAGTTCTTGTGTGCTGCAAAAACTAAGAATAATCTGACTGCCTCAATTCTAGCTACTGGTGCAAAGGTTTCATTGTAATCAATTCCTTCTTTCTGTGAATATCCCTTACACACTAATCTTGCTTTTTTCTAAATACCTTACCATCTTCATTAAGTTTATTTCTGAATACCCATTTAGTTCCAATTACATTTTTGTTTTTAGGTTAGGGAACCAATATCCATGTGTTATTCTTTTCAATTTGTTCTAATTCATCTTCCATAGCCTTAATCCAATGTTTATCTTCACATGCCTCATTAATAGTTGCTAGTTCAATTTGAGAAATTAAACATACCTCTTCATTTGCTAGTCTTCCTCTAGTCAGAACACCTAGATACTTATTCCCAGTTATCTAACTTTCAGAGTGATTCAATCTTACATACCTGGGTGTATTCACTTGTTGTTGTTCTTCAGTCACTGTGGAATTTTTAGATGATGTCGGTTTTACTAGATCAACATTCTGTACTGGTGTACTCATTGTAGGTTCATTTGTGATTATCTCAACTGCTAGTTCGGAGTCCATAGACCTTGAATTACCTCTAAACTAGTCATCAATCTTTACATTTGTACTCTCAATGATTTTCTGCAATCTCTTGTTAAAACATCTATATGCCTTGCTCTTAGATGAATAACTAGGAAATATTCCTTCATCACTTCTAGGATCAAATTTGCCAATATAATCATCTCTCCTAATATAACATTTGCTTCCAAATATTCTAAAATATTTAAGAGTAGGAGTATTACCAAACCATAGTTCATGAGGGGTCTTACCGGTTTCACCTTTGATGTGAAATCTGTTGAATGTGTAAACAGTTGTATTCACTGCTTCTCTCTAATATACATGAGGTAGGTTTGCTTCTGATTTCATGCTTCTAGCTGCATCCAAAATAGTTTTGTTCTCCCTTTCCACAACTCCATTTTGCTGGGGTGTCTGAGGTGCTGATAATTGTCTTCTAATTCCATTCACTTCATAGAATGTATTAAATTCCTTAGATGTGAATTCACCTCCTTGATCTGATCAGAAACATTTGATTTTCTTACCAGTTTCATTCTCTACCATGACCTTGAATAGTTTGAATTTCCCAAAATCTTATGATTTCTCCCTAAGAAAATTAACCCAACACATTCTAGAATAATCATCAATGATTAGCATAAAATATATATCTCCTTGTAAACTTCTAGTTCTTGCTGGACCACATAAATCAGTATGAATTAAGTCAAGAACATTATTGGATTTTTTTGGAATACTCTTAAAAGTTTCTCTAACTTTCTTTCCAAATTGACATTACTTACATACCAGATTGTGAGGTTTAACAATCTCTAGTAAATTACTTACTGCCTTAGTTATACTAATTTTCGCAATGCAATCAAAATTTACATGACAAAGTCTTTTATACCATAACCAATTTTCATGAATATGTGCAATCAAGCATGTCTTCTCATTGTTATTTAAATGAAAGATATTACCTCTAGTTTGATTACCGATTGCAATTTCCAAACCAGTTCTATTCATGATTTTGCATTTACCATTCTTGAATTGTAACTGAAATCCTTTTTCAACTAATTGACCAACACTCAAAAGATTATGCTTCAAACCTTCAACATAATAAACATTGTCATTATTGTGCTTACCATCAAAAGATATAGTGCCTTTTCCTCTGATCAAACAAGCTTTATCATCCCCAAATCTTACTAGACCTCCATTGTATTCCTGAAAAGTTAAGAATTTACTTTTATCACCAATCATATGATGTGAACATCTGGAATCAATGATCCATTCATCATTTTCTTCAATTTCAGTTGCCAAGGCCTGCTCTACCAATTGAATAGTAGGTGCCGATTGATCTTCTATTATTGCAACAAAAGCCCATCTATTGTCTATCGATTCCTCATCAGAATCATCATTAACTCCTTCATGAGCATAGTAACATGATTTGTCTCTATTCTTCTTAAATTTGTATCTTTGATATTCAGGGTTAGGCTTATTTGTTCTTTTAGCTTCTTCTTTCAATCTTGCATGTCTATCAGGACACCTAGATGCCATATGACCAATTTTATTGTAGTTAAAACATTTAAATGGTGCTTTACCTTCATACTTACTTCCAACTGGACCTTTAGGCATTTTCCTTGCAAATAGTGCTTCAAGCTCTTCAAGTTCTTCATTCTCTCTTTTGATTTCCTAAAGTTCTCTAGCATAGAGTGCTTTCCAATCAGATTTTTCAGATGATGATGATGATGTTGTAGGTGATGAAGCTTTGAAAGCCAATTCTATCTTAATTGTAGCAATAGGACCAAATTCCTCAAGTTCAAAAGCTGAAAATTTTCCAACCAAAGTATCTCTAGATACTGATGCATTAGGCATTGTTCTCAATTCATTAATAGCAGTTACTTTCATTTTGTATGTTGGTGGAAAAGCTCTTAAAACTTTAGAAACAATTTCATCTTCACTTAAGGATCCTCCACAACATTGTATACCCAAAACAATTTCATTAACTCTTTCCATAAAAGCATAAATCCTTTCATCTTCTTCCATTTTTAGATTTTCATACCTAACCCAGAAGCATTCCAGTTTTGCAATTTTGACAGTGGTATCACCTTCATTTAATGTATCCAATTTATCCCAAATAGATTTAGTAGTAGATCGGTCTAATAATCCCATGATTTGCTGATCTGACAATGCGCTCAAAAGTGCTTTTCTTTCTTTCCAATCATTCTCCTAATCTTTAGCCAAGATGGTGGATTAGGTTGACTCTGTGTAGGACCAACATATCCATTCTTTGTAACATCCCATATGTCTTTTCCAATTCAACTCAGATGTGTCTCCATTATGATCTTCCATATACCATAGTTAGTTCCATCAAGCTTCAGACTGTCCTTCCTGAAATAGTTAGTTGCCATAGAATCTCCTCAAGTTGTTAGACTTCTGTAAAAAGAGGACTTAGCTCTGATACCAATTGTTAGGACCCAGAGGCAATTGAGAGGGGGGGGGGTGAATTAGTTGTCTATTAATTTCAACCCAAATATAACTTAACCAAACTTAATGCATAATGTCGGTAAACCAAACTTAATGCTGGAAGACAGTTAAATAGTTAATAACAATACCGGTAAAGTTTAATGCATGAAATAGAAAGACAAATAACACTTATATTTGTATGTAGAAACCTTGTAAGGGGAAAAACCACGGTGGGAAACCTTACCCACAATCAGATGATACTACTGCAAATAGTATATCTGTACAAATGGGGTCTGCACATGCAGAAAGGCCAACTGCCGAGAGTTCACTGCTCAATCACAAAATGGGAGTCACACTGACCACAATTGGATGGTTAAATCTAATGATAATGTACTACTCAAAATAGCATCTTCATATGCTAGATTTCAGTATCGGTTAAGCTCTGATTGTCTTCTTCATACCTTCCTTGAATCTTTAAATGATGTCTGCGTGTATAGCACTGTTTATATTCACATATACCTTATTACAATCCTTTTCACACCTTCTCCATAATCTCACAAATGAGATCTTACATATATATCAAAAACCTAAGACCAAATGTGTAGGTCGGCTCACTAAGATTATTACAATTAAATCAATTACAAATGAATTAATATGCTATGCATCATGTCATCTCAATGCATTTACAATAATAACCAATCAATAAAACATCTTCATAATGTGTCGTGCTGATCTAGAATAGAAAACGCTTGTCGGTCCATAACCTAGACCTATTTGCCAGTAACAACAAATATGAAAAATCGATTATACAAATAACCAAATCACCAAAACCAAGTGTCCAAATGATTTCTTTGACATAACCAAGTAATCTCCAGATGATAACAGATCATCCTCAGTGTCGGTGAACAATATAACTTGTTGGTGAACCAAATACCGATGTGGTGCAGGGGCACCAAGACCAACAAAAGCAACCATACAACCATCTAAGGCTAAGAAGGAGTTTAATTCATCAATGAATGTCAACATGATCAACTATGAGTTGTTAAGGCCAATAATGGCTTTTGAAAAACAAAATTGTAAAATGTTGTCATTTTATCCTAAAAATTGTCATTTATTGTCAAAAAATGTAAATTTGGTCAAAACACCCAATAAAGGATTTAGGAAGGTTTAGGATGGTTAAATATGCCATATGGGATGCAAATCCATCATTAATAATGTTGGTTTTCAGTTTGTAATACATTTTCCAAAAGTTGAAAATTCAAATATTTGAATTTCAACGTCTATAAGGAATTAGGTGGGAAACTTAGATTAGTGGCTTTTTTATGAAAAATAAATATTGTAACCAACCAATAATTGGTTGAACAACCTTGGGAGAGTTAATTTATTTCTTTTTAATGCTTGGTACAGATAGACAAGACCTGAAGTGTACGGATTGCAAGAGAAGTTTGAATAAAATTCAATTCTCAAGCCATTTTTCTGCTATTTTATGATTTTGTGAGACTTCCTTTCCTTGGTATTTATGGCATATCATTCTTGAGTATCAACCTAGGAATATTACACATCTTTGAATTCTTTAGGGTCATTGTTCAATCAGCTTTTTTACTCTACATTCATTATTGCAACAATTTAGACTAGATTCTTAACAATTTCTGACAAGTTTCTAACCATGGAGGGTCATTCCATGAATTTTTGATTTATTTTTCTCATGTAATGATCTCTTTTTGACATGTAAATTATGATTTAACTATCATATTTGTAGATAACAGGTTTTTGATAGGGTGATCACCATTTGTTGAGTTGGAAAACCTAGTGAAGAGGCTAGGTAGGATGAAGGTTGGAGAGATCTACCCATTGGAGGGGTAAATTTTATGATTTTGATAGTTTTAAAATTCCTATATAAAGGTGTAGCAACAATCGTTTGTTTCCAGAAGTGAGTGGAAGTGGGAGATAGGAGAAACCCTTAGTTTCAAGGGTTTAAGAGAAGAATTTGGGGTTTGTGGGCTTAGAGGCCTCATACATCAAATTTGATTTCATTTTCCTTCCTTATTTTCCATATTATTTTGCTTTTTGGGGGTTATAAGTGACAGGGAGTCATATTTTCAGTACTTGCTTTGTAAAACCACCCCTTTTAGTGCTAAAAAATAGGGCATATTGTAAGGACAACATATATTTTCCAAAACAACCTATTAAACCCTTTGGATATGTTATTGAGGAGCCAAAAGGGCATCCAAATATGTATTTTATTTTTCTAGTGTTTTGTAAGTTTTTGGAGTTATCATTAAATTTCTCCCGCTACTGCACTAGTTGGGATTCTAAGCCTAGAAGGAGCAAATTTGGAGTTTGAACATTTGGGTATTGAATATAAGACTAAAACCAGTTGAATACTTTTATATTAGACCTAAGAACATATTATAAGTCATCATTTTCCTTAGGTGAATTCTTGACCCATATTTGGTCCATTTGAGCCATTTAGGGTGTTTGTAGGTTGAAGGAAATTTGCCATTTCTTACCTTAATATCATACAAAGTATTCATTACCTATTTGTGAATTGTTTCATACCACCATACCTCTGCCTAATCTGCACCATGGTGACTATGCATAAGTCACTAAACATGCCGGTGAACATAACCAAAGATCTTCAGTGCTGATAAGTGTTGACATCAATGACAAAACCAATGCAACACAACCATAATACCAATAGTCAAAGGTATTGCTCCAATCCATTTAGTGAAATATTTAGTAGAAGTCAAAATGAACTTATGTCAATTAGAGGATGAAGGATTTATCTTACCTACCAAATCAAGGCTCCATTGAGAAAATGGCCATGATCCTGCCATAGGATACAATTCTTGTGCCGGTGCATGGATGAGATTCCCATGGATCTGGCATTGTTTGCATTTCTTGGCATATGTGAATGAATATCTCTGCATAGTAGGCCAATAGTAACCAATACTAAGAAGTTTCTTATCCAATGTTAATCCACTTGAGTGTGGGCCACAAATACCTGCGTGAACTTTGTTAAGAACTTTTTCAGATTCTTGTCGTTCAAGACATCTCAATAAAGTGCTATCTAGACTTTGCCTATATAAAGTATTAGCAATAATAGTATAGAGGGATGACTGATGGATAAAATTTCTTCTCCGATTGCAAGATAGGTCAAGAGGAAGGATAGTCTCTTTTAAGTACTGATAAGTTTGGCCGTATAAGGATTGACTGATTCCCGATATATAGAAAATCATGCAAGTATGTTGGGATTGATGGTAGGGGTTAAGATATCTTCCACCAGAAATTCATAATGTTGTTGATTCTCCCGATTCTGCAAGAGAGATGCTATTGTAGCCATTGCATCTACTTCTTTATTCTCATTTCTTGGAATCTGAGTGAATGATACTTCTTCAAAGTTTCTTTATGTTAGGATTCCCAAAGACACTGAGACGGGGGGGTGAATCAGTATCTGACCAGTATAATAATTTTCTTAACTTATAACATGAAAAGAATATCAAAACTGTGTACCAATAAACCAAAAATAATGCAGTAAATAAGAATAGCAACCACAACATAAGAGACACACCATAACACAATATTTTAATGAGGAAACCCAGTGTGGGAAAAACCTTGGTGGGATTTGTGACCCACAATATTCACTTATTGGGCAATAAGAGAATATCACTGCTTACAATAGGGGCCTTCACATGCAGGAAGGCCAAGTGCCTAGAGCTCACTACTCAATTACAAGGAAGTCACACTGACTTACAAATGGATTATACAAATCCAATGTCTTGTACTGCTTCAGATCAACATCTACTATGCTAGATTCAGTACCAGTTTAAGGTCTGCTACATACATAAACCCTTAACCAATATTTGCCTTACAATTCGCATATTAAGTCTACATTAATTCTTCCATCATTCTATCTCCTAAATGATCTACAATGATCTCATACATATATGAGTCATATTACAATCCGCTAAACCGTCTTACAAAATATTTTACAATTAATTACAAAATATATTTATACAAAATTCTTGTTGGCCAGGGCACCGGTAATCTTTCTTTTGGTGTCGGTGATCTGTATGTCGATGTAGAGTCTGCCAGTGTTGGTGCCTATGTCTGCCTGCTGGTATCACATGATTGTAAGGTTGCCATCAATGACAATACCTTCAATCACCTACAATTTCTCATTGGAGTGTGTATTTGCCAACAATCTCCCCCTTTGGCATTGATGGCAACACTCATGAGAAAAATCAAAAAGTGTCCAAAAAGAATTTCTTGCCAAAACTGTGTTGTCAAAAATCCATGCTCCCCTTGAGTTGATGATGTTTTGTTCTGATCATTTTTCTCATCTCACTACTCCTCCTTTGACATCAATGACAAAGGTTGTCATTCGCTGGCAGTGGAGTGTGTTTCCTGCCTGGATCCTTGTATCCTGTGGGTTACAATCTAAAAGAGTTTTTCTAATACCAAATTTAGACTCTTAGTGAACTTTTTACTGTCTTTCAGTGCAACCTCTATCCTTTGAATAGTACCAGTGAGGTGATGCATTTGTTCCTCCGGTGTCTTCAGTCCTTGAACAAGTGCCTTAGAGATCTCTTTACTCAAAGAGATGAGGTAGTCCAATTTGGGGCTGAGTTTGCATTTAAGGTCTTTTGCCTTCCCTTTTATTTTGTCTTTTTCATTTCCAAGTTTCTCAAGTTTTTCTTCAAGAATGTGTATCTTTTGTTCTGTAACTGATAATGGTTTAAATGAACCAATGAAGTTATCAGCTATATTGTCGATCTCCTTTTGTACCTTACTTATTTCCTTGTCTATATCTGTTGTCAGAACATTTGTCGTGCATGTATCTCTATAGAGTTCCTTAAACTCTATTATTGTTTTGTTTAGTGCCAGTAAAAGGGTGTCAATGTGTCCCATGCACTTCTTTATTGTTTCATCAAAAAATTTCTCTCTCTTTATTCATTTTCTCCTTAAATGTGTCCTCATTTATTTGATCAACTGTCAAAATGTTGTCGGTGACGTATTTAGACAATGTGTCTAGTTGACCTAAAGAATCTTTATTATCCACAATGCACTTGGCTGCTATCAATTTAAGAATGGGGATTGTATCATCAATAGCCTTATAGGCTTGTGCATTACACTCTGTGATTTTCTTTATTGAGTCCAATAAGACCTCTGTTAGATTTGGAGGCTAGAATTCTGCTATAGAAGTACTAGATGTTTGTCCAATTGTTTTTACAATTTCCATGTTGCCAGTTGTAGTAATAACCTTGCTTTCCTCTTTCTTAAGAGGATCTGTTTGGGTATGCATTTCTATTAGCAAAGGTTTTGGTTTTTCAGTTTTTGCTGGTGGCACTGTCTCAGTTTGAACTTGTACATCAACCTGTTTCTATTCCAGTGCCTCGGATGGTTTCTCTGAGCTCTCAATTTCTATTTTCTCAGATGTAGTCTCTGAATGTACTTCTGGTTTCTATGTATTTGCCTCTGCACTATTCATTCCCGGTTTCTTTGATTGTTTCTCAGTAGAGTCCTTTACTGGTTTCTCTGTCTCTATGCTAACATTAATTTCCACATTTGCAGTCGGTGGCTCGGTAGCCACATCTTTCTTCTTATCCTCTGTGGTTTCTTTATTTACCACAATATTCACCTCTTGTGTATCAATATTCATGGTATACAAAATTTTAGACTTAGGATTTGTATCCTCTAGAGGAGTCTCCATACTCTTTGTAGTGGGTTGAGTGTCAACTGATTGTACCGGTGTAGTATCCGAAGGAGGTGGGGTAAGTTGTCAGTTATCTTAAGGTTTGGAGGTCCACCTGCCTTACCTTTCCCCTTATCCCTGTCTTTTTGATATACTCTGATAGTCTTGGGTCTTTTGAGTTCTTCTTGTTCCTCTTTTGCAACAAAGAATATATCCCATTGATCCATAGTCTCTTCTAAAATTTCATTCATTCTCCCTACCATCAGTGCTACATGTCGGTGACTGGTTGAGAATGTAGTTCGGTTGGCCTCACTGATTAATTGATCAATTTCTTTTGGTGAGTTCACTGTGTGAACTGCAAGTAATTTCTCAATTTTTATTTTCTTATCTAGCTCAACAATAGCTACCCTTCTAGCTTCAAGTCTTATGTAAAGATCAGTGGGTATTTCATCAACAATTTCCATAAAACATTTCTTGTAAATATCCAAGTGTAAAATTACACTATTTTCTATGCTCTCTCTATCATCAGCGGAAAGTGTATTGTATAGTTTGCTAATGTTCTTCAACTATCCATCCTTTGTTATTTCACTACAGAGCTTATCTAATGGAGCAATGTCTTGTTTTACCTTTTTCTTCTTAGGAGTCAACTTCTTTACTGGAGGCCTCACTGCTTGTTGCTTTTGTCTTGTTCTCTTGGGTGTGGGTGAGGGTGTCGGTGAGAGTTTTCTTTTCCTTTCCACCCTTTTGAATACCACTGGTATATCACTCTCAGAAGAAGTTCGAACCAGTGAAAGATGAGCTTCCGGTTGAAGTCCCTCCAACTCACTTTCTTTGATACCAATTTGTTTCAAAACATCTTCATTAATTGTCTTTGCCTGTTGGGTTCCCTTCTTCATAGTTTGTTCAACTTTCTAAACCCTTTTTCTTCATTGAATTCCATTTTCAATTGTTTTTGCATTTTCAAAGACTTTCTCAGTGAGTTCCTTGTTAGGTCCCCGAGACAACTCAGAGGGTGGGGATGAATCAGTTGTCTAAAAAATTCAAACCAAAAAACTTATTAACCAACTTAATGCTTAATATCAGTAAACCAGCTAAGTATGTCGGTAGATAGTGATAATAGTAAATTTCCATACCGGTAAGAATTAATGCATAAACACAAAGTTATCCACAACACATAACACCAATATTTGTACGTGGAAACCGTGTAAGGGGAAAAACAACGGTGGGAATCCTTACCCACAATCAGATGATACTACTGCAGATAGTTGTAGGTCCTAGAGATAATTGAGAGGGGGAGGGGGGGGTGAATCAGTTGTCAAATAAATTCAAACCAAAAACTTATTAACCAACTTAATGCTTAATACCGATAAGACAGTTAAGTATGCCACTAAACAGTGTTAACAAAAATTGCTATACTGGTAAGAATTAATGCATGAAACATAAGCACAAAGTCATCCACAACAAATGACACCAATATTTGTATGTGGAAACCTTGTAAGGGGAAAAACCACAGTGGGAAACCTTACCCACAATCAGATGATACTACTACAGATAGTAAGTGTACAAAGAGGGGTTTGCACATGCAGAAAGGCCAACAGCCTAGAGCTCACTGCTCAATCACAAATGGGAGTCACACTGACTATAGTTGGATGGTTAAATCCAATAAGAATGTACTGCACAAAATAACATCTTCATATGCTAGATTCAGTACCGATGTAATGCTGATATGCTTCTACAAAAACCTAACTTCACCTTCAAATGATGTCTTTGTGTATATCCCTGCTTGATCTCGTATATAACCTTCCTTAAATCTTTTTCGCATTCCACACTTGATCTTACAAATAAGATCTTACATTTATACCATACCCTAAGACCAATTTTAGTAGGTCATCTCTACAAGATATTACAATAAAAACAATTTAGAAACAATACAATATCTGATGCAATAACCATTTGAACATGTTGACTTAATGCATTTACAACAATAACAAATCATCTCCATAGCGTGCCATGCTAATCTGGAAAAGATAAGCCTGTCGGTGTAACCCTAGATAACCTAGACCTATTTGCCGATAAAAACAAATATGCAAATAAGAATATACCAATGATTATTACTTCAAAATAAAGTGTCCACATGATGTCTTCGACATTACCAAGTGTCTTCCATGTCATTTCAAGTACCCGTGAACATTATATCCTACCGGTTAACCATATACTAGTAACTGTTGCATAGTTTACTGTTTGACGGTGAATGTTTGCTGGATCTCCAAAGTAGGTGTATTTAGCAGGTGCTGACATCAATGACAAAACTATAACAAAATACCAACAATCTCCCCCTTTGGCATTGATGGCAACACAAGATGGAAAAACCATCAAAGTGCCAAAATAGAAATGCCAAGTACAAAAACCAACAATCTCCATTTCTCCCCCTGGGAGTAACATGCGTTTATTCAAAGATTTATTTTCAATACCAATCTCTCATACCAATCTCTCCTCAAAAAGGTAATGCATTTTTCCATATATCTCTCCCCAATGTTTTTCCCTATATCTCTTCGCCTTTGACATCAAATGTCAAAGTCACAAAAAGTCAAGTTCATACAAAATACCAACCAATCCAATATACCAACTACTCCCCCTGAGAAGTAGCTTCCTCATCAAATACCGGAATAAAAGATTTGTCCATTTAATTCTGCTGGTTGATGACAATCATCAACTGTCTAAGTCTCTACCAGTGGAGGTAAGACTCCGAGCTGATCTCTGAGATACTCAAAAGTTTCCTTAGGCAAAGGTTTTGTGAAAATATCTACAAGCTGTTCTTTAGTATTCACATAAACCAGTTTTATCTCCTTTTCTTCAACTTTTTCCCTTAGAAAATTCAGTTTGATAGAAACATGTTTTGTTTTAGAATGTAATACTGGATTCTTAGATATATCAATTGCTGCAGTGTTATCACAATATATAGTAATAGGTTCCTTGCATTTTACCTTTATGTCTTTCAACATTTGCTTAAGCCAAAGTACCTGTGTACAATTTGTTGCTGCTATAACATATTCTAATTCTGCTATTGATCAAGATGTACAACTTTGTTTCTTACTTAACCAAGAAACTAATCTCTTTCCAAGAAAGAACGCTCCTCCAGTGGTGCTTTTTCTATCATCCACATCTCCTGCCCAATTTGCATCTGTGTATGCATATAGATCAAAATTTTCATCTTTAGGATACCATAATCCAAGATTTGTTGTGCCTTGTAGGTACCGGAAAATCCTTTTTACTGTTGATTCATGATTTTCCTTAGGATTACTCTGAAATCTAGAAACTATACATACTGCATTCATAATATCAGGTCTGGTTTGTGTCAAATACAGTAAACCTCCTATCATAGATTTGTATCTAGTTCGATTAACAGGTGTAGATTCATCCCTTTGAGATAATTTGTCATTTGTAGTCATAGGTGTGCTTACCGGTTTAGAGTTCTCCATCCCAAATTTCTTAAGTAGTTCTTTCAAGTACTTAGATTGACTAAAAAATATGCCTTTATCAGTTTGTAAAATCTGCAATCCTAAAAAGAATTTTATTTCTCTGATCATAGACATTTCAAATTCATGCTGCATTTCAAGAGAAAATTCTTTGCATAACCCATCTTCTCCTCCAAAGATTATATCATCAACAAATACTTCCATAATCAAGATGTCATCATTAGTTACTTTGTAATATAAATTGCTATCTGCATTTCCTATAGTAAAACCAATCTTTAAAAGATACTTATCCAATCTTGCATACCAAGCTCTTGGAGCTTGTTTTAATCCATACAGAGCTTTCCTTAATCTACAAACCATATCATTGTCATTTGTCAAGGAAAATCCATCAGGTTGTTCAATATAGACTTCCTCTTCAAGATCTCCATTCAAAAATGCACATTTAATATCCATTTGATAAACTTTGTAATCCTTGTGAGCTGCAAAGGCCAAGAATAATCTAACTGCCTCAATTCTAGCTATCGGTGCAAAGGTTTCATTGTAATCAACTCCTTCTTTCTAAGAATATCCCTTACACACTAGCCTTTCTTTATTTTTGACAACCTTACCATCTTCATTGAGTTTGTTTCTAAATACCCATTTGGTTCCAATTACATTTTTATTTTTAGGCCGAGGAACTAGTGTCCAAGTATTATTTTTCTCAATTTGTCCTAATTCTTCTTCCATAACTTTAATCCAAAATTTCTCTTCACATGCCTCATTGATAGATAATGGTTCAATTTGAGAGATAAGACATACCTCTTCATTCGCCAATCTTCCTCTTGTCATGACTCCTTTAAATTTGCTTCCAATTATCTGATCTTCAGAATGATTCAATCTTACATACCGGGGTGTCTTAGTCTGTTGTTGTTCTTCAATTTCTGTGGAATCCTCTGATGATACCGAAGTAACTGGATCATCATTTTGTACTAGTGGATTTATTGTAGGTTCATTTGTCATAAATTCTATTACTAGTTCAAAGTCTATATACCTTGAAGTTCCTTTGAATTGTTCATCAATCTTTACATTTGTACTCTCAACAATTTTTTGTAATCTTTTATTAAAACATCTATATGCTTTACTCTTAGAAGAATAACCAAGAAATATTCCTTCATCACTTCTAGGATCAAACTTGCCAATATACTCATCTCTTCTAATATAACATTTACTTCCAAAGATTCTGAAATACTTAAGAGTAGGAGTATTACCAAACCATAGTTCATGAGGGGTCTTACCGGTTTCACCTTTGATGTGAACTTTGTTGAATGTATAGACAGCAGTGCTTACTGCCTCTCTCTAGTACACATGTGGTAGATTTGTTTCTGATAACATAATTCTTGCTGCATCCAAAATAGTTCTATTTTTCCTTTCAACAACTACATTCTGTTGTGGTGTCCGAGGTGCTGATAACTATCTTTTGATTCCATTTACTTCACAGAATGTATTAAAATCTCTAGATGTGAATTCTCCTCCTTGATCTGATCTTAAACATTTAATTTTCTTATCAGTTTCATTTTCAACCATTGCTTTGAATAGCTTGAACTTCCCAAGTGCTTCTGATTTTTCTCTGAGAAAAGTAACCCAACACATTCTAGAATAATCATCAATAATTAGCATGAAATATCTATCACCTTGTAAGCTTTTAGTTCTAGCTGGACCACATAAATCAGTGTGAATTAAATCAAGAGCATTATTGGATTTTTCTGGAATACTTTTGAAACTAGCTCTAACTTGTTTTCCAAAATGGCATTCCTTGCAAATTGTATTATGAGGTTTCACAATTTTAGGTAGATCTCTAACTGCCTTAGAAGTACTGATTTTTACCATGCAATCAAAATTTACATGACATAGTCTTTTATGCCATAGACAACTTTCATCTATATGTGCAATTAAGCATGCCTTTTCACTGTTATTCAAATGAAAGGTATTACCTCTAGTCTGATTACCGGTTGCAATTTCCAAACCAGTTCTATTCATGATTTTGCATTTTCCATTTTTAAATTGTAACTGAAAACCTTTCTCAACTAATTGACCAACACTTAAAAGATTATGTTTTAATCCTTCAACATAGTAGACATTGTCAGTGTTATGTTTACCATCAAGAGATATTGAACCCTTACCTTTGATTGAACAGGCTTTGTCATCTCCAAATCTTACTAAACCTCCATTGTATTCTTGAAAGTTCAAGAATTTACCTTTGTCTCCAGTCATGTGATGTGAACATCCTAAGTCAATAATCCATTCATCCTTTGATTCAACTTTAGCTGCTAGGGCTTGTTCTACCAATTGAGTAATAGGTACCGGTTGATCTTCTGTTATAGCAACAAAGACCCATCCGTTGTCTGCTGGATCCTCATCAGAATCATCAGTCACACCTTCATCAGCAATGTAACAAGATTTATCTTTGTTTTTCTTAAATCTATATCACTGATATTCAGGATTAGGTTTGTATGTCCTTCTAGCTTCTTCTCTTAGTCTAGCATGTCTATTAGGGCATCTTGAAGCCATATGACCAATCTTATTGTAGTTAAAACATTTAAAGGGTGCTTTACCTTCATACTTACTTCCAATTGGACCTTTTGGCATTTTTCTTGCAAATAGTGCTTCAAGTTCTTCAAGCTCTTCATTCTCCTTCCTAGTTTCTTCAAGTTCTCTTGCATAAAAGGCTCTCTAGTCTAATTTGTCAAAGGATGGAGCAGATGATGTTGATGCTTTGAAGGCCAAATCAGTTTTTATAGTAGTAACAGGACCAAATTCCTCAATTTCAAAAGCTGAAAGTTTTCCAATCAATGTATCCCTAGTTACTGATGTATTAGGCATTGTTCTCAACTCATTTATAGCAGTAACCTTCATTTTATATGCTGGTGGCAAACCTCTTAATATTTTTGAGACAATCTCATCTTCACTCAAGGTTCCTCCACAACATTTGATACCCAAAACAATTTCATTTACTCTTTCCATAAAAATAGAAATCCTTTCATCTTCTTCCATTTTCAGATGTTCATACCGGACTCGGAAGCTTTCAAGTTTTGCAATTTTGATTGTGGAATCCCCTTCATTCAGTGTTTCCAAATGATCCCAAATAGCTTTTGCAGTGGATCTATCTAATAATCCCATGATTTGTTGATCTGATAATGTGCTCAAAAGTGCTTCTCTTGCTTTGCAATCATTTTCTTCATCTTTGGCTAAAGTAGTAGGAGTAGTCTGACCAACTACAGCAGCAGTATAACCATTCTTAGTAACATCCCAGATGTCTTTACCAATGCAATTCAGAGGTGTCTCCATTCTGATTTTCCATATCCCATACTTGGTTCCATCAAGTTTAGGACTATCCTTTCTGAAATAATTAGTAGACATTGGATCTCCTCAAGTTGTTAAACTTCTGCAAAAAGAGGACTAGGCTCTGATACCAATTGTAGGTCCTGGAGACAACTGAGAGGGGGGGGTGAATCAGTTGTCAAATAAATTCAAAACAAAAAATTATTAACCAACTTAATGCTTAATACCGGTAAGACAATTAAGTATGCTGGTAAACAATGTTAACAAAAATTGCTATACCGGTAAGAATTAATGCATGAAACATAAGCACAAAGTCATCCACAACACATGACACCAATATTTGTACGTGGAAACCTTGTAAGGGGAAAAACCACGGTGGGAAACCTTACCGACAATCAGATGATACTACTACAGATAGTAAGTGTACAAAGAGGGGTCTGCACATGCAGAAAGGCCAACAACCTAGAGCTCACTACTCAATCACAAATGGGAGTCACACTGACTACAGTTGGATGGTTAAATCCAATAAGAATGTATTGCACAAAATAGCATCTTCATATGTTGGATTCAGTACAGGTGTAATGCTAATATGCTTCTACAAAAACCTAACTTCACCTTCAAATGATGTCTTCATGTATATCCCTGCTTGATCTCATATATACCCTTCCTTAAATATTTTTCGCATTCCACACTTGATCTTACAAATAAGATCTTACATTTATACCATACCCTAAGACCAATTTTAGTAGGTCATCTCTACAAGATATTACAATAAAAACATTTTACAAACAATATAATATCTGATGCAATAACCATTTGAATATGTCGGCTTAATGCATTTACAACAATAATAAATCATCTCCATAGTGTGCCATGCTGATCTGGAAAAGATAAGCCTGCCGGTGTAACCCTAGATAACCTAGACCTATTTGCCGATAAAAGCAAATATGCAAATAAGATTATACCAATGATTATTACTTCAAAATAAAGTGTCCACATGATGTCTTCAACATTACCAAGTGTCTTCCATGTCATTTCAGGTACCGGTGAACATTATATCCTGCCGGTTAACCATATACTAGTAACTGTTGCACAGTTTACTATTTGCCAGTGAATGTTTGCTGGATCTCCAAAGTAGATGTATTTAGCAGGTGTTGACATCAATGACAAAACCATACCAAAATACTAACAATAGTAAGTGTACAAAGAGGGGTCTGCACATGCAGAAAGGCCAACAACCTAGAGCTCACTACTCAATCACAAATGGGAGTCACACTGACTACAATTGGATGGTTAAATCCAATAAGAATGTACTGTACAAAATTGCATCTTCATATGCTAAATTCAGTACCGGTGTAATGCTGATATGCTTCTACAAAAACCTAACTTCACCTTCAGATGATGTCTTCATCTATGCCTCTGCTTGATCTTGCATATACCTTCACTCAAATCTTTTTCGCATTCCACACTTGATCTTACAAATAAGATCTTACATTTATACCATACCCTAAGACCAATTTTATTAGGTCGGCTCTACAAGATATTACAATAAAACATTTTACAAATAATATCCGATGCAATAACTAATTAAACATGTCAGCTTAATGCATTTACATCAATAATAAATCATCTTTATAGCGTTCCATGCTGATCTGGAAAAGATAAACCTGTCGGTGTAACCCTAGATAACCTGGACCTATTTGCCGGTAAAAGCAAATATGCAAATAAGAATATATCAATGATTAGTACTTCAAAATAAAGTGTCCACATGATGTCTTCAACATTACCAAGTGTCTTTCATGTCATTCTAGGTACCACTGAACATTATATCCTGTCGGTTGATCATATACCAGTAACTGTTGCACAGATTACTGCTTGCCAGTGAATGTTGCTAGATCTCCAAAGTAGGTGTATTTAGTAGGTGTTGACATCAATGACAAAACCATACCAAAATACCAACAATCTCCCCCTTTGGCATTGATGGCAACACAAGATGGAAAAACCATCAAAGTGCCAAAACAGAAATGCCAAATACAAAAACCAACAATTTTCATTTCTCCCCCTGGGAGTAACAATACCAATCTTTCAAAAAAACTTTCCCTTAAAATCTCTTTTTCTTTCCAAAAGGATAATGTGTTTTTCCATAGATATCTCTCCCCCTTTGACATCAAATGCCAAAGTCACAAAAGGTCAAGTTCATACAAAATACCAACCAATTCAATATACCAACTGCTCCCCCTGAGAAGTAGCTTCCTCATCAAATACCGGAATAAAAGATTTGTCCATTTAATTCTGTCGGTTGATGACAATCATCAACTATCTAAGTCACTACCGGTGGTGGTATGACTTCGAGCTGATCTCTGAGATACTCAAAAGTTTCCTTAGGCAAAGGTTTTGTGAAAATATCTGCAAGTTGTTCTTTAGTATTCACATAAACAAGTTTTATCTCTTTTTCTTCAACTTTTTCCCTTAGAAAATTTAGTTTGATAGAAACATGTTTTGTTTTAGAATGTAATACCGGATTTTTAGATATATCAATTGCTGCAATGTTGTCACAGTATATAGTAATAGGTTCCTTGCATTTTACCTTTATGTCTTTCAACATTATCTTAAGCCAAAGTACCTGTGTACAGTTTGTTGCTGTTGCAACATATTCTAATTCTACTGTTGATCAAGATGTACAACTCTGTTTCTTACTCAACCAAGAAACTAATCTTTTTCCAAGATAGAATGCTCCTCTAGTGGCTCTTTTTCTATCATCCACATCTCCTGCCCAATTCGCATCTGTATATGCACATAGATCAAAATTTTCATCTTTAGGATACCATAATCCAAGATTTGTTGTGCCCTGTAAGTACCGAAAAATCCTTTTCACTGCTGATTCATGATTTTCCTTAGGATTACTCTGAAATCTAGAAACTATACATACTGCATTCATAATATCAGGTCTGGTTTGTGTCAAATACAGTAAACCTCCTATCATAGATTTGTATCTAGTTTGATTAATAGGTGTAGATTCATCCCTTTGAGATAATTTGTCATTTGTAATCATAGGTGTGCTTACCGGTTTAGAGTTCTCCATCCCAAATTTCTTAAGTAGTTCTTTCAAGTACTTAGATTGACTAAAAAATATACCTTTATGAGTCTGTAAAATCTGCAATCCTAAAAAGAATTTTATTTCTCCAATCATAGACATTTCAAATTCTTGCTGCATTTCAAGAAAAAATTCTTTGCATAATTCATCTTCTCCTCCAAAGATTATATCATCAACAAATACTTCAATAATCAAGATGTCATCATTAGTTACTTTGTAATATAAATTGTTATTTGCATTTCCTTTAGTAAAACCAATCTTTAAAAGATACTTATCCAATCTTGCATACCAAGCTCTTGGGGCTTGTTTTAATCCATACAGAGCTTTTCTTAATCTGCAAACCATATCATTGTCATCTGTCAAAGAAAATCCATCAGGTTGTTCAATATAGACTTCCTCTTCAAGATCTCCATTCAAAAATGCACATTTAATATCCATTTGATAAACTTTGTAATCCCTGTGAGCTGCAAAGGCCAAGAATAATCTAACTGTCTCAATTCTGGCTATCGGTGCAAAGGTTTCATTGTAATCAACTCCTTCTTTCTGAGAATATCCCTTACACACTAGACTTGCTTTATTTCTGACAGCCTTACCATCTTCATTGAGTTTGTTTCTAAATACCCATTTGGTTCCAATTACATTTTTATTTTTAGGCCGGGGAACTAATGTCCAAGTATTATTTTTCTCAATTTGTCCTAATTCTTCTTCCATAGCTTTAATCCAAAATTTGTCTTCACATGCCTCATTGATAGATAATGGTTCAATTTGAGAAATAAGACATACCTCTTCATTCGCCAATCTTCCTCTTGTCATGACTCCTTTAAATTTGCTTCCAATTATCTGATCTTCAGAATGATTCAGTCTTACATACCGGGGTGTCTTAGTTTGTTGTTGTTCTTCAATTACTGTGGAATCCTCTGATGATACCGGAGTAACTGGATCATCATTCTGTACCAGTGGATTTTTTGTAGGTTCATTTGTCATAATTTCTATTTCCGGTTCAGAGTCTATATATCTTGAAGTTCCTCTGAATTGTTCATCAATCTTTACATTTGTACTCTCAACAATTTTTTGTAATCTTTTATTTAAAAATCTACATGCCTTGCTCTTAGATGAATAACCAAGAAATATTCCTTCATCACTTCTAGGATCAAACTTGCCAGTATACTCACCTCTTCTAATATAACATTTACTTCCAAAAATTCTGAAGTACTTAAGAGTAGGAATATTACCAAACCATAGTTAATGAGGGGTCTTACCAGTTTCACCTTTGATGTAAACTTTGTTGAATGTATAGAACACAGTGCTTACTACCTCTCTCCAGTACACATGTGGTAGATTTTCTTCTAATAACATACTTCTTGCTGCATCCAAGATAGTTCTATTTTTCCTTTCAACAACTCCATTATGTTGTGGTTTCCGAGGTGCTAATAACTGTCTTTTGATTTCATTCACTTCACAGAATGTATTAATATCTTTAGATGTGAATTCTCCTCCTTGATCTGATCTTAAACATTTGATTTTCTTACCAGTTTCATTTTCAACCATTGCTTTGAATAGTTTGAACTTCCCAAGTGCTTATGATTTTTCTTTGAGAAAAGTAACCCAACACATTCTAGAATAATCATCAATAATTAGCATGAAATATCTATCACCCTGTAAGCTCTTAGTTCTAGCTGGACCACATAAATCAGTGTGAATTAAATCAAGAGCATTATTGGATTTTTCTGGAATACTTTTGAAACTAGCTCTAACTTGTTTTCCAAATTGACATTCCTTGCAAACTGTATTCTGAGGTTTCACAATTTTAGGTAGATCTCTAACTGCTTTAGAAGTACTGATTTTTACCATGCAGTCAAAATTTACATGACATAGTCTTTTATGCCATAACCAACTTTCATCTATATGTGCAATTAAGCATGCCTTTTCACTGTTATTCAAATGAAAGATATTACATCTAGTCTGATTATCGGTTGCAATTTCCAAACTAGTTCTATTCATGATTTTGCATTTTCCATTTTTAAATTGTAACTGAAAACCTTTCTCAACTAATTGACCAACACTTAATGATTGTGTTTTAATCCTTCAACATAGTAGACATTGTCAGTGTTATGTTTTCCATCAAGAGATATTGAAACCATACCTTTGATTGAAAAGGCTTTGTCATCTCCAAATCTTACTAAACCTCCATTGTATTCTTGAAAGTTCAAGAATTTACCTTTGTCTCCAGTCATGTGATGTGAGCATCCTGAGTCAACAATCCATTCATCCTTTGATTCAACTTTAGCTGCTAGGGCTTGTTCTACCAGTTGAGCAATAGGTGCCGGTTGATCTTCTATTATAGCAATAAAGACCCATCCATTGTCTACTGGATCCTCATCAGAATCATTAGTCACATCTTCATCAATAATGTAACAAGATTTATCTTTGTTTTTCTTAAATCTGTATCTCTGATATTCAGGATTAGGTTTGTATGTTCTTCTAGCTTCTTCTCTTAGTCTAGCATGTCTATCAAGGCATCTTGAAGCCATATGACCAATCTTATTGCAGTTAAAACATTTAAAGGGTGCTTTACCTTCATACTTACTTCCAATTGGGCCTTTTGGCATTTTTCTTGCAAATAGTGCTTCAAGTTCTTCAAGCTCTTCATTCTCCTTCCTGGTTTCTTCAAGTTCTCTTGCATAAAAGGCTCTCCAGTTTGATATGTCAAAAGATGGAGCAGATGATGTTGATGCTTTGAAGGCCAAATAAGTTTTTATAGTAGCAACAGGACCAAATTCCTCAATTTCAAAATTTGAAAGTTTTCCAATCAATGTATCCCTAGTTACTGATGTATTAGGCATTGTTCTCAACTCATTTATAGTAGTAACCTTCATTTTATATGCCGGTGGCAAACCTCTTAAGATTTTTGAAACAATATCATCCTCACTCAAGGTTCCTCCACAACATTTGATACCCAAAACAATTTCATTTACTCTTTCCATAAAAGAAGAAATCTTTCATCTTCTTCCATTGTAAGATCTTCATACCTGACTTAGAAGCTTTCAAGTTTTGCAATTTTGACTGTGGAATCTCCTTCATTCAGTGTTTCCAAATGATCCCAAATAGCTTTAGCAGTAGATCTATCTGATAATCCCATGATTTGTTGATCTGATATTGCGCTCAAAAGTGCTTCTCTTGCTTTGCAATCATTTTCTTCATCTTTAGCTAAAGTAGTTAGAGCAGTCTGACTAGCTACAACAGCAGTATAACCATTCTTGGTAACTTCCCAGATGTCTTTACCAATGCAATTCAGATGTGTCTCCATTCTGATCTTCCATATCCCATAGTTGGTTCCATCAAGTTTAGGACTATCCTTTCTGAAATAATTAGTAGACATTGGATCTCCTCAAGTTGTTAAATTTATGCAAAAATAGGACTAGGCTCTGATACCAATTGTTAGGTCCCAGAGACAACTGAGAGGGGGGGTGAATCAGTTGTCTAATAAATTCAAACCAAAAAACTTATTAACCCACTTAATGCTTAATACCGGTAAACCAGTTAAGTATGCTGGTAGACAGTGTTAATAGTAAATTGCCATATCGGTAAGAATTAATGCATAAACACAAAGTCATCCACAACACATGACACCAATATTTGTATGTGGAAACCTTGTAAGGGGAAAAACCACGGTGGGAATCCTTACCCACAATCAGATGATACTACTTCAGATAGTAAGTGTACAAAGAGGGGTCTGCACATGCAGAAAGGCCAATAGCCTAGAGCTCACTACTCAATCACAAATGGGAGTCACACTGACTACAGTTGGATGGTTAAATCCAATAAGAATGTACTATACAAAATCACATCTTCATATGCTGAATTCAATACTGGTGTAATGTTGATATGCTTCTACAAAAACCTAACTTCACCTTCAGATAATGTCTTTGTGTATGCCTCTGCTTGATCTCGCATATACCTTCACTCAAATCTTTTTTGCATTTCACACTTGATCTTACAAATAAGATCTTACATTTATACCATACCCTAAGACCAATTTTAGTAGGTCGGCTCTACAAGATATTACAATAAAACATTTTACAAATAATATCTGATGCAATAATCGATTAAACATGTCGGCGTAATGCATTTACATCAATAATAAATCATCTTCATAGCGTGCCATGCTAATCTGGAAAAGATAATCCTACCGATGTAACCCTAGATAGCCTGGACCTATTTGCCGGTAAAAGAAAATATGCAAATAAGAATATATCAATGATTAGTACTTCAAAATAAAGTGTCCACATGATGTCTTCGACATTACCAAGTGTCTTTCATGTCATTCTAGGTACCGGTGAACATTATATCCTGTCGGTTGATCATATACCAGTAACTATTGCACAGATTACTGCTTGCCAGTGAATGTTGCTGGATCTCCTAAGTAGGTGTATTTAGTAGGTGTTGACTTCAATGACAAAACCATACCAAAATACCAACATTCCTTTGGTGCTTCAAGGAGGGCTTTTGCTTAAGTTTCTATGATGTTATCATCTGTTTCATAGCCCATTTCAGTTACCCAGATAGTCCTAGGGATAACTGCCTCCATCTAGATTTCATCTTTCTTAATTACAAAACATATTTCCTTTTGATATTTATCCACAATTGCCTATGACAGTCTTGTTCTAGTCTTCATTCGAGCTTTTAGTGCCTGAAAATGTTCATTTATGTTTTTCTCCCTGTTATCTCCCATGTTGTTTAGTGTATCCAAAAGTTGCTTACCTACCGGTATGTCAAAACCAAAATCTCTCCTACCAATACCAGGTACTTGCTTAGTAATATACAACATTAAACATACAATTAAATTTCCAAATCTAAAGGTTCCTTTCTTATCTCCCTTTATCTTTTTCAGATTGTCTATTAATTCATCTTTGAGTCATTCACACACATCTATTCTAGCATTGTTGTTAACCATATCATATGCACTTTTGATTTATAGGCTTGATACTGAGTTTAACCTATTTGCATGTGTAGCCTTGTAGCCTAAAATCATATTGAAACATTGGACATTGATATCCTTCACATCATTTACCCTTAGAGTTCTTTTGTCAAATGTTGCACCGGTTAGGTCCATTACTATGTCATTGGAGACCCTTTTAGTTCTGTCAGGCCTGCTACCAATGGAAGGTAACCCTGTTACTGCCTTTACTGCTTCTTTGGTGATCTTATGGATTGATTCCAACCAAAAGAATTCCCCATGAACTCTGCTTAGCACAATCCTTATAATATCCTTGGGAAAATCTGGGACACTAAGGATTTCAGTAAAACCTAGGGTTTCCACTATCTTATGTTCTGGTTTGATATTTCTAGATTCATCACAAATCATAGTTCGATACATGTACTTGATTTCATCATCTCCTAATTCCTCTATATGACAATGTATGTATATCCTAGGGTCTTCAGCATATACTACTCCCTTAGGAATTTGAGAAAATGCACCTATGGTATCATCTTTCTTCGCAATTTTGGGAACAAGCTTGAATACGGGTCTAGGGTGCTTGATTACTTCAATCACAGTAGGGTTTGCAATAAATTCAGGAGTGGATGAGGAATCCATAGTTATAAATACCTCAATCTGCCTTTAGGATGAGTGCTTGGATGAACTACTTCACTTCTTTGCTAAGGATGCCTTCACTCGGGAATTTTTGCGCTCTCAAAGATTTGAATGCTTGGTGAATGAAAAAGGAGCCAAAACACTTACTTTATAATGTTATTTTCTCCAACTACCACATTTAATGCTTGCTAGTTAAGTCACAACTTAACTCATCTGCCAATAAAGAAGTAATTTCAACTTCTCACCATCAATTGAGGGTATGCTAGCATGTTTTTTCAATTTGTTGCTAAACCCCCAAAGGATTTTCCTTCAATTAGATGAAGAGTCTCCTGTCGGTGGAGTGATTCTCTGTTCTACTAGTGGAGAAGTATTCCCATCAATATTCTAATCTGAATTTCTGATCCATTGTTTTGAGAATTCTTGCTTTACCTCTTCAACTTTTTCTTTGCCTTTCAAGCTAGGACCTTTGTTATTTGCCGGTGAAGTCTTGCTTCTACAAAATTTTGCAATATGTCCAATTTTGTTACAAGCATAACAAGTCACATTGTTTTTCTAAATAGCTTTCCCATATCCTATGTTGGTATGTGTTCTACATTGATTAGATAAGTGTCCAAATCTTCCACAAACATAACATCTTACATTCATTTATAGTTTTCTGAATTATGACCAATTTTGTTGCATTTAGAACATTGACCAGTGGGTGTATTAGTGTTCTGATAATTTCTAGATCTACACTGATTTTCTCTATGACCATACTTATTACAGTTAAAGCATTTCCCATTGAATTTGTAAGCATTAAACTATCTTATTGGTTTACTATGATCATGATTGTTTGCAATACCGGAGCTTTCACCAATTTCAAAGCCAAGGCCATTTGTATCACCATTAGGTTTCTGATTCTTCAACATGTCAACAAGTTCTTCTGAACTTTTCTTGAATTTCTCCTTGTGTTGATTTGCAGCAGTCAGCTCATTCTCCAACATTTCTTTTTGTCTCATGAGTTCAGTTCTATCATTTTATGTATGCATCAAATCTGTCTTCAACATATCATTTTCATGACTGAGTCTTGTGTTTTCATTTCCAGCATCATTTAGTCTTCTAGCCAGATCATCTTCATTCTTCTTTCTATCTTCAATTTCTTTATAAAATCTCATAGTCATATCTTGCATCTCATTCTTCATTGTACAACTATCTTGTCTTAGTTGGTTCACTAGATCATTAAGAGTTTCCTTTTCATCTTCATCATTCTGCATCTTTTCACAAAGTTCTCTTCTTTTATTCACTATAGTGAAATTTTCTTGAAGTCCTCGAATGATATCCTGTGCAGCCTTCAGATCATCCTCAAGTTTGATATTCTTTACTTTTTCTGCATCATAGTTTGTAAGGGTTGTTTATAATTGCTTTCTCAAATTTTCCATCTCTACCAGTATCAAGGTCTTCCTCAAGTTGTTAGGATTTTGAAAATAGAGGACCAAGCTCTGATACCAAATGTTAGGATTCCCAAAGATACTAAGAAGGGGGGGGGGGGGGGCGGGGGGGTGAATCAGTATCTGACCGATATAATAATTTTCTTAACTTATAACATGAAAAGCATATCAAAAATGTGTACCGGTAAACCAAAAATAATGCAGTAAATAAGAATAGCAACCACAACATAAGAGACACACCATAACACAATATTTTAATGAGGAAACTTGATGTGGGAAAAACCTCAGTGGGATTTTTGACCCACAATATTCACTTACTGGCCAATAAGAGAATATTACTGCTTACAATAGGGGCCTACACATGTAGGAAGGCCAAGTGCCTAGAGCTCATTGCTCAATTACAAGGAAGTCACAGTGACTTACAAATGGATTATACAAATCCAATGTCTTGTACTGCTTAAGATCAGCATCTACTATACTGGATTGAGTATCGGTTTAAGCTCTGCTACATACATATACCCTAATCCAATATATGCCTTACAATTCACATATTAGGTCTTCATTAATTCTTCCATCATTCTATCTCCTAAATGATCTACAATGATCTCATACATATATGAGTCATATTACAATCCACTAAGTCAACTTACAAAATATTTTACAATTAATTACAAAATATATTTATACAAAATTCTTGTCAGCCAGGGTGCCGGTAATATTTCTTTTGGTGCCGGTGATCTATATGCCAGTGTAGAGTCTGCAAGTGTCGGTGCCTATGTATGCCTACCAGTATCACATGATTGTAAGGTTGCCATCAATGACAGTACCTTCAATCACCTATAATTTCTCATTGGAGTGTGTATTTTTCAACACTTTAAACTCTTCTACCAACTGTTTCTAGGGCATGAGCTTGTCATCCTTAGTTTAATAATCATCATTTATTTGGTTGATGATAAGTTGTGAATCGCCATAGACATGTAATTCCTTGATATTCCATTCAATAGCCATTTTGAGACCAATAGTCAATGCTTCATATTCTGTAGTATTGTTTGTGCATGGAAACCACAGTCTATACGATTTTGGAATTGTGTGTCCCTAAGGTGTGATGAACAAAATTCCTGCGCATGATCCATATTGTGTATAAGAACTATCAAAGTACAACTCCCAAAATTTTGAACTTATTGTCAGAATGTCTACATCAAGAAATTTAATGTGCAATGGTATGTCATCTTTTAAAGGTTCTTCATCTAATTGATGAACAATGACCTATCCTTTGATAGCTTTTTGATCAACATATTCTATGTCAAAATCACTTAGTAGCATAACCCACTTTGCTATTTTGCCTATCAAAGTTGACTTGTTCAACAAATAGTTTAGTGGATCTATCTTTGCTACCAGTTTCATAGAATGAGTCAGCATATAATGTCGCAGCTTCTGAGTGGAAAATACAACTGCTAGGCATGTCTTCTCTATTGATGTATAATTCAATTCATAGCCAACAAGTATTCTATTGATGTAATACACTGCTCTTTCTTTTCCTTCTTGATAATGTTGTGGTAGGAGAGCTCCTAATGATACATTTGTCACTGAGATATAAAGTAACAATGGTTTCCCTTTGATTGGTGATACAAGTATTGGAGGATTCATAAGATATTCTTTGATTTGCATAAAAGCCTCTTCACATTTCTGATCCCATTTGAATGGAGCGTTCTTATGTAAAAGATGAGTGAATGGATGACATATGTATGCTAGTTGAGAGACAAATCTTTTGATTGATTCCAATCGTCCTTGTAAATAATGCAATTGACTTATGTTCCTAGGTAACTCCATTTCCATGATAGCTTTGAACTTTTCTGGATCTACTTCAATTCCATGAGCTGATATAATGTATCCAAGAATTTTTCTAGAGGTTACTCCAAATGCACATTTATTTGGGTTTAATCTTAACTGATATCTTTCAAGCCTATCAAAGATCTTGCCCAAGATGTTCAAATATTCTTTTCTTGTATGATATTTTGCATGTATATCATCTACATAGTATTTCATAAATGTATGCATTATATCATGGAAATTTGTTGTTAGAGCTCTTTGATAAGTTGCTCCTGCATTCTTAAGCCCAAATGGCATAATATTCTAGTAGTAAGTACCCCATGCATAGGTGAATGCTATCTTTTCTTGATCTTCAGGGGCGATTCTTATTTTATTGTATCCTGAGAATCCATCCATTAATGAAAATATCTCATGTCTTGCTGATAAGTCCACAATTATATCAATGTTGGGTAATGGGAAATCATCTTTGGGACATGGCTTGTTCAAATCTTTGAAATCAGTGAATGCTCTTATGCTTTTATCTAGCTTTAACACTGTCACAATGCTTGAAACCCATTCTAGATAAGCAACATGTCTTATGAAACCCACATCTAATAGTTTCTTTACCTCAACTTTTACAAGGAGAGCAATGTGTGGATGCATCTTCCTTAGCTTTTGTTTAACTGGTTTTTCTTTTAGATCCACATTGAGAGATGCATGATAAGATCTGGATTACATCCTGGCATGTCTGCATAGGACCAAGCAAAATTTATCTGAAGAATTCTATGTATTCTTTCCTCTCTTTATCTAATTATGATGTAGCAGAATGAAGTATCTTGGGATCCTTTGGTGTACCAATGTTTATTGCTTTTGTTGGTTCTATTAGCATAGTAGATCTCTCCTAAAAATATCTAGGGAGGATGTAAAAATTTCCATCTTTTGGCGCCTCAAAGAGGTTTTCACTGTCAGATACCTCCTTTATTTTTCCTTTTGATTGATCTAGTGTTGCCATACAATGGTTTTCAGCACTAGGTCTTTTTCCTTGTTTTATTTCAATTTTGCGACTGGAAAGTTTGGCATCCCCTTGACTGTAAGAAACGTTACTTTGTTAGTGCCAACCGGTGCTGAGAGGGGAGGGGTGTATCAACACTTTATCAGTTTTTCTCAGTTAAAATTTTTAACTTAAGTTATCACTGACTTAACATTCATCAATATAAATAACTATTGCAGAAGAATAACCATGCATGAAAAGAAACACACAGTGACACCAAGATTTATCTCTTGGAAACTCAAAAGGGAGAAAACCATGGTGTGAGTAGGAACTCACAAAATTTGTATTCTTTTGAAGTACACTTGGTGAAGAGCCATCCCTGTTAGGAGATTAAAAAGACATTGTTAGGTGCCACCCAATTAAGTGATTTTGTCTAAGTCCTGTTAGTGCCTTTACCCTGTTAAAGGTAGCCTTATCAAAAGGTCATAAAATCATCAATTAAGATGACACTCGGTTAAGGGATTTTTACAATGGGACCTATTAAAGTCCACCCTATTAAGGGATTTTAGTTGCAATGGTTAGAGAGAAACATAAAGATGATCAGCTAGAATGGATACTGATTAGCTTGATCAGATCATACTAAAGAATCACACTATGTCTATATCGATTGTGTCTATTCTGTACAACACTGATTTCTTGCATGCACCTTCAACTTTACCATCTGTCGATTTGCTAATCCTTGGATTCCACTATGTCGGTCCTCTATCGCTCAACTCTTCACTCTCTTAAACTCCCCCTGTGTACACTTTCACATTATCTTAATTCACCTTCACAACAACCATCTCAAGAATGAATTACATGAATTTATTGACCCTATAGTCTCTCGCCAACTTTTCCCTCCAAAACATCCCATTCAAAATTTTGTTATCATGGCTTAAATCACGCCCCTGAAATCATTACAGGAATCCCTGTCAATATAGTCAAACATGCCAATTATTGGTATTTTGGTATGGTTTTGTCATTGATGTCAACACCTACTAAACACTTATCAACTTTGGCACTTTGGATAATTAGCAACTTTCATCGGCAAGAAGTGACTCATGCACAATCATTGGTATCTGGTACACCAACAAGATATAATGATCACCGACATTTGGAATGATATGGAAAACACTTGGTTATGTCGAAGACATTGTGAGGACACTTTGTCTTAGAGTTTTTTTAATTGGTACATTAGCATTTGCATATTTGTTGTTACCGACAAATAGGTCCAGGTTACACCGGTAGGTTTATCTTTTCTAGATCAGCATGGCACACTATGGAGATGACTTATTATTGTTGTAAATGCATTAAGCTGACATATTGAATCGGTTATTGCATCGGGTATTAATTGATATGTAAATTAATTTTATTGTAATATCTTGTAGAGCCAACCTACTAAAATTGGTCTTAGGTTATGGTATAAATGTAAGAACTTATTTTTAAGATCAAGTGTGGAATGCGAAAAAGGATTGTGTGAAGGTATATGCAAGAATAAGTAGAGCTATACATGTAGACATCATTTGAAGATTGAAGGAGGGTTTTTGTGAAGACAATCAGAACTACACCGGTACTGAATCCAGCATATGAAGATGCTAATTTTAGCAGTATTTTCTTATTGGATTTAACCATCCAGTTGTAGTTAGTGTGACTCTCATTTTGTGATTGAGCAGTGAGCTTTAGGCGCTTGGCCTTTCTGGATGTGCAAACCCCATTTATGTACACTTAATATCTGTAGTAGTATCATCTAAATGTGGGTAAGTTTTCCCACCGTGGTTTTTTCCCTTATAGGGTTTCCACATACAAATATTGGTGTTATGTATTGTGGATGACTTTATCTTTATGTTTCATGCACTAATCCTTACTGGTATAGCAATTAACTATTAAAACTATCTACCAGCATATTGAACTGGTTTACCGATATTAAGCATTAAGTTGGTTAAGTTGTTTTTGGTTTGAATTTATTTGACAACTGATTCACCCCCCCCTCTTAGTTGTCTCCGAGACCTAACAATTGGTATCAGAGCTTAGTCCTCTTTTGCAGAAGTTTAACAACTTGAGGAGATCCAATGTCTACTAACTATTTTAGGAAGGACAGTCCTAAACTTGATGGAACCAACTATGGCATATAGAAAATTAGAATGGAGACACATCTAAATTGCATTGGAAAGGACATCTGGGATGTTACAAAGAATGGTTATACTACTCCTACTCAGAGTTAGCCCAATCCACCCAACTTGACTAAAGATGAGGAAAATGATTGCAAAGCAAGAGAAGCACTTTTGAGTCCATTATCTGATCAACAAATCATGGGACTATCAGATAGGTCTACTGCTAAATCTATTTGGGATCATTTGGAAACACTGAATGAAGGAGATTCCACAGTCAAAATTACAAAACTTGAAATCTTCCGGTCAGGTATGAACATCTGAAAATGGAAGAAGATGAAAGGAAATCTGCTTTTATGGAAAGAGTAAATGAGATTGTTTTGGGTATTAAATATTGTGGAGGAACCTTAAGTGAGGATGAAATTGTTTCAAAAGTTTTAAGAGGATTGCCACTAGCATATAAAATGAAAGTCACTACTATAAATGAGTTAAGAACAATGCCTAATACATCAATAACTAGGGATACATTGATTGGGAAACTTTCATCTTTTGAAATTGAAAAATTTGGTCTTGTTGCTACTATAAAGACTAATTTGGCCTTTAAAGCATCAACATCATCTGCTGCATAATTTGACAAATCGGATTGGAAAGCCTTTTATGCAAGAGAACTTGAAGAATTTGAAGCACTATTTGCAAGGAAAATGCCTAAAGGTCCAGTTGGAAGTAAGTATGAAGGTAAACCACCCTTTAAATGTTTCAACTGCAATAAGATTGGTCATATGGCTTCAAGATGCCTTGATAGACATGCTAGACTAAGAGAAGAAGCTAGAAGAACATACAAGCCTAACCCTGAATATCAGATATACAAATTTAAGAAGAATAAAGACAAATCTTGTTACATTACTGATGAAGGTGTGACTGATGATTCTGATGAGGATCCGACAGACAATGGATGGGTTTTTGTTTCTATAAAAGAAGATCAACTGGCACCTACTGCTCAATCGATAGAATAGGCCTTGGTAGCTAAAGTTGAAGTAAAGGATGAATGGATGATTGATTCAAGATGCTCACATCATATGATAGGAGACAAAGGTAAATTCTTGAACTTTCAAGAATACAATGGAGGCTTAGTGAGATTTGGAGATGATAAAGCTTGTTTGATCAAAGGTAAGGGTACAATATCTCTTGATGGTATGCATAACACTGACAATGTTTATTATGTTAAAGGATTAAAGCATAATCTTTTGAGTGTTGGTCAATTAGTTGAGAAAGGATTTCAGTTGCAATTCAAAAATGGAAAATGCAAAATCATGAATAAAACTAGTTTGAAAATTGCAACTGGTAATCAGACTAGAGGTAATATCTTTCATTTGAATAACAGTGAAAAGACATGCTTAATTGCACATATTGATGAAAGTTGGCTATGGCATAAGAGACTGTGTCATGTAAACTTTGATTGCATGGTGAAAATCAGTACTATTAAGGCAGTTAGAGATTTGCCTAAAATTGTCAAACCTCACAATACAGTATGTAAGGAATGTCAATTTGGAAAACAAGTTAGAGCTAGTTTCAAAAGTATTCCAGAAAAATCCAATAATGCTCGACTTAATTCACATTGATTTATGTGGTCCAACTAGAACTAAAAGCTTACAAGGTGACAGATATTTCATGCTAATCATTGATGACATTCTAGAATGTGTTGGGTTACTTTTCTCAGAGAAAAATCAAAAGCACTTGGAAAGTTCAAACTGTTCAAAGCAATGGTAGAAAATGAAATCGGTGAGAAAATCAAATGTCTAAGATCAGATCAACGAGGAGAATTTACATCTAAGGAGTTTAATACATTTTATGAAGTAAATGGAATCAGAAGACAGTTATCAGCATCTCAGACACCACAGTAGAATGGAGTTGTTGAAAGGAAAAATAGAACTATCTTGGATGCAACAAGAAGTATGTTATCAGAAGAAAACCTACCACATGTATATTGGAGAGAGGTAGTTAGTACAATAGTCTATAAATTCAACAAAGTTCACATCAAAGGTGAAACCAGTAAGACCCCTCATGAACAATGGTTTTGTATTACTCCTACTCTTAAATATTTCAAAATTTTTGGAAGTAAATGTTATATCAGAAGAGATGAGTTTATTGGTAAATTTGATCCTAGAAGTGATGAAGGAATATTTCTTGGTTATTCATCTAAAAGCAAGGCATATAGATGTTTTAACAAAAGATTGTAGAAAATTGTTGAAAGTACAAATGTAAAGATTGATGAACAATTCAGAGGAACTTCAAGGTATATAGACTCTGAACCGGGAACATAAATTTTGACAAATGAACCTGCTCTGAATCCACTAGTACAAAATGAAGATCCAGTTACCCTGGTATCATCTGAGGATTCCATAGTAATTGAGGAACAACAGCAAACACAGACACCCCGGTATGTAAGACTGAATCATTCTGAAGATCAGATAATTGGAAACAAGTTTAAAGGAGTTATGACAAGAGGAAGATTGGAAAATGAAGAGGTATGTCTTATTTCTCAAATTGAACCATCATCAGTTAATGAGGCATGTGAAGATAAATTTTGGATTAAAGCTATGGAAGAAGAATTAGAACAAATTGAGAAAAATAACACTTGGACATTAGTTCCCTGGCCTAGAGATAAAAATGTAATTGGAACCAAATGGGTATTCTAAAAAAAACATTAATGAAGATGGTAAGGTTATCAGAAATAAAGCAAGACTAGTGTGTAAGGGATATTCTCAGAAAGAAGGAATTGATTATAATGAAACCTTTGCACTGGTAGCTAGAATTGAGATAGTCAGATTATTTTTGGCTTTTGCAGCACATAAGAACTACAAAGTATATCAAATGGTTGTTAAATGTGCATTTTTGAATGGAGATATTGAAGAAGAAGTTTACATTGAACAAGGTGATGGATTTTCTTTGACAGATAACAAAGATATGGTTTGCAGGTTAAAAAAAGCTTTGTATGGATTGAAGCAAGCTCCAAGAGCTTGGTATGCAAGATTGGATAAGTATCTTTTGAAGATTGGTTTTTCTAAAGGTCATGCAGACAACAATTTATACTATGAAGTGACTAATGATGACATCCTGGTTATAGAAGTATTTTTTGATGATATAATCTTTGGAGGAGAAGACGGATTATGTAAAGAATTTTCTATTACAATGCAACAAGAATTTGAAATGTCTATGATTGGAGAAATAAATTTTTTTTTAGGATTGCAGATTTCACAGACTGATAAAGGTATATTCTTGAGTCAATCCAAGTACTTAAAAGAGTTACTAAAGAAATTTGGGATGGAGAACTCTAAACTGGTAAGTACACCTATGACCACAAATGAAAAATTATCACTAAGGGATGAATCTACACCTATTAATCCAACTAGATACAAATCTATGATAGGAGGTTTACTGTATTTGACACAAACCAGACCTGATATTATGAATGCAGTATGTATTGTTTCAAGGTTTCAAAGTAATCCTAAAGAAAATCATGAATCAACAGTAAAAAGGATTTTCCAGTACTTACAAGGTACTATAAATCTTGGATTATGGTATCCTAGAGATGAAAACTTTGAATTATGTGCATACACAGATGCAAATTGGGCAGGAGATGTGGATTATAGAAAAAGCACCACCAGGGGAGCATTCTTTCTTGGAAACAGACTAGTTACCTGGTTGAGTAAGAAACAAAGTTGTACATCTTTATCAACAGCAGAATCAGAATATGTTGCAGCAACAACTAATTGTACACAGGTACTATGGCTTAAGAAAATGTTGAAAGACATAAAGGTAAAATGCAAGGAACCTATTACTATCTATTGTGATAACACTACAGCAATTGATATATCTAAGAATCCGGTATTACATTCCAAAACCAAACATGTTTCTATCAAACTGAATTTTCTAAGGGAAATTGTTGAAGCAAAGGAAATAAAACTTGTTTATGAAAATACTAAAGAGTAGATTGTAGATATCTTTACTAAACCTCTACCTAGGGAGACTTTTGAATATCTCAGAGATTAGCTTGGGTTCATACCCCCACCGATAGAGACTTAGGAAGTTGATGATTGTCATCAATCGATAGAATTAATAGAGAAATATTTTATTCCGGCTTTGATGGAATGCTACTTCTAAGGGGGAGTAGTTGGTATACTAAATTGATTGGTATTTTGTATATGAACTTGGCTTGGTAAGAAATTTGGCATTTGATGTCAAAGGGGGAGAGATTGGTATGGAAAAACACAAGAAAAACACATGTTGCTCCTAAGGGGAGAGATTATTACTCTCTATATCTGTATTTTGATTTCGGAGATTGTTGGTTTTTGGGTATTTGGCATTTCTGTTATGGCACTTTGATGGTTTTTCCATCTTGTGTTTCCATCAATGCCAAAGGGGGAGATTGTTGGTATTTTGGTATGGTTTTGTCATTGATGTCAACACCTACTAAACACTTATCAACTCTGGCACTTTGGAGAATCAGCAACATTCACCGACAAGCAAGTGACTCATGCATAGTCACCGGTATCTAGTACACCGGCAAGATATAATGATCACCGACACTTGGAATGATATGGAAAACACTTGGTTATGTCAAAGACATTGTGTGGACACTTTGTCTTGGAGTTTTTTTTATTGGTACATTAGCATTTGCATATTTGTTGTTACCGGTAAATAGGTCCAGGTTACACCGACAGGTTTATCTTTTCCAAATCAGCATGGCACGCTATGGAGATGACTTATTAATGTTGTAAATGCATTAAGCCAACATATTGAATCAGTTATTGCATTGGGTATTAATTGATATGTAAATTAATTTTATTGTAATATCTTGTAGAGCCGACCTACTAAAATTGGTCTTAGGTTATGGTATAAATGTAAGATCTTATTTGTAAGATCAAGTGTGGAATGCGAAAAAGGATTGTGTGAAGGTATATGCGAGAATAAGAAGAGCTATACATGTAGACATCATTTGAAGATTGAAGGAGGGTTTTTGTGAAGACAATTAGAACTACATCAGTACTGAATCCAACATATGAAGATGCTAGTTTTAGCAGTACATTCTTATTGGATTTAACCATCCAATTGTAGTCAGTGTGACTCCCATTTTGTGATTGAGCAGTGAGCTCTAAACACTTGGCCTTTCTGCATGTGCAGACCCCATTTATGTATACTTACTATCTGTAGTAGTATCATCTGATTGTGGGTAAGGTTTCCCATCATGGTTTTTCCCCTTACAGGGTTTCCACATACAAATATTGGTGTTATGTGTTGTGGATGACTTTGTCTTTATATTTTATGCACTAATCCTTACCGGTATAGCAATTAACTCTTAAAATTGTCTACAGACATGTTGAACTGGTTTACCGATATTAAGCATTAAGTTGGTTAAGTTGTTTTTGGTTTGAATTTATTTGACAACTAATTCACCCCCACTCTTAGTTGTCTCTGGGATCTAACACCAATTAGTCTACCAGTTGACTGGAGAAGACCCTGGTTTAACTAAATGTTAACTAAATATTACTAGTGTGTCAATTACAAACTCCTCCAGTGTACCGATTAAAATCTGTCTAGTCAGTTTCCTCCTATATATCGGTTTGTTCTTTGCTTAACCGGTGGACCTCTTCTGTGTTGGTCTACTCACCACTACCCGGTCTACTTACTACTTGTTGGTCTACTTATTGCTTGCCGGTCTACTCACTGCTTGTTGGTCTACTTATTGCTTGTCGGTCTACTTGTTGTTTGTCGGTCTACTCACTACTCACTGCTACCCGGTCTACTTACTGCTTGCCAATCTACTTACTACCGATAGACTATGAAGACTTAAGAGATGATGCTACCAACAATGACAACCATATCATTCACCATTCATACAAAAATGCATCAGAATGCCAACAAACTCCCCCTTTGGCATTGGTGGCAAATACTACAAAATGCTACAAAATTGTGCCAGTTCTGGCCCCTGTTTCTGATCCCTGTAACTCGTAACTCACACTATACAAGAATCCAAAATTATCCCTTTTACCATCAATAGAAAAGACTATTCAAAATAATTTGTCAAAATAAAGCAAAAATCTCTTTGAAGTTTTCTTGAGCCACTTTCAAGAAATATTCCCATGAAGATTGAACATGTTTCATGGTGGTGAAGTGGCCTTGTAAGACTGCAATGAAGCCCTCCATATCATCAACTGTCTTACAATCAGGTTCATTTATTAGGTGGTCTACTTCTTTAATATTCAATTGAATGAAATTAATAATTGGTACCAAATAGAGCTGGAGCTCAAACAAACTTAGACTTCTTTTGTCTTCTTCATCTTTCAACCTTCTGATTTCATGATTTAGCATTTTGACTTTTCTAGTAAAGGTTGATGTTGAACTCGTAAGAGGATCAAAAGAGCTTATCAAATCTCAAATTTCCTTTTGAATATAATTTTTTTTGTCTTCTTAGTCTTTAATTAAGGTAGGAAAACTTGAATATTTCACCAGTAGTTGACCAACTTGCTATAGTATATTTTTAACTTCTTTTGTTCTGGTGGAGAGAGAAACTTTTCCAACTGATATTTGTTCCATTAATTTATCTCCTGATCAATAATGGGTGCAGTATCATTGATTGCAATATTCAGGATTAGGTCAGAGAGAATTGTCTTGGCAGAAGTGATAATTTTTGCCTTCTTTTTCTTTCCTCTCGATTTAGCCTTTTCAACTTGGATTCTCATTTTTTCTGAGACTTTCATCAATTGCTTGGGGGTCATTTTCTTTATATCAATGATCGAGTCTCCTTCTTCTTCCTCCTCTATTTTTTCTTCCTTTTCTATAGACTCAACTTCTGAGCTAGTTGTTGTGATGATTCTTACCTTCTTCTTCTCACTTTCATTTTCTAAATCTAACTTCCTCTTTACCCGAGGAGTGTTCATCACTGCTTTATTATCATCTTCTTTCTTCTCTTCCTCTTTTCTTTCTTCTGCTTTCTTCTCTTCCTCTTTTCCTTCCTCTTCTTTCTTCTCTTCCTCTTTCCCTTCCTCTGCTTTCTTCTCTTCCTCTTTTCCTTCCTTTGTTTCCTTCTCTTCCTCTTTTCCTTCTTCAGAGAGAATAGGAATTGGTGTCAATAAGGTTGTGTGAGGTGTATCCTCATAAGGAATGTCTTCAACTATCACTTCATCTTGACCGAGAAGCTTAGTTTGATTAGCTTCCTTCATCGGTGAAGTATGAACCGGTTGTTTGATATCCTTTGTCAGATTGGGAATGTCTGACACAACATTTCCTATGATATCCTCAACTGTGAAAGTATCAAAGTTTTTAGTGGAGTCTTTTTCCTTAGCTTTCACTTTGTCAAGGGCAGCTACATCTTGGTCCTATTTTGTTTCCTTTTCTATTTCATCTTTAGCTTCCTTCTGTTGATTCACAATTTTCTTCCATAAGGCAAAACCTTTAGCATGCACTGCTCTGACTTCACCTACTACCACTCTCCTAGTTCTATTTCTTACTCTAAAATGTTGAATGCATGCTTCAGCTACTAGTGAAGCTTGATCAAGATCAAAGTCATGTTGTACTTCCATGAGTGCTTTTATGTTGAGTTCCTTTTCAGTAGCTAGAGTTATTTTCCATCTTCCTTCAATTTGATCTTGCAAATCTGATGGGATTATGCCATATAATTCACTAGGAGTCCTACAAAACTTGTGCAAATTCCAGATCAGGGCTTCCTCAATTTTCCTTTTGTCTTCTTCATTACTGAGGGAATATCTTCTCCCAACACCAAACATACCTCCAAATTCTTTGATCCCATGCACCAACTCATCAATTGTTGGGGCTTTGTTCCTTCCACTTCTTCTAACCTCCTTTATTTCCACATCTGATAGGGTGTCAGTGATATCACCCTCTTTCTCATCCTTTTTAAGCTTTGAATCACTCTTCTTCTTTCTGGTATAAGTCACTCCTACCAGTCTATCTTTACTTAGGGGAAGATACTGTAATACCCTAAAATTGGTCACCTAAACCATGGGCCCCTAATTTCAATAACATCACCAAGGTTCTAACCAAAGGCAATTAAATAAACTTTGACAACATAATTAATTAATTCTTCAATCATTAAATGTCACATGGCAAGTGAATTATTCTATATTAATTAAATATTTATTTAATTAATTAAATCATTCCAAGACAATCATTTTAATTAATTATCCTATTTAATTTATTAAATATCCTAGCATATTTAATTAATTAATAAATTTGCCATTTAATCATAAAAAGGAATTAATTTATCACAAAAGAGGAATCAATATGCAAAGCAAGAGTTAAATTGAAAATAAAATAAAAGAATTGAATTGAAAGAGAAATCAAACTTGAGATGTTATTTATTTTTCTAAATTGAGATAACTTGAATCAGAAAAGCAATTAAAGGAATTTTAATCATTCTCTAAAATTGGAACTCAAAGCTTTTGAGAAAAGAAGTTTAGTTGCATTGAAAAGACTCTTTTCTTGAATAAATCAAATAATTGCAAAGAATTGCCTATTTTCATCTCAAGTGCATGGAATTAATTGATTTATATCTCCAATGCAAACTCAAACTTATAATTTGAATGCATTTCAATCAAACTATAGTTGGAATCTATCTGAAGGTTAACTAAACTGATTTCTCAATTATTTCAATTATCCTAAATTGTGCTTTTTCTTGATCTCTTTTGAGATTCTCTATAAATTCAGCCTTCATCTCTCATTCAAAACACCCTGGAGATTTATTGTTATTATGTAGTTTTTGCTCTGGAGTCATTGAAGATATTGTGCTTGCTTTTTGAGATTATTGTATCTTAGTTTAGCTTTTTGCATATTTAGTTCAATTATGATTGCTTGAATTCATATAGCTTACTATTCATCCATCTAGCATAATCTTGCATCTATTTAGCTTAATATCATGCTCAAATAGATTAAATCCTTCATCTTGGTGTAGTCTAGTCACTGGTATTGCTTATACAAATCTGAGAGAAAGTCTATACTCGCATCTTTTAGAAAGCAATTGGATGATTTGTTATGGTTTTATAATTCATTCTTATATCTGTCTAACCATACATGTAATGACTTAATTGAAGTGTTGTGTCTTACAACTTGCAAACTTGTTGTTCTCAAAATCTAATTCACTTTAACATCCTTATAGTGACATGATAACTCTGTATGCAGAAGATATATTAAAGAGAAGGAAACTTCTAGGACAACATATGACAAGGTTCGATTAACCTTCTACACTTCAGACTTATTCAAAGTCCAGGCGGGTATACCTTTGTGAACTAAATTCACACTTTTAAAAGATAAATCCACAGCAAACTAGTCCAAAAACCAGTGGATCTAATCACCTTAAAACTAACTGAAACAAAGGAATGAAAATTGTACTCATGTTTAGTATTGACCTACAAAATATGTAATAGAAAACCTTGATCTATACCAGTGCCTTATTCGAGGTCACAAAGTCATCTAAGTTCAAACAATACTCCCACAATCAAATATCTCCACACATCCCATTAGTTTGGCTTCTGCAGATCCCTATATATGCCTGACACACATAAGAATTTATTCATACCAAATTAAACTACGCTCATCAAGATTCAAAGTATCCCACAAGGAATTTACTAGTAGAAATGATTCCTGCATATTTAATTCCCCTCCTGAAGAGAAAAGCTAAGAAGCATATCTATTGAAAGTTGCCTTACAACCCCTATTCAAACAAAATAACCCTAGATTATTCAAAATGAAATAGCAAACACTTGCAAACATATTTGAAGACAACACAAAGTTTAAACTCAAAACCAATGGTCTGTATATTGATATTTTCTTCCAAAAAGTATTACAAAAACCTTCGAATATTCTCCATTAAAACTTGGAAAAGCCCAGATAAATTTGTGCAGCGTTTTCTTACAATTCTTTGCGATCATCTTTTTTACTACTCCTGGTATCCATTTATAACAATATGGATGCGTACAAAGCTTTGGACTTTCCTAGGAGAGTTTGTTACAATCATAACTTCTCAAGAAGAAGTTACAAAACCTTTTACAAATGTGGTTACAAGTCTCTTTCAACATCCACGACTTCTTCCTCTTGTTGTTCTGTTGTTCTCAAAATCTGATTCCCCTTCAATGCCTTAATAATATAATCTAAAATGGGTGCCGAGAAGACGTCAAGGATAAATAGATTTCAGAGACAACATATGACAAGGTTTGGTTAGACCTTCTACACTTCGGGCTCTTCCTTAAAGCCCAGGCGGGTATACCCTTTGTGAATTAACTTCACATTCTTAAGCAACAAACCCACAGCAAACCAGTCCAGAAAACCAGTGAGTTTATTCACCTTGAAAAACAACTGAAAACAAAGAATGAAACGATACTCAACTTCAGCATATTTGATCAACAAAGCATGCAATAAACAGCTTCGATTAGTACCAGTGCTTTATCCAAGGCTACAGAGTCACTCAAACTCAAATAAAACTCCTGAAATAAAATATCTCTATACTTCCCATCAACTTGGTCTCCATTTATCCCTGTAAATGCCTAGCATCAACAAGAATTTAATCACTTCAAAATATGCTATGGTCCTCAAAATTCAAAGTTTATCCTAAAGTATTTACTGGTAGAGTGGTCATGCATGTTTAATTTCCCTCCTAAAGGGAAAAGCTAGAAACACCCATACTGAGATTGCCTTACAATTCCATTCAAACAGAAAAAATCCTAGACTATTCTGAATGAAAGAATAAATACAATTAAGGACAAATTTGAAGACGACACAGAGCTTTACTCAAAACTGACGGTCTGTATATTGATATTCATTTGAAAAGGTTTTACAAAAGTCTGATTCTCTATTAAACCTTGGAAAAGCTCAGATAACATTTCTGCAGCGTTTTCTTACAAAAATTTTGTGATCCCTTTCTCTCTAGTCCTGGTATCCATTTATAACAATATGGATGCACAAAGCTTCGGACTTCTTGAAGAAAGTTTGTTACAATTACTTCAAAAATTGAAGAAGTTACAATTTCAGTTATGCGCTCTTTTCAGCTTCTTCAGCAGTCTGTTGGATGGGTTGTTCAGTTGCAACCTCTTCTGGCTCTTCAGGGACGCTCTCTAACTGCTCCGGATCTCGAGTGGAATATTTAACTCCCCACTCACTATACATCTCCTCGGTCGGCCATACAAAATTAATCACATCACTTTTAACCTTAGTCAACCCTTTCCAAGAATTCCTCAGTTTGTTGACTTCTGAGTTAAGAAAACTGTAGTGTGATTTAATTCTCTCTATTTCCTATATGGTTATAACAAAAAATGAGGTATCATCCAGATCAATAATTCCCTTGACCCTTGCTGACAATTTGGCATTTATCTCACTGAGCCATATCTGCTTATCTTTCAGCTGATCTGGATTGGCAAAAATTCCTGGGAGTAACTCACAAACCTGATCAGTGTATTCCTTTTTAAGCAATTTCACCCTTCTTTCCACATTATCCACCTCTGTCGCCAATTGCAATAAACTCTTAGTGATATCAGAAGTGGATTTGATAATAGGGTTAGCTCTTGCTTCATCACAGGAAACACACATGAACTCCAAATCCTGCTCCCTAGGCCTCCATCTGTCAAAAATGGGTGTCAATATGGCCTTATCTCTTCTCAACTCAGTCCATATCTCCATGACTTTTCCTACACTATTGTGAAGGAGTGAAGCATTTATAGTGTCTGCAAAACTGGAGACTGTGGCCTTAATCTTTTCTTCATACTTCCCTGCATAATAGGCCTGAGTTTGCTTAAGACTCTCCAATTCTTGGGGAGTTATCTCTATCATCTGAGAGCTGGAAGGTGCAGGAGATGGTGGGAGCTCAATAATGGGGCTAGTAGGTGGAGGTCTTGCAGGGGAAGAGGTGATCATTAATGTTGAAGACTCACCCTGTTGACGTTGTCCTGCTAATTGGCTCTGCAATCTGGCAATAATACTCTCCTTGCCTCTTATTTCCTCCTTGGCACTGTCATAAGCCTTCAAGACTGTTTCCAATTTGAGCTGGAGGGCTTCCTTTTTTTTAGCATCCTTCTCAGCTACTGCAACACTAAATTTGGCAGTCTCCAACACTGTGCTAGCGGCCTCTACTACCCCTGTACTCTCTACTCTCTTAACCACTAATCCACCAATGTGACTTGTCCCTGTGGTGTCTTTACCCTTCTTGTCCTCATTTCTCTTAAGGGACCACATGACTAGAGCAGCATTGTCTTTACTGAATGTAACCCCTTCCATGGGTTTGGTTTCTTTTCTCACTGCATCCAGCACCAGAGCATCAGCAATATTCCATTCTGGTAGAATGAGCACTCCAGCTTGTGCTACTAAATCTCTTCCCTGTTCAGGAGTGATGGTTTTGAATTCTTCCATCATCTCCTGTTTTATTTCTTCCTCCACTAAGGCTAGATCTTTATCAGGTTGTTCTACCTTTCTTGTTTCACATCTAGCATTATACTTATCTATATGTTGTTTCCAGATAAACTGCACAAATGCTTCAGATGTGACAAAACTATCATCCGCTAGAAAGGCACTAGTGGCCTTCTTTATCTCAGGATCCCACTCCTGGCCTTTGAGTTCAGTTGAAGTGATGTCCATTTGTGCTTCATTGGGCTCTTCTGGCATCCCTTCTTCCACTTCATCATATGTATACGCAATCTCCCCCAAGCTGCCCAACTGAGAGAGGTATTCAGTTGATGCTTGTTCATCTCCAATGTGGAGAGGGGATTGGGATGGGGAATATAAGGGTGTATCTGATTGCACCTCCTTCCCCACCCTCTGCTTCTTTGGGCTGTCTTGTATGTGAATGACTTCATGTGTTTTCCTCTTCCCTTTGGATGAAGAGGGTTCCCCTCTTGCAGACACCAACACACTGTAACCTGCTTTCTTATGCAGGGTGTAATCACCAGGAGGGATGGCTTTAATAGGAGTTGATTTCCCCAAAATCATTCTTGCTTTCTCAGGGTTGTTTTTAATTACTACTTCCCTTTTCTCCTTTATTGTCTGCATCACATCCTCAAAACAAATAATCAAAAATTTTATCTTTTCTTCCAATGGGAAGAAGCTAGACAATGGGTCATAGCTAGCATCAAATTGATGCACAAAATCCAGGGCCTTCCTGTAAGCCACCCATTTTTCCTTCCTCAACTCCTGTTCATCCAAATCAAATTCATTCCTGATGAGGTCTTCAGGAAAGTGGAATTGATGGGGCCTACCTCTACATGCTACTTTCTTCCGGAATACACCATTGTAGAAGTCCTCCGGATCAGCACATCTAGACACTGCAGTGGACAAATGGTAGGGTTTGAGGAAATCCTCAAAACATTTCCAGCCTCCCTTGGTGATTACAAATTGGTGGGCTACTGTAGCTGTAGGGAAAATAGTCCCTTTACCTCTGCCAGTTAACTCTGCCTCTTGCAAGTCACCAATTTGTCTGAGAATCTCAGCTATTCCCACTTTGAGGGGGACCTGGTATGGTAACAAAAATGGGGTGCCTCTAAAACAAAAAACCCTAAAAACTGTGGAGACTAGATACAAGTACATATCACCCCAATTATGAACTATCTTGATACTCTCTACGAATTCTTTTGGTCTTAAGAATTCCAGAAGAACCTTGGGGATTCTTGGATTGTCAGAGCAAAGGAGAGTCCTTATCTTGGATGCAAAATATTTATCAAACTTTAGAAAACTTGCATCCTCTCTATCCCATGACAATACAGTACTCCATAATTGCACCGGCATCTTTTCTCCCTCCTTTTCTTTTACCAGGTCCATTCCACTAGCGAAATAATCTCCACCTTTGAAGAGGAAGAGGTGCATCAATAGTGAATACCACCCAAATGGCCTATCCACCTTTCCATTCTTTATCCCTATCAATCCTCCATGGATAGCATCAGCAATATAGGAAGCATAATCAAATGTAATAGCAAGAGAAGGATTCAGAATTTGAACAATCATTAACAGATAATGATTTGGCATATTAGATTCAGCATCCTCTCCTAGAACTTGGCAAAGTGCCCAGTACATCCCTTTTGTCCTCGAGATAAACATACTTAGTGAAAAAGGCTCTTGTGTATTGGGCCCTACAACTGCTAACCCTCCCACTTTCAGAAAAAGTTCTTTGAGAGGCCCATTCCTGAGATGAGTCCTCTGTGCCCTGTATACCTGAGCCATTTGTGTGAAGTTTATAGGTTCCAAGAAGTTGGTAGCCTCACTAAGCCCGAACGCTGTTCTCAACTTTTCTGCATTTATCTCCACGAAGGTTTTTCCATTCACATTCCGGATACACCTGGTAACTGAATCATAATTCAATGCCATTTGGGTTAACAAATCTGTATCCATGAACACCCCTGGGACTACCAATCTCCCAACATCTAATTCCCAAATGCTATTTTGAGGAGCAGGAGAATTCCTCATTCCAAAACTGACTTTAAATAACCCCAACCCAGACAATCCCACCTGCAGGTCTCTCAACCAATTACCCTTGTCATATAATCCTTCTCCAATTTCCAGTCGGGGAGCCCTGGGTACTAACTCTTTGGCCTTAGACGCCTGGTTAGTTGACAGTGTCAACTGCTCTAAAAAGTCATCACATACACTTCTTTCTAGATAATCAACTTTACCAGAAAATTCCCTTTTAGGAGCCATTTGCAATACAACCAGATGAATATCACTTCTGAAAACACTTCTGTTATACGAGAACAATTTTACTTATTACAACTCAACAATGGCTGCAAAATAAGAAAAAACCTGATGCTTGCTTGAAGAAATTCGCTCTGCAACCAGTTTGCCTTCTCTGTATTTGTAAAAGATAACTCTGCGTTTGCCTCCTCTGCAAAAATCCTTTTAAGAGGTATCCTTACTTGGTTGTTAGAAAATCAAATGCTTGTACTCTGGGCCTTAACTGTAACATTGATTCCGCATGCTTCGGCCGTCCCTTCAAAATCGGATTCATACGAGAATTCATATTTTAGCTCCAATGGGTCGCAGTCTTTCTGCAAGTGTCTCTCTGTGAATTTCATTTTAACGGCTTTGTCCTTAGTCTAAGTCCTGTCTTTTTATTGGCTACATAATACCACGCAGCATCCGACTATTGGCTTAGAAAATCCCCTCACATTCTATTTTGATACTGGCTGAATGTCGCCCTTTATACTATGGCGGGCCCATGTCTTTCTCTTTTTGCCATGTCATCATCATGACACATGGACGGCCGATATTCATTCTCGCTATTTCGCAGCCTTAAAGGGTGAGCACTTAACCCTCGTGAAATAGCGCGGGCCGTTGGATTATCTTTCAAGTTAATCACCTTTTAATCCTTCAAACAGGTCCTCAGGAATGGTGGGCCCTCTGAGTCATCAGTGTCATCTGGCATCTAGTCATCCACTGTGCTGATTTGTCGCTCTGTCACTTGCCGGAAGAAGAACCATGGGGGCCCCACTTCAGTCTCGACAGGTCTATCTCAGAAATGGTGGGCCCACGGACACGCCATGGACACCTGGCTCTTCGTTATCTTCGAAGCTGACCTGTCGACTTTTCATTTGTCAAGCATACACTATAGGGACCCACAGCTTCCTTTTAGACCACGTGTCATCAAGACACGTGGACGGTCCAGGTTAACTTTCGCTATTTCGCAGCCTTAAAAGGTGAGCATCTTACCCTTGCGAAATAGCGCGAGCTGTTAGATCTTATCTCGACTTGCTCGGCATTTAAACCCTGTTAGAAGCTTTCAGAGGTGGTGGGCCCACGGACACGCCATGGACACCTGGCGCCCTGTCATCTTCGAAGCTGACCTGTCGACTTTTCATTCGCTGGAAGGAGCCACAGGGTCTCAATGAATTGTAAGAGCTATCCCTGCCAGGTCACCTCCACCTGTGAGCTGACTCATCTTTGGGGCCCACTTTGATCCTTAATCTTAAAATGCTGACTGTGGCGACCTGTGCCACGTGCTGCCCTCTAATACGCCAGAGAAGACCACGTAAGGGGGGCCCTACCTTCTTTGACGGTCGCAACCTTTACTTCCTCCGCATGACACATGGACGGCTGATATTCATCCTCGCTATTTCGCAGCCTTAAAGGGTGAACACTTATCCCTTGCGAAATAGCGCCAATCGTCGGATCTTTCCCCAAGTTGATCAGTGTTTACTGGGCCTGGCACTTTAGAAGGAAATAATAAAAGGCGAAATTTTTTTTTAAATAATCAACATTACCGCCTAGGTAAATAGCAAGGGGGAACACTTCTTACGACCCCGCGACCCATGACTTAAGTGAAATAAAGTAACGTCGGAATAGAAACCAGGGGACTTAATACAAAAGATAAAGCCTAAAACTTAGAAAAACCCTAAACCCTCTAGGTTTAGAACAAAGCTGAGACACCTGGGGCCACACCCTACGAATATTTTCAAAGAACCATAGCCAATTATGGGAAAAGAAACCAATTTTAAAAACAGTGATAACAGCGGCTCTGACTGAGGATGGTTGATTGCGAGATCAACACAAGAAAACTCAGAAATTCTGGAGAAACAGACCAAAACACAGACCAAAACCAGGAAAACAAGAAAGAAAACAAAATATATACAAACAAAGGACCTACTGTGCATGGAAATTAAGAGAAATAGTGCTTCAGGAATCATCCATGCACTGGAAATTCCTGCATCTCATCATTCATATTCTTCAAAAAATATGAATCCTCACCATTCAAGTCACAAATTATAAAAGGGCCAATCCAGAGTGACTCAAATTTCTTATGCTTTCCTTTATCTTGCCCTTTTGCATTCCACTAAAGAACCATGTCATCAATTTGAAACTTCCTTAACGATGTCCTTTTATCAAAAAGATACTTTGACTGTAGCTGGAGCTTTTGATTTTTCTTATGAGCAGAGGTTCTAAGCTCTTCCACCTCTACAATTTGGATCATTCTGCTTTCCATTGGTTCAGATATTTCCATGTCCTCTTCCTACAAAAACTTATACATTGGAAGAAGGTTATTTACTGGTAATCTAGCTTGGGTACCATAAACCAACTCAAAAGGTGACATTCCAATGGATTTTTTAACTATTATTCTATCCGCCCACAGAGCTAATTTCAACTTTTGATCCCAAGACCTCTTGTTTTCTTCTAAGATCTTCTTGATGATATTCAACAAGCTTTTGTTGCTAGATTCTGCTTGTCCATTCCCTTGAGGGTGATAAGGTGATGAATATGACATAAGTATACCATGACTATTGCAAAAGCCTACAAATTCTTCTGATCTGAAACACATAGCATTATCCATTACCAATTTTGCAGGTGTTCCAAATCTAGTCACAATATTATCCATCAAGAAATCAATGACAATTTTACTAGTAGCTCTTCTTGTGGGAATAGCTTCTATCCATTTGGTAAAATAATCTGTAGCCACTATAATCCACCCATGGCCCCTTCCTGACTTCTCAGCAATTTCTCCAATAAAATCAATCCCCCACTGGACAAAAGGAGCTTCTACAGAGACTGGATTTAATGGTAAGGCTCCTTCATACTTGAGCTTAGAAGAAAATCTCTGACATGAATCACATCTCCGAACATATGCATGAGTATCTTTAAACAAGGTAGGCCAATAATATCCAGCCCGTATTATCTTACCGGCAGTAGTCTTAGCAGAGTAATGTCCTCCACATACTCCATCATGCATTTCATTCAACATCTGTTTAGCTTGGAATTCATCCAAACACAGTAGTAACTCCCCATCTCTTTTTCTCCAAAAAAGATCACCCTGAATGAGGACATACTTTTGGGACTTGAGCTTCAAAGTTCTCTTCTGGTTGTGTGTCATTTCTTCTGGCAGCATATTACCTTTTAATACTTGGATTATCTCTGTGTACCATGGTTGTCTCTCAATACTAGTAACCAAAGTATCCTTAACCTCAACATTGTGTACTTCAACATTCATAAGATTTGACTCAGTCATGAGCTTAGCCAAACCTAACCCTCTCACCAGTTTAGTAATCTTTATCTCCAGATTAAATTCTTGAATTCTATTGATCCACCTACATCTCTTCCCAGTGACCTCAGATTGAGACAAAATATCTTTAACTGCAGCATGTGGAACATAGGCAGTGACATTTGCATTCACCAAATATGGCCTGAAGGCTTTAACAGCTTTAACCAAGGCGTAAGCTTGTTTCTCCATGGTTTCATATTTTAATTCTGCCGCTTGCAAAGATTTGCTATAGAAAGCTATGGGATGTTCATATCCCTCATTATCCTTTTGCAATAATACTACAGCCACTGTGTGATATGAAACAAAAGAAAATAGAGAAAAAGGCTTACCATAATCCGGGGACTTCAACACTGGTGCTTCCTGGATTGCTTTTTTAATCTCATTAAAAGCTTTTGAGGCTTCCTGATCCCAATGAAACTTTGCGTCCTTCTTGAGCAATTTGACAATAGGCTTCACTATCTCAGCGAAATTTGCAATGAATCTCCTGACAAAATTCACTTTGCCTAAAAAGGACTGAATTCCTTTCACATTCTTTGGTTCAGACACCTTGTTGATTGCTTTAATTCTCTTAGGGTCTATTCTTATTCCTTCCTTGGAGACTATGTGTCCCAATAACTTTCCTTCAGTGACCTCAAAATGACATTTCTTGGGATTTAGTGATACACCAAATTCCAAGGCTTTATCAAACACCTTCTCTAAATGTCCACAGTGATCATCAGCTTTCTTTGAGAAACAAGTTAAATCATCTTGGTAGACCACCATAATAATATTAATGAATTCCCTAAAAGCCACATCCATAGCTCTTTGAAATGTAGCCCCTGCATTTTTCAATCCAAATGGCATTCTCACATATACATAAGTTCCCCATGGGGTAGTAAAAGCTATTTTAAACTGTTCTAACTCCTTTACCAACACTTGATTATATCCTGAGAAACCATCCATCATGGATAAAAGATCACATCTTGTCACTCTTTGTAACATTGCTTCCATATTTGGGGATGAATAATTATCTTTTAAAGAGGCGACATTAAGATTTCTAAAATCAACACACAATCTGATGTCTCCATTTTTCTTTCTTACTGGGACCAGATTAGAGACCCATGAAGAATGTCTGATTGGTTTGATAATCCCCCCTTCTCTCAATTTAGTCAACTCTTGTTGCATTTTTGTTTCTAACAAGGGGTTAATAGGTCTCTGTTTCTGTCTAAAAGGCTTAGCATCTGGAAGTAAGGGAACTTCATGCTGAAAAAGATCTTGTCTATACGCCTTTAGGTCTTCATAAGACCAAGCAAAAACATGTTTATACCTTTTCAGTAAACTGATTAGGTTAGTCCTAACATGAGGAAGTAGCTTCTTTCCAATATATACCAACTTGGGGGATGATTCTGTCCCCAAGTTGACCTCCTCTAATTCTTCTAACTTGGTGGTAGATTGCTGGTGTAGATGACTGTCATTATAACTAAACATGCTTTCTAACTCCACCAACCCTTTAGGTATCTCGTTGGTTTCCAATTGGACAATATCATTTCCAAACACTGTCTCTCTGTCATCCACCACTTCCACCAATGCATTACAATCAATTTTTTGTCCATCATAATCATCAACACATTGGATGAACCTAAGAATATCTTCATCATCAGTAAAAACTTGCCAATTATATACATTATCAGGAATAGCAGGCCTAGCTTTTATTTCCATAGTGGAGATACCAGTTAGAGTTGCATCATCATTTTTTAAAGCAACATTAGCTAGGAAATCTGCCATAATATTTTTTGCTCGCTCTATCCAATTGATAGAAAAGGCATCAAAATATTCAATAATATCCCAAACAGCATGCTTATATTGCTTCAATTTATCATTCTTAGATGCATATTTAGATCTTACCTGAGAAACAACCAACTCTGAATCACCCATCACTTTTAATAATCGGATTCCATGCTTTTTTGCAACCTCAAGTCCTAATAACAGAGCTTCATACTCTGCAGTATTATTTGTGCATTGGAACGCCAATAAGAATGAATATTTAAAGGTTATACCTAATGGGGATACAAAAAGAACTCCTGCTCCAGACCCTTCTTTGGAACAAGCTCCATCAAAATACATTTGCCACAATCCATACTGCTGTGCTTGTAGCTCAACTACAATTGGGTCAGTGTTCTTCAATTGAGGTAATACTGGCTGAATTCTGAAATTATCTAAATCCACATCAATCATACAGTTAAGCATACTAGGGTCCACATTTTCAACTACCTTAGGAGCTCGTGGCTCCCTGTATAGTTTGACCTTATTGCCACCAACAGGAATAGTAGCATAAGACAAATCCAATTGAACATTTCCCCCCACTGCTGCGGCCCACTGCCTAGAAAGTAACATGCCATAGTGGGGTTTAGTATCTGTGACAATAACATCCATTTTGTAAGTAGCTTCAGGAAATGCAGCTATTTTTACTTCTACATCTTTCATTGTATCTATCACAGGTACTTCTCTATTGTCCATGGCATAACATTTCCCATACACAGTAGTCACTGACAATCCTAATTCTTTCATGACACCATAGGGCATCACATTAGCAGCTGCTCCTGAATCTATCATGCAATTTTTAATTAACCTGTTATTGACTAGCAAAGTAACATAGAAAGGGTCCACCTGAGAAGGCTCCTGAGTGATAGTGGTTCCAACATATACCTCTGGAGTTTGGAACTCTTGATCCTTCCCGATTTTATTTGAAACAGTGGGTAATACTGAATCACCATTAGATATACTAGAGAATAGAGACAAAGCTGCATCCTTGTGTTCCTTAATCTTTAGTAACTCCACTAATGGGATAGTGACCTTCATTTGAGTTAAAGCTTGGGCCATATTAAATGTGGAATAATTACACTGTTCAGTATTAGCCTTAACCTTTTCTACTTTGAATTGATTGCCCTTTTTTACTATTTCCACCTTTTGTACATCACCAGCATTTTTGGCATCTGTGGTTCTAGGGAAGTCTTTAACTTGTTCCTCCTTTCCTTGACTAGCTTTAACAGTAGCAGTAACACTGCTTGATGCCCCTTTCTTTGTGACCTCTTTTACAAACATGGAACCTGGCTCACCTTGATCAGTATCTCTCTTGGTGCTTCTCAGATTGTAGTTATGTTTAGCTTTGGCGATTGCAGCCTTAGTGAGATTTCTAACCTCTTCTTCACTAGGCCTCCTAAGATGAACTTCTTCATCTTCAATTGTTACCACATTCAATGTAGGGTGCCAGCCTAAGGCTAACTGCCCTTGCACTAACCTTTCATTATCTAGCACATCACTACATTCACTTTGCATAGATTCCTCATCACTTTCTATGATAGTTTCGAACATATTAATATCAGGCTCTATTTCTGGTCTCATGGATTCTTCCAGAGCTTGAGCCACTGCACACTGATGAGGAGAATGTGGTCCATCACAAGCAATACACCAGGGAGTATTTTCTATATTATTAACAGTTTTCCCTTTCAAAGGATCTGGTGTATCTTGGCTTTGGGCAATCTTAGGCTTCTCAACTTGGGGCTTACCATCCTTCCAATTTGTGTTGTATGGCATATCATGTAACCTAGGAGGTCTATCCTGCCAGTTGTAATGAGGTTTATCATTTTTGTTAACCTTAGCAGTCAAATCTTTCATAGCAGTAACCAGCTTCTCTATTTTATCCTCTTCTTTAACAATTTTGTTAGATTGTTGTTTGGTTTCATGCCATAATCTTCCATCTGTCCTCCTTCCTAATTTTCCAGATGCTTTTCTATTACTTTCAACATTTATGGCAATTCTAAAGGCATCCCTCAGGTTATGAGGATTTTTATCTCTCAGGATATAGGCCATCTTGGAATCAAATGCATTATAATATGTATTAAGGCACATATTGTCATCTAACCTCATTACCTGATACAATCTATGCATAGCTTTTTGGAACCTAGCATTGAAATCAGTGACTATTTCATTTTCAGATTTTCTAATATTATTGAACTCATTCAGCATGAAACTCACATTAGTCTTATCACCATACTGTTCTTGAAAGCAATTTTTGAACTCCTCCCATGAACCTATGCTAGCTACTGGAAGACCTCTGTACCAATCTCTTGCATCATCAACCAGGGATTGAACAAACAGTTTCATAATCACATCTTCATCAACTATCTCATAATCATTTATCAAATCCCCAAAAGATTTGAGGTGTTCCTCAGCACTGACTGCATTGTTCCCGGCAAATTTATGGAGTTTGTCTTTTAACTCAGTGGGAACATGATTTGGATAACCTGGGATCCCATCAAAAAACAATTGCTTATATTGTTCTAGATTAATCGGCCTTCTTTGAAAAGGGGAAACAGTATTATTATTCCCCATGATCATCTTAGCTTTTGGGATTGGGGACTGAGATGTTTGGGTGTACTGCTTATTTGAAGGTATGTGGCTTACTGAGGCAATGTTAGTGTGTACTGCTGGTTGGATATTAACCTGAGGAAGAGAGATATGTTGAGGATTAGGCTTGCAAAGATCTTCCGATGGGAATATAATAGGGGGAGCTCTTAGGTAGTTAATCTTTCTTTTAACTTCCTGATTTGCAGCTTCCAACTCAACTTTTTCCAACTCCATTTGGAGATCTTCCTTTTCCTTCCTCATCCTTTCCATCTCTTTCTCATGTGCTATGATCCTATGAGAAATCCCTTCTGCAGTTTTAGACTCTATTTCATCATCTACCCATATTTGTTTCCCTTTGTCTAAATTAACTTTAGGGGGCTGGGAATCATTGGGAATTTCTTTACTTGGCTGGGCTACTGACTTAGGAACTGGTCGAATCTTAGGGATTAAGATCTCCCTGATCACCGGGCCTTCTTGATCGCTCTTTTCTTTGTCCTTGGCAAGCACTTCAAGATCAGCTATCTGTCTAAGAAGCCTATCTCTCTCCATCATCTTGGCTTTAACTTCCTGTTCCTTATTTGCCTCCTTTTGGGCCCTCAAGGATATTAAATGATGAACTCTTCTATTTAATTCTTCAATTTCTTGAGACATCTTATCTTCATCAAGATAATTTTCTTTAGAATCCGATGCATTAATTTGATCTATATCAATCAAACTAATGTTCCCATCTATTGTCCTAGGAACAGAGTGCTTAGTCGCATTTGAGCTAGTTCTATCTTTTGCAGAAACACTAACATGTGATAAATCTCGACTTAAAATAGGCATATCATCAATATTTCCAAACAATCCTGAATGAAAACCTAAAATATCCTGATCCGAATCTCTTGAGGATGAATTCGACTTTGCATAAACAGGTCGGTCAGGCATCTTACCAGTATTGTTGTTTTTCTGCACCCATGCAGCGTTTGATGGCTCATGCATCACAGATCTCTTCTAGCCTCTTCGTGATTGCTCTGGCAGACCTTCTTGCAGGGTTTCACGAGGATGTTTCTTCATGAATGATCTTGTATGCTTATTTCCTTGCATCTTGTTTGTCTTTATTTTAGAAAGTTTATATCTCACAAGGACTGGTTCAAAAATAACAGAGTCGCCACCCACAAAACTATGGGAAATATAAACGCAAGCATTCTTACTCACAACACAACAATACCTTCCACAAGCTTGGCACAGATTCTGTGTCTATATCTTTTGTGATATCTCTCCCCAGCAGAGTCGCCACTTTTGTTGTTCTCAAAATCTGATTCCCCTTCAATGCCTTAATAATATAATCTAAAATGGGTGCCGAGAAGACGTCAAGGATAAATAGATTTTAGAGACAACATATGACAAGGTTTGGTTAGACCTTCTACACTTCGGGCTCTTCCTTAAAGCCCAGGCGGGTATACCCTTTGTGAATTAACTTCACATTCTTAAGCAACAAACCCACAGCAAACCAGTCCAGAAAACCAGTGAGTTTATTCACCTTGAAAAACAACTGAAAACAAAGAATGAAACGATACTCAACTTCAGCATATTTGATCAACAAAGCATGCAATAAACAGCTTCGATTAGTACCAGTGCTTTATCCAAGGCTACAGAGTCACTCAAACTCAAATAAAACTCCTGAAATAAAATATCTCTATACTTCCCATCAACTTGGTCTCCATTTATCCCTGTAAATGCCTAGCATCAACAAGAATTTAATCACTTCAAAATATGCTATGGTCCTCAAAATTCAAAGTTTATCCTAAAGTATTTACTGGTAGAGTGGTCATGCATGTTTAATTTCCCTCCTAAAGGGAAAAGCTAGAAACACCCATACTGAGATTGCCTTACAATTCCATTCAAACAGAAAAAATCCTAGACTATTCTGAATGAAAGAATAAATACAATTAAGGACAAATTTGAAGACGACACAGAGCTTTACTCAAAACTGACGATCTGTATATTGATATTCATTTGAAAAGGTTTTACAAAAGTCTGATTCTCCATTAAACCTTGGAAAAGCTCAGATAACATTTCTGCAGCGTTTTCTTACAAAAATTTTGTGATCCCTTTCTCTCTAGTCCTGGTATCCATTTATAACAATATGGATGCACAAAGCTTCGGACTTCTTGAAGAAAGTTTTTTACAATTACTTCAAAAATTGAAGAAGTTACAATTTCAGTTATGCGCTCTTTTCAGCTTCTTCAGCAGTCTGTTGGACGGGTTGTTCAGTTGCAACCTCTTCTGGCTCTTCAGGGACGCTCTCTAACTGCTCCGGATCTCGAGTGGAATATTTAACTCCCCACACACTATACGTCTCCTCGGTCGGCCATACAAAATTAATCACATCACTTTTAACCTTAGTCAACCCTTTCCAAGAATTCCTCAGTTTGTTGACTTCTGAGTTAAGAAAACTGTAGTGTGATTTAATTCTCTCTATTTCCTGTATGGTTATAACAAAAAATGAGGTATCATCCAGATCAATAATTCCCTTGACCCTTGCTGACAATTTGGCATTTATCTCACTGAGCCATATCTGCTTATCTTTCAGCTGATCTGGATTGGCAAAAATTCCTGGGAGTAACTCACAAACCTGATCAGTGTATTCCTTTTTAAGCAATTTAACCCTTCTTTCCACATTATCCACCTCTGTTGCCAATTGCAATAAACTCTTAGTGATATTAGAAGTGGATTTGATAATAGGGTTAGCTCTTGCTTCATCACAGGAAACACACATGAACTCCAAATCCTGCTCCCTAGGCCTCCATCTGTCAAAAATGGGTGTCAATATGGCCTTATCTCTTCTCAACTCAGTCCATATCTCCATGACTTTTCCTACACTATTGTGAAGGAGTGAAGCATTTATAGTGTCTGCAAAACTGGAGACTGTGGCCTTAATCTTTTCTTCATACTTCCCTGCATAATAGGCCTGAGTTTGCTTAAGACTCTCCAATTCTTGGGGAGTAATCTCTATCATCTGAGAGCTGGAAGGTGCAGGAGATGGTGGGAGCTCAATAATGGGGCTAGTAGGTGGAGGTCTTGCAGGGGAAGAGGTGATCATTAATGTTGAAGACTCACCCTGTTGACGTTGTCCTGCTAATTGGCTCTGCAATCTGGCAATAATACTCTCCTTGCCTCTTATTTCCTCCTTGGCACTGTCATAAGCCTTCAAGACTGTTTCCAATTTGAGCTGGAGGGCTTCCTTTTTATTAGCATCCTTCTTAGCTACTGCAACACTAAATTTGGCAGTCTCCAACACTGTGCTAGCGGCCTCTACTACCCCTGTACTCTCTACTCTCTTAACCACTAATCCACCAATGTGACTTGTCCCTGTGGTGTCTTTACCCTTCTTGTCCTCATTTCTCTTAAGGGACCACATGACTAGAGCAGCATTGTCTTTACTGAATGTAACCCCTTCCATGGGTTTGGTTTCTTTTCTCACTGCATCCAGCACCAGAGCATCAGCAATATTCCATTCTGGTAGAATGAGCACTCCAGCTTGTGCTACTAAATCTCTTCCCTGTTCAGGAGTGATGGTTTTGAATTCTTCCATCATCTCCTGTTTTATTTCTTCCTCCACTAAGGCTAGATCTTTATCAGGTTGTTCTACCTTTCTTGTTTCACATCTAGCATTATACTTATCTATATGTTGTTTCCAGATAAACTGCACAAATGCTTCAGATGTGACAAAACTATCATCCGCTAGAAAGGTACTAGTGGCCTTCTTTATCTCAGGATCCCACTCCTGGCCTTTGAGTTCAGTTGAAGTGATGTCCATTTGTGCTTCATTGGGCTCTTCTGGCATCCCTTCTTCCACTTCATCATATGTATACGCAATCTCCCCCAAGCTGCCCAACTGAGAGAGGTATTCAGTTGCTGCTTGTTCATCTCCAATGTGGAGAGGGGATTGGGATGGGGAATATAAGGGTGTATCTGATTGCACCTCCTTCCCCACCCTCTGCTTCTTTGGGCTGTCTTGTATGTGAATGACTTCATGTGTTTTCCTCTTCCCTTTGGATGAAGAGGGTTCCCCTCTTGCAGACACCAACACACTGTAACCTGCTTTCTTATGCAGGGTGTAATCACCAGGAGGGATGGCTTTAATAGGAGTTGATTTCCCCAAAATCATTCTTGCTTTCTCAGGGTTGTTTTTAATTACAACTTCCCTTTTCTCCTTTATTGTCTGCATCACATCCTCAAAACAAATAATCAAAAATTTTATCTTTTCTTCCAATGGGAAGAAGCTAGACAATGGGTCATAGCTAGCATCAAATTGATGCACAAAATCCAGGGCCTTCCTGTAAGCCACCCATTTTTCCTTCCTCAACTCCTGTTCATCCAAATCAAATTCATTCCTGATGAGGTCTTCAGGAAAGTGGAATTGATGGGGCCTACCTTTGCATGCTACTTTCTTCCGGAATACACCATTGTAGAAGTCCTCCGGATCAGCACATCTAGACACTGCAGTGGACAAATGGTAGGGTTTGAGGAAATCCTCAAAACATTTCCAGCCTCCCTTGGTGATTACAAATTGGTGGGCTACTGTAGCTGTAGGGAAAATAGTCCCTTTACCTCTGCCAGTTAACTCTGCCTCTTGCAAGTCACCAATTTGTCTGAGAATCTCAGCTATACCCACTTTGAGGGGGACCTGGTATGGTAACAAAAATGGGGTGCCTCTAAAACCAAAAACCCAAAAAACTGTGGAGACTGGATACAAGTACATATCACCCCAATTATGAACTATCTTGATACTCTCTACGAATTCTTTTGGTCTTAAGAATTCCAGAAGAACCTTGGGGATTCTTGGATTGTCAGAGCAAAGGAGAGTCCTTATCTTGGATGCAAAATATTTATCAAACTTTAGAAAACTTGCATCCTCTCTATCCCATGACAATACAGTACTTCATAATTGCACCGACATCTTTTCTCCCTCCTTTTCTTTTACCAGGTCCATTCCACTGGCAAAATAATCTCCACCTTTGAAGAGGAAGAGGTGCATCAATAGTGAATACCACCCAAATGGCCTATCCACCTTTCCATTCTTTATCCCTATCAATCCTCCATGGATAGCATCAGCAATATAGGAAGCATAATCAAATGTAATAGCAAGAGAAGGATTCAGAATTTGAACAATCATTAACAGATAATGATTTGGCATATTAGATTCAGCATCCTCTCCTAGAACTTGGCAAAGTGCCCAGTACATCCCTTTTGTCCTTGAGATAAACATACTTAGTGAAAAAGGCTCTTGTGTATTGGGCCCTACAACTGCTAACCCTCCCACTTTCAGAAAAAGTTCTTTGAGAGGCCCATTCCTGAGATGAGTCCTCTGTGCCCTGTATACCTGAGCCATTTGTGTGAAGTTTATAGGTTCCAAGAAGTTGGTAGCCTCACTAAGCCCGAACGCTATTCTCAACTCTTCTGCATTTATCTCCACGAGGGTTTTCCCATTCACATCCCGGATACACCTGGTAACTGAATCATAATTCAATGCCATTTGGGTTAACAAATCTGTATCCATGAACACCCCTGGGACTACCAATCTCCCAACATCTAATTCCCAAATGCTATTTTGAGGAGCAGGAGAATTCCTCATTCCAAAACCGACTTTAAATAACCCCAACCCAGACAATCCCACCTGTGGGTCTCTCAACCAATTACCCTTGTCATATAATCCTTCTCCAATTTTTAGTCGGGGAGCCCTGGGTACTAACTCTTTCGCCTTAGACGCCTGGTTAGTTGACAGCGTCAACTGCTCTAAAAAGTCATCACATACACTTCTTTCCAGATAATCAACTTTACCAGAAAATTCCCTTTTAGGAGCCATTTGCAATACAACCAGATGAATATCACTTCTGAAAACACTTCTGTTATACGAGAACAATTTTACTTATTACAACTCAACAATGGCTGCAAAATAAGAAAAAACCTGATGCTTGCTTGAAGAAATTCGCTTTGCAACCAGTTTGCCTTCTCTGTATTTGTAAAAGATAACTCTGCGTTTGCCTCCTCTGCAAAAATCCTTTTAAGAGGTATCCTTACTTGGTTGTTAGGAAATCAAATGCTTGTACTCTAGGCCTTAACTGTAACATTGATTCCGCATGCTTCGGCCGTCCCTTCAAAATCGGATTCATACGAGAATTCATATTTTAGCTCCAACGGGTCGCAGTCTTTCTGCAAGTGTCTCTCTGTGAATTTCATTTTGACGGCTTTGTCCTTAGTCTAAGTCCTGTCTTTTTATTGGCTACATAATACCACGCGGCATCCGACCATTGGCTTAGAAAATCCCCTCACATTCTATTTTGATACTGGTTGAATGTCGCCCTTTATACTGTGGCAGGCCCGTGTCTTTCTCTTTTTTCCATGTCATCATCATGACACGTGGACGGCCGATATTCATTCTTGCTATTTTGCAGCCTTAAAGGGTGAGCAGTTAACCCTCACGAAATAGCGCGGGCCGTTGGATTATCTTTCAAGTTAATCACCTTTTAATCCTTCGAACAGGTCCTCAGGAATGGTGGGCCCGCTGAGTCATCAGTGTTATCTGGCATCTAGTCATCCACTGTGCTGATTTGTCGCTCTGTCAGTTGCCGGAAGAAGAACCATGGGGGCCCCACTTCACTCTCGACAGGTCTATCTCAGAAATGGTGGGCCCACGGACACGCCATGGACACCTGGCTCCTCGTTATCTTCGAAGCTGACCTGTCAACTTTTCATTTGTCAAGCATACACTATAGGGACCCACAGCTTCCTTTTAGACTGCGTGTTATCAAGACACGTGGACGGTCCAGGTTAACTTTCGCTATTTTGCAGCCTTAAAAGGTGAGCATCTTACCCTTGCAAAATAGCGCGAGCCGTTAGATCTTATCTCGACTTGCTCGGCATTTAAACCCTGTTAGAAGCTTTCAGAGGTGGTGGGCCCACGGACACGCCATGGACACCTGGCGCCCTGTCATCTTCGAAGCTGACCTGTTGACTTTTCATTCGCTGGAAGGAGCCATAGGGTCTCAATGAATTGTAAGAGCTATCCCTGCCAGGTCACCTCCACCTGTGAGCTGACTCATCTTTGGGGCCCACTTTGATCCTTAATCTTAAAATGCTGACTATGGCAACCTGTGCCACGTGCTGCCCTCTAATACGCTAGAGAAGACCACGTAAGGGGGGCCCTACCTTCTTTGACGGCCGCAACCTTTACTTCCTCCACATGACACATGGACGGCTGATATTCATCCTCGCTATTTCGCAGCCTTAAAGGGTGAACACTTATCCCTTGCGAAATAGCGCCAACCGTCGGATCTTTCTCCAAGTTGATCAGTGTTTACTGGGCCTGGCACTTTAGAAGGAAATAATAAAAGGCGAAATTTTTTTTTAAATAATCAACATGACCGCCTAGGTAAATAGCAAGGGGGAACATTTCTTACGACCCCGCGACCCATGACTTAAGTGAAATAAAGTAACGTCGGAATAGAAACCAGGGGACTTAATACAAAAGATAAAGCCTAAAACTTAGAAAAACCCTAAACCCTCTAGGTTTAGAACAAAGCTGAGACACCTGGGGCCACACCCTACGAATATTTTCAAAGAACCATAGCCAATTATGGGAAAAGAACCCAATTTTAAAAACAGTGATAACATGTTCTTTTGCAACATCTTCTAATTGCTCCACATCAAGCACTGCATATTTATTTGTCAATTCCTGATACACCTCATCAGTAGGCCATGAGAAGTTAATTACTTTTTCTTTTATCTTGGCTAATCTTTTCCAAGAATTTCTCATTTTATTAACCTCTGAATTCAGGAAACCATAATGAGATTTGATTTTCTCAATCTCTTCAATTTTTTTAACAAATATGGAGGCATCCTCTGATTTGACAATTCCTTTTATCCTTAATGACAATTTGGCTTCTAATTCCTTAAGCCATATTTATTTGTCCTTTAATTGGTTTGGGCTGACAAAACCTCCTAGGAGCAATTCAAAAACCTGATCAGTGTACGCTTTCTTATACAAGTTGATCTTTCTATCTGCATTATCTACTCCTTCTGCCAACTTTACTAAATCCTTAGTCATATCATTTGTAGATTTAATGATAGGGTCAGCCCCTACCTCATCATAGGATACACAAATCAGTTCTATATCCTTCTCTTTGGGTCTCCATTTATAAAAAATAGGCATTAACACAACCTTGTCCCAATTTAGCTCATTCCACATTTCCAAGATTTTACTCATGTTATTGTACATTAGTGAAGACTCTATAGTGTCAGCAAAACTTAAAATTGTAGCCTTTACCCTCTCTTCATATTTCTTTGCATATAAGGCTTGAGCCTATTTTAAATTCTCCAACTCATAGGGAGTGATCTCGATCAACTGAGAACTAGAAGGTGCTGGAGATAGTGGGAACTCAATAATGGCGCTAGTAGGTGGAGGTCTTTCAGGAGAAGAGGAGATCATCAATGTTGAGGACTCACCTTGATGGTATTGTCCTGCCAACTGGCTTTGTAGCTTGGTGATGATGCTATCTTTACCTCTTACCTCTTACTTGGTATTGTTGTAAGCTTTTAGAACTATCTCCAACTTAACTTGGAGATTTGCCTTTTCCATAGCCTCCCTTTCTGCTACTGCAACACTAAACTTTGTAGTCTCTAGCATAGTGCTAGCAGCTTCCACTACCCCAGTGCTTTGCACTCTTTTCACTATCATTCCTCCAAGGTAACTTGACCCTGGGGTGTCCTTATTCTTCTTATTCTCATCTCTTTTAAGAGACCACATGACCAGTGCAGCATTATCTTTGCTGAAAGTGACTCCCTCCATAGGCTTGGTCTCTTTTCTTACTGCCTCTAAAACCAAGGCATCTGCTATATCCCATTTGGAGAAAATGAGTACTCCAGCCTGTGCTACCATGTCCCTTCCCTGCTCAGGAGTGATGGTCTTAAACTCATCAGCCATTTCTTGCTTTATCTCTTCCTCTACCACAGTTGGATCTCTATGGGGTTGCTCACTTTTCCTCTTTTCACACTGAGTATTAAATTTATCAATGTTCTACTTCCACACAAATTGCATGAAAGCTCCTGATGTGACAAAGTTATTATTAGCCAAGAAATCTTCACTGTCTTGCTTGATCTCAGGATCCCACTTCTGGCCTTTGAACTCATTAGTAGTGATGTTCATTTCAGCAGTAAGGGGCTCTTCTGGCATTCCCTCTTCCACTTCATCATATGTGTGCTATCTCTCCAAGGCTGCCTAACTGTAATAGTTGCTCAGTTACTGCATGTTCATCTCCTATATGAATAGGGGATTGAGATGGAGAGTACAAAGGTTCATCAAATTGTACTTCTTTTGCCACTCTTTGTTTCTTTGGGCTATCTTGAATGTCAATGACATCCTGTATCTTCCTCTTTCCTTTAGAGGTAGAGGGCTCCCCTGTTGTAGGCATCAACACACTATAGTTGGACTTCTTATGCAACATGTAATCACCAAGAGGGATTACTCTAGTAGATACAGACCTATTCAGAATCAGTCTTTCTTTCTCAGGGTTGTTCTTAATTACAACCTCCCTCTTTTCTTTCAATGTTTGCATCACATCCTCAAAGCAAAGAATCAAGAACTTTATCTTCTCCTCAAAAGGATGAAAGCTAGACAAAGGGTCATAGCTAGTGTCAAATTGGTGTACAAAGTCTAAAGCCTTTTTGTAGGCCACCCACTTTTCCTTCCTCAACTATTGTTCATCTAAATCAAACTCATTTCTAATGAGGTCTTCAGGAAATTGGAATTGGTGGGGCCTACCTCTGCATATTGCCCTCTTTCTGAACATTCCATTGAAGAAGTCTTTAGGGTCAGCACATCGGGATACTGCAATTGACAAATGATACGGTTGAAGAAAATATTCAAAACACTTCCAACCTCCTTTAATTATCACAAATTGGTGTGCTATGGTAATTGTAGGGAAAATGGTTCATTTACCTCTGCCTGTTAACTCTGCCTCTTGCACACTACCAATCTGCTTGAGGATCTCTACAATTCCCACTTTAAGAGGGACCTGATAGGGTAACAAAAATGGAGTGCCTTTGAAACCATATACTCTGAAAATTGTGGAGACAGGGTATAAGTAAATATCAACCCAATTGTGGACAATTTTAACATTCTCAGCAAACTCTTTTGGCCTAATGAATTCCAAAAGAAGATTAGGGACTCTTGGATTCTTAGAATAGATAAGAGTCCTAATCTTAGATGCAAAACACTTATCAAACTTTAAGAAGCTTGCATCTTCTCTGTCCCATGACATCACTGTACTCCATAACTGCACTGACATCTTCTCTCCATTTTTCTCTTTCACAATATCCATCCCACTTGCAAAATAATCACCACCCTTGAATAAAAACAAATGCATGAGGAGGGAGTACCACCCAAAAGGCTTATCCACTTTCCCATGCTTTATTCCTATCAATCCTTCATGGATAGCATCAGTGATAAAGGAAGCATAATCAAAGGTCATTGCCAAAGAGGGATTCAAAATTTGAGCAACCATTAGCATGTAATGAGTTGGCATATTTGCTTCAGCATCTTCTCTTAGAATTTGGCAGAGTGACCAATATAATCCTTTGGCCCTAAGGGTAAATAGATTTAAAGAAAAAGGCTCCTCAGTGTTAGGTCCTACAACTGCTAACCCACCTATCTTCACAAAGAATTCTTTAAGAGGCCCATTTCTAAGGTGGTTCCTCTGCACACTGTAAACCTGAGCTAGTGATTTAAAATTAATAGGCTCTAGAAAATTAGTAAATTCACTAAGCCCAAAAGCATTTTTGAACTCCTCATTATTTATTTCAATGAGGGTTTTCCCACTTATATCCTTGACACTTCTTGTAATTGGGTCATAGTTGTGTGCAATCTGAGTTAGGAGATCCACATCCATGAATACTCCAGGGACCACTAATTTTCCTACATCTAACTCCCAGATACTATTCTATGGGGCTGAGGAGTTTCTCATGCCAAATCCAACTTTAAATAATCCCAACCCAGACAACCCAATTTGTGGGTCTCTTAGCCAGTTACCCTTATCATATAATCCCTCTCCTATTTTTAGGTGAGGAGCTCTTGGCACAAGTTCTTTTACCTTTGTGGCCACATTAGTTGACAATGTCAACTATTCAAGGAAGTCATCATAGATAGCCCTCTCTTGGTAATTAACCTTTCCTAAGAATTCTCTCTTAGGTGCCATCTTAAAGACTATGCAAGCAATTTAATTACTAACCCCAACTATTCTGTGACAAATCAAGACCTCAATTAAAACACGCTGTTAAGTAATTGCCAAACAAGAGTATAAGAGAACCTATTTTTTGCTTGAAGAAATTTGCTCTGCGATTGAAGAAATTAGCTCTGCAACTAAATAAATTTTCTCTGAAACCGCTTCTCCTCAACTACTCTTTAGAATGATGCCTTCATTCAATTGATGCGTAATCATATACGGTAGTCGGGCTCTAAACTACGACATTGATACCACATGCTTCAATTGTCCCTTCAGAATTGAATTCATAGAAGAATTCAAAAATTTCACTCCAGTGGGTCATAACATGCCTGTGTGTTTTCCTTTTCTCTCTTTCACCATTTTGCAGAGAATAACTTTCCAGCAATTTCACCAAATGAAATCATGCCAACCGTCCGATCAGATGAGACTTGATCAGCCTTTACACTGCCTTAACCTCTTTGCTTTTGCATCGGGCCCTACCTCTTTTTGGCATTTCACAAGCTTTATCCTGCGAGCACTTTCCTTTCACAAAGCTACGCCAAGCGTTAGATGGAACTCTAACTACCTGACCTTTAACCCCTACCGGGACTGTTAACTTTTTCACTAACCGCGCCTCATCTTGATGGCTAACAATTTTTTGCTATTTTGCAGGAGATAATCTGCTTGCATCTTTAGGCCATGAAATAGTGAGAAGTGTTGGATCTATCTTGAGATGACCATCTTTTAAGTGAGACCTTTATTGCTTACCCCACTTATTCACCGATTAACAAATGGCACATGGCATTCGGCCATTAGCTCTGGGAAACTCTTTGGGTTTAGTTTAGAGTCAACCACATGTCACTATTTGCTACATAACTGCCAGTTACACCTTGGTGGGTCCTGAATCACCTTCTGAAACTACGTGTCAAATGACACATCACCATCAAGCTTTACAAGAAGTGATAGCTGTCGCTCCACGTCATGCCGAGAAGAATCTCTTTTTCTCTTCTGCCATTTCATAGGCCTTAACATTCATTTGATTTGCTGCCATGAAACAACAAGAACCCTTGGATCAAAATAGAGTTAATCCTTTTTTACCTTTATGCTTTATCTTCTCTTCAGGCCCACCTTTTCCTTTCACCATTTCACGGGCTTTAAAATGCAAGCATCTTACCCTCATGAATACACGTGGACTGTTAGATTATATCAAACTTGTTCGATGCTTAACAACCTACTCGAATCCGACAAATGTGGGTTTTCTAACTCAGCATTATCCACCTGGTGTCTAGTCATTCCCGAACTGACATGTCAACTTTCTACTGGCTGAGAAGAAACATCGAGATCCACCTTTTCCTTACTACCTATATCTGCCAGGTCATTTCTTATCCTACAGCATGACTCATCTTCTTGGACCCACCTTTTAGTCCTTAAATCTGATTTGCTAACCACTTTGATTTTCGGCCACGTGCCATTATCTTACTCGCCATCTCAACTAGCTGGACTGCTTGCTCGGAACGCCATGTCATTTCGCCATTTCATGAAAGCTATCTTTCAAGCATCTTCCTCCTATGAAACTATGCTAGCCGTCAGATCTTTGAGAACTTGCGCATCTGTTATGCTTCTATTAAACCTCCCTTTTCCTGGGCCAAAAAACCTTTCGCTGTTTCGCAGAGCATAACATATGAGCATCTATGAGTCATGAAACAACATGAACTGTTGATTTCTCTTGAACTTGATCACCTTTTAGCCATGGAAAAGTCTTCACCACTGGGTCCTGTAAAACCTTTTCATCATTTCACGAAAGGTAACTCACTCACTTATTTCGGCTGTGAATCAATGTCAGCCATTAGATCTTGAGCGAGATGGAGTTTCGTTAAACCGGACCAAATGCACACATTTGAACATGCTTTTCCCTTTTGCTATTTCACATAGCTTAACACACCCACAACTTCACTTAATGAAATGGTAAAAGCCATAGATTCATCTGGAAGTTGTGCAACACTTACTGGACCTGACAACATTAGAAGGAAAAAGGCATTAGGCGTAAAATTTTACAATTATTTAATGACCGCCTAGGTAAATAACAAGGGGGACACTTCACACGACCCCAAGACCCATTACTTAAGTGAATAAAGTAATGCAGGAATAGAAACCAGAGGGTTTTGATCAGACATTTGAGCAATTAAAACCAAAAACCCTAAACCCTTAAAGACTTAACACATATTTGAAGCAATTGATAGTGTGCCTAACAAAAAAACCCAAAAACTTAGCCAATTATGGGAAAAGAGAAATCCATTTCTAAAATATTGATAACAACGGCTCTGACTGGGGATGGTTGATTGCAAGGTAAACACAAGAAACTCAGAAAACTCTGGAGAACAGACCAAAACATAGACCCAAACAAAAACAACAGGAAACAAACAAAATATATACAAACAAAGGACCTACTATGCATGGACCTCAAGAGAAATAATGTTTCAGGAATTTTCCATGCACTAGAAATTCATGTACTTCATCATTCATATTTTTCACAAAATAAGAATCTTTTCCATTTAGATCATAGACCACAAAAGGGCCAATCCATAATGATTCAAATTTCTTGTGCTTTCCCTTGTCCTATCCTCTTGCATTCCACTGAAGAACAATATCATCAATTTGAAATTTCCTTAATGATGTCCTTTTATCAAAAAGGTACTTGGACTGCAGTTGAATCTTCAGATTTCTCTTATGAGCTAGAGCTTTGATCTCTTCCATTTCGACCATTTGGATCATTCGGTCCTCCATAGGCTCTGATAAATCCATGTCCTCAACTTGCAAGAACCTTTACACTGGAAGAAGATTGTTTACAAGCACTCTGGCTAGTGTACCATATACCAATTCAAATGGTGACACCCCAATGGCCTTCTTGATAGTTATTCTATCTGCCCACAAAGCTAGTTTCAACTTTTGATCCCATGACCTCTTGTTTTCTTCTAAGATTTTCTCAATAATATTCAAGAGGCTTTTATTGCTGGATTCTGCTTGCCCATTTCCTTGAGGATGATAAGATGAAGAGTAAGACATGATTATCCCATGACTAGTACAAAAATTGACAAACTCTTCTGACCTAAAACTCATAGCATTGTCCATTACTAATTTCACAGGAACTCCAAATCTAGTTATGATACAATCCATCAAGAAATCAATAACAATTTTACTTGTAGCTCTTCTGGTGGGAATGGCTTCAGTCCATTCAGTAAAATAATCAGTGGCTACTATGATCCATCTATGACCTCTTCCTGATCTCTCAACAATCTCTCCAATAAAGTCTATCCCCCATTGGACAAAAGGTGCTTCCACTGTAACTGGGTTCAAGGGCAGAGCTCCTTCATATTTTAGTTTGGATGAAAACCTTTGACATGGATCACATCTCCTGACATATTCATGAGCATCCTTGAAAAGGGTAGGCCAATAATACCCAACTCAGACTATCCTCCTAGCAGTTGTCTTAGCAGAATAATGACCTCCGCATATTCCATCATGCATTTCAATCAGCATTTTCTTTTCTTGGAATTCATCTAAACACATGAGTAACCTTCCATCTCTATTTCTCCAAAACAAGTCACCTTGAATGAGAACATACTTCTGAGACTTCAATTTTAGAGTTCTTCTCTAATTATGTGGCGTTCCTTCTAAAAATGTAGCATCTCTTAAAAATTGAACTATCTCTGAATACCAAGGTTGCCTTTCAATACTAGTGACTGAAGTACTTTTGATTTCAACATTATTTATCTCAACATTCAAAAGATTAGATTCAGTCATGAGCTTGGCCAGACCTAAACCTCTCACCAATTTGGTGATCTTTATTTCCAAGTCAAATTCTTGGATTCTATTGATCCATCTGCACGTTTTTCCTGTAACCTCAGACTGGGATAGGATATCTTTAACTGTAGCATGTGGGACATAAGCAGTGATTTTTGCATTTACCAAGTATGGCCTGAAAGCCTTAACAACTTTAACTAAAGCATAAGCCTGTTTCTCCATGGTTTCATACTTTAATTCTACTTCTTGCAAAGACTTGCTATAGAAAGCTATGGGATGTTCATATCCCTCATTATCCTTTTGTAACAGCACTGCAGCTACTGTATGGTATGAAGCAAAAGAGAACAGGGAGAAGGGCTTACTGTAATTAGGAGATTTCAGCACTGGTGCTTCCTAAATGGCCTTTTTAATTTCAGCAAAAGCCTTAGAGGCTTCTTGATCCCAACAAAACTTGGTATCCTTGAGCAACTTGACAATGGGTTTCACTATCTCTGCAAAGTTTTCAATGAATCTTCTAACAAAATTTACTTTGCCTAAAAAGGATTGAATATCTTTAACATTCTTCGGTTTAGACACTTTGTTTATTGCTTCTATTCTTTTAGGGTCAATTCTTACCCCTTCCTTGGAAACAGTATGCCCCAATAATTTTCCTTTAGTGACCCAAAAATGACATTTCTTCGGATTTAATGACACACCAAATTCCAAAGCTTTATTGAACACCTTTTCCAAATGTCCACAGTGATCATCAGCCCCTTTGGAGAAGCAAGTTAGATCATCTTGATAAACCACCATGATGATATTAATGAATTCTTTGAAGGCTACATCCATGGCTCTCTGAAATGTAGCTCCAACATTTTTCAATCCGAATGGCATTCTTACATAGACATATGTTCCCCATGGAGTAGTGAAAGTAGTTTTAAACTGTTTAGATTCTCTCACTAACAATTGATTGTATCCTAAAAAACCATCCATCATGGACAAAAGATCACAGCCTATTACTCTCTACACCATAGCCTCCATATTTGGGGAAGAGTAGTTATCTTTTAAAGAAGCAACATTCAAATTTCTAAAATCCACACACAATCTAATGTCCCTATTTTTCTTTCTTACTGGGAATAGATTGGAGACCCATGAGGAATGTCTTATAGGTTTGATAATCCCCCCTTCTCTTAACTTAGTCAACTCTTGTTGCATCTTAGTTTCTAACAGGGGGTTAATAGGTCTCTGCTTCTGCTTGAAAGGCTTAGCATCTGGAAGTAAAGGAACTTCATGCTGAAAAAGGTCTTGTCTATACGCCTTTAGGTCTTCATAAGACCAAGAAAAAACATGTCTATATCTTTTCAATAAATTAATAAGATTAGTTCTGACATGAGGGGGTAATTTCTTCCCAATGTATACTAACTTAGGGGATGATTCAGTCTCCAAGTTTACCTCCTCCAATTCTTCCAACTTGGTGGTAGACTGCTGATGTAAGTGACTGTCATTATAACTAAACATGCTCTCTAGTTCTACTAACCCTTTAGGTATCTCATTTGTTTCTAACTGAACCAAGTCATTTCGAAACACTGTTTCCTTATCGTCAACCACCTCCACCAGTGCATTGCAATCAATCTTCTGTCCATCATAATCATCAACACATTGGATGAACCTAAGAATATCTTCATCATCAGCAAAAACTTGCCAATTATACACATTATTAGGGATGGTAGGCCTAGATTTTATTTCCACAGTGGAGATGTTGGTTAGTGTTGCATCATCATTTTTCAATGCAACATTAGCTAGAAAATCTGCCATAATATTTTTTGATCGCTCTATCCAATTAATAGAAAACACACTAAAATGCTCAATGACATCCCAAACTGTATGTTTATATCTCTTTAATCTATCATTTTTGGATGCATATTTACATCTTACCTAAGAGACAACCAATTCTGAATCCCCTAACACTGTCAACAGCTGGATTCCATGCCTTTTTGCAACCTCCAGCCCCAATAACAGGGCTTCATACTCTGCAGTATTATTTGTGCACTGGAAAGCCAATAAGAAGGAATACTTAAAAGTTATACCTAATGGGGATACAAAAAGATCCCCTGCTCCAGATCCTTCTTTGGAGCAAGCTCCATCAAAATACATCTACCATAAACCATACTATTGTGATTCTAATTCGACCACAATGGGGTCAACATTCTTTAGCTGAGGTAAAACTGGTTGTAACCTGAAATTATCAAGATCCACATCAATCATACAATTGAGCATACTGGGGTCTACATTTTCAATTACCCTAGGAGCACGTGGTTCTCTATACAACTTGACCTGATTCCCATTTATTGGAATGGTGGCATAAGATAAATCCAGTTGGACATTTCCTCCTACTACTGCTGCCCACTGCCTGGACAACAACATACCATAATGGGGTTTAGTGTCAGTAACAATAACGTCCATTTTATAAGTTGTCTCAGGGAATGCTGCTATTTTTACTTCAACATCTCTCATTGTACCTATCACAGGTACTTCCCTATTATCCATAGCATAGCATTTTCCATATACAGTGGTTACTGACAATCCTAGTTCTTTCATGACACCATAGGGCATCACATTAGCAGTAGCTCCTGAATCTATCATGCAATTTTTTATCAACCGGTTATTTACCAACAAAGTAACATAGAAAGGATCTACTTGTGAAGGCTCTTGAGTGATAGTGGTTCCAACATAAACCTCTGGGGTTTGGAGTTCCTAATCCTTTCCAATTGTAGCTAAACTGGTGGGTAGGATTGTGTCACTATCAGATATATTAGAAAACAAAGACAAAGTTGCATCCCTATGCTCTTTTATTTTTAGTAATTCTACTAATGGGACAGTGACCTTCATTTGTGTAAGAGCTTGAGCCATGTCAAATGTGGAACTACTGCTTAAATCAGTATTAGCTCTAACTCTTTCTGCCTTAAGATGACTTGCCCTTTTTGTTGTGGCAACTCCTTGTATATCATTGGTATTTTTATCATCTGTACTCTCAGGTACATCTTTAACCTATTCCTTCTTTTCTTGACCAATTTTAGGGAAAGTAGTAGCACTACTTGTTGCCCCCTTTTGAGTAATCTCTTTTATGAACATGGAACCAGGTTCACCCTGATCAGTGTCCTTCTTTGGTGCTCCTTAAGTTATAATGGTGTTTTGCTTTAGCAATAGCAGCTTTGGTGAGACTTTTAACTTCTTCCTCACTAGGCCTTCTAAGATGAACTTCTTCATCTTCAATTGTTACCACATTCAAGGTAGGATGCCAATCCAGAGTTAGTTGTCCTTGAACAAACCTTTCGTTATCCAACACATCATTGTATTCACTTTGTATGGATTCCTCATCACTTTCTATAATAGTCTCAAACATGTTAATGTCAGCCTCAACTTCTTGTCTCATGGATTCTTCAAGAGCTTGAGCTACTGCACACTGATGAGGAGAATGTGGCCCATCACAAGCAATACACCAAGGAGTATTTTCTATATTATGGACATTTTTCCCTTTTAAGGGATCTAGAGTGCCTTGATTTTGAGCAATTTTAGGCTTCTCATTCTAGGGTTTGCCATCTTTCCAGTTGGTATTATAAGGCATGTCATGCAGTCTAGGGGGTCTATCTTGCCAGTTATAATGGGGCTTGTCATTTTTGTTTACCTTGGCAGTCAGATCCTTCATAGCAATGACCAACTTTTCTATCTTGTCTTCCTCCTTAGCAGCTTTGCTAGGTTGATGTTTTGTTTCTTGCCATAACCTACCATCTATTCTCCTTCCTAACTTCCCAGATGCTTTTCTGTTGCTTTCCACATTAATGGCAATCCTAAATGCATCCCTCAAGTTATGTGGATTTTTATCCCTCAAGATATAGGCCATCTTAGAATCAAATGCATTATAGTAGGTGTTCAAACACATGTTATCATCTAACCTCATCACCTGATATAATCTATGCATGGCCTTTTGAAATCTGGCATTGAAATTGGTGACCATTTCATTATCAGATTTTCTGATGTTATTAAATTCATTGAGCATGAAGCTCACATTTGTTTTATCACCGTATTGTTCTTGAAAACAATTCTTAAAGTCCTCCCATGACCCAATGCTATTAACTGGAAGATCTTTGTACCAATCTCTTGCATCATCAACCAGGGACTGAACAAACAATTTCATTATGACATCTTCATCCCCTATCTCATAATCATTTATTAGGTCCCCAAAAGATTTTAAATGTTCTTCAACACTAATTGCATTGTTTCCAGCAAACTTATGGAGTCTGTCCCTTAACTCAGTGGGAACATGGTTGGGATATCCTAGGATCCCATCAAAGAACAATTGTCTATACTGCTCCAAATTGATAGGTCTCCTTTGAAAAGGGTTAGCAACATTATTTTTTCCCATGTTCATTCTGACTTTTGGAATTGGGGACTGAGATATTTGGCTATGCTAATTGTTCATAGGGATTTGACTAACTATTGCTATATTAGTAGGCATAGTAGGCTGAATTTTAACCGGGGGAAGGGAAATTTGTTGAGGATCAGGCTTACTAAGACCTTCTGATGGGAAAATAATAGGGGGAGCTTTTAAGTAGCTAATTTTTCTTTTCACTTCCTGATTAGCTGCTTCCAACTCAACTTTCTCTAGTTCTATTTGGAGATCCTCTTTTTCCTTCCTCATTCTTTCCATCTCTCTCTCATGTGCTGATAGCCTATGAGAAATCTCTTATGTATTTTTAGATCTAGTTCCATCATCCACCCATTTTTGCTTTCCTTTATCAACGTTATTCCTAGGAGGCTATAAATCATTAAGTATTTCCCTGTTTGGCTGGACTGTTAACCTATATGCTAGCTTGGCCTTGGGGATCAGAATTTCTCTAATCATAGGGCTTTCCTCATCACTCTTTTCTTTTTCCTTGGCCAATACTTCAAGATCAGCTATCTATCTAAGAAGCATATCTCTCTCCATTAGCTTTTCTTTAACCTCCTTCTCCTTATTTGCTTCCTTTTGGGCTCTTAAGGAGATTAAGTGGTGAACCCTCCTATTTAAATCTTCTATTTCCTGTGACACTTTATCGTCATCAGGGAAATTCTCCTCAGAGTTAGATATATTGACTTGATCTATATCAATCAAGCTAATATTTCCATCAATTGTTCTAGGAATAGAATGTCTGATTGCATTTGAACTAGTCCTATCTCTTGCAGACACACTAACATGAGATATATCTTGATTTAAAGCATGAGCATTATCTATATTTCCAAACAATCCAGAATGGAAACCTAATATATCATGTTCAAAATCTCTAGAAGAAGAATTAGACTTTGCATAAACAGGTCGATCAGGTATCTTACCGGTATTATTATTCTTTTGCACCCAAGTAGCATTTGATGGTTCGTGAAACACTGACCTCTTCTGACCTCTTCGTGACTATTCTGGCAAACCTTCTTGCAAAGTTTCACAAGGATGCTCCTTCATGAATGATCTGGTGTTTTTTCCTCCTTGCATTATGCTTGTCTTCCTTTTAGAATTCTATGTATTTCATAAGGACTGGTTCCAAGATAACAGAGTCGCCACCCACAAGACTATGGGAAATATGAAAACAAGTTTTAAAAGAAATGTCGCAATTCTTCAGACCAAAATTATGTACCAAGAAAACAAAGGGAACATTCAAAAAGAGACTTCCAAACACTACTGCAATTTGCCTAAAACACCAATCTATTCAACAAACACACAATGATTTTCTTTATAAATTTTAGGTACAAATCTGCGTTTGGATTTTCACTATGACTCTCCCCAGCAAAGTCACCACTTTTGTTGTTCTCAAAATCTGATTCACTTTAACATCCTTATAGTGACATGATAACTTTGTATGCAGAAGAGATATTAAAGAGAAGGAAACTTCCAGGACAACATATGACAAGGTTTGATTAACCTTCTACACTTTGGACTTATTCAAAGTCTAGGCGGGTATACCTTTGTGAACTAAATTCACACTTTTAAAAGATAAATCCACAACAAACCAGTCCAAAAACTAGTGGATCTAATCACCTTAAAACTAATTAAAACAAAGGAATGAAAATTGCACTCATGTTCAGTATTGACCTACAAAATATGTAATAGACAACCTTGATCTATACCAGTGCCTTATCCGAGGTCATAGAGTCATCTAAGTTCAAACAATACTCCCACAATCAAATAGCTCCACACATCCCATTAGTTTGGCTTCTGCAGATCCCTATATATGCCTAACACACATAAGAATTTATTCATACCAAATTAAACTACGCTCATCAAGATTCAAAGTATCCCACAAGGAATTTATTGGTAGAAATGATTCCTACATATTTAATTCCCCTCTTGAAGAGAAAAGCTAAGAAGCATATCTACTGAAAGTTGCCTTACAACCCCTATTCAAACGAAATAACCCTAGATTGTTCAGAATGAAATAGTAAACACTTGCAAACATATTTGAAGACAACACAAAGTTTAAACTCAAAACCAATGGTCTGTATATTGATATTTTCTTCCAAAAAGTATTACAAAAACCTTTGAATATTCTCCATTAAAACTTGGAAAAGCCCAGATAAATTTCTGCAGTGTTTTCTTACAATTCTTTGTGATCATCTTCTTTACTAGCCTTGGTATCAATTTATAACAATATGGATGCGTACAAAGCTTCGGACTTTCCTAGGAGAGTTTGTTACAATCATTACTTCTCAAGAAGAAGTTACAAAACCTTTTACAAATGCAGTTACAAGTCTCTTTCAACATTTGTGGCTTCTTCCTCTTGTTGTTCTGTTGCAACATCTTCTAACTGCTCCACATCAAGCACTGCATATTTATTTGTCCATTCCTGATACACCTCATCATCAGGCCATGAGAAGTTAATTACTTTTGCTTTTTTCTTGGCTAATCTTTTCCAAGAACTTCTTTTATTAACCTTTGAATTCAGGAAACCATAGCGAGATTTGATTTTCTCAATCTTTTCAATTGTTTTAACAATTATGGAGGCATCCTCTAATTTGACAATTCCTTTTATCCTTAATGACAATTTGGCTTCTAATTCCTTAAGCCATATTTGTTTTTCCTTTAATTGGTTTGGGCTGACAAAACCTCTTGGTAGCAATTCAAAAACCTGATCAGTGTACTCTTTCTTGTACAAGTTGATCTTTCTGTCTGCATTATCTACTCCTTCTACCAACTTTACTAAATCCTTAGTCATATCATTTGTAGATTTAATGATAGGGTCAACCCCTGCCTCATCATAGGATACACAAATTAGTTCTATATCCTACTCTCTAGGTCTCCATTTATCAAAAATAGGTGTTAACACAGCCTTGTCCCCATTTAGCTCATTCCACATTTCCAAGATTTTACTCATGTTATTGTACATTAGTGAAGACCCTATAGTGTCAGCAAAACTTAAAATTGTAGCCTTTACCCTCTCTTCATATTTCTTTGCATATAAGGCTTGAGCTTGTTTTAAATTCTCCAACTCATGGGGAGTGATCTCGATCAATTGAGAACTAGAAGGTGCTGGAGATGGTGGGAACTCAATAATGGGGCTAGTACGTGGAGGTCTTGTAGGAGAAGAGGAGATCATCAATGTTGAGGACTCACCTTGATGGTATTGTCTTGCCAACTGGCTTTGTAGCTTGGCGATGATGCTATCTCTTCCTTGGCATTGTTGTAAGCTCTTAGAACTATCTCCAACTTAACTTGGAGATCTGCCTTTTCATTAGCCTCCCTTTCTACTACTGCAACACTAAACTTTGCAGTCTCTAGCATAGTGCTAGCAGCTTCCACTACCCCAGTGCTCTGCACTCTTTTCACTATCATTCCTCCAAGGTAACTTGACCCTATGGTGTCCAGATTCCTCTTATTTTCATCTCTTTTAAGAGACTACATGACCAATGTAGCATTATCTTTGCTTAAAGTGACTCCCTCCATAGGTTTGGTCTCTTTTCTTACTACCTCTAAAACCAAGGCATCTGCTATATCCCGTTCGGGGAGAATGAGTACCCCAGCCTGTGCTACCATGTCCCTTCCCTGCTCAGGAGTGATGGTCTTAAACTCATCAGCCATTTCTTGCTTTATCTCTTCCTCTACCACAGTTGGATCTCTATGGGGCTGCTCACTTTTCCTCTTTTCACACCTAGCATTAAATTCATCAATGTTCTGCTTCCACACAAATTGCATGAAAGCTCCTGATGTGACAAAGTTATTATCAGCTAAGAAATATTCACTTAGGGACTCTTGGATTCTCAGAACAGATAAGAGTCCTAATCTTAGATCCAAAATAGTTATCAAACTTTAAGAAGCTTGCATCTTCTCTATCCCATGACAACACTATACTCCATAACTGCACTGGCATCTTCTCTCCATTTTTCTCTTTCACAATATCCATCCCACTTGCAAAATAATCACCACCCTTGAATAAAAACAAATGCATGAGGAGGGAGTACCACCCAAAAGGCCTATCCACTTTCCCATTCTTTATTCCTATCAATCCTTCATGGATAGCATCAGTGATAAAGGAAGCATAATCAAAGGTCACTGCCAAAGAGGGATTCAAAATTTGAGCAACCATTAGCATGTAATGAGTTGGCATATTTGCTTCTGCATCTTCTCCTAGAATTTGGCAGAGTGACCAATATAATCCTTTGGCCCTAAGGGTAAATAGATTTAAAGAAAAAGGCTCCCCAGTGTTAGGTCCTACAATCATTAACCCGCCTATCTTCACAAAGAATTCTTTAAGAGGCCCATTTCTAAGGTGGTTCCTCTGCACACTGTAAACCTGAGCTAGTGATTTAAAATTAATAGGCTCTAGAAAATTAGTAAATTCACTAAGCCCAAAAGCATTTCTGAACTCCTCATTATTTATTTCAATGAGGGTTTTCCCACTTATATCCTTGACATTTCTTGTAATTGGGTCATAGTTGTGTGCAATCTAAGTTAGGAGATCCACATCCATGAATACTCCAGGGGCCACTAATTTGCCTACATCCAACTCCCAGATATTGTTCTGTGGGGCTGAGGAGTTTCTCATGCCAAATCCAACTTTAAATAATCCCAACCCAGACAACCCAATTTGTGGGTCTCTTAGCCAGTTACCCTTATCATATAATCCCTCTCCTATTTTTAGGCGAGGAGCTCTTGGCACAAGTTCTTTTACCTTTGCGGCCACATTAGTTGACAATGTCAATTGTTCAAGGAAGTCATCACAGATAGCCCTCTCTTGGTAATTAACCTTTCCTGATAATTCTCTCTTAGGTGCCATCTTAAAGACTATGCAAGCAATTTAATTACTAACCCCAACTGTTTGGTGACAAATCAAGACCTCAATTAAAACACACTATTAAGTAATTGTCAAACAAGAGTATAAGAGAACCTATTTTTTGCTTGAAGAAATTTGCTTTGTAACTGACGAAATTAGCTCTGCAATTGAAGAAATTTGCTCTGCAACCACTTCTCTGCAACTACTCTTTAGAATGATTCCTTCATTCAATTGATGTGAAATCATATACAGTAGTCTGGCTCTTAACTGCGACATTGATACCGCATGCTTCGACCGTCCCTTTAGAATTGAATTCATAGAAGAATTTAAAAATTTCACTCCAATGGGTCATAACATGCCTGTGTGTTTTCCTTTTTGCTCTTTCACCATTTCACAGAGCATAACTTTCTAGCAATTTTGCCAAACAAAATCATGCTAGCCGTCCAATCAGATGAGACTTGATCATCCTTTACACTGCCTTAACCTCTTTGCTTTTGCATCGGTCCCTACCTCTTTTCGCCATTTCACAAGGTTTATCCCATGAGCACTTTCCTTTAGCAAAGCTATGCCAAGTGTTAGATGGAACTCTAACTGCCCGGCCTTTAACCCCTACCAAGACTATCATCTTTTTCATTAACCGTGCCTCATCTTGATGGCTAGTAGTTTTTCGCTATTTTGCAGGAGTTAATCTACTTGCATCTTCGGGCCACAAAACAACAAGAAGCATTGGATCAATCTTGAGATGCCCATCTTTTAAGTGAGACCTTTATTGCTTACCCCACTTATTCACCGGTTAACAAATGACACATGGCATTCAGCCATTAGCTCTGGGAAACTCTTTGGTTTTAGTTCAGAGTCAACCACGTGTCACTATTTGCTACATAACCGCCGGTTACACTTTGGCGGGTCCTGAATCACCTTTTGAAACTACGTGTCAAATGACACATCACCATCAAGCTTTACAAGAAGTGATAGTTGTCGCTCCAATTCATGCCGAGAAGAATCTTTTTTTCTCTTTCACCATTTCGCAGGCCTTAACATTCATTTGATTTGCAGCCATGAAAAGACGAGAACCCTTGGATCAAAACAGAGTTAATCCTTTTTTACCTTTTTGCTTTATCTTCTCTTTAGGCCCACCTTTTCCTTTTGCCATTTCATGGGCTTTAAAATGCAAGCATCTTACCCTCGCGAACACATGCAAACCATTAGATTATATCAAACTTGTTCGATGCTTAACAACCTACTCGAATCCGACAGACATGGGTTTTCTGACTCAACATTATCCACCTGGTGTCTAGTCATTCCTGAATTGACGTGTTAACTTTCTACTCGCTGAGAAGAAACATCAGGATCCACCTTTTCCTTACCACCTATATCTGCCAGGTCATTTCTTATCCCCCAGCATGACTCATCTTCTTGGACCCACCTTTTAGTCCTTAAATCTGATTCGTTGACCACTTTGATTTTTGACCATGTGCCATTATCTTACTCACCATCTCAAGGAGCTGGACTTCTTGCTCAGAACACCATGTCATTTCATTGTTTTGCGAAGGCTATCTTTCGAGCATCTTCCTCCTGGAAAACTATGCTAGCCATCAGATCTTTGAGAACCTATGCATCTGTTATGCTTCTATTAAACCTCCCTTTTCTCGGGCCAAAAAACCTTTCGATGTTTCATAGAGCGTAAGATATGAGCATCTATCAGTCATGAAACAATGCAAACCATTGATTTCTCTTGGACTTGATCACCTTTTAGCCATGGAAAAGTCTTCACCACCGGGTCCCGCCAAGCCTTTTTGCCATTTCACAAAAGGTAATTCACTCGCTTATTTTGGCTACGAATCAATGCCAACCGTTATATCTTGGGCGAGATGGAGTTTCGTTAAACCAAACGAAATGCACACATTTGAACATGGTTTTTCCTTTCACTATTTTGCATAGCTTAACACACCTACAACTTTGCTTAATGAAATGGTGAAAGCCGTAGATTCATCTAGAAGTTGCACAACACTTACTGGACCCAACAACATTAGAAGGAAAAAGGCATTAGGCATAAAATTTTACAATTATTTAACGACCGCCTAGGTAAATAACAAGGGGGACACTTCACACGACCCCAAGATCCATTACTTAAGTGAATAAAGTAATGTAGGAATAGAAACCAGAGGTTTTTGATCAGACATTTGAGCGATTAAAACCAAAAACCCTAAACCCTTAAAGACAACACAAATTTGAAGCAATTGATAGCGTGCCTGACAAAAAACCCAAAAACTTAGCCAATTATGGGAAAAGAGAAACCCATTTCTAAAAAACTGATAACAAGATTTATTCCACTTTTTCATACACACATTTCTAGTGCCCACCATGGGGCAAAAGACTACATCTTTCGGCCTCTACGACTAATTTTTTTCTTATTTTTCAGATTTTGATTTTTTTCAGATTTTCATCCATACAGTTCTGATTAATTAAGAAAAATGGGTTTTCACGACCTGAAACCTTTAACATAGGAAATTAAGATATGTCATCAAAGAGTCCAGAGCATATAAACCACTTACAAAAGGATTGGCAAAAAAGCCAACAAACCAAAAAGACAGCAAAAGATAGAAACAACAAAGAAACTAGGAAGGCACTACACAGTTATAGTCTTCAAGAAGGTCCTCCGCCATTTTCACCAACTGGTCATAGGTGCCCACAACAGCTTTAAGATCATCCAAGTCCTTATTAGGCTTCTTTTCTTTATTTTTTCCTCTAGTTCTTGTTCTGGGTCCTTGAGCATCTCCTATGCCTTTAGTGTCAGGGTCAAGATCCAAGGTATCCTTCTCCTCATCCAGTTTGCTGATGAGAGTTTTAGTATTGCCAGCAGAAACCTTTAGGATGTTTAAAATTTTATCTACAATACTCTTGAGGCAATCCTCAATTTTTCTGAATTTACTGACAGTGCCCAATATAGTTTGATCCATAGCATCAGCAATAATTTTCCTCTCCAGTAGGTCTTTCTCTATTTTCTCGAATCTAGGGTTGAAGGAGTCTCTTATATTTTCAGCTTTTGCAATATTATTTTTCAGATCCTCAATATAATCAGCCATAGTCTTCCCTTCCCTAGCGTTGATAGTTTCCTAAATCTGAATTTTGTGGCTGAGCTTCTTGTTGTCATCCACAGCTTTCTTGTAACTAGTTATTAACCACTCCATGGTGTCCATAAAACCTTTCATACCCTTAGGAGGAGGGTTTGGGGGAAGATCAATCTTACTAGAGTTGTCCTGTTCCTTTTTTTGGAGTGTCACCAATAGTAGCTATGTCGTCAACCCTATGAACCTCTCCAGTGGTCACCTCCTCTAGGTTTTGCTCTACTTCTAAAATCTTTTCCTGCTTATGAGCCTCCAGCTCCTTTATATTCTCCTCCTTTCTCTTATGCTTGTTTCTAATCTAAGTATGGACTTTAGTTTTCATTTTTAGAGAACCCTGGGGTTTCTCCTTCTCTGATTCTTTAGAGACCTCCTCCTCCTTCGAGGAACTAATCTGGAGGATTTTTCCTTTAGATTTTTTACCCTTTGAGGAAGAAGGTCTAGTTTTCATATATTTCCTCTTCTTACCTATTTCAAATTCTGAGTCATTCAAACTCTCCTTAGAGTCACTCATTGGGTCACTGTTGGAACCCTCATCCACAAAAAAAATAGAGTTTGACCCATCCTCCTTAGACTCAATAGAGGGCTACAAGCGAGCAATTTGATTAGCCTTGAGATAGTCATAAATAAGAACCATTAAGCCTTGATGCATGACAGTGTCCCCCGTAGAGGTCTCTTTATAGGCCTTAATGGTGGCATTCATAGAGCATAACAAAAAATAAGGAAAGTTAACCTTCTCATCATGCCTAAAATGATTCAGCAAAACAAAATGGTAGTCATATACTTTAGTAAATCTACCATCCAAAGTAATATAGTGCATTATAACAAAGAGGACCTCCGACCATGGTTTAACAAAAGCCCTAGGGGGATAGTAAGTTTTACTTAGCTTCACTAGGCATTTTTTCTCCTTTTCGGTTTCCTTCCCTTTGGAGACCCGTGGCTTGGGCGATAAGGTCTTCATCTATGACAACAGACTGGTCTCCCATCTTCAAAGTACCCTTTCTCTAGTTTTTGTAGAAGAAACTAGTGACCGTGCCATCCCGTACATGGAGTCTCTCCATAAATTTAGAAAACCCACCCTTCTACAAAATATTCTAGACCTCCTCCTTCTGCTTCCATTCCTTGCAGCTGCTAGGTTCGTATCGACATCTATTTCCACCCATGTTTTTGCTATTCTGAGCAGAATAATGAAACTTGCTGAGAGTTTTAGACACAAAGTTTCTCGAAGCTACCAAATTTACCTAGAAAGAGTGGGAAATTAATAGAATGAGTATTATAATAAATGGTACTGACAATATTATAATAACTCAGAGTACTCCATTTAGTCTGTTTCATTATTGTTTTTTCCATCAAAAATCTTTGGAGTGATACTATATCGGTCCTTAAAAATGATTAGTCTGACATCCTCAAGGAGTCCTTCTTCTCCCGTCCACGTAATAATTTCATCTTTAATCACTAGTACATTCGGGTCAAAATTTTGATGGCAAATCGTCAGAATTCTGACACAATTTCGTCGCACTACCGACAAAAAAAGCCATTGAAAACTTTGTGTCGGAAGTTCTGACTATCCTTGTGGTTGTTGCAATTCTAACATCACCTCCAACCTTTCCGACAGCCACCATGGATTCTCATACCCCAAAAGAATACCGTCGCGATCTTGGCCTATCGTCGGAATTCCAACTCCAAAGGGTAAAATTCCGACAGAGGAGTGCCGTCGGAAGTCTCCTGGAGGCCGTCGTAATTACGACGGCCTCCAGGAGACTTCTGACGAGGATACTGTGCATCTGACGACACTCCTCTGTCAGAATTTTACCCTACGACGGCCTCCAAGAGACTTCCGACAAGGATACTGTGCATCTGACGGCACTCCACTGTTGGAATTTTACCCTTTGGAGTCGGAATTTTGATGATAGGCCGATTTTTTGAAAAAAAAAAATTTAGAAAAAGATTGACATTGGTATCTCTCTTCTATCTCTCTTCTCTATCCCTCTCTACTATCTCTCTTCTCTCTCCCCTCTCTAGGTCTCTTTCTCCATCCTTCTCTTCTTCTCTCCCTCTCTACTTCTCTTTCTCTACCCTCTCCAGGTCATTATCTCTTCCTCTCACCCTCTCTCTCTCTCTCACCTCTATAGGTCTCACCTTCCATTCCTCCATCATTACCCATGTTGTCAAGTTGCAAGATATTTCCCAAAGTACTTGGTTGCTAGGGTTGATTTGCTTAAGTTTTGGAGTCAGAGTTAGATGAGACTTGCATGATTAAGCTGTATTAAGTGATCAAGTCACCAAGATCTCAATTGTAAACATGACTAGGTTCTAGGGTTTTAGGGTATCATAGGTCAAGATTGAGGTATGGTGGTCAAGAATTACCTTCCAATGACAAAAGACATCCAAATGATGAAGAATGAAGGCAATGAACTCATAGAAGTTTGGAGGAGATAATTTGACTAAGTTAAAATTTTGTTTAAGTCATGGTCATGATACTAGCTTGCTCATCAAGAGCAATTTGTGCGAATGAACCCTAGAAATGTGCCCATGCTAGAGAAGCAAGAATTCCAATAAAACCTAAGGCAATGCTAGTAAGGGGTCAAAATTAAAGAATTAGGGTACAAAAAACAAAATTTTGCTAAGTCAAGATGTTGCTCAAGGATGACCTAAATCATGGAGTGTAAATCAATCATGAAACATGAGAATGGATAGGTCTTGACCCAAGCAATGTAAGTCCCCCTTATGATTCCAGCAGATATCACATCACAATCATTGAGTCTATCTGCAATATAAAGTCAAGACCTGACTATTGGAATCTTGGAGTCATCCCATTTGATCACGTAGTTTAGCACTTGGGAGGATTTTGTTCAAGAGAGGATAGAATACTTAGTATTTTATTTTGTGTTGCATAGTGCATAAAAAACACATCAATAGAAACCATTGAAAGGTTTCGTTAAAGCCTTCGAATCACAATCTCTACAAGAAGCTATCAAGAGTGCCCAGAATTTGGAAACTTTAGTATCCAAGAACATAATTCATAAGGCACCACTTTTAGAGCAACCAAAGAAGCCTATCAATGTAATATTTTATTTACCTTGGATATGTTTTATCCTAAGTGTGATATTCCACTATTAAAAAGATTAATTAGGTAATATTTTTACTTAGGTAGAATAAGATAATGAGTTGCACATTCTCCTTCTTTGATTGAGATTCTACTTTTTCCTTGTCACAAATTTGGAAACTTGGATAAGCAATTTCATTTTTTGGTTTTCTACCTCTTCATGATCCTCATGTATTTGGAATCTTGGAAGCTATATATTGTAGGTTTTTCCTCGATTAACATATCAAATGAAACTATTGTGAGCTTTCATATCTTAACATACCAAGGGTTTAAGTTTGGGGATGATAGGGGGATGATGAAGGGGGCGGGGTGGGATGCAAATATATATACAACTTAAAAAATTAATTATAAAAGGATGTGTATAGAATAAGTATAACAACTGTAAATAAAATTTTTCCACACTATGTAAATTTTACAATAAACATTAAAAATGTGTCAATGATTGCATTGAAATTTGAACATTAACAATGGTGGTAGAGTTTTGGAACTTTGGGAACAAACTAAGAATAAGTATAAGAATTGCAGATGAAACTTTGGCATACTAAGTGATTAAACTAGTCAACATAAAAAAATGGAAACGATTGCATTAACAATAAGAATGGTGGGTAGAGGTTTGGGGTCAATGGGTAGTGCCCCTTGTGGGGGGTTTGGGGTAGAGCCCCCATCAAGGTTAGGGGGCATTGCCAAACCTTTAATATAGATGACATTTTCACAATAATTTCACCATTTTTGTTTAGAATTGGAGTTTCTTATTGGGGGCCATGGGAGACTCATAGGCATCCTCAAGATGGTCAAGAGACTCCTTGGAGTCCCTAGGACGTCCCTAAGTGGTGCGGCAATGGGAAGTTTCCCCTAAGTATTGCATCTTGAAAAAATAGGGATTTTGGAGGAGGGGAAGGGGTCCCCATGTTTCAATGGTTTCAAAAGATTCTAAGTTTTTTTTTATCTTGTCATAACAAAATATACTCGTCTTGCATCCTTGGATGATTTGAAAATTGAAAACAATTTGACAAGAAAAAACTAACTTCTAAAGTTTAAACTTAGTTTTCTTTTTTCATCCAAGTCACTACAACATTTCAATGATCAAAGTAGCTTTTTTTTGGTGGTTTCGAAGCATCCAAAAGGCTTGAGAAATTCAATATTATCTTTCATTCCACCAAAATTGGAGATCAAGAAGCATGCTCACAAACAAGGATTTGTTTGTAACTTAAGGCAATCGACTAGTTTTGGGGGCATTTTCAGGTCTAAAGAACTTACCATTGTGTCAAACAGGCCCATAAGACCCCATTTTCATCTAAAACTTGTCTCTTTTGGTTGTAGAAGCATTTAAGGAAAAAAAAATCACACAACTAGATATAATATGCCAATAATATGCCATTTAAGGAAACTTGTCTCTATTGATATGACATTCAAGGCATTCTGTTCCAAATTCATGTTGTTTATAATATATAATATGATCATTGGGACAAGCATCTATTGTTTCATACTCCATTCCAATATCTTTCATAATGGCAAATAATTCTCGGTATGAGTGAGGTAGAATATTTGATGGTGGTAAGAAAAACTCACCTATCAATCTACAGCAAAAAAAAAAAGTTTGAGGTGTTAATATAAAGAATATTAATGGTACATGATTCACCATTTATTAACTGTAATGACATCTATGACACACCTTAACATACGTGAGATTGTTATGTTGGATAAACCATTCATAACCTTCAAGTTCACCAACAACAATACAACAGAGAGAAGAGTTGTTTGGGAGCCTTTGTAAAGGGGCTCATATGCCTTCTCAAGAAGAGGTAAATCATGAACATCAAGGTCATCCTGATCATCATGATCAGCTATGCCAGTACTAAATGTGTCATGGATCAATATATCTGTACCATCATCTTCAATTGTGTTTTCTGGTGCATGATCATCATCTTCCATGGGATCATTATCTTCAGCTTCGATATTCACACCTCCATGTTCCTCCACTTCGAAAACCATATTCTTTTGGTTGTGTTGGTCCATATCATGTGCCCTGGGGTGTTAGACCTATATAAAAATGATCAACATAAATAAACCATGATCATGATCTCATTATCAAGTGATTTCTTATGTATATAAATTGTTAAAATGATATAATGAACAACTTACCAGTGGATGATAATCATGTCCCCCTTCAATGTGATCATGCTGCCTACATTGTTTCTTAGTTGTTTTGATTAGAAGTCTTCTAGTCTTTAAGCCCTTACAAATTTTGCAGGGACAATAACATTTCCCATCACCTTTTCTTTTCAAGTTAGACCATAATCTAGCAGTTGTCTCCTTATTTTGTTCTTCGCTGATATTATCTGACATGGTCTTTCTTCACAAGCAAAAAAAATAGGCTATGGAAACTTTAGTGCAAAAGCTTCACAAAAATTGCAAATCAAACCAAAACCATTTAACTCTTCTTTTTCACCTTAAAACATTGAACTTAATAGAGAATGCATTTAATGTAGCTGATTGTGTGAATTTCTGAGCATTGTGTCTGCAAATTCTTACTAAAAGTTTGCCTATTGCAGACTTTCTGAGAGACATTTTTCAGTATTCTAAGCCTTGGTTCTTGTATTTTTACTGGTGATAAGTTGGAAACTTTATGGCAGACCTATAGCCAATCGATCTAATTTTGACAAGTTATACACCAAGCAAACAGGCATCTAGAACTAGCATTGTTTGCAGGTCACCCCTACCCTATGCCATGGGTATATGACTACCCAAAACTCTAGTTTAAGCATTAAGTTACATCATTATTGACCTTACTTTGGGATGTTATGTATGAGATTGGAACCTTTTGTAAGGTGTGATCAATGTGCTATCATAAATGCAAAGCCAAAACCATTTTGATGAGATCATGATCCCACTAATACTATTTTGCCTTGTTAATTTTGCACCCACAAAAATGATAGAACCAGATATAATATGCCATCAATGCCCATATACCGACAATGCTCAAGATGAGCCACTTAGAGGTAGAGTTTAACCACTTTCCATATAGGTAGATTATCTCTAACCTCATTTTCCCTATAGGTAACTGATTAGGTTCATTTTAGAGTCTTATATCCAAATATGTACCTCTATGTTAGCTTTTTGCTTTATTATTTGCTTGTTTATGCTTAATCTTGTCAATTTTGCATAATTTTACTTAGTTCTTGCATCTTCAATGAAATTATATCTAATCATATCCAATCACATCAAAATGGAACAAATAATCATATTGCTGGTCTCTCCTAGAGGAATTAAATTGAACCAAATTGACTATTCCCTAATAAAATGTTTTGAAATGGTGAATGTATAAGTTTGTAGTTTACTTTCCTAGACTAGGACCCCATTTCATCAACATTTCACTATGAAAGCATAAATATTTTTTCTTGAAGAGAACATCTTACAGATTATGCTTCAATGTATAACACATTTTCATAATCAATCATTCGACTTCACATGGATAAAAGAATTCACATATTCTAAATCATGATCTGATGATGTGAACAACTCATATGCAACTATATGGTATGCAAAGCATTTATTTTAACATACACTTATTCATCCACATTGCAGGGATAACAATACAAGGCTCACATATTGGTCTAAGAGGATGCCATGGTCTCACAAAGTAACCAAGAACCATATGAAATGATGGTCTTGAATCCACACACAACTAGGGAGGATCCATACGATTATGTATGACTTCCCCCTTGTTTGTTTAATGGGATTAGCCTCTAAGACATAGCCGTCAATAATCACTAAGAATGTACAAGTGGATCATAGCTACCCATACAACAAGCACTTACCCCTATCCTCAAATTTTCCTAATGTTTGATTCCTTATATACACTCATCCAAGGTTATCTACATCGATCTTGGTGAGGAATCACATCACAACAAAGAAGGCAACATTTAAAAATAGCAAGAGTTTCACTAAACTACCAAAGATCATAAATATTGAAAGAAAGAAAAAATAGTACCAATAATAAGTCAAATAAATGTGTTCAATTCCAATAGCAAATCAAACATAGCCACAATAACTACACAATAGAGAAAACTCACAATAGTGATTAAACTAATTCAAACAAGATAAAATAAAATTGTTGGCCCATGCAACAAAGATGAGAGATCATCAATAATTGAAGGAAACTTCACAATCCTTAAAAGTGCACATTACATAACTATATGACTAGAAATTGTGGTTAAATAGAGTGAAGATTCATCATGACTCCAATAATAGTCCCTCATGTGTGCATTTGTGGCATGAACACAAAAACTCCCACATGGCATGGCCATGTACCTAATGGAGAAGACATGCCTAGGCTACATGCCCAAAAAACATGACTATAATAATAGTCCCTCATGCATGCATTTGTGGCCTACACACTACAAATCCTAACATATCATGGAAATACACCTCACAGAGAAGACACACCTAGGGCCACATTGCACATAGCAACGTGCCTCACAAAGAAGACATGCATAGGGCACATGCCACATAGCAATGTGTCTTATGGAAAAATGTGCATGCATGTCACACACCAAAGCTATATGTATACATCATGAGGCATATTCATATGTTATCAAACACAACCTATTGTATCTAACATGAGTTCCTCTCTACATGTGTGCAATTCTTCCAACACTAATTGCCACTAAGAAGGAATAATATAAAATTCATCTTCAAATATTTGTGTGTGTGTGTGGAATTGTGTCTTTGAACCCAAATTGCTACCATCAACAACATGTAACCATCACCTACACTATATCAAAACATAAGTATGGCGTGACATCATATCTATTTGCATAATGTCAAAACACATGCAAACATGAAAATCATCATAGTATGACAAAAATCAATCTCCACATGTTGGAACAAAGATATAAATAAGATAATAGGGTAAGAGGAAACCCGTACCAAGAACCACATACCAACTATCGGCAATGCCATCAAGATAAATGTAGGATAGGATACCACTATGAGCCATCCAATGGTCCATTCTATGACGAGAACTAGGGGATACTATCTTTGAAAGGTGTGGTCAATAGAGATAATACCTACTAATGCCACAATATGTCACCATAGCTTCTTGAGTTTTCCATTCTTCTACTTAACACCACATTTTTTGAGTTCCTCAACAATGAGGTTGGTTCTCAATAGGATGCACAAACATGTAAACACACAAGCATGGTTTCATCATACTTGTACAACAATACAAATTCATTTTTCTAGTTAATTACTTAGTGTAAAAATAACTCCATTACATAACATAGGGCAGTAATCACCATAAGTTTTCAAATAAACTGCCCAAACATCAATTGGAGTTACCCTTTCTAAGGTACAAACATAATTTATTTATAACTTCAAAATTAAAATAATCACAATACATCCAAATAAGTTCAATAGTGCATGGAAATAGACAACATGATCCATAATTAAACCCATAAATTACCCTAATTGGATATGCTAATAAAATGGTGTCTCAAATAATAGAGATTATGTTGGACCTATAATAGAGATCTGGACTTTGTTTCATCATACACAAGCATGGTTTCATCATACTTGTATCCAAATACACCATCCATAGATAGGTACTCAGTACCACAATCTCACGGCTACCCTTTTACCTGAATTTACCCTATATTTAGGTGAATCTACCCTTGTATCATTCCTTGATCTAGTATGTCATTCCACCAATCAATAATTTTTCCATATTCTTGGGAGAATACACTATCCCTTAGGTGAATATGCCATATCCTTAAATGAATCCTCCTTGTCATCATCCTAAGTCCTCTTTTTGTTAAGTCTTATCCCTTCATCTTTAGGAAAATCCACCTATCCTTATGTGAATCTACTTTCTCTTAGGTGAATCTATTTCACATAAATCATTTATCTTATCCATCTTTCTTACGCAAATGGTGATTTTTTCCTATCCTTAGATTTTCCACAAATGGTGGCTTTTTCCTATCCTTAGATGACTACACTCCCATTTAGGTGAATCTATCTAGTTTTAGTCTCCTTCCATTATTTTGTCCAAATTTGTATCCTCTAGTTTACATGAATCTACTTGTTCTTAGGAAAATCAACCCTATCATTCTAAGGAAAATTCACCTTGTCATCATCCTTAATCATCTACCTTTCAAGTGTATAGTCCATCCATCCATGGGAGAATCTAACATATCATTGGGATCATCCACTCCCTCTTAGGTGAATCCACCTTTTCCACCTTCTCATTAATCTATTATTTGTTCTAAGAAGGACACAAAAGTGGATAGAAAACAATACAGGAGATAGTACTCAAACAAGTACTAAGGAATTGCATTAGTGACATGTCACAAATGTGAGCTATACATGTTCCAAATTGATTGATTCTCATGAAGGAACTAAGTTATCTACAATAAATAGCCACCCAAGAAACCCAATTGCTTTAGGCAAACTATCTTCTTAGTAGTAGCTTAATTCTTGAGACACTTGATTTAGATATGATCTTGTAAATGGTGTTAAAAAGAGTAATTAGTCACCAACCAACCACACTCTTCATTTGTATATTTAAGAATTAGTTTGGTCAAACCTTGATTGTAACAAGCATAACCAAATCCTCCATGATAAAGTTAACAACAAATATATTATTGCATAACCAAATCTTTATGGTGGGTGTGTTCAACAAATATATTATTGTGTGAATTGCTTTTCTTCAAAATGTAGGAACTTGATCTACATATCCATGAAGGCATGATTAGGTCTCTATACAACACTATTTTGTTGATGCATATATGTAGTGGTTAGTTGTTTTCTTTTAGTTGTGGATAAACCATTTTCAGTGAATTTCTCATTTACTTGAGCATGTTGCATTTAGATAACAACTGGATGACCATTCAACAAGGGGTTTAAACTATTTGAACTTCACAAATGCTTGAGCTTTTCTTGTCAAGCAATGTACCCACATCTTAAAGACATCAAATTATGAAAGATGATAGTCCCAAATCTGCAAATGACTATCACAACATAGTGAATAAAGGAAATCCATAGATACATTAATGAGTATCCCTAGATCAATACAAAGAGAGCACATGCATGCTAAGGGAGCATTGAACAATCCTTTTTTAAAATAATATAATGGTAGTAAAAGAAATCAATAAAGAGCATAAGTTCATCAAGAACAATTCTTAGCCACAAAGATCTAAGGTAATCATAGAGAAGCTGATAATAAGTGAGTTCAAGAAGACACACTCAAGCCTTCATCACATTCCATAAAAAGAAAATCATTATTCCATATAATTGGAAGGAAATGATATATTGCAAAGATTACTATGAAGGTCTAAAATAGTAAAAGAGATGAGTCTAATATTTTATTTCTACTTACAACAGTGAATTGGTTGAGATATACTCATAGACAAAGTGAATGACATGTATGAGAACAACCTCAATAAAGGTAAAAAGGACAATAAATAGTAGTGATAGATGACAATGCATTGAATGTGCCAAGAAAAAGATAGTGGAAGCCATGGAGAAATCACTATCAAAACAAAGCCATTAAATAAAACTATGTTGGTGCAGCTTGAGAAGCACAGTAGAACAATGAAAAAAGAACACTACTTGGTCCTTGAAAAGCATGTAGTCGCAATGATTGAAAACCACAATGACAACATAGAGGGCATGAATGTTTGGAGTATTTCCATTCTTAAGAATCTCATGATAGTCCATTATTAGGACAGGTGAAGTGCACTATGAAAGTGTCTTAAAAAGCTAATATAGCCATAAGTGATAGTGCCAATGCTTTGAGTTCAAATCCTCATGAAATATACTCATGTTTATCTCAATGCAACGTTTTCCAGCATCCTCCCTGCGTGTGCCAAAATAGGAGCTTTGGAACAAGGTATGGACATCCATCAAAGCATAATCGAAGGGGGTTTTTTGTCAAAAATTAGTTGCAAATGCTCCAATAACAAAAATAACAAAATGGGGTAGCATACACATGGCATGTGAACTGTATGACAGAATACCTCAAAGATATGTCATTTCATGGAATTTTAAGATCACAGGATATGCACAAAATGGATTAATTCGCAAAAATAAACCAGTTGCCCTTGATTGCGAAAAAAAATTAGTTGCCCTTCATTGAAAAACAAAGAGTTCCTTTGATTGCAAAAAAAACCTTACCTTGCTTGTGCAGAGATCACTCTAGTGGGGGGGGCAGGGAGGCAAGACAGTCGCCGCTTGCTTCGGTTTGCTTTCAAAATGAAAATGCGTTGTGTTTTTTTTTTTTAATAAAATGCCCGAGGTCGTTGGAACTCCAACAAACACGGGCATTTTTTTTAAAAAAAATCAAATTTTCACACAATGCTCCTTGTCCGTCGAAAACCTCCATTGGAATTTGACCCCAAATGTATTAGTGAATGACCGCCACATTGGCTGCCCAATCAGCAAACCCATTGGCTTCATGGTAGATATGAGATATGTAACTTTTTTCAAAACTGCTAATGAGGTCTCTAGCGGCTTTTATAATATTATTGATAGACCATGAGGGCTTAGAGGTCCCCTTGAGACATTTAATGATGTTGGTTGAATCCCCTTCAATCCATATGTAAGGGCAATTCCATCTTTTAGCGAGGAGAATTCCTTGGAGAGATGCCATTGCTTCTACTTTATATCTTGTTTGACTCCCTATTGGGACAACAATCATTTCCTTGCATATACCTTTATCATCTCTAAGAATAGCTCCACAACCCACAGGGCCCGGATTACCTTTTGCAGCACCATCAAAATTGACTTTAAACCAACCATGAGGGGGAGTTTTCCATCTTGCTTCAAGCCTTTTGTTTTGCTTTGGGTTAGAGCTACCAGCATTCTTCAAATTACAGGAACTTAAAATGTTAGATTCTAGGGGTTTGGTTGAAAAACAAGGACCCCCAATGATCCCAATATTCTCCACAATCACCCATTGTATTTTCTAGAACACAATATCCTGATTTAGGGATGTGTCCCTGAAAATATGATTGTTTCTTTCTTTCCATAATCCCCATAGGATGTGAGGAAGTGATAGCTTCCACAGAGATCTCAAAAAGAAGTTAGACCAATCGATATTCCAGGAGTAGAACAACTCATTAATAGTTTTAGGAAACACCCAATCAATGCTAAAACTTTTAAGAAATCTATCCCAGACCGATGCAGAATAGGAACAGTGGATGGCCAGGTGGGCCATTGACTCTTCCATCTTAAGACACAAAGCACATCTATTAGGAAAGGCAAAACCTCTATCCTTGAGGTTATCTAGGGTCAAGATTTTATTTTGAAGAATAGTCTAATAGAAAAAGTTAATTTTGGGGGTCAGACCCTTAATCCAAGCTTTAGACTAGAAAGGATTATCAAGAGGGGTGGAGGAGAGAACACCATACATTGAAGAAATAGTAATGATACTTTTGGGTTCATATTTCCAAATGAGGGAGTCTTCCTCTTTGTTCAACCAGATCAAAGATAGGTGGATCTTGAGCTTTATGAGGCTTGGGTGGATACTTTCAATGTTCTTTCATTTATTGTTAGTCCAATACCCTTCAACTAAGGTGCCAAAAATTCTAATACAGAAGGGAGCATAAGGGGCCCATTTAGGGAAATTAGTCAAGGGTTTATCAAAAAGCCAAGGGTCTTCCCAGAATTTAACTCTTCTACCATTTCCTACTTTCCATATAACTCCTTTAGCAATGCTTTCTCTGCACTTAGAGGCATGATTCCATATATGGGACCCATTAATACTAATTTCCCAATTGATAAAAGAAGAAAGAGAAGAGGACATAAGAGAGTACTTACTTTTCCAGATTTTACACCATTCAGTATCTGAATGGAACATTCTGTAGACCTGCGTGGATAGGAGAGCTTCATTTAAGGTCCTAATTCTTCTCAGGCCCAGATCTCCTTTACTTTTCGGTCTGCATACTTGATCCCAAGACACAAGAGACATTCTTTTCTTGTCCTTAACCCCTGACCATAGAAATTTTCTTTGAATTTTCTCAATTGCATCAGCATACTTAACTGGAATTCTGAAAAGGCTTAGGGCATAGATCGGTATGCTTTGAAGAGAAGCTTTGAGAAGTTGAAGCTTTCCAGCTTGACTCAAAAGGGCTCCTTTCCAACCAGCTATTTTTTTATGAAATTTATCCACTAATGAGCTCCAAAAAGGATTAGGAGGTGCAGTACCCATGGGGAGGCCAAGATAGGTCACAGGAAGATCAGCAATCCTACATTCTAGGATTCTACTAATTCTTTGTTGTATTCTCTTTGGAGTATTGATGAAGAAAACTTTGCTTTTGACCCAATTAATGAGCTGACCAAAAGCTGAGGCAAACTTACAAAGAGTATTCTTCAGGGTTCCAGCTTCAGAGATACTTGATTCCCCCATGATAATAGTATCATCCACAAACTGTTGATGGGAGCAAATAAGGTCAACAGAAGAAGGTTGGAGTCCCTTAAAAGAGTCTTGAATAACCATATTTTCCATGGACCTACCAAAACATTCTGCCATAATGATGAAGAGGATAGGGGAAATGGGATCCCCTTGCCTTAGTCCTCTAGAAGCTTGGAAGAAGGGGGAAGGGGAACCATTAACAAGAACAACAAAAGAGGCTGAAGTAATAAGCTGGCTGAAGAGGTCAAGACATTTAGTGGAAAAACCATAAGCAATAAGAACCTTCACAAGAAAAGGCCAATCAACCCGGTCGTAGGCCTTGGAGAGATCAAGCTTAAGGATGAGACCCTTCTTCTTATCCCTAACAAGAGAATGAATATTCTCATGGACAGTTACAATGGAGTCAAGAATTTGTCTTCCAAGGACAAAGCCATTATGTCGATGATTAACCAAAGAAGGAAGGATAGTCAGAATTCTGGTGGTAAGAACCTTGGAAATAATCTTATAAAAAGAGTTGCATAAACTAATTGGTCTAAACTTGTCCATAGAGTTTGCACCTTGGATTTTGGGAATGAGAGCAATGAAAGTACCATTGATTTCTTTCAAAAGTCTTCTAGCCCCGAAAAATTCCTTGACCCCATTGGAGACATCTTTCCCGACTATGTCCCAGAAATCTTGGAAAAAGAACATGGGGAAACCGTCTAGGCCAGGAGCTTTGTTACCATCATTAAAGGAAAAAATGACATTTTTGATTTCCAAGATCAAAGGAATGGAAGAAAGGGAGACATTCATCTATTCATCAATGAGACAGGGAATATTTTGAATGAAAGAAGATTGAGCATCATCATCCAATCTGTGATCCCTCCTAAGAAGTTCTGAAAAGTACCTTTTAGCTTCATTCCTTATTTCTTCCTCCTTGACCAACTCCCCATTATCCACAATTAGTTTGGTTATCCTATTAGTTGCTTTATGCTTGATAGTCGGCATATGAAAAAATATTGTATTCCTATCTCCTTCCTTTAGCCAAATGCATCTTGATCTCTGCTTCCAGAAAGTTTTCTCTTTAGCAATGATTTCATGGTATTTTTTAAGAGTCTCATTTTCATCAGCAATGGACGCAGTACTGAAACCATCCTTCTGAATTTGGGCCTGTATTTTTTTAAGGTCATCCTGAACTTTACCTTTGGCCTCAAAGATATTCCCAAAGCTAGATTTATTCCAAAGTCTTATATTGTCCTTTACACTTTTAAGTTTCTTTACAACTCTGTACATAGCAGTTCCCTCAACTTGGATACTCCACCATTTCTGAATATTATGGGTGATATCTGGGTGATGAGTCCACATTTTTCAAATCTGGAAGGAAAGTTTCTCCTTCTATTAATTGGTTCAGCAATGAAGGTGATAGGAAAATGATTTGACCCAACCCAGATGTGGGCAGACACAGAACAGAAATAATGTTTGTACCAATCATCTGAGATTAGAAAACTATCAAGGCAAACTTGGATAAGATCATTTCTAGTTCTCCTATTAGTCCACGTGTAATTACAACCCTGTATCTCCACATCATTGAGAGCCTGAGTGTTAATAAAGTCCATTAGGGTCAGCCTACTTTCCAACTAAGAGGGGCTTCCTCCAAATTTTTCCTCCTCTCTCAAAGGAGTATTAAAGTCTCCCATGACCAGCCAGCTAAGATTTTTGAAGCTATCCCTAACTTATATAAGTTTTTTCTAGAAGGAATTTCTAACTTTCAAGGTATTGGGAGCATAAATGTTAGTGAGGACCCATGAAGTTCCATCTTTTAAATGCTCAAATCTAATGCAAGAGAAAAAAAATTCCTGAACAAGAACATGGCCTTTGACACTATTAAGGTTCCAAATGGTAGCTATGCCTCCTGAAGCACCTTTCAAACTACCACCACTGATATTCCCATTTTTGAAAAACTTCAAAGATTCAACTTTTTCTCTACTCATTTTGGTCTCTTGAATTAGAAAAACATCAGGTTTACTATCCATTATCATACTCCTAATGATATCATGTTTATGAGGATTATTAAGTCCCCTAATATTCTAAGAGATAATCTTCATAGTTACTTACCGATTCCTAATTCCTAAAGAGTCTTCTCGGTCCCATCTGCAATGTTCTTACTGGCCTCCTTGTCTCTAACTTTATGGTTAGAGGGTCGACCTGGGGAAGAGGAGATATACCCAACATCAACTTGAGCTATTTTGCTAGATTTCCTTAGTTGAGAAGCTGAGGGAGTGGTTCCTTTCTTGTTCCTATATTTTGGTATTTTCCAATCAGCTTCTTTCTCTAGAGCCACTTTCGGGTTATTGAGGATTTTGAAAATTCCATCTTCATTACCCCATTTAGGAATTCTGGAACCATTTAGATCACTGTTTACAATTTTTGAATTTTGGTCTGAATCTAAAAGGTTCATACCCAATATTGTACATTTTTGGGCTTCTTTCATTTCAAAATTTGTCATGAGCGGTGAAGAGTCAGTCTTTTCTTCTTGGGAGCAAGGGATCTCCCCTTCCTCTGGTTGATCCTCCATCTTTTGTGTTTCCTTACCTGCATAAGTGTCAGCTACCACTTCAGCTATGTCATTTGAAGATTCACTCTACTCTTTCAGTTCTTCTATTTGAATCTTCTCTGTAACAGAGATGTTTACTTTGGTAGACTCAATTCTCAATACTTCCTAGGTTGGAGGATTGGAGACAAAAGTTGAGGATACTTCCTTATTTTCCCCTAATGGTTCAAAACAATGTTAGTTGGCTTCCTTATTCTCTGAGTTTTTAACTTGTCATACCATTTTTTCTGGAGACTTTTTACTTTCAACCTGGGGTTTAGTCTACTTGGGCTCTACTTTCAGCTTAATTGGACATGATTTTGCCCAGTGACCTACTTTTTTGCAATGGAAGCAGGCAAAGGGGATAGATTCATATTCAATTTGATGTTTCCATGTTCCCAACTTTGACACTAGATCTATCTATTCTGGCATATCTACGTCATGGGCTAGCATGAGTGAGTTACTGTGAATTATCGTACAAGTTTTCCCATAGTCCCAAATGACAAACTGCAAATATCATGCGATCTCGTATGACTCAGTGAGAATCATCATACGGTATTCTGTGTTTTTGGGTTAAAAGCAAATTTCATTCTTCAGGTTTTCTCATTCAATTTTTATCATACTAATGCTGACCCTGGCTTGTTGTTCGTATGTCTGAGAAATTTTTACAGCCTAATCAATTTTTTGTGGAACGCTTGTCGAAGAATATGCTTGTCAAACAAAGACAATATGACTATTGATTCATTGTCTTTGCAGGTTGCCTGAGGAGATTCGAGCAAACATTATGTATTCATTAAATTCATTTTTTAGGCACCTAACTTGCTATTTGGTTAATGAACAAATATGTCTTTCATGTTTTAAGAAAATTGTGAGAGGTATGAGAGTATGCTCTTATCTGCAAAGACAATCAAAAATCCAGACCCTTGAGGCTTTTTCTAGGTTTGACATTTGTATAACTTTAGTGGGCCTACCCTCCCGAGGAGCCTATAAGGCCAAAGCCATTAGGGCCTGTGAGAGGGTAATGACCCAAGTGGGAATGACTAAACGCCAATTACTCCAACCCACTATAAAATAAACATGATTTGATGAAAATAAAGTCAATGACAGTGCTCGGGAATAGCTCTCCTTTGTACCTTCGGGTATATCAAACCTTGGTTTTCAAGGCTGGGAGACCTCTTAATTGAGTTTATACCTCAACGCGTCAAACTAGTCCCTTATTAAGTTCCAATTAAGATTAGAATCTATCCAATTCACCTCTGAAAGGGGGGATAATCTTTGTGCAAGAGAGATAGTAACTCTCCCAAGATACTTGCCATTTTGTGCCCCCATTATCATTTGGGGTTGGTTAATATGATGTTGAGAATCCATTGCGTGAGACTCAGTGACCGTATCCTGATTAGCTATTGGGTGTGTACCTAAGTTTGCAAGAAAAGGTTTTCTTCTCTCACTAATTTCCATAGGGTTAGCATGTTGTGATTGGACTCATTATACATATTACGTGTTTATTGTGTTTTTGTCCCTGAAATTGAAACTGAAATACCAAAACTGGAGAAAGCAATAAACAACTCAGTATACGAAACTCTATCCATGTCAAAAACTAGTCTATACTAGTCGAAACTCTTTTCATGTCAAAAACTAGTCTATCTTAGTCAAAACTCTGTCCATGTCAAAAACTAGTCTATCTTGGTCGAAACTCTGTTTGTGTCAATAACTAGTCTATCTTAGTCGAAACTTTGTCCATGTCAAAAACTAGTCTATCTTATTCAAAACTCTGTCTGTCTCAAAAACTATTCTATCTTTGTCGAAACTCTGTCTATGTCAAAAACTAGTCTATCTTAGTCAAAACTATGTCCATGTCACAAACTAGTCTATCTCAGCTATCCAAAAATTCAATCCATCTCAAAACTAGTCATCATCAGTCATTAAAAACTCGATCTATCAAAAATTTTGTCTCTGTCCAATAAGCTGTCGTATGGGTCTTCTTATTTATCATCCTACTACATACCTATTATCGTACAAAATTTTATCAGGTCTAACAGTTTGTCATCTGAGCCTTAGTTCTGTGTCGTACGAAATCTGATAAACTGTCATCCTTCTTAGGGAATTATCATATGATCTTTGATTATGTGTCATACGAAAAACCATTATATTCATCAGTTTATCGTTTGATTTATACCCATCTGTCGTGCGAACATAGGCAGCAACTCGTACAAAATTATGTTTATGTCATCTTGAAGCTATTAAACTGTCATCTGGTCCTGTAAAACCTGTTGTACGAATCTCTGATTTTGTCAATCCAAAATAGTAGAACTTCCCTAAAATAGTCTACAGTGAGCATAAAACTAGTTATCATCATTTTGAGCATAAACAAATCTAAATAGTGCACTTTTGTCATGGTGTTGCACGATTTTGTCGATCATCTTTCAGCTAGTTCAATCAACCATTTATCAAATTTAAGTCACTTAGATAACGTCTTACATAGGATAGATCATTCCTGAAACTAGATTGATTCTTAGTCACTTCTCTTAAATCAAACTAGGTAACTTAGATAAACATCTTACACAGGATAGATCTTTCCTAAAATCGGACTCAATCTTAGTTGCTTATCTCAATCGATACGTTAAATGAACAACTAGCTCCAAATTTGATCTTGACTTCTGCATCACAAACAACTCTAGGTCACATTAGTCAATAAAAATGCCTACTCAAACCAGAAGCTCTTGTAAGAAAGCCGATAGAGGCAAAGGACAATCCTTTTCATATCAAGATAACCCATTTTATGTAAAGGACCCACTCAATAATAAACCTTCATCATCCGATATGCCAGTTTTTTTATCAACCCTTATCTCCCACCATATCTGGAACAAGACAAGAAAGACAAGCTGCTAAACACAATGCCCATGATGATATTGGTATACATACTACTGATAGTGATTCCTCATCAAGTGAATATGAAGCCTCTGAACCTCCAAAAACTGATATACAAAAATGCCAAAAAGATAAAGATTTCTGAAGAATGATGAAGGTTATCATGGCTAGAGAAAAAGAAGACTATTTTCTAGAACTAGAAAAGCAAGGAGCTAAACTTCCTACTGGTTATAATGTTTAGGCCCTCATCACTAAATAGGAAGAGACACCATTAGCAATTGTAAACAAACAATTACAAGCATTACGAACTGAGATCACATAACTAAAAAAACAAGGATAAATCACCAAAACAATATTCTCTGGACACAATATGCCCATTTTCATTTGACAAAAACATTTATATGCCTCCATTTCCTTCACGAGTGGAGATCCCAAAATTTGGCAAATATGATGGCAACTCAAATCCCCAAGACCATATAAGATAATTGTGTGCTTTATGTATGGAGTTCATGCACGACCAAACATATCTCTTGCACCTTTTCTTGAGAAATTTAAGGGGGAAAGCTATGGAATGGTTCTCAAGCCTACCTATGGGAATACAAACTTTTGAAGAATTAATCCAACTATTTCTACAAAAATACTCCTATAACATTTGTCACCTAGTCACTATGATAGAGCTTTGCAATACCAAACAGAAAATAGGAGAACCCTTTCTCACTTTCCTCCAATGTTGGAGAAAGATATTCTCTAGATATTCATGGCCTATTCTAGATTATGATAAAATGGACATTTTCGTCAACAACTTAATCCTTGAATTGAAATACAGTATCCAAATGCAAGTATATCCCTCATTCAACAAAATGGTAGATAGTGCCCTTAGAATGGAAGATGTGCTTATAAAGAAAGGAGATATCTCACTTTGGAAAGAAACACAACCAGGATCTATTTTTAAAGAAAAGAACAAATATTGGAAATATGGCAAAGACAACAATAGAAACATTGTTAATGGCGGAATGGTAGACACTGTTAAAACAAATTCAAAACCCACGATATTTAACCTGGCTAGTGGCACACAAGCACTCAAAGCAGCTGAAACTGCAACTGAAAATCAACTGAAGAAAGTAAAAGAATGGTTTAAAGAGAAACCTTGGCTTTCAAAACCTAAATGCGACTTCACTCCTCTGGAGGAATCATACGAATCCGCTTTCAAAACTTTATTGGCAAATGATCTGATAACCTTACCAAACAATTCTAGGCCATATGATCCGAAAGTGAAACCAAAATGGTGGAGAGAAAACAAATATTGTGAATACCATCGAAACAAAGGTCACAACACAAACAATTGCATGAAGTTCAAGCATGAGATTCAAGATCTCATTGATGCTAGAAAAATTGTTGTTGGAAATCACACAACTAATGCGGATCACAAAGCTTTCAAAGATCCCCTACCTGTTTATGAACAAGGTGATTCCTCAAAGTCAAAAGGAGGTGCCAAAGTTAATTATACCTATACCAACAATGACAATGTGATCAACATGATTGAGTCTTCCCAACCTGAATATTACAATGTGATTATAATCAAAGATAAACAAAACAAATCAAAAAATGCAAATGTTGTGACCCGCGCTCAAAAGAAAGTCACTCTCCAAGGAGCTAGTTCTTCAAATCCTACTCAAACAATGTCAAACCTACCAACCTCGTCAAACAAAAAAATAGATACAACATTTGCTAAATTTAAACAACTAACTTCATCAGCATCCCCTGGATATAGCATTGTCAAACAATTGAAAAGAACGAGTGCTCAAATCTCCATCTTTGAATTGCTCAAAATATCTTCTGCTCATAAAGAGATCCTGGATAAAGCGTTGCTCACAACTAATTTCCCAAAAGATTTAGATATCAATCAGTTTCAATTTATGGTGGGTCACCTGACTTTGCCTCATTATCTCACTTTCTTTGAAGAAGATAACTCATTGATTACCCACATAACTAGCCATTGTACATTGAATCTATGATCCTTAAACACTGAGTTAAACGTGTTTTGATAGATGGAGGTGTTGGATTGAATATTTGTACCTATAACCTGCTTACACAGCTGGGCTTTTCTGAAAATGTCATTGATCCAGCAAAGAAAATAACAATCAAAGCTTATGATGAAGAAGAAAGAACCTCTAAAGGTCTAGCACTATTACCAATCAGGGTAGGACATGTAGAAATAGATGTTATTTTCTAGGTGCTTGATCTTCTTCTATCATACAACATCTTACTTTCATATATGATGGTCTTTTTGTGCAGTCTTTTACTTCCCTTGCAGACGAAATAGAAGAGGACGCTATTCTTAAATGAATTTTCAAGGAAGATAGTGAAAACAAAGAAGTGAGACATTGTGGGATTTCTCTGACACAATATGGTCCAGGATACAAAATGATTCAATGCATGGGATATTCAGGTACAGGTCCTCTGGGAAAAAATCAAGGAGGTATTATTGAACCTATTCATCTACAAACTAAGTCTACAAATGACAAAGCTGGATTGGGATATAATCTAGGAAAGACATCAGACCAAAAACATACTTCCCATCATCGGTCTAAGTGGAGGAAAAAGATACTATCTTCAACATCACAGGAAGTAAGCACTCAACAGACTCAAGAAGAGTGTGAAAAATAACAAAGAGAAATAGCAATCAAGAGAGAGGAAACAACCGGTAATCAAGTCCCAATGATATCAACTAGAACACTACAAGTAGAAATTATGGAGATGAGAGAAGAGGTAGAAAGAATCAGAGAATTGTTTGCACCACTGAAAAATTATAGTCACATACACTGGTAGGCAACAAGTGGACGATTCAGAGATTGACTCAAATGAGTATGAATGGGGTCCAGATAACCTCTTAGATACATCCATTATAGAAACTCTAGAAGAGTCCAATGATATCATAGATGAAACTCAAGAACTGATATGCTTAAAGCTACAAACAGATATAGAAGAAATTAGACTAAAAAGACAAGCAAACTATGAACAAAAGTTGAAAGAAGGAAGGACACAAGAAAATTCTTCACCAACTATGTCTCCCTCTAATAAGATAGAACAAATCAGGTATGGAACTACACAAGAAGAATTGGAAGCTACAGAAATAGAACCAGTCATTAGTCCAGAAGAAGCTCTATGGAGTAGAAGATATAAATTCATAGAACCATCAAGGTTATGTCAACAAGTATTTCAGATACAAGTGATAAATGAACCAAATCATGAAGGAACTTGCAGCATCAAAGATGTAGGTATTGACACTATACATACATTCACTCAATCACTTGAAGAAGAGTCGGAAACTTCCTTTTATGACTCTAATGACTCCGAAAATAGTCCTATTGATGATAATACCTATTCAGAATCAAACTCTGACTCCTCTGTCATGAATGTTGGGAATCTGTCTACTGATCTTGTTATTGTCGAACCACGATATGTAGTCCAATCTGGCATAGAAAATGGTGCTATGAGTAGGTCTATTGTATTTGGTCAACTAAACATTAACGTGCACTACAATGATCATGTTGTAACTAATACGGGTCTCGAGACATTTATGCAAGGTAGTCTTCTAGAACTTGACTTGTCGGTCTGAAGTTATGATGACAATACCATGAACTCCCTCGAGCTTGTCCAAGCTTTATCCTTGGTACATCCTGGACTAATTGATTGTAGTCTCCAAAACCAACCTATGAATGTACCTATCTTTGCCAATGACTATATGTTAGCCTACTACCTTAATGCAGTTGAACCAATGGACTCTTCAACTACCGAACAAAGTGAGAACATGACTGAAATAGATATCAAGTATCTTAGTCACAAAAAATTTTAAAAATGAAAAATAAAAGATCTGATGGTGAAAACCACATTGTGGTGGTGTCAAAATCAAAAAAAGAGAAAATAAAGGACGTACCGAAGGGTGAAAACCTCTCTGAGGTGCCTGAATGTGAGATACTTGATATAGTGCCAAGTCACTTCTAGGAAAGATCTTCTATATTGATTGAACCAACTTAGCCAATAAATATTGGGAGTCAAGAGATACCACATATCATCCACTTAGCTCAATCATTATCAGCAAAAGAGTTAAAAGATTTCGACAATCTCTTTTTAGAAAAGAAGATCAAATTTGCATGGACGTACTCTGATATGTCAGGCCTAGATCCTAATCTCATCATGCACCATCTTTCTATTATACTAGGAGTTAAACCAATCAAGCAAAATATCCATAAGATGCACCCTCATGTGGCACTGCTAGTCAAAGCTGAGCTAGAAAAATTGTTAAAAGTTGGATTCATCAGAGCTATAGACTATACGGAATGGATTTCAAACATAGTACCTGTATCAAAGGTAGACAAATCTATTAGGGTTTGCATAGACTTCCTAGATCTCAACAAAGCTTGTCTGAAGGATGATTTTCCATTACCAAACATTGATATGATAGTGGATATGACTGTTAGGTATGAGATGTACTTAATAATGGATGGATTCTCCAGTTATAATTAGATCAAAATAGCTATTAGGGATCACAAAAAGACAACTTTCACCTGTGCATGGGGAACCTTCTGTTGGAATGTCATGCCATTTGGGCTCAAGAATGCAGGAGAAAATTACCAAAGAGAAGTAAGTACTATCTTTCATGATATCATGCATAAAAATATGGAAGATTATGTTGATGACACCTTAGTAAATACTATGAAGAGATCCACACATATTCAAGAGCTAGGCCTCATACTAGATAGAATGGAAAAATTCAAGCTCCGGCTAAATCATAAAAAGTGTGCATTCAAAGTGACATCAGGGAAATTACTTGGTTATATTATTTCAAAGAAAGGAATTGAGGTTGATCCTAAGAAGGTACAGGCTATAATAGAAATGCAACCTCTAAATAATATCAGTCAAATGAGAAGTCTACAAGGATGTCTCTATTCAATCGGGTGCTTTATTTCTCAGCTAGCAGATAAGGCTCAACCCTTCACAAAAGTATTAAGGAAAGGTGTAACCTGCAACTGGGATCAAGAATGTGAACAACATCTTCAGAAAATCAAAGAATACCTATCTAATCCACCAATACTAATGCCACCAATTCAAAGTAAGCCATCGATCCTATACATATCAGCTACTGATTCATCATTTGGGGCACTTCTGGCACAACAAGATGAAAATAAAAAAGAGAGAGCTATATATTATATCAGCAGAACATTGGTGTCTTATGAAATGAACTATACTATAATAGAAAAAAAATGCTTGGCATTAGTCTTTGCATCACAAAAATTGAGACACTACATGTTATCACATTCCATCAAGCTAGTAGCTAAGATTGATCCACTCAAATATCTTCTCAACAAAGCAACACTTACAGGAAGATTGGCTAAATGGGTCATGGTTCTTACAAAGTTTGATATTGAATATGTATAAACAAAAGCCATCAAAGAACAGGTAATTGTAGATCAACTTTTTGATGCTCCACTTGAAAACACTCAACCTCTGCATATAGAATTTCCAGATGAATCAATAATGCACCTTACTCAACAATCATGGAAGATGTTCTTTGATGGGTCTTTCACTCAACATGGTTCCGGTGCTGGAATAATTTTTATTACCCCTCAATAGTATTCAATCCTAAAGGCTTACAAGATTCTTTTCCCTTGCACAAACAACATTCCAAAGTATGAAGCTCTGGTAAACGAGATCAAGTTGGCTATCAAATGGAAGGTTTTGGAATTACACATCTATGGAGATTGTCAGCTAATCATCAATCAAATCAATGATACATATCAAACTCAAGATGAGAAATTGATGCCTTATAAGACAATGGTGGATGATCTCAAGAAATATTTTACTTTTGTATCATTCCAGTAGATTCCCAGATGCGCAAACAGAGCAGCAAATGCTATGGCCATCTTGGCATCCATACCAAAGTTACAAGAATCTAATTTTTGCTTTGAATTAATGGTGGAAGAGTTACATTACCCTACCTATGATTCTCTTGAGTCCCATATGGTCTATTCTATTATTGGACATGACTCATCTTACTGCAACCACATTTACTCTTATCTACAAGACCAAATCGTTCCAGAAAATCTTACCTGTAATGAGAAAAGGAACCTAATCCGAAATGCTTCATGGTATGTCATCATCACTAATGACCTATTTAGGTGAGGTTTGGATAGTACTTTTCTTAGGTGTCTAGAAACTGAAGAGTCCCAGCGTACATTATCAGAAGTCCATGAAGGTATTTGTGGATCTCATTCGAATGGTCTTACTTTAGCTCATAAACTACTAAGGGTTGGCTACTACTAGACAAACATGGAGAAAGATGCTATAAAGTTTTATAAAACTTGTGAGAAGTGTCAGCTACATGGGAATCTCATACATGCTCCAGCAAGGGATCTCATTCCCTTCATTACACATTGGCCTTTTCAGCAATGGGCCTTTGATCTCATTGGTCAAATATATATTGCATCATCCAATGGACACAAGTTTATCATAACTGCCACTGAGTATTTCACTAAGTGGGTAGAAGCATTTATGCTCATCAAAGAAATCGGTAAACGAGTAGCTCTGTTCATCCTTAACTATATCATCTGCATGTATGGGATACCTTCATCCATTGTGATTGATAATAGAGGACAATTCAAGAATAAAGATCTAGACGAGCTCTATGAGAAATTCAAAATCAAACAACACTGGTCATCTGTATATTATCCTCAAGGAAATGGACAAGCTAAAGCATCTAAAAAAAATCTGCCAACTATCTTACATAGAACAGTAAACAAATCTGGGAAGGATTGGCATCTGCAACTCAATCCTACATTATAGGCTTATAGAACAAGTATTAGAACACCTATTGGGGCTACACCTTTTTCTTTGGTGTATGGATCCGAAGCAGTATTACCTATTGAAGTGGAAATATCATCTCTACGAGTTTCTTTGCAAGGTCTCATTACTGATGAAGACTACAAAATATCTAGACTGCAAGAACTTGAGTTGTTGGATGAACATCGACAAGTGGCATTTGATCATCTGAGAGTGTATCAAAAGAGAATGTCTAAAAGATATAACAAGAAGGTTCAACAATGAGAATTTCAGGTTGGTGACCTTGTTCTAAGAGAAAATCCTAAAAATCAATAGTTTCGAGACAACAAAGGGAAGTTTGAACACAATTGGTTGGGTCCCTATATCGTTACTGCAGTCTTTGGCTCTGGTGCCTATCAGCTCTCAACATTGGAAGGAGAACAGCTCCATGAACCGATCAACACCATCCACTTGAAAATGTTCTTCACTTAGTATTCTTTGCTCCAGCAACCTGTACAATTGAAAATGTCCTGAAAAAAATCATAAAAATCATAAAATGTCCTGAAAAAAAAAAAGAAAAAAAATTGCCAAGCAAGTGAAAACCTGGCAAACAGGTGCCTCTTGTACTCGAGTGCTCCATCTATCAACACAATGTTGGCATTTCCCACTTTCATGCATCTTTGATTTCTCTTGTACATATCTTTCAGTCACTTTTTGTAACATCCTGGTTCGTTGGAACCCTCATGGCTTGAAACTAATCAATGTCCTAGTCTTAGGTTAATTGACTGAGCATATTACATGTCCTAAGTAGTATCAATCAAGTCAACTTTCTGTCAGTGAAACCTGGTCATCCACTTTGATTCAGTCACCTGTCTCCTAACTACTGAAGAGTTCTATCATTGAGTACACAAGAAAAACAACATTACTGAAAACAATCACTAAACGGTTTGAGATAGGCATGAAATTTTCTTTGTGTGTTGTCTTTTATATTGGTTTTTGATTATTATTCCCTCTAAGTAACTTGAGGAAGTCTATCTTGACTAAGAAGAGCAAGGATTGGGGGCATAATATTTTCTTTGTTTTTTGCTTGTAGGAATGATTTTGATGACCTGGAAACATCTAATCAGCTGGGTGTCTATGATAAGAGCCTTCACATTAAGGTGAAATCGCACACATACCTTGACTCTACTTATTTGTATGCTACAGGGAGGTTTGCATCATTTCTTTGTCTGTTTTGAGGGAATTTCTTTAAATGTGCAATCTGGATGCATGCATAATATGTCCAAGGATATGAATGAAAAAAGGGTCATTGTGGAAAAGATAATTAATATTGCACATGAAAAGGAAGGAACTCTATTCTACCTGCTATGTTTGTAAACACTCAGTGATGAAAATTAAGCATTCCAAATCCAATGACTAGTTTAAGTTGCATTTATTCTGCATTTCGAGTGATTTCTACATAATAACAATGATCTCTTTATGTTTTGAATGAGAGTTTGAAGTATCATCATTTCTAAGCTAAGGGGTCTCTTTTTCATCATTTCTCTAATCAAGTACTTGTGTATTGAGATGTTAACTGCATACATAAGCATTTTATATAGATTCATATACTCAATTGGATTCACATTATTGCATAAAAAAAATAAACAATTTACATTACTAGTTACTCATTTTCATCATTTATTTGCATATGAAAAGACACAAAAACAAACATTCATATTCATTTGCATTACATGCATCCATACTGAACAAATATGCATACATATAGAATAAAACATATAGAAAAACATCTCATAAATCAATCGACACAAGTACAATGAAATCAAATCAAGACCTTGTTTGTATAATCGTTAATATCTCAAAGTACAAGTGATATAACTGTCATATAAAATCTACCCTCAGAACAAGAATCGTATGCGCTACAAAAAAATGGGGTATCTAACAAACTCTAAGAGCTATTAAAAATCTAGCTCTTTTCCTCTCCCTCATCGCCAAGTGGTGGAGGAGGTGGAGCCTGCTGACCGACATCCTACCTCGGTGCCCGAGCTCCCTCAGATCATGCCATGTACTGAGAATAGGGGACAACCTGCTAAGCTAATGGAACAGCTATGCTATACATTATCACATAATATGTTGCATGGCTGGTCTGGTGCAAAACCTCCCACTGAAGAGCATCTCGCTCTACCCTAACCTCATCCAGTTGTCAGTCTCGCTTTGCCCTGACCTCAGCTAATTGTCGGTCTCACTCTACTCTAAGCTCCACCAGCTGTTGGTCTCACTCTATAAGTTGTGTCTGAGCCACTGTCAACTATGGCTGTAGACCTGCTAATCTCGCTCTTGTGTGTCTATGAAAAAGTGGAATAAGGATCTGTATCTGCAGGACACAACACTTCAATTAAGTCATTACATGTATGGTTAGTAAATAAATAATGAATAAATAATAACTATAACAAAGCGACCAATTGCCTTCTAAAAGATGCGAGTATAAGATTGCTCTCATATTTTTATAAGCAATACCAGTGACTAGACTACACCAAGATGAAGGATTTAATCTATATGAGAATGATATTAAGCTAAAATGGATGCAAGATGGATGAATAATTCAAGCAATAATGGAATAAACTAAATATGGATGCAAATAATCTAAAAAGCACAATATATTCAATGACTACAGAGCAAAAATCAGCATCATAATAATCTCCAAGCATGTTCTCAAAAATCTCTAGGGTAAATTGGATGAGAGTTGAAGGCTGAATTTATAGAGAATTACAAGAGAGATGATGAAAAATCTCAATTTAGGATTAATTGAAAATAATTGAGAAATCATGTTCAGCTAACCTTGAGATAGATTCCAATTATAGTTTAATTGAAATGCATTTAAATTAGAAATTCAAGTTGCATTAGAAAATAATATTAAATTAATTCCATGCATTTGTGATAAAAATAGATAATTCTTTGATTTATTCAAGAAAAGAGTCTTTTCAATGTAACTGAACTTCTTTTTTCTGAAAAGCTTTGAGTTCCAATTTTAGAGAATAATTCAATAATTCAACTAATTGCTTTTCTGATTTCAAGTTCTAAATTTAGAAAAAGAAATAATATCTCAAGTTTGATTTCTCTCTCAATTCAATTCTTTTATTCTATTTTCAATTCAACTCTTGCTTTGTAATTAATTCTTCTTTTGTAATAAATTAATTCTTTTTTGCGTGATTAAATGAAAAATTTATTAATTAATTAAATATGCTAGGATATTTAATAATTTAAAATAGGATGTTGAGCTAGTTGCTTCTACTATAAACTGGATGTTGGCCTTAGTTAAAAGAAAGCTTTCGAAGGTTAAGTTTTGGCTTTTTAATATTTATGCTCCTTCTGGTATTCAAAGGAAGACTAAATTATGGGGAGATCTTAAGAGAATTTCCTCCCCTTTAAGGCATGGTCCCTTTATAATCTTTGGGGGGGATTTTAATGCTATCACTGACTTGGGAGAAAAGAAAGGAGGTATTCTTCCTAATAAAAAAATTATGGAAGACTTTGGGATGTTCATTAAGGACATGGGTCTTTTTGATTGTCAGTTTCAGAATGGGATTTTCACATGGACAAATATGCGAAGAGATTTTTCTCAGATTGCGGAAAAGTTAGACCGATTTTTGTTATCAGATGTTTGAATTTTTTTCCTCTATTCTTCCAGTGTCAGGGTCAGATCATTTTCCAATTTCCCTATCAATTCTTGAAGATAAAGCTCCTTTTAAGTCACCTTTTAAATTTGAACCTATGTGGTTTAGAGACTCTTCCATTTTGCCTTTGCTCAAAAAATGGTGGAGTTCTGCTCCTTATTGCTCTGGATCCCGAATGTTTCAAATTGCTAAGAAGTTGAGATTTTTTAAATTTAATATTAGAGAATGGAATATCTTGCATTTTAAGAACATCTTTCAGGAAAAATAGAGGATTCAAGATATGATTGAATGTCTTAATTCACATGTGATTCAACATGGCATGGTGCCTCTTGTTTTTGATGAAATAAAATTGCTAAAAGTAGAGCTTGAAGAAGTTTTGTCCAGAGAAGAAATCTATTGGAGACAAAAATCGAGGGAGATCTGGCTTTCAGATGGTGATAGAAATACAAAAAAATTTCACTCTTCAACAAAAATTAAGAGAAGTAAAAATAGGATATCTTGTATTGAGTGTCCAAATGGCAGACTTTTAAACTAAACAGGAGGATATTGCTTCAGAGGCAGTTAGGGTTTTTAAGTCACTATTGTCTTCGGAGCATGGAGATCTTCATAATAACATTTTTTCTAATATTCCTTCTTTGGTATCTTCGGAACATAATAAAATGTTGATGTCTCCTTTTTCTTTGGATGAAGTTAAGAATGTTGTTTTTGCAATGAACCCTAATAAGGCTCTAGGACATGATGACTTTATTCCTTTATTTTTTCAGAAATGCTGGGATTTTGTGGGAAATGATGTTTTATTGGCCCTTGAGGAAGCTAGAAGGAATAGGTCTATTTTGAAAGAGCTTAATAATACAATGATTGCAATTATTCCTAAAAAAGAGGTTACCAAGACATTTGCTGATTTTCACCCTATTGCTTTATGTAATACTTTGTACAAGATTTTTACCAAGGCTATTTCTTTAAGGTTGGCTAAAATTCTACCTAAGATCATTTATTTAGAACAAAGTGGTTTTGTTCCAGGAAGGGAGACGACAGAGGGAGCTATAGTGGCACATGAGGTTTTTCATTCTATTTCTACTCAAAGAATCCCGACCATGATCCTCAAATTAGATATGATGAAAGCATATGATAGAGTAGAATGGGGGGCGTTGTGTGTTGTTTTACTTAAATTGGGCTTTTCCAAGGCATGGGTCAAATGGATTCATGCTTGTATTTCTTCTGCAAGGTTCTCGGTTCTAATTAATGGCTCCCCTTGTGGTTTTTTCTCCTCTTCTAGGGGTTTGAGGCAGGGGGATCCCCTGTCTCCTTTCTTGTTCATTCTTCTAGCTGAAACATTCAGTTGGGCTATAAGAGCCGCTAAGCTGGGAGGGCTTTGGAAAGGAATTAGGATTTGGAATGTTCCACAAAGCATTTTGCATTGCTTGTTTGCAGATGATAACTTGTTATTTGGTTAGGCCTCTTTGGGTGAGGCAAGAGTGATAAAGGGGATAATACAGAATTATGCATCCTTTTCTAGTCAAAGAGTCAATGTCGATAAGTCAAAGATTTTTTTCCTTCATGCTTAACAATTGGTTCAGGATAGATTGAAGATTTTTTGGGGATTTGCATCTAGAAATCTTCCTTGTTCTTATCTTGGTATACCTTTCTTCATTAAGCAGGATAGAGTTGAGTTTTGGGATAAGATCATTTCAACTATCTCTAGAAGGATCCTATCCTGGAATCATAGATGGTTATCTTTGGCTGGTAAGATTGTTCTTATTAAGTCTATCCTAAATTTTGTTCCTATTTATCTCATGTCTATTTTGCAGTCTCCAAAAGCGGCTCTTTTTAGTTTGTAAGATACTCTTAGGTCCTTCCTTTGGAGTAATAATAAAGATGGTAAGAAGAAACTCCCTCTGGTAGCATGGGATAAAGTTTGTTTGCCTAAAAACCTTGGGGGCACAAGCATTAGGAGTCTAGAAAGTCATAATTTAGCCTTAGGTGCTAAGTTGGTTTGGAAATTGTATGAGAGACCATTCTCCTTTTGGGCATGAATTATGTTTGCTAAATATTTAAATAACGGACCAAGAGAATATGTTTTTCAAGTTTCTAATTTACCATCTAGTTCAGCTATTTGGAAGTTTCTATGTAAATGTAGATCAGTGATTTTGCCTAATCTCTCATGGATTGTACATAATAGTAGAAAGGTTAGGTTTTGGGAGGAAGTTTGGAATGGACATCCCCCTCTAGTGAACTTGAGGGATTGGTCTCCTTTAATTTCCACTCTTTCTTCCCTTTGGGGTGTCTTTGTGGCTGATTATTTTGAAATTGAGTATAGTGGGAATCTTAAGGTGGCAAAATGGAAATCAATTGAGTTTTTAGATATTGATCAAAATGTGAAATTGGAATATGAAAAGATGTTGGCAGAGAGAGTAATAATTCTTTCTGATGCTAACGATGAGCTTATCTGGACAAGGAATATCTCTGGTAAGTACACAGTTAAGGATGGCTATAATTCTCTCTTGGTTGCTAAAGATTTATCTACTTGGACATACAAGTTGTTTTGGCATATGGCTTGCCTTCCAAAGGCTAGTGCTTTTGCTTGGTTAGCAGTGTAGGATAGGGTCCTTACAGGGATGAGATTGGACAAGTTGGATATTACTGCAGTATTTTCTTGTGTCTTTTGTAATAAAAATTTAGAATCCTCTGCACACTTGTTTCTTCACTGTGATTTTGTCTATGCTTGCTAGCAGTGGTTGTTTGAAAAGCTTAATCTATTCTTTGTTATTGATAAGGATCTCCTTTCCCACTTTAGAGGCTAGCCTCTCCTATTTGCCTCATCAAACTATGCATGTCTTTGGATTATTTCTCCATCTATTGTGATTTCGAATATTTGGTTAGAGCGTAATAATAGGGTTTTTAAAAAAACAAGTTCTTCCTTGGCTAAGGTTTTATTGAGGATTGAATCTTCCATCTCTGAAGTTGCTTTGTCTTTTATCTATAATAATTTGGAAACCCTTACCTCTTTTTCTCATTGGGATGGTAGGGTAACTCGAGTTTGGAGAATGTTATCAGTCTCACCTTCTCATGGATCTATTTTAAATAAGACTAATACTATAAGTAAGAGAAATTTTGCTTGTTGGAAACCACCTCCGCAAGGGCACTTTAAATTGAATTTTTATGGTGCTTCTCATGGGAACCCTGGCCTGGCAGGGGCAGGTATGTAATTTATGATCATAAGGTAAGATTTATTCAAGCTCACTGTCATGCAATTGGTTTCAAGTCTAACAATTGTGCATAATTCTTTTCTTTGTCCTTTGGTTTGGATATGGCTATATCTTTGGGAATTAAGGACTTGATAATTGAGAGTGATGATAGTTCCAATACTTAATATAAGTACAAATCCAATAGCCAACAAGATGAGAGGGGGGGTGAATCATACAAACTTAATCTTCCATAAAAACATCAGATTCAACCTCGGTAACATATACTTCAGTAATATAACCAAAACTGTTAAACATGCAAACTCAAAAGCATATAAACATCATAAACCTCATAACACCAGATTTAACATGGAAACCCAAATAGAGAAAAACGACTATGGGATTTCGAACCCACTAAGAAATATACTCTTCTACAGTATGCTCAGTTAAAAGAAAATCCTGTTAAAGATTACAAACACATTGCTAGATGTGACCTAGTTAAGGGATTTCCCTCAGATCTATTAGGATCTTCACCTTGTTAGAAGTGACCTTGTTAAAGGATTTCAAACACTCAATCAGAATGTCACCGTGCTAGAGGGTTTTACAAATAAGACTGTTAAGTCCACTCGGTTAAGAGATTTTCTGTCACTTTCACAAAATAACAGTAATAAAAATCTATCTACAACTTCACATCTAAAATGCTAAAGTAGATTCTTATTTGTTCAATACAATCTAGACATAGAACTAATCTTGTCCATCTGTTGGGCTTCTATACTCTGTTATTCAAACAGGTCTTCAAGCTTCTGTGCTCAGTAATCATTATGTAGTAGCCCTGTGCATACATTTTCCCTCATGCATTATTTATCAATAGTTCCCTGTTTATAAACAATTAGCTAACCGCTTAATCTCCTTGATCACATTTCCCATGATCAATCATAGCCATCAGATCTTCAATCTTGTCAAGGTTCAATGTATCTTTCAATTTGAAAAATGTTTTACCCCACCTTGGAACTTGCATACATTTCTTGGAACTTGTGCTAGGGTATTGAGGTTCAATCTGTGCTATATATCTTCATGTCGACTTTCCTTTTCCATAGATTCATTAACAAACTTCATGCACGGCTTACCATTCATTTAATCAGTTCCATCTCATCAGCTTCCTTCATTAAATAATGCATGTAAACATTTAATGTATTATGTTATAGCTCGGTTACAACTCGGTAATAACTCAGTTATAACTCGGTGAATACTAAACTTCACTCGGTAGATATTCTGCCTTCATTAACCGATAGCGATAACCTTAGGGTTTACCGACTAGGTTCTTTGGTTGGTAACATAGTATAGTATTAACCTAACAATTTATAACATATGTATGATGTCAAAACAATCTAAACATCATGATCTCATCATTGTTTGACTTGGTAATAGTTGCCCATTGAATACCTTATTCATCCCCTTATTCATCATATTCTTTTTGTGTCTTTTACCGACATATTTATACTCTTCAAATCATACTTCTCAAGATATGGCAACATCTTACTGAATTAGAAAATCAATTTCTTGACATCAATGACAAAATAATAATGTCAAGACAGTAAACATCCTTAATTAGTTATGTTCATAATCATCTACAACCTTCTCAATATTCTTATTGAAATGCCAACAATCTCCCATTGTCTGTTATAATGCCAAATGCTAACAATCTCCCCCTTTGGCATTGATGGCAAAACTAATTGATTTGACCTTAAAAGATTCGGATTGTTGTGATTCTGAAGTGCTGAAATGCTCTCTTGCTATCAACAAATTTTCTCACCCATACATTAGACTTCTCCTATTCTCTTTAGTTTTCTTTCCAATCTTCAGTCTTCTCCCCTTTCTCAGTTTTCTCCCCCTTTGACAACAATGCCAAAAAGTAAAGAACTAAAACATAATTTCTTCTTGTATGAAGTGATTTCTTGTTGTTGCGTATCAATTGAGTCTCGGTCAGAGCATTTTGCCTTCAATTCCTATTCCCTATATTGTATCCTACATTATTTCCTATACACCTTTAGAAAACATCCTAAAGTGTGTAAGTTAGCATCAACTCCTAAAAAGATATTCGATAGAGTCATCAAATTGATGCTTTCACCAAACTCGGTCAATGAGTAGAAGATAGGGGTAGGACCCCTAGCTTACTTCTGAGATATTCAAAAGTGTCCCTTGGTAGGGGTTTGGTGAAGATATCTTCTATTTGTTCCTTTGTGCTAACATATTCCAACACCACTTTCTTCTCGTGAGCTTCTTCTCTAAGATAATAATATTTGATAGAGATGTGTTTTGTCTTAGAGTGCATAACAGGGTTCTTTGAAATGTTAATGGCACTAGTATTGTCACAGAATATAGTTACTGGATCAATAAATTTCTCATTTATAACTTCCAACAATTGTTTGATCCATGCAATGTTGGTACAATTCAATGTTGCAGCAACGTATTCATCTTCTGTTGTTGACTGTGAAACACATCCTTGTTTCTTGCTAAGCCAACTTACTAGTCTTTCTCCTAAAATGAAAACTCCTCCACTTGTGCTTTTTCTGTCATCAATGTTGCCTACCCAATCAGCATCAGTATAAACTTTTAAATCAAAATAATTTCCTTTCTGATATACTAAGCCATAATCCTCTGTGTCTTTCAAGTATCTAAAAATTCTTTTGATTGCTATCATGAGTGTTTCCTTAGGATCTGCAAAGAATCTTGCAACTATGCCTACTGCATGTGCAATGTCTAGTCTGCTGTGAACAACATATTGTAGCTTTCCAATCATGGATTGGTAAAGTGTCTCATCAACAGATGCAGATTCATCATTCTTTGATAATTTACAGTTGGTAGTCATAGGAGTACTTACTAGTTTTGAATCCTCCATTCCAAATTTCTTCAGGATTTCCTTTATGTACTTGGATTGAGTAATGAAAATCTCATTTTTCATTTGCAGTATCTGTAAACCTATAAAATACTTTATCTCACCGATTAATGACATCTCAAATTCTTTGCTCATTTCATTTCCAAAGTTCTTGCATAAAGAGTCCTTTCCACAAAATATAATATCATCAACAAATATGGTTGAGATCAGTATTCCATTTTCATCATTCTCCATGCACATATTGTTGTTCTCACTTGTCCTTATAAAACCAATCTTAATCAAATAAGAGTGCAATCTTTCATACCATGCTCTAGGTGCTTGTTTCAGACCATATAAAGCTTTGTTCAATTTACATACCTGATCTTTATTCTTGTCTTCAACAAATCCTCAGGTTGTTCAATAAAAACTTCTTCTTCTAATATTCCATTCAGAAATGCAGATTTGACATCCATTTGATATACCTTGAAATTTTTGAAAGCAGCATATGCCAACAATGTTCTTACTCCTTTAAGTCTAGCAACAGGTGCAAAAGTTTCACCATAATCAATTCCTTCTTCTTGAGCATAACCTTTGTAAACTAGTCTTGCTTTGTTTCGAATGACCTCTCCTTTTTAATTTAGCTTGTTTCTGAAAATCTACTTTGTACCGATTACATTTTTGTCCTTCAGTCTTGGGATTAGTGTCCATGTGTCATTCTTCTTGATTTGATCAATCTCTTCTATCATAGCATTTATCCAATCTTCACTGTTAAATGCCTCTTTCACTATTCTCGATTCAAATTCAGATATCAAACATGTGTTCTGTCTAAATTTGTTCCTTGTCATCACTGGATCATCCTTATCTCATATAATCTAACTTGGTGCATGATGTCTTTTGACATACTTGGCTAATACAAGCTCAGTAGTCTCTGTATGATCTTCTTCATCACTCGGTAATTGGATATTCTCTTCATTTTCTTCAACCATTTTCTTGGTAAGACTTGTCGGTTGAACATAGACAAATTCATCATAGTCTTCTAGTTCCTTGGAATTTCCTTCATTTCTTTCTGCAAATTCATCAATTTTCACATTTCCACTTTCTACTATTTTGTTAGATGATTTAATCAGACATTTAAATGCTTTGCTTCTAGAAGAATAACCTAGAAATGTTCCTTCTTCACTTTTATGATCAAACTTACCATTTCTATCATCTTTATGAACATAGCATCTACTTCCAAAGATTTAAAAATAACTTACATTAGGTTTCTTGTCATACCAGATTTCATATGGTGTCTTCAAAGTACCTTTCTTCAATTGTACTTGGTTCAAGGTGTAAACTGTTGTGCTTATTGCTTCTCTCCAAAATGTTTGTGAAACTTTCTTTTTAATCATCAGTGTTCTAGCACAATCCACAATAGATCTGTTTCTTCTCTCAGCTATTCCATTTTGTTGTGGAGTTCTCAGTGCAGAGACTTGTCTTTTAATACCATGATCATTGCAGAATAAGTTGAATTCATCAGATGTGAACTCTCCTCCTCTATCTGATCTAAGACATTTCAGTTGTCTTCCTATTTCATTTTCAACTCTTGCCTTGTACCATTTAAACATTTGAAAAGCTTCTGCTTTTTCTTTTAAAAACATTACTGACATCATCCTTGAGTAGTCATCCACAAATAATATGAAATATTTATCACTATAATAACTTTGAACTTTCATAGGACCACAAAGATCAATGTGCACAAGATCTAAAATTCCCTTAGAAGTGTAAGACTTACTTGTAAAGCTTGATCTTGTCATCTTACCCATCTGGCATACTCGGCACATAGAATTCTCAGGTTTTTCAAGACTCGGTAGACCTCTTACTCGGTGCTTCTTACTTATTTTGATTAGATTATCAAAATTTACATGACAAAACCTTTTATGCCATAACCATGTATCATCTATCTTTGCATACAAACACTTGTTCCGAGTTGAGTCAAGGTGAAATCTATTACCTTTTGTTTGTGTCCTGGTAGCAGCTAACTTTTCATTCTTGTTGTGAACTTTGACAGTTCCTTTTTGAAATTCTATTTGGTAACCTGTATTGTTTAGCTGTGCTACACTCAACAAATTATATTTCAAACCTTTAACCCAATAAACATCATTGCATCTTGCATTATCAAGAAGTGTTATAGATCCTTTACCTCTTACCGAACATGGTGCATCATTACCAAATCTAACATAGCCTCCATCATAATCTTCTAATATAACAAACTTGTGTTTATCTCCTGTCATATGATGTGAGCATCCACTATCTATGATCCAAGAATCATTAGTGTTTATGTGAGATATTAGGGATTTTTATTCATACCTTTCTTCATCTGATCCATCTTTGATAGCCACATAAACTGCTTCCTCTATATCAGTTTCATCTGATTTATCATCGTTGGATTCCTCATCAGCTATTAAGCATGTCTTTCTATCTCTTCTTCTGAAGTCTTGGTGTCCTCTGTAATGATTATCTTTCTGTCTATCATCTCAGTAATCTCTCTTTTCAGTAGAATCTTTGTCAGGACAGTTAGAAGCTATATGTCCCATTTTGTCACAATTGAAACATTTCAAAGGTAGTTTTCCTTTATACTTACCTTTGCCTCTCGGTAACCTTCTGGCTAATAGTGCTTCAAACTCTTCTTGCTTTCTGATTTCCTCATACAATTTGTGTACTTCTTCCATGTTCTTACGAAATCTTTCACTTGCTCCACTGTGATCTCCTTCAGAGTACTTATACTTTCTTTCATTGTAATCATTAGATTCATCAAGATGAAAAGAACTAAATGCAGATTCAACTTTATTTACCGAAGATCCACTATTATCAAAGTTACTTAACTCAAATGCATGTAGCTTACCAATAGTAGCATCTAAAGAAACTGGCATATTAGGTACAGACCTCAATTCATTGATTGTAGAGACTCGGATTGCATAAGCTGGTAGAAGGGTTCTTAACAACTTACTTGTTATATCCTTTTCTTCAATAGTTCCACTTGCTCCTTTGATTTGATTGACGATCTCCTTTAGTCTTGTACTGTACTAAGTTATGTTCTCACCTTCATTCATCCTCATGGATTAAATTTATCCTCTTAAACTATCTAATTTTTCTCTTTGTACATGTTCATCTCCTCCATACACTGATATGAGCTTATCCCACATTGCCTTTGCATCATTATAGCCTTCTAGATCATTAAACTCTGAGTCGGTCAATGCAGATATTATTTCAATCATTGCTTGGATATGTTCTTGCTTTGCCTTTATCTCTTCCATTGTCAATGGATAGGTGCTCGGTGTAACAAAATCATTCTCCAGATAGTATACATCATATTCTCCAACTCCTGATAAATGTAGCTTCATCCTTTTCTGCCATGTAGAGAAACTTGACTTGTTCAGCTTCGGTGCATCCCTCTTATACATCTTTGGATCTTTAACTCAAGTGCCTTTAAACTTTTCTTCTGGAGTCGAAAGCTCTAATACCAATTGATAGTTTTGATACTTAATATAAGTATAGATCCAATAGCCAACAAGATGAGAGGGAGGGGGTGAATCATACAAACTTAATCTTCCATAAAAACATCAGATTCAACCTCGGTAACATATACTTTAGTAATATAACCAAAACTGGTAAACATGCAAACTCAAAAGCATATAAACCTCATAACACCAGATTTAACGTGGAAACCCAAATAGGGAAAAACAACTGTGGGATTTTGGACCCACTAAGAAATATACTCTTCTACAGTATGCTCGGTTAAAAGAAAATCCTGTTAAAGATTACAAACACATTGCTAGATGTGACCCGATTAAGCGATTTCCCTCAGATATGTTAGGATCTTCACCTTGTTAGAAGTGACCTTGTTAAAGGATTTCAAACACTCAATCAAAATGTCACCTTGCTAGAGGGTTTTACAAATAAGACTATTAAGTCCACTCAGTTAAGAGATTTTCTATCACTTTCACAAAATAATAGTAATAAAAATCTATCTGCAACTTCACATCTAAAATGCTAAAGCAGATTCTTATTTGTTCAATACAATCTAGACATAGAACTAATCTTGTCCATCTGCTGGGCTTCTATACTCTGTTATTCAAATAGGTCTTCAAGCTTCTGTGCTCGGTAATCACTATGTAGCATCCCTATGCATACATTTGCCCGCATGCATTATTTATCAACAGTTCCCTATTTATAAACAATTAGCTAACCGCTTAATCTGCTTGATCACATTTCCCATGATCAATCATAGCCATCAGATCTTCAATCTTGTCAAGGTTCAATGTATCTTTCGATCTGAAAAACATTTTACCCCGCCTTGAAACTTGCATACATTTCTTGGAACTTGTGCTAGGGTATTACGGTTCAATCTGCGCTATAGATCTTCATGCCGACTTTCCTTTGCCATAGATTCATTAACAAACTTCTTGCACAGCTTACCAATCATTTAATTAGTTCCAACTCATCAGCTTCCTTCATTAAATAAGGCATGTAAACATTTAATGTATTCTTTTATAGCTCGGTTACAACTTAGTAATAACTCGGTTATAACTCGGTGAATACTAAACTTCACTCAGTAGACATTCCACCTTCATTAACCGATAGCGATAACCTTAGGGTACCGACTAGGTTCCTTAGGGTTTACTGACTAGGTTCTTTAGTTGGTAACATAGTATAGTATTAACCTTACAATTTACAACATATCTATGATGTCAAAACAATCTAAACATCATGATCTCATCATTGTCTGACTCGGTAATAGTTTCCCATTGAATACCTTATTCATCCCCTTATTCATCATATTCTTTCTGTGTCTTTTACTGACATCTTTATACTCTTCAAATCATACTTCTCAAGATATGGCAACAGCTTACTGAATTAGAAAATTAATTTCTTGACATCAATGACAAAATAATAATATCAAGATAGTAAACATCCTTAATCAGTTATGTCCATAATCATCTACAACCTTCTCAGTATTCTTATTGAAATGCCAAATGCTAATAGGTGATTCTATGGTTATTATTCAAAGTGTCATGAAAAAGAAGTCAAATTGTTGGCAATTATAATATATACTTTATCATATTTTGCAAAAATTAGACTTCTTTTATTCCTTCTTGATTTCCCACTATTATAGGGAAGTGAATAAGATTGCAGATTTCTAGGCTAACTTAGCCATTAATAGTGATGCTAATATGCAGGAGGTAAGTGTGGATGAGATCCCTTCCACGGTTTTGGAATATTTGAAGTAAAGAAGGGCGTAGTTGTAGTCTTCATCAACCTCCTTTTTTGGTGTGGGTTCTGCTATGCTTGATCACAATGTTTATTTTGATAGGGTGTCTGATTATGGTTTCATTTCTACTATGTGATATAATTCTAACTAGTGGTTGGAGAATTGTGTTTCATAGATAGGGGTGGTTCAGACTAGTGTTTTTTGGCAGCAATGGATATGCATCCTTCGGTGATCATACTTTAATCTTCCTTCTATATGCTTCTATTTGTGGCTTCCTTTATATCTAATGTGGCTTATGTAATTGGGATGGTTTATTTGATGTACTATGCCAATGGGCATTTTGTATTGGGTAGAATAGGCTTGTGTTATTTAAGCAATACTAAAGGGTTTTCTTACTGGTTCTTTCCCTTCGGTGCTTTTTGAACCAAACACTGTAAAAAACTTTTAAATTTAATATAGTTCAGTGGTTCTATCCACTTTTATCAAAAAAAAAAAAATTTAAAATAGGATAATTGATTAAAATGATATTCTTGGAATGATTCAATTAATTAAATAAATATTTAATTAATATTGAGTAATTGATTTTCCATGTGACATTTGATGATTAAAGAATTAATAATGTTCTCAAGATTGATTTAACTGCCTCTGGTTAGGACCTTGGTGATGTTATCGAGATTAGGGGCCCATGGTTTAGATGACCATTTTTAGGGTATTACATTTGCACCTCTTTGAATTAATGTGCGAGCAGTGGTTGGTTTAAAGAATATGTGATGTCTAAGAGATACTAGTTCTGAACTTGATTGATCACGAACTAGAGAAAGAGCAAGGTGTTTAGCTTGATTTGAAGCGATGAAGCTAAATGAAGTCTAATTAAAGTGATATCGATCCCGAACTTGATTGAATTTAGGAATGATAGAGAACAAAGATATCGAACTTGAACTTGATTGATCAAGAAGTGGATCTTACTGATCTAGAAATTGATTGAACTAGATAGAGCGAGTGAAGATAAAATTGATCTTGAACTTGATTGATCAAGATACGATGAGTGAAAAATAAATTGTCCAACTTGATTCGATGCGATGAAACTAAACACCTGCTTAGATTGAGTGTGTGATCGAAGATACTCTTTGAAGAGGGGAAAATGGATTTGAAGGTCAAATGATCAAAACATAACGAAATAAACATGCAAAATGCTAAAATATCATTAAAAGACCATTTCAACTTGCTATTTTACTTTCTCCTTCGGATTGATTTTGATGAAGTGAAGGTGCCCCTTGATAATGCTCCACTTGATGTGCTCCTTTGATTGTTGGATGTGGATGGCTCTCCAATATTGTGCACAAATGGAATGGAATTGAAAAATGATAAGGATGAGATGATCAAGTTGCCAAGTTGATTTCCTGGGCTCAAAAGGGCAGCATAAATTTACTAAATTTCAAGATGTTTTGAATGAAGGGATGGAGCCCTATTTTATAAGAAGAGGAGAGGAAAATGGATGGCTAGGATGAATTCAAGATGAAGGGCTATGATTTACTTGTGAGCTTACACAAGGTCCAAGAGAGGGTGTGGAGAGCAAGAATTATGCCTTGAAGGCATTTCGTATCTCCACACTCCACAAGATGTATTGGAGGAATTAAAAATTCTCCAAAAAAGGATATCATGGGGATTGGAGGAATAAAAAGGAATTAAAAATTCCTTGGGAGAGGGGATGCCTAGAGGAATGTGTGATTTTGAAAATCTTACATTCACCTAGGAAAACAGCATTTAAAGCTAGTGGCTGGATGAAAAGGACAAAGAGTTGACTTTGTAACTAAAAATGATGATTAACCATTAACGACTCGTTAGGAGGGGGATTAGAGGAAATGTTAAGTGGGATTAATATTTGTAGGAGAATTTGAGTAGGAGAGAGAATGAGTGGAGGGAATAAAAAATTAGAAGAATAATGTTAAGTGAGTTTAGGGAGTTTCTAGAAGAATGAATTAAGAAGATGATTTGTAGGAATCATGTAGGTTAACTAATTAATTGAAATTAACTAGCTAAGAGGAAGATTTGTGAGGATTTGATTTTTTTAAAAGAATAAAGAAAGGGATTGATTTATTAAATAAATCAATCATATGCTATACTGACAATATTAATTATATTTAATTAATATTGAGAGGAATTTGAATTAACATAATTAATTAATTAATTATGTGAAGAATTAAAAATAATTAAAATAATTATTTTTAAGTGTCTACATTTTGCCCCTCTTTGAAGCAAGGTGTGATGACACATTGATTCAAAGAATAATCTTGTTTTGATGTTGATATTGGTTTGATAGGATGCCTCAGCTCTTGATTGATAGATTATGGTATGGTGATGCCCCCTTGGGAGATCAATTGAGGTATTTGATCTTTGGAGTTTTGTGAAATTGATATTCTGATAGATTTGATTTGATTCGATTGATAAGATCTAGATTCAGTTTGGTTTCAAGAAGAATTCATCATGTATAAGACATGATCGAAGTGTCTGGTTTTAGGAAGGATACATCCTGTATAAGACATGACTGATCACAATGTCTAGTTTCAGGAAGGATTCATCATGTATAAGACACGATTAGATCACAACATCTGTTTTCAGGAAGGATTCATCCTGTATAAGACATGATTGGAGTGTCTAGTTTCAAGAAGGATACATCCTGTATAAGACATGACTGATCACAACGTCAGGTTTCAGGAAGGATTCATCCTGTATAAGACATGATCGGTCACAACGTCTGGTTTTAGGAAGGATCATCCTATATAAGACATGATCAGAGTGTCTGGTTTCAAGAAGGATTCATCCTGTATAAGACATGATCGGAGTGTCTGGTTTCAGGAAGGATACATCCTATATAAGACATGACTGATCACAACGTCTGGTTTTAGGAAGGATTCATCCTGTATAAGACATGATTAGATCACAACGTCTGGTTTCAGGAAGGATCCATCCTGTATAAGACATGATCAGAGCATCTGGTTTGAGGAAGGATACATCCTGTATAAGACATGAATCAGAATCAGAATTGATTATGTGAGGAAGAAAAAAAAAATAGAGGAAGAAAAATTAAGGTGGAAGGGATAGATGAGGAACAAATATGAAGCAGTCATGAGGTATTTGGAAAGAAGAATATGAGATGCGAGACCGCATAGGAAAATGGGGGCAATTGAGAACTCCATGGGATTATTGAGTTTAGGATTTGATGGAATGATGGTGAGATTTTGTGCACAACAAATGTGGAGAGCCAACCTAGTTTGATGTTGCCCTGAGTGACTTGCACCATTGATTATAGAAATCAGGATGCTATGAGAAACGCAGGGCATGGACTGACTCTGTATACAAATGGGAATTTCTTGCACACAACAATGCAAGTGTTAAGAAACACTAATACAATTGTGGGTTCGTGCAAGGAAACCCTCAAACACACTGATACCTCTTGTACACGAGAAGGTAAGTGTTGGTAAACACTAGTACTAGGTCATCAGTTTATACAAGAAGAATCCAAAACATTCCATACTATGAAATATTCCCCAGTATGCGCCTATCATAACATACCTGGATATGAAAGAATCCAGGTAGTTGTAAATAGTGGTAGTCGTAGGGAAAAGATGTCAGTCTATATGAAAAGATCTAACAAAATCTAACAAGTCTCTTCTTTGTGACCAAATGATACCTCTTGCCAAGAGTAGAACTAGGATGGACTTGGGATTGTTGCTCAAGACTTCTTGAAGATTACACAGAGGCATAAAAACTCAGTTTCAATGGGACATTCCCTGTTCATGACTCCGGTGAAGACTCATCATCATACACATGTTTTATTGGGAGGTGGAAAAGAAGGAATGTTGTGCATGGGTGGGCTAGATGGCGGTTGATTTGTAGTATTGACATGATAGACAGTGGATCCGGTTATTTACCTTGGTGCTTGCACAAAGGTTTTCACCAAGGTACTTGTCCATAGCACCACCAAGTGGTTTTCACTAATGGACGAATTGTTTTTCTTTCTTTTTCTGATTTTAAATTTTTTTTTTTTTTTGTGTCATAAGGTGTCTGTTTGCCAAGTTTTCACCAAAGTGATGATTTTTTCAAGATCTTTTTCTTATTTTTTTTTTTTTCTTGATTCTTTTTTTTTTTGACCATTTAAGACTTTCTGAGGACTAAGCATAAAATCTTTTGAGGTGCATGATATTCATTGGATCATTCAAAGGATCACCTTCAGGAGTAGCCAACTGATAAGCTCATGATCCATATTTCATTGTGATTACATATGGTCCAAGCCAATTAGGCTCGAACTTGCCTTTCATTTCTCTTTCTTGTGGATTTTTTTGATTCTCCATGAGGACAAGATCACCAACTTGGAATTCTCGGGTTCTGACTTTTTTATGATAACTCATGCGCAAACGGTTTTGATATACCCGGAGATGATTCAAGGCCTTGAGGCACGTTTCATCTAATAATTCTAGCTCTTGTAAGTAGGCAATTCTGTATTCTTCCTCTGGTAGGATGTTTTGCAGCGATACCCTTAGAGAGGGGATCTCGATCTCAATAGGAATGATGGCTTCAAAACCAAATACTAGGGAATAAGGAGTGGTTCCTGTGGGGGTGTGGATGGAGGTGCGGTAGGCCCACAATGCAAGATGAATTTGGAGGTGCCAATCACGGCCCCCGCTTCATTGACTATCTTTTTGAGAATCTTTATTAGGATTTTATTAGAAACCTCAGCTTGGCCATTGCCTTGGGGGTAATATGGAGTGGAGAGGCGGTGTTGGATGTTGAATTTTTGGCAGAGTTCTTTGACATCCTAGTTCTTAAATTGTTTACCATTATTAGTGATGATAACTTTTGGGATGCCATATCGGCAGATTAGGTAGTTCAGGATGAATTTGGATATTTGCTTGCTGGTGGTGAAAGTAAGAGGGATAGCCTCTAACCACTTGGTGAAGTATTCGGTGGCAGTGATAATGATTTATGTTCGTTGGAAGATGAAGGGTGGATTTTTCCAATGAGATCGAGCCTCCATTGCGAGAAGGGCCATGGTGTAATGAATGGTTGCAATTCTTGTGATGGTGCATGAATCTTGTCACCATGCTGCTGGCAAGGGATGCATTTCTTCACATAATTGTATGCATCGTCTTCCATTTTAGGCCAATAGTATCATGTTCTCAAAAAAATTTAGCCAATGTGAGTCCACTTGAGTGTGCCCCACAGATACCCTCGTGTACTTCGCGTAATGCCCATTCTTCTTCTTGTTTATCTAAACACCTTAGGAGGGAACCATCAAAATGCCTTCTGAACAAGGTGTCTGCAAGGATGGTGTAACGGGTACATCAGTAGATGAAGGTTTGCTGTTGGGTTTTGGTGAGGTGTGGGGGAATGATGTTGTCTTTAAGGAAAGAGAAGGTTTCTTGGTACCAAGGGGACTCAAGACCAATGAGAACACACATCATTTCAGACTCTGGTAGGTCGTATGCTGGTATAAACAATTACTCAACCAAGAACTCGCACTTCTAACTGTGTGCTAGCATTTGAAGGAGGGAGCCAATGGTGGCCATTGCATCTGTAGCCCTGTTGTTTGTTCGTGGGATTTGGTCAAACTTGATTGCCATGAAATGTTGCTTAAGATCTTCAACCATGGTACGGTAGGGAAGGAGTTTATCATCTTTTGTCTAGTATTCATCATTGACTTGTTTTATGACGAGCTGGGAATCACCATAGACTTGTAATTCCTTTATTTTCCAGTGGATAGCCAAGCATAAACTTGTGATGAGGGCCTCGTATTCTGCTATGTTGTTTGTACATGCAAAGGATATCTTGTATGATTTTGGGATACCATCTCCTTGAGGTGTGACCAATAATATTCCTGCCCCCGATCCATTTTGAGTGTACGAGCCATCAAAATACAATTGCCATGTGGAGGATGTCATAACAGTAATAATGAACTCATCTGGTAATTCTGTGAGAAGAAGATGGTCACTTGGAAGTGGAGCTTCAGCCAACTGATCTGCAATGACTTGTCCCTTGATTTCTTTTTTGTCCACATATTCAATGTCGAACTCACTTAAGAGCATGACCTATTTAGCCGTTCGGCCAGTGAGAGCAGCTTTGGACAAGAGATATTTAAGTGGATCGATTTTAGCAATTAGTTTTGTTTTGTTGTTTAGCATATAGTGTCAAAGTTTTTGTGTGCTAAACACCAATGCCAAGCATGCTCTTTCAATGGGGGTATAATTGAGTTCATACCCTACTAGTGTACGATGGATGTAGTAAACAACATGTTCTTTCCCTTGATCATCTGTCTATGCCAATAATGCCCCCAATGCTACTGCAGTAGCGCATATATACAAAATAAGGGGTTTTAAAGGAGTAGGAGGCATCAATACCAGAGGTGATGCTAGATATTCTTTTAGTTTCTCAAAGTCCTTTTGGCATAAGTAGTCCCATTTGAATTTTGTGTCCTTGCACAGGAGGTGTGCAAATGGATGGCACTTATCTGCTAGTTGTAAAATGAAACGTCTGATAGACTGGAGTTTTCCCTGGAGACTACGCAGTTGTCTGAGAGTTTTTGGTGGAGGCATTTCCATGATAGCTTTTACTTTTGCAGGATCGACCTCGATGCCTCTGCAGGAAACAATGAATCCTAATAGTTTTCCTGATGTGACTCCAAACACACACTTTTTTGGATTTAGCCATAGTTTGTATTTTTCTAATCTTTCAAAGATCTGCTTTAGAATGTGAATGTGTTCTTGTCTTGTCTTAGATTTGCCTAGCAGATCATCCACATAGTCCTCCATAATTTTGTGTAAGAGGTCATGAAAAATTGTTGTCATTGCACATTGATATGTAGCTCCAACATTTTTGAGACCAAAAGGCATGACCTGATAACAGAAAGTCCCCCATGGTGTTGTGAATGCAGTTTTATGCTGATCCTCGTCTGCAATCCTGATTTCATTGTATCTAGAGAATCCATCCATAAGCGACAGTGTCTCATGTCTTGCTGTAAGGTCCACAATCATATCTATGTTTGGGAGTGGGAAATCATCTTTAGGACAAGATATATTTAGATCTCAGAAATCTATGCAGATGCGAATACCCCCAGCAGGTTTTTCGAAAGGTACAATGTTGGAGACCCATTCAGCATAATCTATTGGTTTGATAAATTCCGCGTTTAACATCTTTTGGAGTTCCGCCTTGACCAGGAGTGCAACATGTGGGTGTATTTTGCACAATTTTTGTTTTATAGGTTTTGCATTTGGGTGGACAGCGAGATTGTGAACCACCAAGGTAGGATCCAACCCTGGCATATTGGAATAGGACCATGTAAAATTGATTTTTACCTCTGTAAGGAAGTTGATGAAGTCTTGTTTCTCTATTTATGTGAGGGATTTGGCAATGAACACATTTTTTGGAAGGACTTCGATGCCCATGTTGATGATGTTTGTTTCTTTTATCAGCAAATTTGATTTGTCCTGTGGAAGATAACCAATGGTAGGGAGGTCAAATCCCTCATCGTTAAGTGCCTTTTCCAGGTTTTCACTTTCGGATACGCCCTTTGTTTTTATTTTTTGCTCATCCAAAGGTGCCTCAGGGAGGTTTTCACCTAGGGAACCATGTCTTTTCCTTTTATTATCTTTTTTGTGGCTAAGGGAATTGACCTGACTACCAAAGTATCCCTTTTCGTGTAGTTTAATACCCTCAATTTTGTTACAATCTTCCAAGTTTGGCACCATCAGGAGAGCAATAAGAGCATTATCATCGGCGCGAATATCTAGAGTGGGTTTGTCTCGTTGGCCCCAGTCAATGAGTTCAGGATGGACAAGATGTAGCTCATGTGAAGTGGGAAGGGTTACAGGGGTGATGGTATTGATGTAAGCATCCAAGAAGATATCTTTCTCGTATTCATAAGGCATTTCGTGGAATTCCTCTTTGTCAGCACTTTCGATATTCGAAGAAGGACTAGAAGGGGCACCAGCAATAGTAATCTTAGACACCGGGGTGTACCCCAAGCCTCTGTTGTATCTGTAGGAGATAGGATTTATGGGTGCTTTTCTTCCCTTCTCCTTTGGTCCTAGGCCATGTCCTTTGTAACCCATTTTTTCAACTATGGCAAATGCTTTTGGGTACATTTTTTTGGATATTCTTGCTAGATCTTCATCCTATCTTCTTCGTACAGCCATGAAGAGATATCTTCTTCGAGGCTCCCATTATCAAGTGGGCCCGATTGTTGGAAGGTGGTGTTTTGGCATTGCATGACTGGTTTTGGGTCCTTTTTGAGCTCTTTTGGTTTGCCAAATGACTTAGGAGAGAGAGGGAGGTTTCCTATCAATAAGACATCCTCCAATTTGTATTCTCCACAGCCATTGTCCAAGATCTTGATTTGATTATTTGGTTGGGATGATGTGGAGGTAACATTTGATGTGTCAGATGGAGGCATTGGCGAGGGTCTATTTAGTGGGCAATGATACAGATGCTTCCCCTCTAATAGTTTGCAATATTGAAAAGGTTGGGGATCACCTTTGATAGTGATCACTCTTCCATTATAAGGGAATTTGATGCATTGGTGATAGGTGGAGGGTACGGCCTGCAAGGAATGAATCCATGGCCTCTCGAGGAGAATGTTGTAGGGGAGATCAAGATCTAGTACTTTGCAAGGGGTTTCAATTGTAATGGGGCCCACTTGAAGAGGTAAGGTGATCATGCCCTTTGAAATTATTTTTACATCATCATATGCCTTTATTGTGATCCTTCCTGATGTGTCTATCAAATCCTCAGAAAGTCCCAATTGTTTTATTAATTTGTATGTGCACAGATTAAGCCCGGATCCACCATCTACTAGGATACATTTGACCTTGTTCTTGTGGATGAGAGCTTCGATGTGCAAAGGTTTGTTATGGTCTTCATCTGCGGGAGCATATTTGGAGTTAAATATAATGTGTTGCTGGGTAGAAAGATTTCCAATGAGGGCTTGGAATTGGGTGGCATTGATGTTATCAGGAATGCGTGATTGGTTTCAGGTCTTTTTTGAGCTCTTTTGGTTTGCCAAATGATGTAGGAGAGAGAGGGAGGTTGCCTATCAATAAGACATCCTCCAATTTGTATTCTCCACAGCCATTGTCCAAGATCTTGATTTGATTATTTGGTTGGGATGATGTGGAGGCAACATTTGATGTGTCAGATGGAGGCATTGCCGAGGGTCTATTTAGTGGGCAATGATACAGATGCTTCCCCTCTAATAGTTTGCAATATTGAAAAGGTTGGGGATCACCTTTGGCAGTGATCACTCTTCCATTATAGGAGAATTTGATGCATTGGTGATAGGTGGAGGGTACGGCCTGCAAGGAATGAATCCATGGCCTCCCAAGGAGAATGTTGTAGGGGAGATCAAGATCTAGTACTTGGCAAGGGGTTTCAATTGTAATGGGGCCCACTTGAAGAGGTAAGGTGATCATGCCCTTTGAAATTCTTTCTGCATCATCATATGCCTTTATTGTGATCCTTCCTGATGTGTCTATCAGATCTTTAGAAAGTCCCATTTGTTTTATTAATTTGTATGTGCACAGACTAAGTCTGGATCCACCATCTATCAGGATACATTTGACCTTGTGCTTGTGGATGAGAGCTTCAATGTGCAAAGGTTTGTTATGGTCTTCATCTGCAGGAGCATATTTGGAGTTAAATACAATGTGTTGCTAGGCAGAAAGGTTTCCAATGAGGGCTTGGAATTGGGTGGCGTTGATGTTATCAGGAATGCGTGATTGGAGAAGGGCTTGTTCCAAAATTTCTTTATGGACCGGGGAAGTCTTGAGAAGTTCCAAAATGAAGGTCTACGCAGGTGTCTTCCCAAGTTGATCAAGGAGGTCATATCGGCAGGTGGAAGACATGGGTGGGGGGTTTGGTGGGGGAGGGACTCCTTGGATGGTGACTTTACCTCGGCATGTAGTTGCATTGTAGTCATTCTAGAAATGGGAGGTGGAAGGCGTGGCGCCCTGAATGACTATCCTAGTAGGATTTGATCTACTTTGGGAAGAAGGAGGATTGACTCCTTGGATGGTTATGACTGTCTGTAGGTTCAATGCGACCTACTAAAAAATCAAAGCCAGTTATGTGATTAGCATAGTCATAACCCATTGAGTTAGATGATGAGCCTTTTCCTTTATCATGATTTGGGAAGGGTTCCTAGTACATTTTGAGTTTCTTATTACTATTACCAGGTTTTGCATTTGCTACTTCAATCTCACATCTATCAATGAGATCTTGTATGTAGATCTTCAGCTTATTTGCGTGTATCATGTCTCTTGATATGATGGTATTCACAATACTCATTTTCATTATACCATCTTGGTTTAGGTTGATTGGGGTCAAATGGGTGAGTGATTGGAAAAACCACTACACCTGGTTGGACAAGTTTCTAAAACACCATTTCAATAGGCTTAGCCAAAGGAGTGAAATCTCTTGGAGTCCTATTATTCAATCGGGGTGGTTGTCCCTGGATTGAGACATTATTGTGAGGTTTTTGGGATTGATTTTGATTATTTTGATTGTTGAATTGATGATTATTGGTTGTGGATTTTGGTGGAGTGGCCACGGTTTAGAACCTCTTTGCATCAGTTACACCATCATTGACCATGTTTTTGTTCTTGGACCAGAATTTTGGCTTGTCATTATGATAAGAGGAAGAACTTTATGTCGACTTCTGGTAATGTTTGAAGGTTTCTTCTTCCAACAAGACACGTTCAAGGGCGAGGCCCTTATCGGTCAATTTTTGGAAGGATTTGATGCATTGGGATATTAAGGGTCTTGAAAGTTCAGGCACCAAGATCTTTTGGAATAGTTCAATTTGATGTTGTTCTGGCATGTCCCACTGGAATTTCTTGATAAGATGTCGCCATCTTTGTAGGAAATTGGTGAAGGTTTCTCCGGGCCTTTGTTTTGTATTACATAGGTCCATCATAGAAACATCATTACCCATGTTGTATGCATAGTGGGCCACAAATTTTTGTGCCAAGTCTAGAAAAGAGACAATGGAACCTCGTGGTAAAGATGAGAACCATGCCAGGGAGTCTCCCATGAGACCCTTGGGAAAGAGTTTGCGAAGATAAAGGTCACTATAGGAGACTTCCTGGCATAAGATGTGGAATTCTTGAATATGATCGCGAGGGTCTCCTTTGCCTTCATACTTGGTGAATTTAGGGATCTCAAATCCCGGGGATATGGTGCAACTGATATAGACGGGTCGTAAGGACAAGGGAAAAACTCTTCAAATAAGTAAGTTTTTCTTTTATTAGTCCTTTGTTTCATGTCCTTGATGATATTTTTCATGTCTTGAATTTCCTTGATGAGGCCTTGTTGTGGGCTTTGATAATGATGAATTGTATTTGCCCCAAGAATTGGATGAGCCAAAGAAGGTGCACCACCACCAATATATTGATATGATGAGGAGGTGGGAATGTGGGATGTGATGACTGATGTTGTTGGGGTTTGAGTGATGGTTGTGGTCTGCAAATGGTTGTGACGGGATTGAATATGGCCCAGATAAAATTTGCGACATTGTTGGGAGGAAGGGAAGTTTGTGGAATAGAAATATGTGGTTGAATAGAAGGAGGTGGTATAGAAGTTTGTTGGAGAATAGATGAGATCGGATTTGATAGTGGTATGGATGGTAAGGAGGAAGAAGGTGGGATGGAGACCACAGTGGGAGGTACCGCGGGTGGAATTGATTGAGCTTGGATGATTGATGAGGCTGCAATTGATTGAGTTTGAATAGTAGGTGCAACACTTTGTGTGGGAAGTATCGCAGGTGGCATTGATTGAGCTTGGATGATTGATGGGGAAATTAATTGATTGAGTTTGAATAGTAGGTGCAACACTTTGTGTGGGAGCAAGGTCCCCTTGTGGTTGTTGGGCGAAAGTGGATCTATTAAACTCAAGTGGAAGTTGAGCTCCATTTTCAAGAAGAGCTTTCAGAAGTGCAGTAGGATTTTGTTTAATAAACTTGTCCATCATCTCTTGGTTATAAGAATCTGCGAGGAAAGTTTGCACTTCCAGACAAAGTTCATCTTGCCTAACCATGTCGGGATTTTGGCTTTGATCTTGATTACTAGGTTGCCCACTTTGTGTATGATCTTGCGTGGGGATCTTCATATAGGAAACCAATGTCCGGCATGCCATATTGTTGTTCAGCCATCTTTTTCTTTTGGGATCGAGTTGCGACCATACATGATATTTGTGATGAAATGAATTAAGAAATTTGTGATGAAGGGACTTAGAAAATTTGAGGATGATTGATGGAGGAGGTATGGTTTTAGAAGAAACATGATGACTAGGTTGTCTTTGGTATGAACATGAAGGATCAATTCGAATGGCAAGTTATATGAAGGGATACGACCACCCTGATTTGGATGATAGTTGGTGTTTCAAAGGACAAACTTGAATGTTGATGGAGAGGATGGACTCTTAGCTTCTCTCTTAGGCTTATGAAATATGGGATGGATAGAGTTTTGACGCAGTTTTGGACTTGGTGTGGGTAATGACTTGGACAATTGTTTGTGTCTTGACAAGTGTTTTTGCAAAGTGTTTGGGGATAGTGATGTGTTTTTAGTCTTCTCTTGGCAAGTATGTATCAAACAAAGCAAACACAATGATCAAATGCATATTATCTCAAAGACACTCATGCTCATATACAACATTCTTAAGGCTGGCAAGGACAATAGTCATTAAATCCCAATTGGTTTCCCATCTACGCTTACCCAGAGCGGACACTTAGATGCTTGACCCCACTGGCTCCCCTCCACGAAACTCACTTCTCGGGGCAGCCAAGCATCAATTCCCATGAAAACTCCTCATGGTGAACTTTGTGTCTCTACTAAGGGCCGTACGAATATGGGCCACTTCAGAGGTCCAACCTCTGCACCAATGGATAGAAGGTTTTTGGCCACTATGAACAAGGTGTTTAGTAAGTCTTCCCATTAGGAGCTACCCTTCGAAGTTGCGCAAGCGCAATTGAGGCCTATAGCCCAACGAAGCACCAAGAACTTAGTAGTCACGCAAGCATGATTGAGATCTCTAGGATCCTACTAAGCACCCAATGTGAGAGTGAACTCTCATATAGCCCCAACCATTAACCCTTTTGTAGTCAATGGCCTATTTATTATAGTGAGTTGGGAACCCCAGGTCCGGGTGTACTCACTTGGGTCGTTCCCCTCTTACCTTCTCAAAGAGCAAGTTGGGAGGGCAGACCCGCTAGAGGTAAACACACAATCAAACAAGAAAAGGTTGGAGGGTCTGGATTTCTAATCGTCTAGTAAGATGAGAGCATACTTTCCTACCTTTACGCTTTTCTTAAAGACACATAAGACAATGGTTCATTCCATTTTAATTAATATCTAGGTGCCTAGTTTAAATAAATGCACAAGATTTGGTTGAATCAGCTAGGCAACCTGCAAAACAACTTGATTAGTAGTTTTGAAAAATGGAGTTTTCAACAAGCGTCCTACAAAACAACTTGATTAGTAGTTTGAAAAATGGAGTCTTCAACAAGCGTCCTGCTAAAAACAACAAAATGACAAAATATTAATTTTATTTTATTTTTTGGGAATAAGTAGAAAAACATAAATAAAAACTTTTTTACTAATGACAAATGTGGATTTGAAGGAAACTTTGATGGGTAAATGGGGTTTGACTAGGTTTTTTGCCACTTTCCAAAGGACAAGCAAGCAAAAAATGGGGATTTTGGAGGAGAGATGAAGGAATGGGAAAATTTGTCAAAGAGGGACAAAGAAGAAAAAGTTGGAGATGGATAATATGGGAAAAATTTGGATGTGATTGGATAAAAGGGGAAGAAGTTATGGCAAACCCTAAAAATAAAGAAATATGAGATTTAGGCTTCAAAAAGTGGATTATTGGGATAAGGCCCCCACGGAAGAAAATGTGGAAAATGACAATGCGGAGAATCTAGTGAAGTTTGGAGGAAAATGGAGTCAAGATAAAGAAGATATGGCAAAAAAAAAAAAAAATTATTTTATTTTAAACCCTAGATTTAACAGAGAAAGAGCAAACAACCTCACTTAAACAGACTAAAAATAAAATGCCAAAGGTCTGGATTTCTGATTGTCTAGATAGACAAGAGCATACTCTCCTACTTTCACACTTTCCTATGGTCAGACAGATTATGATTAAACATAACAGATAACATGAAATGAAAAGAAAATGCAGACTACTGTTAGCGCCTAACAAGTTTCAAACATATTAACAGAGCAGACAGTCACACTAAACAGATAGAAAAGTGCCAAAAATCTAGATTTCTGATTGTCTGATAGACAAGAGCATACTCTCCTATTTTCACACTTTCTTGAGGTCAGAGCATACAGTCGCACTAAACAAAATAGAAAAGTTTCAAAGGTCCAGATTTCTGATTGTCTATATAGACAAGAGCATACTCTCCTACTTTCACACAGATTATAATTAAACAGAACAAATAATAGAGCAAATAATAGATCGAATAATAGGAATTCAAATTCTCACAAAAATGCTCACGCTAATTGCAGAGCTATCATGCTGAAACTGAAACTGAAACAGAAAAAGAAAAGAAACAAAAATGCAATAGAACCAGAAAAGAAGCTGTTGTGTAGAAATACAGAGCCGCTATTCTGGAACCTGCAAAAAAAAGATTTTTTTTTCTGCAATTGCGCTATTCTAGAACTTGCGTCTCACAACTCACAAAAACCTTAAAAAAAAAATATTAGATCTTAGAGAGGTGGGTCCCACCGAGCGTGCCAAAATGAAGAGGGGAAAATAGATTTGAAGGTCAAATGATCAAAACATAATGAAACAAACATGCAGAATGTTAAAATATCATTAAAAGACCATTTCACCTTTCTATTTTACCTTCTCCTTCGGATTGAGCTTGATGAAGTGAAGGCGCCCCTTGATAATGTTCCACTTGATGTGCTCCTTTGATTGTTGGATGTGGATGGCTCTCCAATGTTGTGCACAAATGGAATGGATTTGAAAAATGATAAGGATGAGATGATCAAGTTGCCAAGTTGATTTCCAGGGCTCAAAAGGGCAACATAAATTTATTGGACTTCAAGATGTTTTGAATGAAGGGATGGAACCCTATTTTATAAGAAGAGGAGAGGAAAATAGATGGCTAGGATGAATTCAAGATGAAGGGTTAAGATTTACTTGTGAGCTCACACAAGGTCCAAGAGAGGGTGTGGAGACCAAGAATTATGCCTTAAAGGCATTTCGTATCTCCACACTCCACAAGATGCATTGGAGGAATTAAAAATTCTCCAAAAAAGGATATCATGGGGATTGGAGGAATAAAAAGGAATTAAAAATTCCTTGGGAGAGGGGATGCCTAGAGGAATGTGTGATTTCAAAAATCTTACATTCACCTAGGAAAAGAGCATTTAAAGCTAGTGGCTGGATGAAAAGGACAAAGAGTTGACTTTGTGACTAATCATGATGATTAACCATTAACGACTCATTAGGAGGGGGATTAGAGGAAATGTTAGGTGGGATTAATATTTGTAGGAGAATTTGAGTAGGAGAGAGAATGAGTGGAGGGAATAAAAAATTAGAAGAATAATGTTAAGTGAGTTTAGGGAGTTTCTAGAAGAATGAATTAAGAAGATGATTTGTAGGAATCATGTAGGTTAACTAATTAATTGAAATTAATTAGCTAAAAGGAAGATTTGTGAGGATTTGATTTTTTTAGAAGAATAAAGAAAGGGATTGATTTATTAAATAAATCAATCATATACTATAGTGACAATATTAATTATATTTAATTAATATTGAGAGGAATTTGAATTAACATAATTAATTAATTAATTATGCGAGGAATTAAAAATAATTAAAATAATTATTTTTAAGTGTCTACACTCTTTAATATTTTAATTGAGTTTAAACGAATAATCAGCTTGATGAAAAGCGATGAAACTCATTAATGTTAAGAGATTGATTCAGATGAAGACAAATATCAGCTTGATATGAAGCGATAAAACTGATATGCCCCTAGCGATTGATTCGATTCAGATGATCGAGGGATCTCAACTTGATATGAAGCGATGAAGATGAGATTCCCCTTTAGCAATAAGAATTTGATTGATTTTCTTTAGTTAAAAAGATTTTTTTGCTCGACTTTTGATGAAGATTTGAAAATTTTCTTGACTTTGAAGATGTGAGGTCATGAGGTCACGAGTATGCCCCCTCGGGAGAAAAATCGAAAGATAGCGAGGGTACATAATGATTATAGGCAATTTTTGGCGATGATAAGTTATTTGAGCATAAATGATTGTGAGGAATTTTTGAAAATTTTGCGTTGATTGATAAGAAATTGAGCGCAAAGTTGTTGTGTAGAATTAAATTGAGATTCAGCATTGATTTATGAGAAATTGAGTGCAAAAAAAGAATGAGCATTTGATAAAAAGCGCTAAGTGGTCCAAATTTTATGAAATTGACTAGCAAAATGATCTCAAATTTTGATTTCAATCCCGAAAATGGAATCAGAATGAGTGAATTGGCTAAGGGTACAATTTTCATGTCCATCGAAGCAAGTTGAAAAATTAGGGTTTTGGCTATATATGGGGTAAAAGTGTCATTGTCAATTCATTTTAACCCTCCAAGTTTGAAAATTCAAAAATCCTTCTGCGAAGAAAATGGTGGTCCCTACTTGTGAGCATTGATTCGAGCGCTAGAGATGACATAGTCAACCTCGACACTATGAGCCAATAGTAAGTGATCAATCTTAAGCCTCTTTATATTCTCAATTTTGAATTTTTTTGTTGATTTTTCAATTTTTGGCATGTTGGAATTCGGATTTCTCATTTTGTCGTGCGAGACAGGATCCTGTCTCATACGATAAACTATTGAAGTTTTTTTTGTCATTTAAGGCCATTAGATTTGTCATTCTAACCCCACCCTTCTATTGTATGACAACATTCATGAAAGACTATTTTGTCATCCAGGATCTAATAATTTGTCGTATGGGGATCTTTTGTCGTACTATGCCCAATCATGACTCATACGAATCGATGCCCTTCTGTGTTTTGTCGTTTGGGAAACAGTGAGCATTTTTTAATTTCTAAACTTAAAATTTTGATTTTGCAATTGACATAGTTGGATTTGCATGATGTTTTACTTCTCTTGTAGGCTTATGTGGAATGTTTTCTGATGATTTGTTGTTTGATTTTTGCAGGTTCGATTACCTCATGTGCTCTTCAGATGTGTCTATCCACCCACCATGACATTAGTTCAATAGTTATCCGAGGTTGAGCGAGCTCATATTGATTTGTGTGGTTTGACCCACCTTGGTTTACCAAATATCCATGTGAATCACGGTATGCTCACAACATTGGTTGAGCAATTTCATTTAGAGCATAATACCTTCCATTTGCTAGTTGGGGAGATGACTATCACTCCCGAGGATGTATATAGGATCCTTCGGATCCCTTTTGCTAGGGATAAGGTGGATTACAATGTAGCACTGCTACCTAGATTATAAGTGGTCAAGAATGTCTTCAAGGATCCTGATATATTGAAATGTCCCATCAATTGGGACATCATGATGAGCAGGTATAGTGAGGAGTTTCCTCTGGCTTGTGTTCTAGCAAGTTTTATCGGTTTTTTTCTGATTCCAGATAGGGGACATCAGGGATTCTAGTGTGGATGGGGCAGGATGCTGGAGAGATTTATGGAGACCCTTCAAAGGCTTAGTTGGGGTTCCTACATATTAGCCCACATGTATCTCGAGATGCATGAGATTATGTATAGGGAGGGCAAGAGCATGGCTGCAGGTGTTTTGATTTTACAGGTTTGGCCTTGGGAGAGCCTCCTAGTTTGTCGGTTGATTGTAGATGATAGCAGAGAGCCTGGCCAGCCGGTTGTATATAGGTATGTAGGTTATGTTATGCAGCCCCATCTGGGCAAGACCAATTTTTGGCGATGATAGCTGGATGACCTAATAGCTATGGTATGGAGACCTTATAGGGGCTTAGAGCCATGGGATTACTTGCGGATAGTACATAGGGATCTTTTTGTTATGTGCCCACTTATTGGCAGATCGTAGACTATGGTGGAGAAATTTGTAGTATCTCGAGTGATGAGGCAGTATGGTAGGCCTCAGGGGATCTTGCAAGAGTACACAACATATGCGAGATATGCTGATGAGGAGAGGCAGGGATGGTTACCGAGGTTATCCTATGCCTTGAGTATGCAGGAGTTGACTAGTTTACAGCGTCTTAGATGGGATTACATGGATGATGTTGCAGATGCGGGGGTATTTCCCTAGTACAGGGATTGGTTCCAGCAACATCCATTCCCCAGATTCATAGATCTAGCTAAGCAGACTCCTCGTATTGAGGATATTGAAGATGATGCCCCCGCATAGGGACAGGGACAGAGAGTCAATGCTTAGAGGCGAGCAGGTGGCAATCCTGGTGCTAGTAGCAGCAGGGTTCCAGCTTATTGAGTGACCGGTTCATAACTGATTGAGTTGTATTGGATGTTACCGGTTGCACTCTATTTTACCGATATCCCTATTTGTCAATCATTTGGGGTATTTGCTGTCAAACCGATTTTGGACTAAATTTGTGTTTGTATTGATTCACCCCCCCTCTTAGTACCAGTTTGGTACTCATGGTTTATCATTGAGTTATCAATTGGTATCAGAGCACTCCAGGTCCTCTGTGTTGTAAGCTTAACCGCTTGAGGAAAAGATCCTAGTCAAATGATGAAGAGGGAAGGTCCAAAGTTTAACAGGGAAAATTTTGGTATATGGAAAGACAAGATGAAGATATTCATCAAAAGCATGGGTGTTCAACACTGGAGTTATGTTGAAAATGTATATGTTGTTCCTACCAGTACTCTCACCGATGACCAAAAGAGAGAGATACAAGAAAATGGGCAAGTCATGGAAGCCCTCATCAGCAGTCTATGTGACATTGAGTTTATTGATGTTTAGGACAAGGGAAATCCCAAAGAGGTATGGGATGCTCTTGAAAATATCTATGGTGGTGATGAGCATGTAAAACAGGCTAAGGAAGAAAGCTTGTGAGGAAAGTTTGAAGACATGCAGATGGTTGAAGGAGAGACCATTCAGCAGTATGGAATAAGAATCAAAATGGTTGTTAGAGAAATCAAGAGTGCAGGTGGCAAAATAGAAGATTCCACTATGGTAAGAAAAGTCTTGAGATCCCTGTTGCCGGTCTATGCAATAAGGGTTGTTGCTATTCAGGAGCTAAGATCAATAGACAAGTCTAAGGTGTTCTTGGACTCCATCATAGCCAAGTTGATAGCCTATGAGCTGAATAGTTTTGATGGTAGTGTTCAAAAGACAGAATCTGCTTTTAGAGCCTCTACTATACCTTCTAGAAAAGGAAAAGAGGCTAGCACTAGTAGGGAACCTAATCAGAGTAGAGAAATGAATGATGAAGAGTTTCTGATGGAATTTGAAGCACTTCTTGCTAGGAAATTCTCAAAAGGAACTAGTAAATACAAAGGTAAGCTACCTTTGAAATGTTTCTCTTGTAACTGGATAGGACATATTGCTATGAATTGTCATAATAGCGACAACAAGGATAAACTAGAAAGGTTCAAGAAATTCAAAGGAGGAAACCAAAGAAACTATTTTGTGGCAGTTGATGAAGGTGTCACAGATGAGGAATCAGAAGATGAAGAGAATGAAGACATTGTGTTTGTTGCTGTAAAGGAAGATGTGGCAAACAAGAAGGCTCTTATCTCCCGGTTTGATGATTCCAATGAGTGGATCATTGACAGTGGATATTCTCACCATATGACTGGTGACCAGAGCAAGTTTCTATCCTTAGAGGAGTATGATGGTGGTGTGGTTCACTTTGGCAATGATGCACCATGCATGGTCAAAGGCAGAGGGTCCATCTCTTTGAATGGAAAGAGTAGTGCTGACAATGTGTACTGGGTTGATGGTCTCAAACACAACCTTCTAAGTGTTGCCTAGCTAAATGACAGTGGCCTCACTCTGTAATTCAAGAATGGAGTTTGCAGAATCAAAGGAAAAGATGGTAAATTGGTGGCCACCGGCATGCAGACTAAAGGTAACCTATTTCATCTAAATGCAAATATAAGTACATGTCTAATGGCTAAGCTTGATGATAGCTAGATATGGCATAGGAGATTCTGCCATGTGAACTTTGACAACATTATGAAGGCTAGTAAGATCAAGGTAGTTAGAGGGTTTCCGGTGTTGAGCAAACTGGATAATACCTTGTGTAGAGAATATCAATTGGGGAAAATGTCTTCCTCAACCTTTAAAGGTAAATCTTTCACTGCTGACAACTTGCTTGATCTTGTGCATACTAATTTATGTGGTCCTATGAAAACTAGAAGTGTGCAGGGTGATAGGTACTTCATGATTCTCACTGATGACTGCTCAAGAACAATGTGGGTCACATTCTTGAAAGACAAGTCTAAAGCTTTTGGGAAATTCAAAGCTTTCAAAGCATTAGTGGAGAAGGAAAGTGGTAAAAGGATCAAATGTCTTAGAACTGATCAAGGAGGGGAATTCACTTCTAGTGAATTCAACAAGTATTGTGAAGAATTTGGCATCAAGAGACAGCTGTCTGCCCCCCGGACTCCATAGCAGAATGGCCTAGCAGAGAGGAATAACTAGACTGTGGTTGAAGTAGCTAGAACCATGTTGATCCAAGGAAAGGTACCTCACACCTTTTGGAGAGAAGTGGTGAGCACTACAGTCTACACTATGAACGAGGTACTCATAAAAAAGGGTAAGGATAAAACTCCTTATGAGTATTGGACCGGTAAGACACCTATGGTTAACTACTTTAAGGTATTTGGTAGAAAATGTTACATCAAGAGGAGTGAACATCAGGGCAAATTTGAAGCTAAATGTGATGAAGGAATATTTCTAGGATATTCCACCAAGAGTAAAGCTTTCAAGTGTTACAACAATAGGACTCAAAGAATTATGGAAAGCATCAATGTAAGAGTTGATGAATCCTCTGAGAAGACTGAGGAAACCGGTAGTGAGCAAGCTATAAATGAACTAGTTGCAACCTTTTGGGAACCGGTTGTTAGCCAACCAAGTACCAGTAACAGTGTCCCTGAACTGGTGAATGCTGATATTGATGAAGATGAGGGTGAAGAAGAAAAGCAAGAAGAACCAATTAAGACCATTCCTCGATATGTCAAGTTGAATCATGATCCCAAGCAGATCATAGGTGATAAGGATGCAGGAATCCTTACTAGAAGAAAGATTAGAGAAATCTCATGTATGATCCTTGAATTTGAGCCTAAGTCATTCAAAGAGGCTCATAAAGATGAAGACTAGATCAAGGCAATGGAAGAAGAACTTGACCAGATAGAGAAAAATGGTACATAGTCCTTGGTACCCAGACCAGAGCATAAAAATGTCATTGGCACCAAATGGGTGTTTAGAAATAAGCTGAATGAGGATGGCACAGTGATTAGGAATAAAGCTAGATTAGTATGAAAAGGATATGCTCAAGAAGAAGGAGAAGACTATGGAGAAACCTTTGCTCCTGTAGCCAGATTGGAAGGAGTTCGTATGCTTCTTGCATATGCAGCTTTTAAGAGGTTCAAGGTATATCAATGGATGTAAAATTTGCATTCCTAAATGGTGTACTTGAAGAGGAGGTGTATATTGAGCAACCAGATGGGTTTTCCCTATCTGAAGATAGTGACATGGTATGTAGGCTACATAAAGCATTATATGGTCTAAAGCAAGCACCAAGGGCATGGTATGAGCGCCTACATTCCCATCTTGTGAAGATTGGATTTGAGAGAACAAGTGAAGATAGTAATATCTACTTGAAGTTTGAAGGAGATCAGATCCTGATCTGTGAAGTTTTTGTTGATGACATCATCTTTGGTGGAGATGACAAGATGAGTCATGAGTTTGGTGATGAGATGAAGAAAGAGTTTGAGATGTCACTCATAGGGGAGATTAAGTTCTTCATTGGACTGCAAATCTAGCAGATGGAAGATGGAATCTTCATCGCTCAATCCAAATATGTCAAAGAGGTGTTGAAGACTTTTGGCATGGAAGATAGAAAACTGGTTGGTACACCGATGGTGACCGGTTGCAAATTGACAAAAGAGGATGATTCCGCACTGGTTGATGAGAAGGAATACTGATCAATGATTGGTAAGTTGCATTATGTAGTGCATAGCAGACTGGATATTGCACATGCAGTTGGCATTACTGCAAGATTCCAAAAGAGTCCAAGAGAATCTCACTTGATTGCAATCAAGCGTATTCTTAGGTATATGAAGGGAACAATTGACTATGGATTGTGGTACCCATACAGCAATAATTTCAATCTAAAAGTGTTCACAGATGCTGATTGGGCAGGTAATGTGGATGACTGGAAAAGCACAACCGATGGTGCATTCTTTCTCGGTGGTAGACTGGTCTCATGGATGAGTAAAAAGAAGAGTTGTATCTCTCAGTCTATAGCGGAAGTGGAGTATGTTGCAGCTTTCATGAACTGCACTCAGACAATTTGGATGAAGCATGTACTGGAAGGCTTCAAGATCCCTATATCTGAACCAGTAAGTATATTCTATGATAACATAAGTGCTATCAATATATCAAAGAATCTGGTTTTACATTCTAGAACCAAGCATTTTGAGCTTAAGTATCATTTCTTGAGGGAAAAGGTTCAGAATTAAGAGATTGCACTGGAGCATGTGTCCAGTAAGGAGCAGTTAGTAGACATATTCACCAAGCCTCTCCCAAAGACAACATTTGTGCATTTGAGAGGTGAATTAGGGGTATTTCCCCTTCAGGAGGTGAACTAAAAGTAATTGTTCCACATTAGTCAGGTACTGGAAAGACAAATTTTGATTGATTGGTATGTTGAAGGATGCTACTCCTCAGGGGGAGCAACATGATGAAATAGAGATGATTGTACCTCCACTTTGGCATTATTGTCAAAGGGGGAGAAGGAGTGAAGAGAAAACATATCTGCAGCAAATGGGGAGAAGATGTGAAGCAGAGAAGATATCTTTTGTATATTGCCATCAATGCCAAAGGGGGAGATTGTTGGCATTATGTGAACCGGCTTGAAGACATAATGATATTGTATGTTGTCATTGATGTCAATATGAAACATAGTGTGAACCGGCACATGTGATAAGTGAAGAGAGAGAGGAATCGGCATTTGTATGAACCGGTTTATATGCCAAAGTGAAGTGGTATATTTGTTTAAGGTGAACCGGCATATAGTTATGGGAACCAGCACATGGAAGCATTGTATGACTACCGGTTGATAGGTAGCTTCCACTTCAGGGTTTTCGGTTGGAGTACCTCAAGTTTGTGTGACTCAATCAGTGATCTTTGTGTGATGAGTTAGCAGTATGATGGAGGACAGATCATGTTGCCACATAAGTTCTGTGCGTGTGAAGGATCTTGCATGAAGAAGACTATTCCTATCTACCTCAGGAATGTGCGAAGTCTATCAAATGGTGATAACACGTGATGGGTTATCAGCCACCATGAAAGCGATGGATAATGGATGATGGAGAATGTTTTGAGATCGATTCAAGATTGTTGCATTTAATGCAGTATGATTCAATGGTCAGGATCGAACCGTTTGAATTTCTTAACCTAATAGGTTTAGGGTTTAGGGTTTTTGCTACCGACTTGTATGTTTCCTATAAGGTCGATGTTGTGTTTCTTTCTGAGGTTGTTGGCAAAAGTTGTGAGTGTGTATCCAAGGGAAGTGATACGTGATTCTTGCCAGACCAAAGGAGAGAAGAGATATCTACAAAGTGAATGTGTAGAAGGTGAAGAGGAGCCAAAACAAATCTGCATTAGCATTGAGTGTTGTTAACAGATCATTGTAATTCCTATTGATCTCTAACCACTTCAACAGTTGTAAAATCCCCTAACAGGGTAGCCTTAACTGGCTTGATTTAAAATCCCTTAATTTGGGTGGTCTTAACCGGCTTGATTCAAATCCCTTAATCGAGTAACTCAAGGCTAATAAGCTCTAAGAAGCTAGAGAGCTTAGGAGATCCTTTCAGCTATTGAGTTCTTGAAAACCTCTAACAAGGTAACTCTACCAGGTTTTAACCCTTAACCAGGTGATCCCTAATAGGATCGGTTCCTAGAAGAACCTATTGTAATGTCTTTAACTAGACAAGGCTCCTAACACAACAGACTTCTAAAGAGTTCAAAAAGCAGCTTGTGGGTATTCATCCCCATCGTGGTTTTTCCCAGTTAGGTTTCCACGTGAAAAACATGTGTGTCATGTGAAATGCTTTTGTCTTGTGATGCTTTGTTTTACCTGTTTATGCATGAGAATATAATGATACTGTAGTATTGAGCTAAGAGGGTAGCTTATTGAGTGACCGGTTCATGACTGTTTGAGCTGTACTGGATGTTATTGGTTGCACTCTATTTTACCGGTATCCCTGTTTGTCAGTCATTTGGGGTATTTGTTGTCAAACTGGTTTTGGACTAAATTTGTGTTTGTACTGATTCACCCCCCCCTCTCAATACTAGTTTGGTACTCGTGGTTTATCATTGAGTTATCAATATATATATATATATATATATATATATGAGATCGATTTGAATTCATTGTACTTGTGTTGATTTAATTATGAGATGCTTTTGTTAGGTTCCAGAGACAACTGAGAGAGGGGGGGTGAATCAGTTGTCAAATGAATTTAAACCAAAACTAATTTAACCAAAAGTCAAAGCTTAATACTAGTAAACCAAACTAAATGTCGGTAGACAGTTTATCAGTTAATTGCAATACTGGTAAAGATTAATGCATGAAACAGAAAGACAATAACATCCACAACACATGACACCAGTATTTGTACGTGGAAACCCTATAAGGGGAAAAACCATGGTGGGAAACCTTACCCATAATCAGATGATATTAATGCAGATAGTATGTGTATACAATAGGGGGTCTGCACATGCAGAAAGGCCAAGCACCTAGAGCTCACTGCTCAAACACAAATAGGAGTCACACTGACTACAATTGGATGGTTAAATCCAATAATGATGTACTGCTCAAAATAGCATCTTCATATACTGGATTCAGTACCGGTTTAGTTCTGATATGTCTTCAGAAAACCTTCCTTCTACCTTCATATGATGTATGCATGTATAGCTCTTCCTATTCTTGCATATACCTTATTACAATCCTTTTCCCATTCGCATATCGATCTTACAAATAAGATCTTACATATATACCGAAGCCTAGGACCAAAATGTATAGGTCGGCTTTACAAAAGATATTACAATAAAAACAATTTACAAGTAAAATAATAACCGATGCAATATCCAATTCAACATGTTGGCTTAATGCATTTACAACATTAATAAATCATCTCCATAGCGTGTCGTGCTAATTTGGAATAGATAAGCCTGTCGGTGCTTATCTTGGACCTATTTGCTAGTAACAACAAATATGCAAACACGATTATACCAATGAACAAATCTCCAAGACATAGTGTCCAAACAATGTCTTCGACATAACCAAGTGTTTTCCATGTCATTCCAAGTGTCAGTGAACAATATATCCTACTGGTGAATAAGATATCGGTGACTGCCCATAAGTCACTTGCTTGCCAGTGAACATTGCCAATTCAGTAGGCTGACCAGAGCTGATAAGTGTTGACATCAATGACAAAACCATATCAACATATCCAAAATACCAACAATCTCCCCCTTTGGCATTGATGACAACACAAGATGGAAAAACCATCAAAGTGCCAAAACAGAAATGCCAAATACCAAAAACCAACAATCTCCCAAAAGAGATCATAACCAGAAATCAAAATTCAGATACAAAGAGTAATCAATCTCTCCCAAAATAACAATCTCTTCCCCTAGGAGTAACATGTGTTTTTTCATATCAATCTCTCCCACTTTGACATCAAATGCCAAAGCAATACTAAAACTAGGTTCAAGTACAAAATACCAACTTATTTAGTATACCAACTACTCCCCTTGAGAAGTAGCTCTCCTCATCAAGGCCGAAATAAAAGATTTATCTTTTAATTCTGTCGGTTGATGACAAACATCAACTGTCTAAGTCTCTACCGGTGGGGGTATGTCCCCAAGCTAATCTCTGAGATATTCAAAAGTCTCCTTAGGCAGAGGTTTAGTGAAAATATCTGCAATCTGCTCTTTAGTACTCACATAAACCAATTTCACTTCTTTTGCTTCAACATTCTCTTTCAGAAAATTCAATTTGATAAAAGCATGTTTAGTTTTCGAATGTAGTACTGGATTCTTAGATATATCAATTGCTATAGTGTTATCACAATATATAGTTATAGGTTCCTTGCATTTTACCTTTATGTCCTTCAACATTTGCTTAAGCCATAATACCTATGTACAGTTAGTTGCTGTTGCAACATATTCTGATTCAGCTGTTAATAAACATGTGCAACTTTGTTTTTTACTCAACCAAGAAATTAATCTGCTTCCAAGAAAAAATGTTCTGCCAGTGGTGCTTTTTTTGTCATCCACATCTCCTACCAAATTTGCATCTGTATATGCACATAATTCAGAATTTTCATCTCTAGGATACCATAAGCCAAGATTTGTAGTGCCTTGTGAGTACTGGAAAATACTTTTTATTGCTGATTCATGATTTTCTTTAGGATTACTCTGAAATCTTGATACAATACATACTTCATTCATGATATCAGGTCTTGTTTGTGTCAAATACAGTAAACCTCCTATCATAGATTTTTACCTAGTTGGATTAACAGATGTTGATTCATCCCTTAGTGATAATTTGTCATTTGTAGTCATAGGTGTGCTTACTGGTTTAGAGTTTTCCATCCCAAATTTCTTTAGTAACTCCTTCAAGTACTTAGATTGACTCAAGAATATTCCTTTATCAATCTATGAAATCTACAATCCTAAAAAGAATTTTATCTCTCCAATCATAGACATTTCAAATTCTTGTTGCATTTCAATAGAAAAGTCTTTACATAATCCATCTTCTCCTCCAAAGATTATATCATCAACTAAAACTTGTATAACCAAAATATCATCATTAGTCACTTTATAGTATAAGTTGATGTCAACATTACCTTTAGAGAAACCAATCTTCCAAAGGTATTGATCTAATCTTGCATACCAAGCTCTTGGAGCTTGCTTCAACCCATACAAAGGTTTCCTTGACCTACAAACCATATCTTTATTATCTATCAAAGAAAATCCATCAGGGTGCTCAATGTAAACTTCTTCTTCAAAATCTCCATTCAAAAATGCACATTTAATATCCATTTGATATAGTTTGTAGTTCTTGTGTGCTGCAAAAGCCAAGAATAATCTGACTGCCTCAATTCTAGCTACCGGTGCAAAGGTTTCATTGTAATCAATTCCTTCTTTCTATGAATATCCCTTACACACTAGTCTTTCTTTATTTCTAATTACCTTACCATCTTCATTAAGTTTTTTTCTGAATACCCATTTTGTTCTAATTACATTTTTGTCTTTAGGCCAAGGAACTAATGTCCATGTGTTATTCTTCTCAATTTGTTCCAGTTATTCTTCCATAGCTTTAATCTAGTGTTTATCTTCACATGCCTCATTAATTAATGCTGGTTAAATTTGAGAAATAAGACATACCTCTTCATTTGCCAATCTTCCTCTTTTCATAACTCCTTGATACTTGTTCATAATTATCTGATCTTCAGAGTGGTTCAATCTTACATACTGAGGTGTCTTTGTTTGTTGTTGTTCTTCAATTACAATGGAATTTTCAGATGATACCGGTGTAACTGGATCTTCATTCTATACCAGTGTGTGTTCATTTGTCAGTATCTCTGTTGTTGGTTTAGAGTCTATATACCTTGAAGTTCCTCTAAACTGTTCATCAATTTTCACATTTGTACTCTCAACAATTCTCTCCAATCTCTTGTTAAAACATCTATATGTCGTGCTCTTAGATGAATAACCAAGAAATATTCCTTCATCACTTCTAGGATCAAATTTGCCAATATACTCATCTCTTCTAATATAGCATTTACTTCCAAATATTCTGAAATATTTAAGAGTAGGAGTAATACCAAACCATAGTTCATGAGGGGTCTTACCAGTTTCACCTTTGATGTGAACTTCGTTGAATGTGTAGACTATTGTGCTTACTGCCTCTCTACAATAGACATGTGGTATATTTTCTTCTGATAACATACTTCTAGTTGCATCCAAGATGGTTCTATTTTTCCTTTCTACAACTCCATTCTATTGGGGTGTCCAGGGTACTGATAACTATCTTCTGATTCCATTTACTTCATAGAATGTATTAAATTCCTTAGATGTGGATTCACCTCCTTGATCTGATCTTAGACATTTGATTTTCTTACCAGTTTCATTTTCTACCATTGCCTTGAATAGCTTGAATTTCCCAAGTGCTTTTGATTTTTCTCTAAGAAAAGTAACCCAACACATTCTAGAATAGTCATCAATGATTAGCATGAAATTTCTATCACCTTGTAAGCTTTTAGTTCTAGCTGGACCACATAAATCAATATGAATTAAGTCAAGAGCATTATTGGATTTTTCTGGAATACTTTTGAAAGATGCTCTAACTTGTTTTCCAAATTGACATTCCTTACATATCGAATTGTGAGGTTTAATAATATTAGGTGAGTCTCTAATTGCCTTAGTAGTACTGATTTTCACAATCCAATCAAAATTTACATGATAGAGTCTCTTATGCCATAGACAACTTTCATCAATATGTGCAATCAAGCATGTATTTTCACTATTATTCTAATGAAAGATATTACCTCTAGTTTGATTACCGGTTGCAATTTCCAAACTAGTTCTGTTCATAATTTTGCATTTCCCATTCTTGAATTGTAACTAAAATCCTTTTTCAACTAATTGACCAGCACTCAAAAGATTATGCTTTAAACCTTCAACATAGTAATTGTTGTCAGTATTATGCTTACCATCAAGAGATATATTACCTTTTCCTTTGATCAAACAATCTTTATCATCTCCAAATCTTACTAGACCTCCATTATATTCCTAAAATGTCAAGAATTTGTTTTTATCACCAGTCATATGATGTGAACGTCCTGAATCAATGAACCGTTCATCCTTAACTTCAATTTTAGCTGCCAGGGCCTACTCTATCAGTTAAACAGTAGGTGTCGGTTGATCTTCTATTATAGAAACAAAGACCCATCTATTGTCTATCAGATCCTCATCAGAATCATCAGTGACTCCATCATCAAGATAACAAGACTTGTCTTTATTCTTCTTAAATCTGTATCTCTGATATTCAGGGTTAGGCTTATATGTTCTTCTATCTTCTTCTTTCGATCTTGCATGTCTATCAAGGAATATTGAAGCCATATGACCAATCTTATTACAGTTAAAACATTTAAAGGGTGTTTTACCTTCATACTTACTTCCAACTGGACCTTTAGGCATTTTCCTTGAAAATAGTGCTTCAAGTTCTTCAAGTCCTTCATTTTTTCTCCTGCTTTCTTCAAGTTCTCTTGCATAAAAGGCTTTCCAATCAGACTTGTCAAATGATGTTGATGCCTTAAAAGCTAAATCTGTCTTTATAGTAGCAACAAGACCAAATTTCTCAATTTCAAAGGCTGAAAGTTTTCCAATCAATGTGTCTCTAGTTAATGATGTATTAGGAATTGTCCTTAACTCATTTATAGTAGTAACTTTCATTTTGTATGCCTATGGCAATCCTCTTAAAACTTTTGAGACAATTTCATCTTCACTTAAGGTTCCTCCACAATATTTAATACCCAAAACAATTTTATTTACTCTTTCCATAAAAGAAAAAATTCTTTCATCTTCTTCCATTTTCAGATTTTCATACCTGACCCGGAAGCTCTCAAGTTTTGCAATTTTGACTATGGAATCTCCTTCATTCAATGTTTCCAAATGATCCCAAATAGCTTTAGCAGTAGACCTATCTGATAATCCCAAGATTTGCTGATCTGATAATGCGCTCAAAAGTGCTTCTCTTGATTTGCAATCATTTTCTTCATCTTTTCCTAACGTAGGTGGATTAGGTTGACCAAGAATAGGAGCAGTATAGCTATTCTTTGTAACTTCCCAGATGTCCCTTCCAATGCAATTCAGATGTGTCTCCATCCTGATCTTCCAGATGCCATAGTTGGCTCCATCATATTTAGGATTGTCCTTCTTGAAATAGTTAGAAGACATTGGATCTCCTCAAGTTGTTAGGCTTCTGCAAAAAGAGGATTAGGCTTGGATACCAATTGTTAGGTCCTGGAGACAACTGAGTGGGGGGGTGAATTAGTTGTCAAATGAATTTAAACCAAAACTAATTTAACCAAAACTTAATGCTTAATACCGGTAAACCAAACTAAATGTCGATAGATAGTTTATCATATAATTGCAGTACCGGTAAAGATTAATGCATGAAACAGAAAGACAATAATATCCACAACACATAACACCAGTATTTGTATGTGGAAACCCTATAAGGGGAAAAACCATGGTGGGAAACCTTACCCACAATAAGATGATACTACTATAGATAGTATGTGTATACAATAGGGGGTTTGCACATGCAGAAAGGCCAAGCGCCTAGAGCTCACTGCTCAAACACAAATAGGAGTCATACTAACTACAATTGGATGGTTAAATCCAATAGTGATGTACTACTCAAAATAGCATCTTCATATGCTAGATTCAGTACCGGTTCAGTTCTGATATGTCTTCACAAAACCTTCCATCTACCTTCAAATTATGTCTGTGTGTATAGCTCTACTTATTCTTACATATACCTTATCACAATCCTTTTCCCATTCGTATATTGATCTTACAAATAAGATCTTACATATATATCGAAGCCTAGGACCAAAATGTATAGGTTGGCTTTACAAAAGATATTACAATAAAAACAATTTACAAGTAAAACAATAACCGATGCAATATCCGATTCAACATATCAGCTTAATGCATTTACAACATTAATAAATCATCTTCATAGTGTGTCATGCTGATCTAGAATAGATAAGTCTTTTGGTACTTATCTTGGACCTATTTTCTGGTAACAACAAATATGCAAACACGAATATACCAATGAACAAATCTCTAAGACAAAGTATCCAAATGATGTCTTCAACATAACCAAGTGTTTTCCATGTCATTCCAAGTGTCAGTGAACAATATATCCTGTCGGTGAACAAGATACCGGTGACTATCCATAAGTCACTTGCTTTTCGGTGAATATTGCCAATTCAGTAGGCTAACCAGAGTTGATAAGTGTTGACATCAATGACAAAACCATATCAACATATCCAAAATACCAACAGCTTTCTATATGATTTATTCTATATGTATGCATTTCTTTCAGTATGGATGTATGTAATGCAAATGATCATGGATGTCTATTTTTCTTTCTTTTCATATGCAAATAAATGAATGTGAATGAGTAATAATGCAAATTTTTTTCATTTTTCTATGCAATAAGATAAATGCAAATGAGTAATAATGAAATGTATGAATCTATATAAAATGCTTATGTATGTAGCTAACATCTCAATACACAAGTACTCGATTGGAGAAATGATGAAAAGATACCACTTAGCTAAGAAAATGATGATGCATCCAACTTTCATACAATAAAGAGATCATTAATATCACACCAAAATCACTTTAAATTCATAAAATATAGAATGAAATGCAAACTGAGATGTAAAATGAAACCTAAACCTAGTCATTGGATTTAAAATGCTTAAGATTCATCACCGAGCATAACGAACATAATAGGCAGATTAGAGTTCCTTTCTTTTCAATGTGAAATATTTATTATCTTGTCCGCAATGACCCTTTTTTGGGTTCATATCCTTGGACAGATTTCGCAGGGACCCGAATTGCATCATAAATAAATTCTCTCAAAACAAACAAAGAAATGATGTGGACCTCCCTATAGCATACAAAAAAGCAGAGTCAAGGTATGTGAGGCGATTTCACCTTGATGTGAAGGCTCTTATCACAGACACCCAGCTGATTAGATGTTTCCAGATCATTGGGATCATTCCTACAAGTAGAAAACAAAGAAAATATTATGCCCCCAATCCTTGCTCCTCTTAGTCACGATAGACTTCCTCGAGTTACTCAGAGGGATAATAATCGAAAACCAATATAAACGACAGCACACAAAGAAAATTTTCATGCATAGCTCAAACTGTTTAGTGATTGTTTTCTGTTATGTTGTTTTTCTTGTTTACTCAGTGATAAAACTCTTCAGTAGTTGGGAGATAGGTGACTGACTTGGAGTGGACGACCAGGTTTCACTGATGGAAAGATGACTTGGTTGATACTTCTTAGGATATGTAATTGTAGCGTCGTAAATTGTACGCACTTGCTAGGGTGGTACAATTTCACACCTAGTTTAGCACCCGCCTTGGCGCATTTTGCATTTTGCATTGCATTTCCCCTTTAGCACTTAATTAATCAAATTAATTAGGTCTAAGGTTCTATTTTATCATCTCCCACATCATAAAGTTGGGCCCTTTCATTAAAGTGTGCCCTTTTCATTTTATTCCTCCTATAAATCATTTAATCAAAAACCCTAATTAGGTCCTATTTCGAACTTGGGAGCTTGATTTCGGGGGTCAAAACATCTCAAAATCACCTGTAACTTCGGGATTCTCTCTAAAATCATCATATCCGACGGCCCTGAAAATTTGGTGAAAAGTTGTCAGGACCATGGCGCCCGGAGTGCAACATGGTCTCGGACATTTTTCCCGAAATTTTAGGAGCGCGATCCAATCATAAAATAAAGCTTAACCCCAAGAAATTGGCGGGATATTCAATCTCTAAGTCGGCCTAAAGTTGAAATTAAGACCTAGGGTTTCATATATAAGAACTCTCTTTCTTCATTTGAAAGGATCCGATTTTCGTTTTCAGGGACCTCATATGTAGCGAAAGAGCAGATCTTTGAAGACTTCAACAAAATTCAACATCCTTCTATCAAGTATTCATCAATTTCATTCATTTAGGGCTTGGAAGACATTGAAGAACAATAGGAAATTACCAACTGAAGATTGGCTTGTACTCCTCCCTTGAGGGTTGGGTGTGATTTCATGTTGTTTTCATGTCTTTGCATAAGCTTCAATATATCCTTTATTCATGCTTTAGATCACTTTGCATCTTGATTTAGAGCATTTACATTATCATTTACAAGAAATTAGGGTTTACTTTCTAGGTTGCTCTAGTTTGCTTTCTTGCATTTTAGGACCTTGCACACACACTAGGTCTGCACACACAATACATTTTACAATACAACTTGGCTATTCGTGGAGGTGGAAATCACCGAAGCGGGGGTTTGACTAAGGCAAAACCCTATATAGCCGCCCAAATACCTTTTCAGATATAAGTGCAGGTTTCAGAATTCGGACGACGCCGCAAGTTACAGATCTGGAAGAAGCAGATGGAGACCAAACAACACACCAAGTTTTAGAGCAAAAGACCAGGACAGGGGCGTGGAGCGCCCTGGTCCTACCAGGACAGGGGCGCTGGGCACCCTGGTCCCTGGGACAGGGGCGCTGGGTGCCCTGGTCCCTGGGACAGGGGTGTTGGGTGCCCTGGTCCTCCTGACAGACAGCATTTTCAGCATTTTTGGCAGCTTTTTCCAAAGTGCAAAACAGCAGTTTCCGGAGCAGTTTCAAGGGCAGAATCAGGACAGTGGCGCCCACGCCCCCGTCCCGAACATTTTCAGTCAGATTCTAACTCTGGGTACACATTTTCATTCTTGTCTTATCCTTGTGTTTACAGCTTTCCATCATTTAAGTTCAATTCTGCAATCTTGTTATTAGTTCATACTTGCACTTTGGGGTTAGGGATTGAACTTGCATCATTTCATCTTTCAATTGCAACAAAGGAATAGAAATCCTAATAGGTAGCCCATGGTTGTCTCTTCCATTAGAATAAGTATCCAATTGTGTGATACCTCTAGGCTCTTTCGTATTCCGCAAATGTGTGATTGAGAGTGAGATTAGGGCATGTTTGCTTAGTGTCACTTTCTATCCTACACATTTTGGTGAACCTGACGTGAACTCCAATCTTCTCTAAATTCTAATTTATGTTTTCAAATTTGAGTGTTTATGCTATTTCAAATTCAAATTTGTATTTACAAGTTTTAATTTCTTGCAAGATTTAAAAATTTAGAGGAAATTTTTGCTAAAACCCTAATTTTTCAATTCAAAGTTGAACTTGTGGATAGCTTAATTGGGATCAATAATTTTAAATCTGATTTAGGAACTCATTTGAATCATAAATTTCATTTTCTAAATCTACATTCTAAGTGCTTGCATTGGTTAAAATTAAACATTTCCTTCTATTTTGCATGTGTTATCATTTGAAAGAGGAAAATTGTTGTCATGATGCATTCATTTCAGAGATGTGATAATGGGTTAGCTTCCCTTGTTTCAATTTTTCCTTCTCCTAAAGAACCTCCCCCCATCTATAACAACATTTTAGTTCCTAAAAGAGTTGCTACCAATCCCTTTGAGACTCTCCCATGCTCTAAGGATGAAGACTTTAAGAGTGATCTTGACAATTCTCCTAAAATGTGCCCTTCCTATTTAGCTATCCTAGAGGAAGAGAATGATATCATAAACACCTTTCTTAATGTTACTTCATCTTCCCTACATGATTCCTCTCTAAGTGAAAAGGCATTGATGGATATTGACTTATTTTCTCCTAAAGTTGGTCCTTCCAATGGGGGCATGTTAGTGCAACAAGAGGTTATGAACACTTCTTTCAAAGATCTCCTTCCTAAGCATGAATCTTTGGAGACATATGTTCATGTTCCTCCTAAAAAACACTCCCTTCATGAGGATCCTTTTGTGCAAGAAGATGACATTATCCCTACATTTCCTAGTGATGGCATTTCCTTTTCCAACAAAATTCCCACTAGAGATGATGAATTAGTGATAAATGCTTACCCTTCTCCTAAAGTTTGTCTTACACATAAGCATCCCTTAGAGAAAGAAGATGAAATAATAAGCAATTTCCTTAATTCTCTCTCTCCTAAAGATCGTATTGAACATATTTTAAGGAAAGAGGATGATTTTAACATATCTATTGATGCTCTCCCTCCTAAGGATGAGGAATTAATAAACAATGTTATCTCCTCTCCCGAAATTAACAATACTTCAAACATTCCTTTCAACCACTTCACTATCTGGGATGAACCATTAGAAGAAGGTATAGATTATTCTCTACCCCTATCCAAAGGGGATGAAATCAAGATTTAAAACTCCCTTGATAGTTTCTCACCTTCCTTTAATCTCAATTATTCTCCCTCTAAAAATAAAGCATCTCCCTCTCCTCAACTTGGTTCTACTCATGAGGATACCCTAGTTCAAAGCAAGATGGTTAACATCTCTTTCAAAGATCTCCCTCTCAAAAGTGAGACTTTAGAGAGTAATGTTGACTCTTCTCCTAGAGAGTTTATTCCCCATGTAGATCATTTGATGATAGAGGATGATATGACCTTTCCTCTTCCTACTAGGACATCAATGCCTACCCCTTGTCTCTCTCCTAAAATTGATTTAATTCGTGATGAGATTTTAGTGCAAGAGAAGACTATCAACAATTCTTCCAACACTTTTTTTCATTCCTCTAAACCATCCTCAATCAATTTGATACATGTGAATGAAACACCTAACAAGCCTCTCTTCACTGTCCAAGGTGCTTGTCCTTCTCAAAATTCTCAACCTTTAAATAAGCCTATCTTAGTGGTTCAAGGTGGTTATGCTAATGATCCTTTTTGCACTCCTAAGAAACCTATTATTACTGTGCAAGGAGGTTATTCTACTAAGAGCCCTTATGAGTATGCTAAGCAACTGACTAGAGAGAGTTATCATGCAGTTGCTCATACCTATAACACAAGAAACAATAGGCAACCTAATCCTCCTCCAGTTATCCCAACTTCACTTCCTCCTTCCCAACCTATTCTTCCGCAAGCTCCACGTATTTCACAAATGCTTAGTAAGGACTATGATCTCATTGAACAACTTAAAGCTACCCCTACTAAGATATCCCTTTGGGATTTGATCCAAACTTCTTCCGCTCATCATGAAATATTACAAGATGCCTTGAAAGATTTGAATGTTCCTCCACCGAATACATCTAGTAATATAGCATCTTTAGTTAACTCTGTGATGAATCCTAAAGCTCAAATTGTGTTTACCCAAGATGAGTTGCCTACTAGTGAAATTCAACAACAATATGATCCCTTGATGATTGTGGTTATCATAAATGACACGGCTATAAGATGAACACTAGTAGATAATGGCTCTGGCCTTAATGTATGTAGCATTAATCTATTGTATAGGATGAATGTGGATACATCTCTTATTGAGCCTGACTCTCGTCCCATTTGAGGCTTTGATAATGTGGCTAAGTCTTCATTAGGTATTATCACCTTACCCATCACAGTGGGACCTGTTACTTTGCCTACTCCTATCCATGTTATGTCGGGAAATCTATCATACAACTTGTTATTAGGGAGACCTTGGATTCATAGTATGCAAGCTGTCCCCTCTACATTGCATAGACAAGTTAAATTCATTTATAACAATAAGACATATACCTTGATAGGTGACACTAATCTCCAAGCTTGTTTGCAAACATCTAAGCCTTCCTCTTCTAATGATGACTCTTTAAACAATATACCTATGGATGAATCATCACCCTCTAATAATCAAAATTCTTTGGATGAGTCTAAAGCTCCTGAAGAAGATCCTTCTCGACTTGAGTTTACACATGAAAAGGCTTTTGATCCTAAGAAGGTTCTCACAGAAGACGATTGGGGATCCCTTGACTTTAATCCCACCTTTGTAGGTGAGTATAGGGTTCCTCCTAGAGATCTTAAAGGTAAAAAGAAGGAAGAAACTAGAGATCAATCAGTCTTGCTTGAACCTATGAGCAATAATTTTGTGGCCGCTTCTCAAACTTCTTCTCCTCACACCTCTAATTATGAAGAGTTTGATTCTTTGTCTTATGAAAAACCACCTTCTCTTCCTGAAATGGCTGATCGTTATGGTTGTGGTTTTCGCATTTTTGCTAAGCATGGGTATCATGGAAAAGGTTGTGGTGCTCATGAACAAGGGATAAAAGTTCCTCTAGAGACTAATTTTCACAATTATGCCTTTGGACTTGGCTATAATCCCTGCAAACGTACCAAAGCATCTAAAAGACCATCTCTCAATGTGAATGCTATATTTAGTAGTGATGATGCTCTCACTTCAACTAAATCATCCTCTACTTCTATCAACTCTCATTCCCCTCATAAGGAAATCTTGGTGATGAACAAATCTCTTTATGACTCCCCTCAAATTTCTAAATCCAATTATGAATCTTTATCTCTTATTCATCATAAAGTCCTTTCCTCTAGGGATAAGGCTCTAATAAATTACACTCATCCCTCTTCTAAGATTTCATGTGACTTTTCTTCTTCAATCTTTATCATTTTATACATGTTCTTGATCTCACTTATAGTTGAGCATTTAACATGTCATATTCAAATACCTCATTCAATCTATCATGTCTTTAAATAACATTAATGGCTGTTATGTTGCTCATCATTATGTGACATTGGTAGCTCATTTACTGGGGGCTCATTGTCATTCATGATGGTACAATTTCAAGTGCAATCATATTTTTGAAGCAACATAATAGCCTAATTTTCTTGTTCCTATGGGGACAATTATGATTTCATACATCTCTTCTTTTTCTTATGTCCAAATCTCTCCCTAGAAGATTGTGTAAGTCCTTCTCATTGTCCTTATCCTTGGGAGGCAATGATCTTTCCTTATTTTTATCTAAGGATCCACTTTTTCCTAATTCGTGGATGGTGTGAACTTTATTACTTGATGTTATTCCTTGTACGCATTTTTTGTTGTTTGTTCGAGGGTTCTCTCTTACAAGAGGTGTAAGTCCTTGACTACAACCTCTTTTGCACTTGGTAAAATACATCCATAATGAATTCACTCTCCTAATTGGGTTAAAAAGAGCGTCATCCTTCATTAAGAATCACTTTCACCTCGCAAAAGAAGGAAGTATTGCATTCTTATTCTCTTCTTTGTCTTATTCTAGAAGATGTTATATTTGTCTAAGACAATTCCTCTCAGGGATAGGTGTCTTTTGTACAAAGATCTCTTCTCCTCTAAGGATCTCCTTTACACATACTACAAGATATCCATTTTCAACTATCTTATCCTTCCTTAAAGAGTGCAAAAAACTCCCTTGCTTGGATCTATGACATTGTTGCATTTTTGGGGTATCTTCTTTTGTGATGAAGGTAGGTATCCTTGTTCTACTTTACTTATGACATAAACATTACACTTTTTGAGCAATGGGTCATTCTCAGAACCAGAGCACAGACTCTTAGAGCGAGATGTCTCCATTTTTCTTTTATGCAAGGTGATTATTCTCGGAACCAGAGCACAGACTCTTAGAGCGAGATGCCACACTTTTGCACTATACATATACAGGTTGTAGCATACTCGGGCATAGGCTCCTATGAGGTGCTTCTAACCTCCCTTACACACACATGCACGAGGTTGAGTGGAACTAGCGGCATAAGGCTAGACTTTCTCACTCTCCTCCCTTACATGGATCACCTAGACAGACTCTAGGGGCTAGTTTTCCATGTCCTTTTTCCCATGGATCACCTAGACATGATCTAGGGGCGAGAAGTCCATGTTTTCTCTCTCACTATTCTTCTCATGGATCACCAATGTGTGTATTCATGCTTTTTTGCCTTTCTTTTCTTTTCTTTGCATTTTGTTTCCATTTACATACTTCATCTTATGTTAGAGAACTCTCAAATCCTCACACTCTTTGTTGTGTTGGAATTGAGGTTTAGTCCTCTTTCTTACCAAATGATTCTCCATTAGTTTTTGATCTCATATCAAATCTTCTTGTGAGCATTTGTCATCAATTTTCTTTAACAATTCGAAGTGGTAAACATGATACCCTGTTTCAACTCACTAAAATTAGCAAGCCGAAACAGGGGGGGGCATATAGCTACCCTCGAATTTTCATCACCTTCCTTAGTAAGCATTAGGTGATTTTGTGATCTAACGTGTGTTTTGTAGGGTGCGGTTCCTAACTGTGTACTGCAGATACCGCTGGGGGCTTCGTTCGACAGACTTATGGATATATCCTTTTTCAAATAATGTTTACTTTTCTGTACTTTAGCTTGCATATGCACGTAGTGTTCATATGACCGCTAAAGTGGGGGCTGAATGTAGCGTCGTAAATTGTACGCACTTGCTAGGGTGGTACAATTTCACACCTAGTTTAGCACCCGCCTTGGCGCATTTTGCATTTTGCATTGCATTTCCCCTTTAGCACTTAATTAATCAAATTAATTAGGTCTAAGGTTCTATTTTATCATCTCCCACATCATAAAGTTGGGCCCTTTCATTAAAGTGTGCCATTTTCATTTTATTCCTCCTATACATCATTTAATCAAAAACCCTAATTAGGTCCTATTTCGAACTTGGGGGCTTGATTTTCGGGGTCAAAACATCTTGAAATCACCTGTAACTTCGGGATTCTCTCTAAAATCATCATATCCGACGGCCCTAAAAATTTGGTGAAAAGTTGTCGGGACCATGGCGCCCGGAGTGCAACATGGTCCCGGACATTTTTCCCGAAATTTTAGGAGCGCGATCCAATCATAAAATAAAGCTTAACCCCAAGAAATTGGCGGGATATTCAATCTCTAAGTCGGCCTAAAGTTGAAATTAAGACCTAGGGTTTCATATATAAGAACTCTCTTTCTTCATTTGAAAGGATCCAATTTTTGTTTTCAGGGACCTCATATGCAGCGAAAGAGCAGATCTTTGAAGACTTCAACAACATTCAACATCCTTCTATTAAGCATTCATCAATTTCATTCATTTAGGGCTTGGAAGACATTGAAGAACAATAGGAAATTACCGACTGAAGATTGGCTTGTACTCCTCCCTTGAGGGTTGGGTGTGATTTCATGTTGTTTTCATGTCTTTGCATAAGCTTCAATATATCCTTTATTCATGCTTTAGATCACTTTGCATCTTGATTTAGAGCATTTACATTATCATTTACAAGCAATTAGGGTTTACTTTCTAGGTTGCTCTAGTTTTCTTTCTTGCATTTTAGGACCTTGCACACACACTAGGTCTGCACACACAATACATTTTACAATACAACTTGGCTATTCGTGGAGGTGGAAATCACCGAAGCGGGGGTTTGACTAAGGCAAAACCCTATATAGCCGCCCAAACACCTTTTCAGATATAAGTGCAGGTTTCGGAATTTGGACGACGCCGCAAGTTACAGATTCGGAAGAAGCAGACGGAGACCAAACAACACACCAAGTTTCAGAGCAAAAGACCAGGACAGGGGCGTGGAGTGCCCTGGTCCTGCCAAGACAGGGGCGCTGGGTGCCCTGGTCCCTGGGACAGGGGCGTTGGGTGCCCTGGTCCCTGGGACAGGGGCGTTGGGTGCCTTGGTCCTCCTGACAGACAGCATTTTCAGCATTTTTGACAGCTTTTTCCAAAGTGCAAAACAGCAGTTTCCGGAGCAGTTTCAGGGGCAGAATCAGGACAGTGGCGCCCACGCCCCCGTCCCGAACATTTTCAGTCAGATTTTAACTTTGGGTACGCATTTTCATTCTTGTCTTATCCTTGTGTTTACAGCTTTCCATCATTTAAGTTCAATTCTGCAATCTTGTTATTAGTTCATACTTGCACTTTGGGGTTAGGGATTGAACTTGCATCATTTCATCTTTCAATTGCAACAAAGGAATAGAAATCCTAATAGGTAGCCCGTGGCTCTCTCTTCCACAAGAAGAAGTAGCCAATTATGTGATACCTCTAGGCTCTTTCATATTCCGCAAATGTGTGATTGAGAGTGAGATTAGGGCATGTTTGCTTAGTGTCACTTTCTATCCTACACAGTAATGTGCTTTGTCAATTAACCCAAGACTAGGACATTGATCAGTTTCAAGCCATGAGGGTTCCAATGAACCAGGATGTCACGAAAAGTGATTGAAATATATGTGCAAGCGAAAGCAAAGATGCAGGAAAGCGAGAATGCCAACATTGCGTTGATAGATGGAGCATTAAGTACAAGAGGTGCCTGTTTACCAGGTTTTCACCTGCTTGGCAGAGATTCTTTTTTTTTTTTTTAACCATGGTGTTTGTTTACCAGGTTTTCACCAAGGCATTTTCTCTCTTTATATTTTCTTTTTCTTTTTCTTTTTTTTTGACTTTTTTTTTTTTTTTTTTAAGGACTTTTTCAGCTATACATGTTGTTGGAGCAAAGAATTCTAAGTGAAGAATTTCTTCAAGTGGATGGTGTTAATCGGTTCACAGAGCTTTTTTCCTTTTGAGTTTGAGAGTTGATAGGCACTAGAGCTGAATACTGTAGTGACGATGTAGGGACCCAACCAGTTGGGTTCAAACTTCCCTTTGTTGTCTCAAAACTATTGATTTTTAGGATTTTCTCTCAGAACCAGGTCACCAACCTAAAATTCTCTTTGTCTAACTTTCTTGTTATACCCTCTCGACATTCTCTTCTGATATACTCTGAGATGATCAAACACCACTTGCCAACGCTCATCCAACAATTCTAGTTCTTGTAATCTAGATATTCTATGATCTTCATCAATAACAAGACCTTGCAAAGAAACTCTTAGAGATGGTATTTCTACTTCAATAAGTAATACTGCTTTGGAACCATACACCAAAGAAAAAGGTGTAGCCCTAGTAGGTGTTCAGATACTTGTTCTATAAGCCCATAATTCAGGATTGAGTTGCAGATGTCAATCCTTCCCAGATTTGTTCACTATTATGTGCAAGATAGTCAATAGGTTTTTGTTAGATGTCTCAGCTTGTCCATTACCTTGAGGATAATATACTGATGACCAATGTTGTTTTATTTTGAATTTCTCACAGAATTCATCTAGGTCTTTATTCTTGAACTATCTTCCATTATTAGTCATGATGGACGAAGGTATCCCATACCTGCAGATGATATAATTTAAGATGAAGAGAGTGACTTGTTTACTAGTTGCTTTGATGAGCGGAACTACTTCTACCCACTTGGTGAAATACTTAGTGGCAATTATGATGAATTATGTCCATTAGATGAAGCAGGATATATCTGACCAATGAGATCAAAAGCCCATTGCTGAAAAGGTCAATGTGTAGTGAAGGGTATGAGATCCCTTGCTGGAGCATGTATGAGGCTCCCATGTAGTTGACATTTTTCACAAGTCTTAGCAAATTTAATAACATCTCTCTCCATGTTTGGCCAGTAGTAGCCAACCCGTAGTAGTTTCCGAGCTAAAGTAAGACCATTCAAATGAGATCCACAAATACCTTCATGAACTTCCAATAATGCATGTTTAGACTCTTTAGTTTCTAGACACCTAAGAAATGTACCGTCGAAACCTCATCTAAATAAATCATTAGCAATGATAACATAACGTGAAGCATTTCCAGTCAGGTTTCTTTTCTCATTATGGGTAAGATTTTTTAGGTTTAATTTGGTCTCGTAGATAAGAGTAGATGTGGCTGTATCGGGATGAGTCATGTCCAATAATAGAACAGACTATTTGGGATTTGGGGAATAATAGGCTAGGTAATGTAACTCTTCCACCAGGAATTCAAAGCAAAAATTGGATTCTTGCAACTCAGGTATAGACACCAAGGTGGCCATAGCATCTACTGCTCTGTTTGTGGATCTAGGAATCTATTAGAATGATACAAAAGAAAAATATTTCTTGAGGTCATCCACCATCCTCTTATAAGGCATCAGTTTCTCATCTTGAGTCTAATATGTATCATTGATTTGATTTATGATAAGTTGAGAATCTACATAGATGTGTAATTCTGCAACCTTCCATTCAATAGCTAGCTTTATCCCATTCACCAAAGCTTCATATTTTGCAATGTTATTTGTGCAAGGGAACAAAATATTATAAGACTTTGGGATTATATACTTCTGAGGAGTAATAAATAGTATTCTAGCACCAGAACCATTTTGAGTAAAAGACCCATCAAAGAATATCTTCCAAGATTGCTGAGTAAGATGCATTATTGATTCATCTGGAAACTCTATATGCAGCAGCTAAGTGTCTTCAAGTGGAGCTTCAAAAAGTTGATCAGCAATTACTTGTCCTTTTGTGGCCTTGCAGTCCGCATACTCAATATCAAATTCTGTAAGGATCATGACCCATTTTGCCAATCTTCCTGTAAGTGTTTCTTTGTTGAGAAGATATTTGAGCAGATAAATTTTAGCCACCAGCTTGACTGAATGTGCTAACATGTGGCATCTCAATTTTTGTGATGCAAAGACTAATGCCAAGCATGCTTTTTCTATTATAGTGTATTTCATTTCATAAGACACTAATGTTCTACTGATGTAATAGATAGCTCATTCCTTTTTATTGTCATCATGTTGTGCCAAAAGTGCCCCCAGTGATGAATCAGTTGCTGATATGTATAAGATCAATGGTTTACCCTGAATAGGTGGCATCAATATTGGTGGATTTGATAGGTACTCTTTGAGTTGCTGAAGATGTTGTTCATATTCTTGATCCCAATTGTATATTACTCCTTTCCTTAATACTTTTGTGAAAGGTTGAGCTTTGTCTGCTAGCTGAGAAATGAAGCATCTGATTGATTGGAGACATCCCTGTAGACTTCTCATTTGACTGATGTTCTTCGGAGGTGGCATTTCCATTATGGCTTGGACCATCTCAGGATCAACCTCGATTCCCTTCTTTGAAATGATGTAGCCAAGTAGTTTACCAGATGTCACTCCAAATGCAAACTTTTTTGGATTTAACCAATGTTTGAACTTTTCCATTCTGTCTAGTATAGGACCTACCTCTTGAATATGTGTTGATCTCTTCATAGTCTTCACTAAAGTGTCATCAACATAATCTTCCATATTCTTGTCCATCATGTCATGAAAAATAGTAGTGACTTCTCTTTGATAGGTTGCTTCTATGCTCTTTAGCCCAAATGGCATGACATTCCAGCAAAAGGTTCCCCATGCACAAGTGAAAGTTGTCTTTTCTTGATCTCCAGGAGCTATTTTGATTTGATTAGATCTGAAGAATCCATCCATTAGTGAGTACATCTCATACCTAGCAGTCATGTCAACTATCATATCAATGTTTAGTAATGGAAAGTCATCCTTCGAACAAGCTTTGTTGAGATATCTGAAGTCAATGCAAACTCTGATAGATTTTTCTACCTTTGACATAGGTACTATGTTTGAAATCCATTCAGCATAATCTATAGCTCTAATGAATCCAGCTTTTAGAAAAAATTTCTAGCTCAGCCTTGACTAGCAGTGCCACATTAGGGTGCATCTTATGGATTTTTTTCTTGACTAGCTTAACCCCTAGTGTGATAGAAAGATGGTGCATGATGAGATTAGGATCTAGGCCTGGCATATCAGAGTATGTCCATGCAAATTTTATTTTCTTTTCTGAGAATAGATGAGTGAAATCCTTTAATTATTCTGCTGATAGTGATTGAGCTACGTGAATGATGTGTGATGTCTCTTGACTCCCAATGTTCACTGGCTGAGTTGGCTCGATCAATATGGAAGATCTCTCTTGGAAGTGACTTGGCAGTATATCAAGTATCTCACCTTCAGGCACCTCAAAGAGGTTTTCACCCTTAGGTACATCCTTTATTTTCTCTTTTTTAGATTCTGACACCACCACAATGTGGTTTTTGCCATCTTATCTCTTATTTTTTATTTTTCTTGTTTTTGCGACTAAGATACTTGATATCTGATTCAGTCATGTTTTCACTCTATTCACTGGTGGAAGAGTCCATAGGTTCAAATGCATTGAGATAATAGGCTAACATATAGTCATTGGCAAAAGTAGGTATATTCATGGGTTGGTTTTGTAAAGTATAGTCAATTAGTTCTAGATGTAGTAAGGATAAATGTTGGACAAGTTCAAGAGCATTCACGGTATTGTCATCACAACTGTGGATCAAAAAGTCAAGTTCTAGAAGAATACCTTGTGTAAGTGTCTTGAGACTAGGAAGAGTCAGAACATGATTATTAAAGTTCACATTAATATTTAGTTGATCTAATCCAATAGACTATTAGAGATCCCACAGATACTAAGAGGGGGGGTGAATCAGTATCTGATCGGTGATTAAAGTTTCTTGACTTAAAACATGAGAACATAATATAACAGTGTACTAGTATGCAAGAAATAATGCAATAAATAGAATCAAGAACATCCACATGAAAAACACACCATAACACAAGATTTTAACGAGGAAACCCAGTGCGGGAAAAACCTTGGTGGGATTTGTGACCCACAATATTCACTCACTGGCCAATAAGAGAATATTACTTACAATAGGGGCCTGCACATGCAGGAAGGCCAACTGCCTAGAGCTCACTGCTCAATGAGAAGTCACACTTACAAATAAGGATTATGCTAATCCAATAACTTGTACTGCTTTGCAATATCATCTTCAATGCTAGATTCAGTACCGTTTCTTGCTCTATTCTTTACATATACCCCTTGACCTATATTTCGCACATTAGGTCTGGCTAATATTTTCTTTTATGCTTCTACATCACTCTTACAAATGTCTACAATGATCTCCTTTATATATAAGAGTCATTTTACAATTTGCCAAGTCGGCTTACAATAATAAACAAAATATTGTATGATAAAATCCTGTCAGCCTCTGTGCTGGTGTACTTCTTTTCTTTTGTGCCAGTATACTTCTTTTCTTCTGTGTCAGTGCTGGTGTAGAGTGTGATCTGCTGATGCCAGTATAATGCCTTTGCCGGTGCCATAAGATTGCAAGTTTGCCATCAATGACAAAACCTCCAATCACATACAATGTATCATTGGAGTGTGCATATGCCAACAATCTCCCCCTTTGGCATCAATGACAAAGGTTGCCATCACATACAATGTATCATTGGAGTGTATCATTGGAGTGTCCAAAAAGTGTTACCAAAAATGTGAGAGCTCCCCCTGAGCATATGATTCCTGTGTTTTGAACTTTCTCATCCCACTACTCCCCCTTTGGCATCAATGACAAAGGTTGTCAAGATGTCAGTAGATTTTGTAGTTTCAGCTATCCATAAACTCAACCTTGTAGCTGGGTAGTTACAATCTAAAAAAGATCTCCCAAAATCAAGTTTATATTATCCATAAACTTCTTACTATCCTTTATTGTTGTCTCAATTCTATTCACTGTATCGGTGAGATACTACAAATGCCATGCCGGTGTTTTGCTTCCCTGTATTAGTGCCTTAGAAATTTCCTTCCGTAGAGATGCTAGGTAGTCCAATCTTGGACTTAGTTTACATCTCAAATGTTTTGCCTTACTTATTAACCTTTCTTTCTCTCTTTCCAATTTGAGTAGTTCTTCCTCAAAATTTGATATCTTCTCCTCAAAGGCTGATAGTGTATCAAGTGAGTTGACAAAGTTGTCTGCAAGTTTATTTATCTCATCCTATACCTTGCTCAATTTCTTGTCAATATCTATAGTCAAAAAGTTTGTTTTACAGGTATCTTTGTACAAAGTTTTGTACTCTTTTAATAAATTACATAGTTCCGGTAGAAGTGTGTCAAAATCTCTATTACACTTCTTTATTTACTCATCAAAGAATTTATGTTTCTCAATTTCTACCTTATCCTTTACTGACTCTTCCTTTATTTTCTCAATGTTTTCAGAGATATATTTACACAATGTATCCAATTGTCCTAAAGAATCTTTGTTATCTATATTACAGTTAGGTGCTATTACCTTCAAAATAGGTATGGAATCATCAATTGCTTTGTAAGCCTGTGAGCTGCAGTCGGTTATTTTCTTGATAGAATCAAGTAGTACCTCAGTCACATTTGTTGATTTGTATGCTGATGATGATCCAACAAACTGAGTATTGGTGGAAGTTACCAAGCTTGTATTGACCTTTGGTAGGTCAGTTTGTGTCTGCATTTCTTTAAGCTCTATTTTTTTCTCTGTAGGTTTCATTTCCTTAGTCTGTGTACCAGTCTCTGCCTTTTTCTCTTTATCATCTGTCGGTTTCTCAATTTCTCCTGCTACCGGAGGCTCACTAGCCATATCTGACTTATCAGTTGAATCTTTGTCTACTACTATGTTGATCTTCTGGGTATCAACATCCATAGTGTATAGGACTTTAGAATTAGGATTATTATCCTCTACATCCATACTCTCAGCTGCCGGTTGATCTTCAGTAGTTGTTGTTTTCACCGGTGGAGTATTTAAAGAAGGCGGGGGTAAGTTGTCTTTAACTTTGATGCTTGGTGGTCCACCAACTTTACCTTTCCCCTTGTCTCTGTCTTTCTGATAAACCTTTATAGGTTTGGGATTCCTGTACTCTTCTTGTTTTTATTTCTCAACTAGGAATATATCCCATCCATCTTTTGTTTCCTCTATCACCTCATTAACTCTTCCTGCCATTAGTGAAATATGTCGGTGTGCAGTAGAGAATACTGACTGGTTTGCTTGAGCAATCAAATCATCAATTTCTTTTGGAAAGTTTACCAGATATACAACAAGTAGCTTCTCAATTTTTATTTTCTTATCCAATTCAATCACTTTCTATCTTCTTGCCTCAATTCTTTTGATTAATTAATTAGGAATTTCATTACTACTTCCATAAAAAATTTCTTGTACATGTCCATATGTAATATAACACTGTTCTCTATTTGTTCTTTCTCATAAGCTATTAGAGTGTCATATATTTTCTCTATATTCTTCAGTTTACCTTCCTCTGTGATTTCATTTAGTAGTATATCAAGAGGGGCCAAGTCTCTGTTTGTCCTTTTCTTCTTCTTAGGTGTCAGTTTCTTCTTTGGTGTGGCCTTTCTAACCGGAGATCTCACTGCTTGTTATTTTTGCCTTGTCCTCATGGGTGAGGGTGTGGTTGCCAGTGAAGGTTCTCTTTTCCTTACAACTCTTTTAAAATTTGTAGGCATCTCACTTCCTGAAGAAGTACCTACTGGTGATAGGTGAGTTTCAGGCTGTGGAGCTGCTAATTCATCCTCTGTTATGCCGATTTTCTTCAATAAATCTTCTTTGATGGCTTTTTCTTGTCTGGATCCTTTCCTCACAACTGCCTCAACCTTTTTCACCCTTTTCTTTGATTGAATTTGTCTTTCAATATTTTCTGCGCTACCAAAAATTTCTTCATTTGGTTCTCTAGGGGCTTCTAGAAGTGCTTTGGCATATGTTTCAACTATGTGATCATCTATTTCATATCCCATCTCGGTTACCCAGACTATCCTTGGGATGACTGCTTCCATCTAGATTTCATCTTTCTTGATGACAAAGCATATATCATCTTTGTATTTATCTAAAATTTTCTGAAATAACCTTACTCTTTTCTTCATTTTGGTCTTTCGTGCTGGAAAAAGTCATGAATATTGTTTTCCTTGTTCTCACCCATGTTATTGAATAGTTCAATCAATTGTTTTCCTACTGGTATGTCATATCCCAGTTCTTTGTAACCTATACCGAGAACCTATTTTGTTATATGTAGCATTAGGCATACTAATAGATTTCTAAATCTGAAAGTTCCTTTCTTGTCCTTCTTGATCTTTCCAAGGTTGTCAATTAGTTCATCTTTTAACCATTCACATATGTCAATTTTTGCATTATCTGTGACCATGTCATAAGCACTTTTAATGCATAAACTTGAAACTGAATTAAGTCTATTAGCATGAGTATCTTTATAACCTAATATCATACTGATGAATCTCACATTGACATCTTTCACATCATTAACCCTTAGAGACCTCTTGTCAAAAGTTGCACTAGTTAGGTTTATAACTAGCTCATTGGAAACCTCCTTGGTTTTATCTAGTCTCTTACCAGTGGTTGGTAACCCTATGACAGCTTTCACAACTTCCTTGGTGATCTTATGGATTGCATCTAACCAGAAAAATTCTCCATGTACCCTGCTTAAAACTATCCTAATAACATCCTTTGGAAATTCAGGAATGCTAAGGATTTTTGTAAATCCTAGGGTCTCAATGATTTTGTGTTCATCCTTTATATTGCCGATATTATCACATATCATGGTCTTATACATGGTTTTGATTTCCTCATCTCCTAACTCTTCAATGTTGTAGTGGATGTACGTTTGGGGGTCTATAAACAACTCCCTTAGGGATTTGAGAAAAAACACCTAAGGTATCCTCCTTTGCTATCTTGGGAACTAACCGAAATACGGGCCTAGGTCTTTTTATTACTTCCACAATAGTAGGATTTGCTATGTATTCAATTGCAGAGGTGGATGCCATGATTAAATACCTTTTACTGCCTTGGATGGATGATTACTTGGAGTGTGCTTGCTTCTTGCTCGAAATGCCTTAGCTCAGAGTCTTCGTGCTCACTGAAAATTTAAAATCTCGATGAAATGAAATGGAGCCAAAACCTTAACTTTGTAGTGTCTTTTTGCCATCTACCACATTAATTGCATGCCGGTTAAGTATTCACTTAACATTGTTTGCCGGTAATAAGTAATTTTCAACTTCTTATCTCTAACCGAGGGAATAATTAGCACATGTATCAATAGATTGCCAAACCCTCAAGGAAATTTTCTTCAATTGGATGAAGAACTTCCTGCCGGTGGAGCACTGCTCTTTCCTTCTGGTGAAGCATCACTTTGTCCTGCCAGTGAAGCATTGGTTTGTTCTACTGGTGGAGGAGTATTCCCAATATTTAGATCAGCTTTTCTAATCCATTAGTTTGAGAATTCTTGCTTAACCTCTTCAATTTTTTCTTTACCTTTCAAGCTAGAACTTTTGTTGTCTACCGGTGTTCCTTTACTTCTACAAAATTTAGCAATATGCCCAATCTTGTTACATGCATAACAAGTTACATTATTCTTTTGGATAGCTTTCCCATAACCTATGCCGGTTTGTGTTCTGCATTGATTAGATAAATGTCCAAATCTTCCACAAACATAACATCTCACATTCTTTCTGCAATTTTCAAAGTTGTGACCTATTTTGTTGCATTTAGAATATTGGCCGGTGGGTGTGTTGATATTTTGATAATTTCTAGATCTACATTCATTCGCTCTATGACCATACTTATTAGAGTTAAAGCATTTACCATTGAATTTCTAAGGATTAGGTTGTCTTACCGGTTTACTGTGATCCTGAGTATTTGCAGTACCGGAGCTTTCACCAACTTCAAAGCCAATTCTAGAAGTGTCACCTTTAGGTTTTTGATTCTTCAGTAAAGTGCCAAGTTCCTCTGAGCTTTTCTTGAATTTTTCCTTATGTTGATTTGCAGTTTCTAGTTCTCTTTCTAAGTTTTCTTTTTGTCTCATCAGTTCATTTGAGTCATTTTGAGTATGCATTAGATCTATCTTCAACATATCATTTTCATAGCTGAGTCTTGTATTCTCATTTGCTGCATCACTTAGTCTTCTAGTTAATTATTCTTCATTCTTCTTCCTATCCTCAATCTCTTTGCAAAATCTCATAGTCATATCCTGCATCTCATTTTTTGTTGTCATGATCTCTTGTTTCAACTTGCTTACCATATCATTAAGTGATTCCTTTTCATCATTCTCATTTTGCAATTTTTCACAAATTTCTCTTCTCTTATTTCTTGCAACAGTAAAATTTTCTTGAAGTGCCTAAATGATATCCTAAGCTGCTCTTAAATCATCTTCTAGTTTGATATTTTTCAACTTTTCTGCATGATAGTCTTTAAGAGCTCCTTCAAGTTGCTTCCTCAGATTTTCCATCTTTACCAGTGTCAAGATCTTCCTCAAGCTATTAGGCTTTTGAAAATAGAGGACCAAGCTCTAATACCAATTGTTAGAGGTCCCACAGATACTGAGAGGGGGGGGTGGATCAATATCTGACCGGTGATTAAAGTTTCTTGACTTAAAACATGCAGAACATAATATAACAGTGTACCGGTATGCAAGAAATAATGCAATAAATAGAATCAAGAACATCCACATGAAAAACACACCATAACACAAGATTTTAATGAGGAAATCCGGTGTGGGAAAAACCTCAGTGGGATTTGTGACCCACAATATTCACTCACTGGCCAATAAGAGAATATTACTTACAATAGGGGCCTGCACATGTAGGAAGGCCAAATGCCTAGAGCTCACTACTCAATGGGAAGTCACACTGACTTACAAATAAGGATTATTCCAATCCAGTAACTTGTACTGCTTTACAATAGCATCTTCAATGCCAGATTCAGTACCAATTCCTACTCTATTCTTTACATATACCCCTTGACCTATATTTCGCACATTAGGTCTGCCTAATATTTTCTTTTATGCTTCTACATCACTCTTACAAATGTCTACAATGATCTCCTTTATATATAAGAGTCATTTTACAATTTTCCATGTTGGCTTACAATAATAAACAAAATATTGTATAACAAAATCCTGTCGGCCTTTGTGCCGGTGTACTTCTTTTCTTCTGTGCCAGTGTCGGTGTAGAGTGTGATCTGCTGATGCTGGTATAATGCCTTTTCCGGTGCCATAAGATTGCAAGGTTGCCATCAATGACAAAACCTTCAATCACATACAATGTCTCATTGGAGTGGGCATATGCCAACATAGACATACTTGTAGCATCATTCCCCATGCCAGACTAGACGTCATATCGTGATTCGATAGGAATAAGATCAGTAGACAAATTTTCATCATTTACATCAAATGATTCAGAATTTGATGTTGAGTAGATATTGTCCTGAATAGGACTGTTGTTAGAGTCATCAGAGTCATCAGATGAAGTTTCTGAGGCTTCTTCAAGTGATTTAGTGAGTTTATGTATGGTATCAATACCAACATCTTTAATGTTGCAAGTTCCTTCAAGATTTGTCTCATTTATCATTTGTATTTGACATACTTGTTGACATGATCTTACTATTTATGTGATTTGTTGTCATCTACTCCATTCAGCTTCTTCCAGACTGATAATTGGTTCTTGTTCTATAGATTCCAACTCTTCTTGTGTAGTGCTATACCTGATTTGTTTTGTCTTAGTATAGGGGTACATAGATGAAAGTTTTTTTGGTATTCTTCCTTCCTTTAGTCCTTGTTCATAGTCTGCTTGTCTTCTTAGTCTGATTTCCTATATTTCTATCTCTAGTTTTATGTGCATCAGTTCTTGAGTATCATCTGTGATACTGCTAGACTCTTCTAGAGTTTCTGTACTAGATGTATCTGAGAGGTGGTCAGGACCCCATTCATACTTGTTTGAGCCAGTCTCTGAATCATCTACTTGCTACCTACCAGTGTATGTGACTAGAACTTTTAGTGGTGCAAACAATTCTCTAATTCTTACTACTTCATCTCTTATATCCTCTAGGACCTCAACTCCTTGTATTATTGTAGCTGACACCATCAGAGCTTGAGTGCTGATTGTTTCTTCTTTCTTAACTGTTGATTCCTCTTTCTCTTTTACACACTCTACTTGAGTTTGTTGAGCATTTCTTTCCTGTAATTTTGAAGGCGATATCCTTTTTTACCACTTAGATTTAGAAGCATGTGTTTTGGTTTGATGTATTTTTCGGATTGTACCCCATTCCAACCTTATCATTTGTTGATTTTGTTTGCAGCTGAATGGGTTCAATAATACCCTCTTGATATTTACCTAGGGGACTAGTACCTGAATATCCCATGCATTGAATCATCTTGTAGCCAGGACCATATTGGGTTGAGGAAATCTCACAATGTCATACCTCCTCATTTTGACTATCTTCCTTAAAAATCCAATTAAGAACATCATCCTCTTCTATTTCATCTACCAAGGAAGTAGAAGACTATACAAAAAGACCATCATATATGATATTCGGAGCTGAAGTTCATGTTCTCATAGCCTCTGTGCTTTGCTCAATTGTTTTGGTGATGGAGGGAGAGAGACTAATGAAAGTATCGGTTCTATCTTGTAGCCATTGATGCCGGTATTTGTAATCTTGAATTTCTTTTCCAAGTCTTTCATCAAAGCTTCTAGATTTTCATTTGTATAGGCTGCCCTATTATGAGGCACAAAAGTATCAACATCTTTTATTAATGCATTACAGGTCACATTTGTATCAGCAGGAATGTTGACTTTTGTTCCATTATAAGGAAATTTTAAGCATTGATGGTATGTTGATGGAACTACCTTCATCTCATGAATCCATGGCCTACTCAGTAAGATATTGTATGACAAAGGAAGATCAAGTACCTGAAAAAGGACATCTCTTTCTACAAGTCCCACCCTGATTGGTAATGATACCAGACCTTTAGAGGTCATTTCTTCTTCATCATAAGCTTTAATTGTTATTTTCTTGGTGGGATCAATGACATTTTCAGATAATCCTAGTTGTGTAAGTAGACTATAAGTACAAATATTCAACCCCATGCCTCCATCTATCAAAACACGTTTGACTCTATGTTTATGGATCATGGCTTCAATATGCAATGGCTGATTATGTGGATGATTTAGCGAGTTGTCATCTTCTTCAGAGAAGGTCAGATAGTGAGGTGAGGTTAGATGACCCACCATAGACTGAAATTGATCAATATCTAAATCTTTGGGAACATTAGTGGTGAGCAATGCCTTGTCTAGGATCTCTTTGTGAGCATACGAGAGTTTTCACAATTCAAAGATTGAGATTTGAGCATTTGTCCTTTTTAATTGTTCTGCAACGCTATATCTAGAGTATGATGTTGAAGTTAGCCTTCTAAATTTATCCAAGATCAATTCTTTTTGTTTGTTTGATGAGGCTAGTGGGTTCAATGTTGCTTGAGCTGGGTTAGAAGAACTAGCTCCTTGGAGAGTGACTTTCTTTTGAGAATGGGTCATAGCTCTTGCATATCATAATTCATTTGGTTTGTCTTGGACTATAATCACATTGCAATATTCTGATTGGGAAGGCTCAATCATGTTGATGACGTTGTCATTGCTGGTATAAGTATAATTTACTTTGGCACCTCCTTTGGTCTTTGAGGAATCACCTTGTTTGTAAATAGGCAAAGGGTCCTTAAATGCTTTGTGATTAGCATTGGTCAGGTGATTCCCGACAACAATTTTACTAGCATCTATGAGATCTTGAATCTCATGTTTGAGCTTCATGCAATTGTTTGTGTTATGACCTTTATTCTGATGGAAGTCATAGTATTCATTTTCTCTCCACCATTTTAGTTTGATTTCTAGATCATATGGTCTGGAGCTATCTAGTAGTGTTATCAGATTGTTTGCCATCAGAGTTTTGAAAGCGTATTCATATGATTCTTCAAGAGGAGTAAAATCACACTTAGGTTTGGAAAGCCAAGGTTTCTCTTTGAACCATTCTTTTGTTTTCTTCGGAGGATTTTTTGTTGTAGCTTCAGCAGCTTTGAGCATTTGTGTGCCACTAGACAAGTTGAATATCATAGGCTTTGAGTTGGTTTTAGTAGTGTCTACTACTCCGTCATTAACAACATTCTTATTGTTGTCTTTGCCATACTTCCAATACTTGTTTTTCTCTTTAGAGCTAGATCCTGGTTGTGTTTCTTTCCAAGGTGAGATATCCCCCTTCTTTATGAGTACATCTTCCATTTGAATGGCATTATCTACCATTTTGTTAAATGATGGGTGTACTTGCATTTGTATTTACTATATTTCAATTCTAGAACCAAGTTGTTGATGAATATGTCCATTTTTTTAGAATCTGGGATAGGTCTTGAATACCTAGAGAACATCTTTCTCCAACATTGGAGGAAAGTAAGGAAAGGCTCCCCTGTTTTCTGTTTAGTATTGCAAAGCTCGATCATAGTCACAAGATGTTGAATGTTGTATGAGTATTGTTGTAAGAATAGTTGGATTAGTTCTTCAATTGTTTTTATTCCTTTACGTAGACTTGAGAACCATTCCATGGCTTGTCCTCCCAAACTCCTTGGGAAAAGGTGCATGAGATACGTTTGATCGTGCATGAACTCCATACAGGCAACACAAAACTCTCTGACATGATCTTGAGGATTTGAGGTACCATCATATTTGTCAAATTTTTGGATCTCAACTCGTGAAGGGAATGGAGGCATGTATAGATTCTTGTCAAATGGAAAGGGGCATATTGTCTCCAGAGAATATTGTTTTGGGGACTTATCCTTATTCTTCAGTTCAGTGATCTCAGTCCATAAGGCTAGTAATTGTTTGTGTACCATTAGTATAGGTGATTCTTCCTTTTTAGTAATGAGTGTCTAAACATCATATCCAATAGGAAGCTTGGGACCTTGTTTTGCTAGTTCTAAGAAAGAGTCTTCCTTTTCTCGAGCTAGGATAACTTTCACCATTTTTCGAAAGTCTTTATCCTTTTGACAATCATGAATTTCTTTTTTTGGAGGTTCAATGTCTTCTTCAACTTCACTTGATGAGGAATCATTATTGGTTTCATGAATATTAAGGTTGTCTTTGTCATTGTATTATGTCTCATGTATGGTGGGAGATTTAGGTTCATCAAAATTTGGTACCCCTGATGATGAAGGTTTATCAGTGAGCGGGTCCTTCACGTAGTATGGGTTATCTTGATATGTGAAGGGTTGTCCTTTTCCTTTGGCCTCTTTCTTACGAGAACTCCTAGTTTTAGGCATTTTTATGGATTAGTGTGACCTAAAATTATTTGTGATGCAGAGGTCAAGATCAATTTCAAAGCTAGTTGTTCGATTAGCGTATTTGTTTGAGAGAAGCAATTGAGATTTAGACTAGTTTCAGGAAAGATCTATCCTGTATAAGGCGTTTATCTAAGTTGATTTGAGAGTAGTCACTAAGATTCGGTCTGGTTTCAGGAACGATCTATCCTGTATAAGATGTTATCTAAGTGACTTAGGTTTGATAGTTAGTTGATTGAACTAGATAAAAAGACAATCGACCAAATCGTGCAACACAAATGGCAGAGGTACATTGTCTTGATCTGTTTATGCTTAGGATGATGATAACTAGTATTATGTTTGTTGTAGACTTTTTGAGCCTGTCATGCCCAAATTTTAGGGCAAGAACGGGATAATTTTTTTTCTTTTTTTAATTTTAAAACACTAAATTACATGCAAGCATTTCTTAATTAAATTGTGACAACATTAACAAATTTGTTCCAAACGAATCCTTAAATCGGAAATAAATACTCACACAACACTTACGATAATTTCCTACAATTAAGTGGATCTAATAAATATTATATGTGTAATGATAAATTCACTCAAAGTCCTCTTCACTTCCATTGCTTCAATATTATCTAATAAAGCAGATACAGTTAGAGTTCCAACATCATTATGATAATTATATTGTTTGGTAAACGTAGCCACTTGGATTAATAAGGTTGGTAAGACTTAGTACATAAATTTTATCCTAGAGGAATTAGCTCACGCCCCTACAATATCCTCTTATTTTAATTATTTATTAATCTATATTAAGTCGTTACATTTAGTTGCAAGGGAAAAACATTTAGAAATCTACAAAAATAATTTATAATTTAAATCAAATTCTTATATATTACTTCTTCCAACCGACAACTATTTATTTCTTCGTGTCCAATATTCATAATCCCTCTTGCTTTAAATATGATTAATTAACTTCTCAAGTATTTTTACCCAATTATGGTAATAATAATTTTGTAGAAAAATTCATTTCTTTATCCATTAAATTTCTAAAAAAAATAAACTCTAAAGGGGTATTTACAATTTAAAACCTAAATCAAATATTTACAAGCCCCTATGTTTATATAAAACATTTATATAAATTTTAAACACCTAATAAAATATTAAATCTATAATTGCCCTAGTTAATATATTAAGATATTAAACATCTATAAATTATGAATGTTCTAAATATGCATTTACATTATAGTCGAATTATACTTCCACGATATAAACTATATATTTTCCTTTTATTCAAAACTTCTATCTATATGGAAATATTAATCATTTCTTAAAGGCCCAATAACTTAACTATAATATATTCAACTATTACTGGAACCCTAATTTACTTTGTTTCAAGAAGCATACCTTATTATCAACTACCATGAACCCTAAATTAGCTATTATAAAAATTACTTTATTCATATTATTTTTTTTCATTCTTTAAAACCTATACCATTCTCGAATACCCTAACCCATACTGGGTTAGGGTTTCATATTTTTTGCTTTTCTTTTTTTTTTGAGCAGGGCTGAAATGCTAATGGAGGCGGCCATGGCGGGTTTTGGCGGTGAATGGCAGAGGTCGTGCGCAAGGGAGGTGAGGCGGAGGGAGCAGAGGGCACCGGCGGCTCCACCCGAACCCTGCTCACTATGGGTTTCCATAGTGGTGGCGTCCATTGTGGTCGCCCACAGTGGCAGCCCTTGGGCCGTCTACTGTGGGACGCCACAGTGGCGTTGTCCACTATGGACGCCCACAGTGGCGGCCTAGGCCAAGCCGACCACTGTGCTTTGCACAGTGGGTTGGGCCCGTGCCCTATCCATCGTCCCTTTGTTTTAAAAGTAGTTTTTTTTTTTTAATAATTTTTTTTTTTAAATGCAAATAAAATATATATATATATATATATATATAGTTGTTTATAAATATACACAGATGTGTATATATGTTTACATATGCAAATATTTTTTTCAATATATATATTTTAAATCAATTAATTTTATTTTATTTAACTTTAAGAACTGTATGCATTATACAATTATACATGCAAATAATTTAGTTATATATATATATATGATTGTAATACTAATACATTCAGGGTAATCCCCTTTCCTGCAATCATATTTTTTTATTTTTTATTTTTTAATGTTTCCGACCAATCAAACAGATTAGCTATTCTTTGCAAATCTGATTATTCTAATCATTTTTTTTTAATTTTTAATTTTTCCTTTATATATACCTTGATTGCCTAGAAGAAGTAGCTAGGATAATCTAAAAATAAGGATTTTCTTTCTGCAAAATTAAAGTAATTAACAGATTTAAACCATCTTAACACAACATCTATTTAAACCTAGAAATGTAAAATAAACCTCTAGGAACGACCTTAACAAACTTCAGAATTTTCATTTTCTGCAAGTTAATAAAATGACAGCATTAAATAAAATTTCAATAGCACTTTATTTATCTAGAATTCCTTTAACTTTAACAATGCATTTAGGTTTTAAATTGAACCATTTAATTTCAAGCAACACGCATACAATCTTTAAATCATTACTTTATTTCCTTGATTTATTTCATATGCATAAGGGGATAAAATAAATTTAATTACTTCCCACACTATTACTCTACTCATCAATAATTAATTTCAGGAAAAACAGACTTTAGAAAACTGTTCCAGAATTATTCATTTCATCTTTTGCAATATAACAATTAACTATTACATCTCTAGGAATTACTTTAAGAGACACTATAGTCATTTTACAAACAGGTCACTCAACTTTTATAATGAGGACATTTTAAAATAGAATAATAAGATATTTTCCCAAATGGATTATGCAACTATTATCTCCATCGAATCTTTCCACTTGTCCTAATTCCTTTCTTTCCACAACCTGCAAATAAGATCAAGGATTTGACCATGGAGTGCTCACCTCCCATCCTAGGCTAACTGGTAGCCACCCCCGAGATCGGAGAACCAAGCCCTAGACAGCTAACAAACATGCAACCACAAAAGACAGAATACACACAAACTCAAACTACACTCCCATCCTAGGGCTACACTGCACCACACATTGGTGATGTCCTTTTTCAAGGGTGGTAGTGGACCAAGTACCCTGAGGAGACTGCAAGTATGGTAAAACAAATAGCCACCTCATGGCAAACCAAAACATATAGCCACCTCATGGCAACCAATTACATCAAGTATAACAAAATCAACCCTTTATTCCTTATGTCCCCCAAGGCATTCATGCCTTATTTCCCTCCTTATGACCCCCAATGCATAAACAAGCCATGCAGCAAGGGTCACATAAATTCCCTTGTGATTGCTCTCATAATGAGAGTCTCTCACTCGAGGGCTGTCACTTCTACCACCCACAAGATCCTCCTCTCTCCCAAGAGTAGGAGATCTTGATTACTCCCAAACACACATACAAAGTATAAAACAAATTACCAAATAAATCTCCAAGAGAACATGCACGAAAACAAATCTTTTTCACAAACATTACTTACAAACACATGCAATAAGAAATCCATTATATGATGAATACGACCAACCTTAATCTGCCCAACGGTAGGTTAGTTTTGTTGAGGATGAGCAGCCCAATTCCACGGTTCTTCCCTTTCTACCCTTAGCTAAAATTCTCAAACCAAATTCATTCTTTTTCTTTACAAAATTCTTTTGTCTCCAAAAATGGAGAGTGGGTGATTACCCTCAAATTTTCAAATTCTTGCTTAAGAAGCTCATTCTCTCAGTTCTCACAAGTTTTTAAAAACTAAAGAGGAAGGTAAGTCAGAATGGGAAAGTGAACTCCCATTCCGAAAAGGAAAGTTTACAACTAGGTTCAATCTTCTAATTTCAATTTTCGCACAACTCAGAAAAGTCAAATTTTAGGGTGTCTAAAAGGTCACTTAGGAGTAGAAACTTGCCTAAAATTACCCCTAACCCTTAGGTATACCTTATGGGCTTTAGGAAACCCTATTAAACTACCTCTAGGTGTTCATTTAACCCATTTTAAACCCCTCTGAAGTTTATTTTCGGGTCAAACCTATGTTGACCACCCCAAAGATTCTTTACCCAAGGTATTTATGACATCACATTACATTAATTGAAAAAACTATAGTTGAACACTTTCCCATCAAGAGACAAAATAAAAATTTAAACTTAAATCCACACATGTGTTAAGTGACACAAAGAAAACACTTTTAAAATTTAATACATGAAATCGTCTCTTGTGGATTTTACACAAATCAATTAAATAACACTTAACACACATACAGCATATACTGTTACGAATAAAATACAACACAAACGGGGTGTTGTCTCTCCAAATAGACAACCCCTGGCTTATGAACATACATAGGTCTAGGTTTGGTTCTCTGTAATATTTCCATGGTCACATGGATAATTCCTATGCAACTCGATTTACACATTAGTACTTCCAAATAATCTCATATAATATAAAACACATGAATAATAATGCACTTCAAACACTCTGCATGCAATGTAGATTTATCAATCAATACATCTTTCATCCAAATAACTCCACATAACAATTATCGTAATACACATAATTTTGATCCATATATTAAAACATGCATTCCTATTTCTATCATCATAGTAAAGTCCTGCAAATCCAATAATGACATACCTCCTCTCAAATTTATCCTATTCTAGAATCATATAGAGTTTTGTATCTATAAGCATATAAATGAAGCATCAACATTCATCAGTGTTACCCAATCATAGAATTATATAAGTTCTACATCCAGACATAGCTGACATACGTTAAATCAAGATTATCCAATCAATGGATCTTTTAGGATTTCAAATTCATAACACATCAAAATGTACACCACTAGGTGCAATAACTCTATAACTTGGTTCAATTACTTTTCTCACCAATCTATTTGTCTAACACAGTCTATTCTATTGAATTATAAAGCATTTATTTAATAGGGTCAAACATGGTCAACTAAGTTAATCAAAGCTTGGTTTGGGGAAGGCCTTACAGAGCCAAGTTTGACTGCTTTGTATTGACAAAACTAGAGATTCGTATGACAAGATTTACTGAGCTGAATGACAATTTAATAGTTCCAGGATGAGAACAGTTTTGTTTTGTACGAGTTGCTTCCTAATACCATATGACAAATGGGTATGTCCAAAACAACAAAAGATTCAATGCAATTATGTTTCGTACGACACAAGATTTAGCTTTAGATGACAGACTTCTAAGCTTCATAAGATAGAGGATTGAGCTCAGACAACAAATTATCAGGCTCGTACGACATAGGATATAGTGCAGGACGATAAATGATCAGATTTGTACGACTGTTAATAGGGCAGAGACTAAAATTCTGAGTTTTTTGATAGTTGAGTATGACAACTGAGTATGACCAATTCCGAGATGGAGTGATTTTTGACCAAGATAGACTAGTTTTGGACAAAATTTTGACTTAGGATGGACTAGTTCTGACATGGACATAGTTTTTTTTTTTATCACTGAGTTTGTTTCTTGTTTTCTCTAGTTTTTTGGTATTTCAGTTTTTGTTTCAGGGATGAAAACACAGGAAAAACGTAATATGAATAGTAACTCCAATCACAGCATGCAAGCCCTAAGGAATTTGGTGAGAGAAGAAAACCTTTGCTTGTAGACTCAGCTACACACCCAATAGCTAATCAAAACACGGTTGCTGAGTCTCACGCAACAGATTCTCAATGCCAAATTATCCGACTCCAAATGCTAATGGGGGCACAAAATGACAAGTATCTTGGGAGAATTACTATCTCTCTTGCACAAAGATTATCCCCTTTTCGGAGGTGAACCAGGTAGCTTCTAGTTTTAATTGGATCTAGTAAGGGGTCCGTTCAGCGCATCGAGGTATAAACTCAATTAAGAGGTCTCCCAACCTTGAAAACCAAGGTTTAATATACCCAAAGGTACGGAGGAGAGTTATTCCTGAGCATTTTCATTGACTTGATTTTCATTAAATCACATTTATTTTATAGTGGGTTGGAGTAATTGGCATTTAGCCATTCCCACTTAGGTCGTTCCCCTCACACCGGCCGTAAAGGCTTTAAGATTTTTTAAGCTCCTCGGGAAGGCAAGCCTGCTAAAGATGTACAAATCTCAAACAAAGAAAAAGCCTCAAGGGTCTAGATTTCTGATTGTCTAGAAAAAGACAAGAGCATACTCTCCTACCTCTCAAAATATTCTAAAAACATGAAAGACAGATTTTTTCTTTAACCAGATAGCAATTTAGATGCCTGAAAATGAATTTGAAAGAATACATGATGTTTGGTCGATTCTCCTCAGGAAACCTACAAAGAAAATGAATCAATAGTCATATTGTCTTTGTGACAAGCATATTCTTCGACAAGCATTCTGCAAAAAACTGATTAGGCTATGAAAAAAATTCTAAGATAGACAGATAAACAACCAGGGTCAGTCGTCAGAATAATCAATTTGAACAGAAAACCAAAATCATGAAATTTGTTTTTTTTGTCTTTTTAAAAAAAAAACATAGAATCGTACGACAAAGTTTAAGTTCATATGATACAGAATTCTAGATCATACGATACAAGATTCCAGTTCGTACAACACTTGAAGTTTGTCATTTCATCCTATGGGAAATGTCGTATGAGATGACACAAAGACTGTACAGATGAAAATCCGAAAAGTCAAAAATCTGAAAAATAACAAAAATAAAAAGTCAGTCTTGGAGGCCGAAAAATGTAGTCTTTCGTCCCATGGTGGGTGCCAGAAATGTGTGTGTGAGAAAGTGGAATAAGGATCTGTATCTGCAGGACACAACATTTCAATTAATTCATTACATGTATGGTTAGTAAATCAATAATCAATAAATAATAAATCATAACAAAGTGACTAATTGCCTTCTAAAAGATGCGAGTATAAGATTGCTCTTAGATATTTATAAGCAATATCAGTGACTAGACTACACCAAGACGAAGGATTTAATCTATATGAGAATGATATTAAGCTAAAATGGATGCAAGATGGATGAATAATTCAAGCAATAATGAAATAAACTAAATATGGATGCAAATAATCTAAAAAAGCATAATATATTCAATGACTCCAGAGCAAAAATCAGCATAATAATAATCTCCAAGCATGTTCTCACAAATCTCTAGGGTAAATTGGATGAGAGCTGAAGGCTGAATTTATAGAGAATTACAAGAGAGATGATGAAAAAGCTCAATTTAGGATTAATTGAAAATAATTGAGAAATCATGTTCAGTTAACCTTGAGATAGATTCCAATTATAGTTTAACTGAAATGCATTTAAATTAGAAATTCAAGTTGCATTAGAAAATAATATTAAATTAATTTCATGCATTTGTGATAAAAATAGATAATTATTTGATTTATTCAAGAAAAGAGTCTTTTCAATGCAACTGAACTTCTTTTTTTGAAAAGCTTTGAGTTCCAATTTTAGAGAATAATTCAATAATAATCAACTAATTGCTTTTCTGATTTCAAGTTCTAAATTTAGAAAAAGAAATAATATCTCAAGTTTGATTTCTCTCTCAATTCAATTCTTTTATTTTATTTTCCAATCAACTCTTTCTTTGTAATTAATTCCTCTTTTGTAATAAATTAATTATTTTTTTGCATGATTAAATGGCAAATTTATTAATTAATTAAATATGCTAGGATATTTAATAATTAAAAATAGGATAATTGATTAAAATGATATTCTTGAAATGATTCAATCAATTAAATAAATATTTAATTAATATTGAGTAATTGATTTGCCATGTGACATTTGATGATTAAAGAATTAATAATGTTCTCAAGATTGATTTAATTGCCTTTGGTTAGGACCTTGGTGATGTTGTCGAGATTAGGGGCCCATGGTTTAGATAACCATTTTTAGGGTATTACATAGTGTACCTCTTTGGTCCTTAGAATTTGGATTAGGTGGTCGTAAGACCCTCATTTGACCATAGTTGTGCTCAAGTGAGCATCATCAATCGTCATCGGTATTCCCTTTGGTTGGGTATGCAGGTCGTCTGTCTATTTGGCTTTCTTGGATTGAGTGTTTTGTGTGTCTGGCTAAATTGAGTAATTAATCCTTTTTATTTTATTTGATTAAGTTATGTTTATGCATTAAAAATTAAGGGACTAAATTAAATAGGTTCCCTTTATGCGATTAATCATTATTTAGAATTGCTCAATTCAAATTGGTAGCTAGTTTAAATTTATGTATTCGCTTTTGCTTAAGTAATGGCAAGACGTTGATTTGTTTGATTGAACCTTGTCGTATGGATTGATTTGGGGTACCTATTTCTGTCCTTGGTCTCAAGTTTAACTGTTGTTTTGTGGTAGTGTTGTAGTTGGTCATATCCTTTACGTGGGTGTCGAATGATGATTTGTGGTTCACCATAGTTGGTTAGGTATCTAGTTAGAGTACGGTCAGTCAGTGCACCCCATATGAAGTTGTGTTTGACCAAATGGTTGTTTCCTCCATTTTGAACTTTGTAGCTTGACCTTGTGTGTCTAGGTTTAAGAATTCATAGAGTATAGTATAGTGTCGTATGGGAAAGTGGTTTTTGTTTAGGGGCTGCGCCCAAAGTGGATGTTGAGTAACCCATCCAAAGTGTGTCTAATAAGTGATAAATTAATAGTATATTAGAGAGTTAGTTAATGAATCACTAAGTAATATAATTGTGCCTCACACACAGGAGGAGTCCTAACACAGACTCAACATGCTGTGAGAAGGCCTGAAATGACAAACCATCATCCTTGTCTTCATGAAAGGATGTGTGGGTCCACATGAGGCTTGCATGGGCTGGAGGTTTGGATTAGGTTGCTAGGTTAACCCAATGGATGGGGCCAGAACCTATGAAGACCTGCCATGGTAACCATACCAGGTTATGTGATGACACTTGTCCCCTATGTCCGCTAGTGTGTGGTTGTGTTGTCTTGATAGGAGCACTTTTGTGGAGTCATCCTATTGCTTATGCCCTTGTGAGAACTTGATGTCATGCTAGACCTTGGGTTCCAATGACTTAGTTTTGCGGATGCTCCCGTGGACCTTTGTATTTGCTTCTATTATGTTCAGTTGGATCCTTTCCTATTCAGGGATCATTTATGTATTTATTTGACCGATGTGGTCATTTGTATAATGGTTATGTTTGCCTTGATGGTAGGATTGTAAATGATGTGAACCTTATGTATTCTTAACTTATTTAATGATCAGAGGGGTCTTGCAGTTGAGCAGACCTGAAGATGTAGCCCTCTAGGGGTGAATTCCAATATCAATTTGGTGTTATGTGGTGCTTATGTTCTTATGTTCCTTTTTAGTTTTTAACATGTATGGATGGCATTATGTTAGAATGTATCAAATGGATTAGATGAAATTAATTTTAATTGTGTCTAGTCATCATATTAAATGTAGAAATTGGATCATGAAAGAATGTAGATTAGAATAATGGAATATATTAAGTTATTGATAATGAAATTAAGTATGCATGGAAATAACTCATTAGTTTATAATGAAATTAAAGTGTGTTATAAAACTAGATGCATGGCATGTGTTTAAGGTAAAATTGAACGTAATGAATGGTTAAAATTTATTAGATGAGCCTAATCATGTTATCCATAGTTTTAACCCTAAGGGATAAACCTCATCATGTCATCTAAAATTTAACATTAATGGATAAACTCATTAAGTTATCTATCTTTTAACAATAATGAATGTACGTCCACATGTTATCTATGTTTTAACTTTAATGGGTGAATTTCCTCATGTTAGCTACATCTTCAACCATAATGCATGAACGCATCCTAGTATCTATAATTTTAATTTTCTAAAAAAATTATATCCTTGTTTAAAGTAACAACATGAAATTAAGTTAACCTACTTAATTGGATCAAATGTCGTGAGTTGAGTTAGATGTTAGATTAAGTCATCACGTTGGGAAAACTCCTTAGGTATTGTTTAGTCTTCCACTGTGCTATCTGAGATTTTGATAACTCATTGTATCATTATGTTGTCTTATTTTAAAGAAAAATTATTTGCACTCCATTCATGTGTTTTAGCTTTATCCCTTCGGGATTTCCTGGTGGGGCATTACATTTGGTATCAGAGCCCATGTTGCAAACACTGGGATTTTTGGTGTCACTTGTGCCCTTAGTTTGTGTGAGGTGTATCGATCTTATGTTGTATGCTTGTCCTCTTTTTGTGTGTGTGTGATTGAGGCATAGGAACTTGAAGATCTTAAGGACTCGTGTTCTGTTCTTTTGCGTATTCTTTCGAGCAAACCTTAATTGTGTGTAACGTGTGTGTTCACACCTTGTTTTCACCTTCTTGATGTTGGTGCTTTTGAGTGATTATATGTACTTTGTTTGCTTATTGATGTCTTGGTCTACGATTACTCTTATTCCTGAAAGAGAGTCGTATGTACCTTCCTATTTGATTGTTGTTCTCTTTAGACTAATCCATTTGGGTTGGTCAGTGCTTGTCTTGAATCTGGAAGTACGAAATGTTTTTGTTTAAGATTAGGATCTATCTTTGTGTTGTCCACTTGAAGGCTAGTATGGTAGATATTGAATGATTATCACCCTTCCTCCTCTCTCTCGCTATAAATTAAATGCTTGTGATATGTGTAATTATCTCTTATGTGAGTTTACTTGTGCAAGAGAAAGGGTGTGACTTCTTGAACCCTTGTGTGAGCCTTATGACGCTTATGTGTGGCTTTTTAGATAATAAAAAGGGCTATGGGTTTGAAAGTTCATATTGGTTATTCAGAAAAAAATTGTATGTTTACATTAAAGAATTCTCCATGTGTTTTGTAGGAGTAACATAATTAAATCCTATCTTAAGAAGGGTGCATTAATATGTGAATAGTTGTTATGTGAAACTACTTTGTTTGTAAAAGAAGTATAAAAGGGAACATGTTATAGTAGCTTCAAGAGTGTATTAATGTGTTCCACGAAAGATTGTTTTATGTGTTTCATTAAACTAGTTTGATTGAGGATCTATTTTAACAATGCTACATTGAACTTGCTTTTGGATATATATGATTGCCTTATTATGATTAGAAAGTGCAAATGAAAAGCTTGTTTGATGTGCATACAGTAATATGTATTATTTAGTTGATAAGTTCCTTGTTTATCTTCTTATCATACCCTAGATTTTCAAAGAAAGGTTGCAGATTATGATAGGCTTTGTAGAGAATTAAAAATAGTGAGTGTTTGCAAGAGATCTTGTATTATCAAAAAGATTGCTTGTCTTCATCTTTGATGTTTGGAAAAACTAGAACATTCTATTGCAACCATAATAAATGGAAATGCCATGTTAGACCTGTTGGCATTCTTCTAAACAATAGTGAAACGAAAACTGTACAATTAAGATGATAGACATAGTGAGAAATTTTATAATGTTGTGTGATTTGTGTCCATGTATGAAATAGATTGGTTATCAAACTCTCTTTTTCCTCCTCTTTGCCTAGATTATTAGATTTTATTAATGCTACTAAAGAGTGCATTGATTTAAATAGAGTGTTTATAAAACATGTGAAATTGTACTATTTGTTTTTTGTCTTTTTATGGAAAGATGAAAGTCTTGAGCTTCATAACAAAATTTGCATAGTTAGTAATGTGGTTGTGAATGCTCAATGGATTTAGAAAAGATATCAAAATGATGTTATTTCCTTATGTAATTTTGAATGGTTAAGAAGAATTTTAGTACTTGTATCTAGAATAAACTTTATTCAATTATTCATGTGAAAAGCATAATTAAAACCTTCCTTGAGTAGATGATAGCGTACTGAAAAGTACTCCCCGTAAATGTGACTAAACCAGTACTGGTGCTTTCTTTGTGTATTGTAAGAAACCCATGTTTTCTTTATGTGCCCATGGGATGGTGAAGTAATCAACCATGGAGGATATGTTTACTTATGAGTATGGGAAACCATACTGTTTATGTGATGTTGCTTAATTGTTACCCTACTAAGTACCAAACCTCGGGTTGTTGGTAATTCAGTATGTTAAGGGGTAGTATTAGAAGTCACCATTCCTTGAATAGTATGGATCGGTGTACAAGTAATGTCAGCGTGAAGCGAATTTAGCTTCTCTATTTTGAGGAAAAATATAGTTAAATAATGAAACTGTATTATAGGTGTACTCAATACTTTCCCTTTTGATGAACCAATTTATAAGGTTTATGTGTGCCAGCCTATTCCTATCCTAAATTTGAGCATATTGATGATAGTTCTTGAGCATAATGATGGTTTTATTGGAGGATCCTTTGCTTAGTCTTCATGAAAGGTAGGTTTATTCACATGAGCTACCAGTTATTAGGTGTTGGTAGACATGTGGGTGGACCTCAGCAATGTATACCACTGGCTTGCGACAAGTATCCTGAGAGATACATCGCTATGTGGGACGTGACCTACGCGTGCCTTTTTCCGCTAGGTACACTACCATGCGGGATAAGTCAATTACATGTCTTCTCTACTTGGAGTATTGCCATGTCACATGATGACGTGATGCGGGGTGATGTCGAGGTGCACACTGCCATGCCATGCGGATGTGTGACTAGGACGCACCACATGATGAGCTACTACAATAGCTAGACGATTTTTCCTTCCCTCCTCATTGGTGGCTAGATGCTAGTCACATAGTGATGTTATGTGCAGTTGTGATATTCTTATTTATTTTTTTATGGACCGGTAATTTATTCTATTTTGACTTTGAAGGTTTAGCCACGATCTTGTGATCTTTTGCATACTTGATTTGGTGTTGCAAATTCCAAATTATTTTCTTGCCTTACTATTGGAATTGATGATTTATTATCTTTATTCATCTGTACCTTGGTGGCTAAACTGGTTTATCCTTATTGTTTTTGTATGTTGTTTTGTGTTGTAATGTGAATTCCTCTCCAAGAACGTAGGAGGCAGTCTTGGATAAGTGTATACAAGGAAGTAGACATAGGGAACCTTGAGGATGGGGGTATGTGAGGCTGTGATGCAACTAGGATCCACTACCTACCTATGTATGGTGACTATCTCTTGGAGGCTAACCACCTTACTCAACAAGGGATGTTCACAAAGATCTTGTATGAAAGGTAGCTCCGCTATGGTGTGCCCTAGCACCATCAATCCTTGAGTGAGATATTGGATATTTATGATTATGTTATTGTTTTGTGATCAGGCATAGAGATGTTGATCGTGCATGTCATCTTTGACCGAGCATTAGACAAGCTCACATGTGGCCTTTTGAGTTGTGCATTCATGTTACGTGGATGGTTATTATGTGTAATCTTGGAGCAAATTGTGTTATCTTGTCACTATGTTATGGGACATAGTCATTGGGAAGGTTCTGATATGCTTAGCAAGTATGAGCAATTGTGTTCAATATGTTGCTCTTATTTCATGAAAGCTAACTTGGCTGTAGAATTTGATATTGAAACTAGTTCTATGCGATTAAGTTTTATGAAAAGATGTATTGGTAAAAGAAATTGATCATGATGGCATGTTTTCTTGTCATGTTTGATAGATGAGTATGGTAATTGTTTCTTACCTCTTTTAATGCTTTAATTTAGTGTAATGAAAGGGAGAAAATTATTGGTTCTCTGCTATGATTAAAGATAGTTCTTAGAATATTTTAGGAAAAGTATGGATTTAGATGTATCTTGCCAATGGATGATGGCATTCGTAAAGGATCTAGCAATAATGTTTCATAATATTTATGGAAAGATTCCTATGTGCAAATTGGTATTTGTTGAATGAGTTTTAGGGCTAATGTGTGTGACATGTTCTCCGGCTAGCCTTACGACTTCCAGGAGTAAGTCGGAACCTAGGGGGGAGAATGTAGTACCCCTGCCCTAATCAATTTCTAATCTCTATTTGATCTTGGTTAGTTGATCACGTTATAATATTATAGTCAGATGTTTTGATTTTTGTGCATACCTGTTAATGTGGTTTCTACACCAATTCATATGCAAGTGTATTAGTTCTCCTATCTCGTGTTATTAAGCTCGGGCTAACACTTTCTTTAATTATATATATGTATGCATGTATGACTCTTGGTTGCAGGAGATTTCAGGTACAATACCGCATGGGTACGAGGTTCATCTCCGCCTAGATTCACAGGTTTGAGTGTACCTCGTTGGTCCTTAGAATTTGGATTAGGTGGTCATAAGACCCTCGTTTGATCATAGTCATACTCAAGTGAGCATCGTCAATCATCATTGGTATTCCCTTTGGTTGGGTATGCAGGTCGTCTGTCTGTTTGGCTTTCTTGGATTGTGTGTTTTGTGTGTGGTTAAATTGAGTAATTAATCCTTTTTATTTTATTTTATTAAGTTGTGTTCATGCATTAAAAATTAAGGGACTAAATTAAATAGGTTCCCTTTATGCGATTAAACGTTATTTAGAATTGTTTAATTCAAATTGGTAGCTATTTTAAATTAAATGGTAAATTTTAATGGATTAATTTATTTAGTTATGCTTTGGAAAGGAAAGATTTAAATTAATTTGAAATAGAATTAATTTAATCTCTTTGCCTTTAAAAAAAAATAAAAAGGTTGATTTTAATTATTTAAAGAAAATCAATTTTAATTAGAAAAGCAAGTTAATATAAATTTGATAATGTGTGAAAGATTAATTTGGGGATTTTATTTTAAATTATATATATATATATATATATATATATATATATATATATATATATCCCTCATAATATTTTTGAAATTTAAATGTTAAGTTGTGTTAATTTGGAAAATTAGAAATTAAATGAGGAAGAGGCATTTTGATTTTTTGAAATTAGAAATAAATTGTGTAAAAGTATTTTTATTTTAGAAAGGAGATTTTTGGTCAAAAACTGGGCATTTAACCTAGGGTTTGAAAATATTTTTGGGGGAGGATTATTTTTGGAAAATATTTTGGGGAAAAATATTTTTGGAGAATAGAATTTTGGAGATTTTTGCAAAAGAAAGGATTTTTTGAGCTTGCAGGTTGGCCTCTCCTTCAATCTTGCTAGGATAGCTGAACCAGGTAGGCCTCTGGTTTATTTCATTGGTTTCTTTGTTTTAAAGAAATTGTTTTGGATTTTGAAGAATTCTGTTTATGAAGATTAAAAAAAAATCTCATCTATTTGGGGAAAATGAAATAGTTGTAATCTTATCTCCAATCCAAACCCTTCTTGTTTTGTTTCCATCTCAAGTTTAGAATTTGGTTGCTCAGGTTGTTTTAAAATAAAAAAAATTTGGGTTGGTTGTTCAGAATGAAAATTTGTTAAAATTCCAAATAAATGCTTTCAAATTCAGGCTTTAATCAGAGAAATCTGTTTGTATTTGGATAAATGAATGTTAGTCAATCTTATTTTTCCAATGGTGTTTATTTTAAAGAGATTTTTCCCTTTCCTAGATCTAGGTTTTCTAAAAATGTAAATTTTAGAAAACTCATAGTTTTTGGAAAAAAAATTATTATTTTTTTCAAGTCTGTGTGAGAGTGGGTTTTGACTGTGAAGTTCACTATTTGACAGTAAATAAATATTAATATATATATATATATATATATATATATATATATATATATATATATATATATATATATATATATATATATATATATATATATATATATATATATATATATATCATATTACCCACGTGGCAGGGAGAAAACCCCCACCACGCAGGAGGTAGCACGCTACCAAGGATAGTAGCACTACCAATGGTAGCGTGAGTACCAAGGGGGCCCACGTGGGTACCCACCCCCCCCTTTTTCCTTTTTGTGAAGTGTTTTTAATGAAGATTAAATTTGGTCATTTATTAATAATTTAGGATTAATTTGTTATTAATTAATTGTATAAATGGTAAATATACATTAATTAATTTTCAAATTCTATTTTATTATTAATGCATATTTTTCTAATTAAATACTTGATTTGTTAATTTCATTATTAATTATTAATTTGTTATATTTTATTAATCATGGATTAATAAATATATATATTAATTAATAGTTAATTTTGGTATTTTTCTATATGTGTGTAAGTAAGTAATTTATGGATTTGGGAAATGCTTGCCTATTTTTGGTTCCTTTATATGTATGTATCCTTAATCGGAAAAGTGTAATTTGGTTCTAGAAAAGATGAACTTGGAGAAATTATTTTCGAACCAATATGAAAATGGTGCTTTATTTGAAGATTAAATATCATATTTATACTGTTAATGTTTATTTAATTATATACATGTGAATTGGGTTTAAAGACTCGTAATGATGTATTTATGTTATGTTTTGATGCAAACGAACTTAGTGATTAGAAAACCAAGCACGACCTGTACCTAGATGAGGTAGATAACTGCAATCAACTTAGATCATTTAGAAAACTTGATCGACTTTAAATGTTTAAATCAATATGGAAAAAGATTGTCTCTACCGATTATTGCCTATGCAAGTTTAAATTTTTGTATTCACTTTTTCTTAAGTAATGACAAGATGTTGATTTGTTTGATTGGACCCTATTGTATGGATTGATTTGGGGTACCTGTTTCTGTCATCGGTCTTGAGTTTGACTGTTGTTTTGTGGTGGTGTTTTAATTGGTCATATCCTTTGTGCTGGTGTCGAATGATGATTTTTGGTTGACCATAGCTGGTCAGGTATCTAGTTACAGTACCGTCAGTTAGTGCACCCCATATGAAGTCATGTTTGACCAAATGGTTGTTTCCTCCATTTTGAACTATGTTTCTTGACCTTGTGTGTCTGGGTTTAAGAGTTCATTGAGTATAGTCTAGTGTCGTATGGGAAAGTGGCTTTCATTTGGGGGCCGCACCCAAAGTGAATGTTGGGTAACCCATCAAAATTTTGTCTAATAAGTGATAACCTAATAGTATATTAGAGAGTTAGTTAATGAATCACTAAGTAAGATTATTGTGCCTCACACATGGGAGGAGTTCTAACATAGACTCGGTATGCTGTGAGAAGGCCTGAAATGGCAAACCACCATCCTTGTCTTCAAGAAATGATGTATGGGTCCACATGAGGCTTGGATGGGCTAGAGATTTGGATTAGGTTTCTAGGGTAACCCAGTGGATGGGGTTGGAACCTATGAAGACTTGCCATGGTAACCATACCAGGTTGTGTGATGACACTTGTCCCCTACATTCGCTAGCGTGTGGTTGTGTTGTCCTGATAGGAGCACTTTTGTGGAGTCGTCATGTTGCTTATGCCCTTGTGAGAACCTGATGTCATGCTAGACCTTGGTTTGCAATGACTTAGTTTTGTGGATGCTCCATTGGACCTTTGTATTTGCTTCTATTATGTTCAGTTGGATCCTTTCCTATTCAGGGATCATTTATGTATTTATTTGACTGATGTGGTCATTTTTATACTGGTTATGTTCACCTTGATGGTAGGATTGTAAATGATGTGAACCTTATGTATTCTTAACTGATTTAATGATCATAGAAGTCTTGCAGTTGAGCAGACCTGGAGATGTATCCCTCTAGGGGTAAACTCCGATATCAATTTGGAGTTATGTGGTGCTTATGTTCTTATGTTCCTTTTTAATTTTTAACATGTATGGATGACATTATGTTAGAATGTATCAAGTGGATTAGATGAAATTAATTTTAAATGCATGTGTCTAGTCATCATATTAAATGCAAATATTGGATCATGAAAGAATGTAGATTAGAATAATGGAATATATTAAGTTATTGATAATGAAATTAAGTTTGCATGGAAAGAACTCATTAGTTTATAATGAAATTAAAGTGTTTTATAAAACTAGATGCATGGCATGTGTTTAAGGTAAAATTGAATGTAATAAATGGTTAAAATTTATTGGATGAACCTAATAATGTTATCCATAGTTTTAACCCTAAGGGATAAACCTCATCATGTCATCTAAAATTTAACATTAATGGATAAACTCACTAAGATATCTATCTTTTAACTTTAATGAATGTACATCCATGTGTTAACTATGTTTCAACTTTAATGGGTGAATTTCCTCATGTTAGCTACATCTTCAACCATAATGCATGAATGCATCCTATTATCTATAATTTTAATTTACTGAACAAATTATATCCTTGTTTAAAGTAACAACATAAAATTAAGTTAACTTCCTTAATTAGATCAAATGTCTTGAGTTGAGTTAGATGTTAGATTAAGTAATCACATTGGGAAAACTCCTTAGGTATTGTTTAGTCTTCTGTTGTGTTATCTGAGCTTTTGATAACTCATTGTATCATTATGTTATGTCTTATTTTTAAAAAAAAGTTATTTGCACTCCATTCGTGTGTTTTAGCTTTATCCCTTCGGGGTTTCCTAGTGGGGCATTACAATGCTTTTCTCCTGATCCATGTTGTGTTCCATTAATGATGCTTTCTCCTGGACTTATACTTGGGTGATGTATTATAAGGTCTAGATCCAACCCTGGAATGTCTGCATATGACCATCTTTTGATTTGCCTCCTTTTTAAGAGTTCCAAATATTTTTACCTTCCTAGTTCTGATAGAGAAGTTGTTGGATATAGATCAATTGTGTCAATGTTAACTGCCTATGTCACTTCTATTAGGATAGATGACTTCTCTTGATAAAATTCAGGTAAGGTGTCAAATCTCCCATCTTTTGGTGCCTCGAGGAGGTTTTCACCATTAGATGCATCCTTTATTTTTACTTTTTCTCAATCTAATGTTGCCACTAAATGGTTTTGAGCATTAGAACTAATATTGTTTTCTTTATTTTCATTTTTGTGACTAGGAGATTTGGCACCCACTTGACTCAAAGATACTTTAGTGAAATCCTTGGCGGAAGTTGTTGTGGGTTCGATTGCATTAATATATAAGGATATGACATGGTCATTAGGAAAGGTATCAATGGTGGTATGTCTTTAATTTTCCTAGTCCATAAGTTCAAGATGGATTAAGGGTAAAGGATCCTCAGGTTGAATTGTTTCAAAGATATTAGGGGTCATGATAGAGATGTCAAAGCTTTCAATATGCATTTCAATGTCTAGAATGATACTCTCTTTAGAATGCCCTCACACAAGTAGATCCTGATTGTCTTCGATTAAGTCCAAGTCAACCGAATGTGATCCTGATTCAAGTGGCCTAGTTCCTAACATTTGTCCTACATACGCATGAACTAGATTGACATCTACATATCCTTCTTCCCTTTCAATTTTAAGTTTCTCTTGTTTGTTTTTCCATGATAGAAAATATTCTTCATTCCCTTGATCTCTTAGCTGCATTTGTTTTTCCATGCTTGACAAAATTGATGCAAACGATTGTTCCTTGGATTGTGTGCTTGAAGATGTTGCCTCTCTATTATGTGGAACAATGACCTCTTGAGTTGTTTTTAGATTACTACAACACTGCAATGGATTTGAGTTTGTTGAGATCATGATTTCCTACCCATTGTATGGAAATTTCAGGCACTGATGACATGTTGATAAAATATCCTGTATGTCATGTATCCATGGTCTTCCCAAGAGTATGCTCTATGGAAAGTCCAAGTCTATAACTTGGCATGTTGTCTCTTTCTACAAAGGTCCCACTCTAATGGGTAATATCACAATTCCTTTAGAGGAATTCTCTTCCTCATAATATGTTTTGAATGTGATATTTTTCTGGGGATCAACTACATCTTCTGAATAACCTAGAGCACAGACAAGACTCAATGAGAAAAATTTTAATCCAACTTTCCCATCTATTAGGACACGTTTAATGAGTGTTCTTTGAATGAGGACTTCAATTTGCAAGGGAGTGTTATGGGGATGTTGCAAGGAATCAATGCTTAGATATGAAGGAGATGGGCTTTGAATAGGATCTTCTGAAATAGGTTTGATGGCCATTATGGATATCCCTTGGGGAACTTCATCCTTGGGTGTATTGTTTGGTGAGGATGCTATGGAAGGTTCTTGCAAGTTTTTAAGAGGTGTGGGAATAGAAGTCTTTGGAGAGTAAATTTTCTTATGGGGGGATGATCCATTGCTAGACATAGGCCCACGATTTTGATCTTACCCAGCAAAATCCTTTAGGGATCTCCTTAAGAGTTGCATAAGAGAGCCACCTTTCTTTGGAGATGCATGTGAATCCTTGTGAGGTTTTGACATAGTTGGATTTTGATTTTGGACTAGTTTGATTTCTCTGATATGTTGACCTGTTATGTCTTCTTCTTGTATTTTGCTTTGGTATTCCATGTTTCTATGCTCTTTAGCTATTTGGAATATTTCTATTTCCATTGCAATGATTCAATTGTCTACAAGGTGTTTCGATAAGTGACCAACTATCAAGGTAGGTATGATAGAGTGATATGACATGAAAATATAATTCAAGTATTTGTAGATTTGTAAGTTTTTCGATCTTAGTTTGGAGTGAAATGATGATGATTTTGATAAAACCAAGTCTAATAGGAATGATATAGCCTACGATGTGGGACAAGGTTATCCTAATCAAATGTTGCAATTTTGTGATAGGGGATGATAGATCCTGATGAGAAACTATGTTTTGAGTGATCAGTTTATCAAAGAAGTTGTGATGCTGCACTTTGAGATGTTAGATCTTAAACTTGTTGGAGATGAATACTTGAGAACCTTAGTATGTCTTTCTTTGAATCTATTTTAGCAAAAGATAACCTAACTGAGTGACCCGAGAAGATGACCTAGTCTCTATGTTTGATTGTCTGAGAAATGGGTTGTTTTTGTTTTCTGATTTTTGTGCAGTTTACTAGAAATGCTGACAAAATGACCAGAAACACTACTATACGGACCAGAAACTACTAAACTGACCAAAAACGCTTCTATGCTGACTAGAAACATTGAGGAACAGACCAAAAATGCTATTCTGCAATACAGTGACCCTAAAGTTCAAAACAGTGATGTTTAGACTCAACAAATTGGGTGTTTGAACTTAGGAGATTGTAATTTTGACCCAACTCTATGATTTTTAGACTCAAAGAACTATTATTTAGACCTAGCAAGTATAAACTAGGAGATCTAATGTTGAAAAATGAGCAGTTTGACATTCAACTCAAAAGAGTTGCTGATTAGACCAAGGGAGCTGACATTTAGACCAAGGGAGCTACTGTTAGACTAAGAACTATGTTGTTTAGACCAAGAACTCTATTGTTTAGACCAAGAAAATTATTGTTTGGACTAGAAACTTTGTTGCTCAGACCAAGACCTTTGTTGTCTCAAATTAAGATTTTGGAACTTAGATAATGGTTGTTTTGACTCTGAGAGTTGATGTGTAGACTGAGAACATTGATATTTATACCTAGCAAACCCAACCTTGGGGAGTTAATGTTGAAATATGAGCCATTTGATATTCATAACAAGAGAGCTAACATTTGAACCGAAAGAGCTACTATTTGAACCGTAGGTGCGACCATTTGGACCAAGAGAGCTAATATTTGGACTATAGGTGCAACTGTTTGGACTAAAAGACCTACTATTTGGACTATAAATGAAACTATTTTGATTGTAGGTGTGATTGTTTGGACCGTAGGTGCGACTGTTTGGACTGTAGGTGCAACTATTTGGACCAAAAGAGCTAATTTGCTGTGAAACTTGTAAATTTGGCAATTTGAGGTTTGAGTTTGCAATTTTTGTTGTATTTCAATGGATGATATCTTGACTTGACTTACAAACACACAATTCAGATTGTATTTTTGTCCCAAAGGACACATAAAGTGTATGTTCGAGAAGCTTTAAAGAAAGCCCAAGTTTTCACGGGTTTTGAACAATTGAAAACACACCATTCAGTCTATCCTAAAGAGATTGGCTTCATTATTAGTTCTTAGCCCACAATTGGTACCCTGTCAACTCACACAGCCTTGTCACCCCCTAAAGGGCACCCATGTTTTTGCCTTTGTGAGAGCTAGTGAAGTCCCATTATGAGCCTAGCAATAAGGTCTCAAAAGGGGAGATCGCACATATGCTCAAGAGGGACATATGGTGAGTGTCTTAAGGAGAGATTCTTCCCCATCCATGAACTAAGAATTTAATAGTGTTTGGAGCTAAACCGAGTAGCTTCTAATTTTAATTAGAACTAGTAAGGGATCCATTCGGTGCGTCGAGGTATAAACTCAATTAAGAGGTCTCCCAACCTTAAAAACAAAGGTTTGATATACCCGAAGGTACTGAGGAGAGCTATTCCTGAGAACTACCATTGACTTGATTTTCATCAAATCGCGTTTATTTTATAGTGGGTTGGATTAATTGGCATTAGTCATTCCCACTTGGGACATTCCCCTCTTACCGACCTTAATGGCTTTGGCCTTATAGGCTCCTCAGAGGGTAGGCCCGCTAAAGATATGCACTATTGAAAGAAAAAGATGAGTGTAGCTTTCTGATCACCTAAGAAAGGTGAGAGCATACTCACCTATCATCAAAACACATAAGACATGTTTGTTCATTTCCATTGTAATTAGTCTATGTGCCTAATTTAACAACAATAAGTGCAAAATCCTGCGGCTGCAAACAAAGTTAGTAGTTTATATTGCATTCTTTGACGACGAAATCACTAGTACATTCGGAGCTGATTTCTGATGGCCGTTTGTCAGATTTTTGATGAATTTTCATCGGAGTGTCGACAAAATCTACCATCGAAAACTCGGTGTTGGAATTGTTGACGATGCCATGCCTGTCGGAAATTCAACAATCCAATGGAATCTACCGACGGTCAAAGAAGTTGTTGGTCAAAAGCTTGGTATTCATTGTAATTCCGACGATGACTATTTTTATAAAAAAAAGTAATAATTATCATCGATATAAAAAAAAATAATACCTGAGAAAAGCCCTTTTGGTTTCTAATTTGGCGTTACTGTACTATTCACTGAAGCGATGGGTCCATTTATCATAAAAGTGTTCTCCCCTTGTCATTTACCTAGGCGGTCCCTTTAAATATTTTATTCTTGTTCGCTTTTAATCTGACTTTTCTAATGTCCGTTGGGCCTTATAAGTATCATGTGATTTTTTGTTGATCTGATGGCCCGCGTTGATTCGCGACCAAAAAGTGCTTGAAACTTAGTTTCCATGAAGTAGCGAAAGGTGAAGGTGGACTTGGCATATAGGTTTGGACCAAAGCTAAACACCGATCAAGTTTCATCTGATCGAACAGACAGCGTGGTTTCGTGAGATCAAGATGAACGTGTTTTAACCTTCGCAAAGTGACAAAAGGGTTTGGCGGGTCCCAGAGATAAGTGGTCTTCTTTGGTTAAAGAATGATTGGGTTAGAAAAAGATCAATGGCTTCTTGTTGTTTCATGGCTGGGAGATGCACGAGCTATACCTTCAGCAAAATAGCGAAAAGGTGGAGGGTCCCACTAAGAGTGGTAGTAAATGTGGTAACCCCAATTGGTGATGACATGGCGGTGACAAGGCACTGAGTTGGCAGTATGCAATGGGTCCGGGCAAGGTTGTCATAAAAAGAGTAAACAACGAGCAAGTTCTTGAGATCTAACGGCTCGCGTGAATTTGCGAAAATAAGATGCTAGCAAGTTAGTCATTGCAAAGTAGCGAAAAGGCTAATGGGCCCAAGGGACAGGCATGGCATGAAGTTAAAAGTAGATTAGGTCTGTTTTGATCTAATAGTTCTCATGGTTTTGTGGCTACAAGCCAAATGAAGAATAATGTTCATGAAGTCGTGAAAGATAGGTGGAAATCACATGGAGGAGTGACGTGGCATAATAGTTGCCGCTTTTTGTAGAGCTTGAAAAAAGATCAATGGCTTCGCATTATTCGTGGTCAGGAGATGCACGAGCTATACCTTCAGTGAAATAGCGAAAAGGTGGAGGGTCCTGCTAAGAGTGGTAGTAAATGTGGTAACCCCAGTTGGCGATGACATGGCAATAACAAGGCACTGAGTTGGCGGTATGTAGTGGGTCCGAGCAAGGTTGTCATAAAAAGAGTAAACAACGAGAAAGTTCTTGAGATCTAATGGCTCGCAAGTCATTGCAAAGTAGCGAAAAGGCCGATGGGCCCAAGGGATAGGCATGGTATGAAGTTAAAAGCAGATTATGTCTGTTTTGATCTAATGGTTCTCACAGTTTCGTGGCTGCAAGCCAAATGAAGAATAATGTTCGCGAAGTCACAAAAGATAGGTGGAAATCACACGGAGGAGTGACGTGACACGTGGTTTAAAAAAGTGGTTGAGGGCCCACCTAGGTGTAACCAGCAGTTATGTGAGAATAGTAAAAGGGAACACATGTTGATTAAGGGTGGAACCAAAAGGAGTTTCCAAGGCTAATGGGCGACTACCATGTGGCATTTATTAATCGGATAACAAGTGGGGTAAGTAATTCCCGGATAAAGGGCCCACTTAAAAGGCATTCATCTCAAGATTGATCCAACGCTTCTCGTTGTTTCATGACCCAAAGATGCCTGCAGCTTAACCTTAGTGAAATGGCGAAAACCATTAGCCATCAAGATGAGGCACGGTTAGTTAAAAGGATTGAAGGTCCCGGTTGGAGTTAAAGGCCGGGTGATTTGAGTTTGATCTAACACTTGGCACGGCCTCGTGAAGGAAAAGTGCACGACTGTTAAACTCCACAAAGTGGTGAAAAGGAGGTAGGGCCCGACACTAAAGCAAAGAGATTAAACGAAGATAAAGGCGATGTAAGTTCTCGAGATCCAATGGCCAGCATTGTTTCATGAAAGAAAAGAGCATGGGTTTTATGTTTTGTGAAGTATCGAAAGAGCGAAACAGAGGAAAGACTTAGAGAAATTATGACCCATTGGAGCCAGTTTTGAATTCGATTTGGTGAATTTAATTTTGAAAAGAAAGCTGAAGCATGCGGAGTTAATTTCTAAAAACTTAAATGCCAACTTGCCCTTTTCAGTTCGCATCAACTTGATTGCTAAGTATTGTTTCATTGAATTTTGTTGCAAAGCGATTTTCTTCAGGTGAATAATTAGGTTTCTTGTGCTTTTCTTGATAACTCTTGGTTTGTTCTCAAATACTGCTATGTGAATTACTTCATTAGAGGTCTGTGCTAGCTTCTAGTGGTATAATTGTTTGACCAAAATGGCACCCAGAAGAGAATTTACAGGGAAAGTGAATTACCAGGACCAAAATATCTGTGATGATTTTTAGAGCAATTAACCATGTCCACCAATGCTAGGGCTAAGGCCAAAGAGCTAGAACCTAAGAACCCTCGTCTAAAAATTGGAGATGGCCTTTATGATAAGGGTAATTGGTTGAGGGACCCTGAAATAGGATTGTCAGGCTTAGGACTCTTCAAAGTCGGTTTTGGGCAGAGGAATTCCCCAGCTCCTTTGAATGGCATATGGGAGCAGGATGTAGGAAAGCTTGTGGTCCCAGGTTTTTTTATGGATGTAGATCTATTAGCCCTAATTGCACAAAATTATGACTCTATGGCAAGATGCATCAGGAACATAAAGGGATTAGTCTTGATTGAGATAAATGAAGATGAATTCAGGAAAGTGTTTAAACTCAGTGAGTCCTCCAATTTGGTAGAACCTATTGACTTTGAGTCGTTAGCCTAGGTTTACAACACACAAAGGGATCATCTTAGAAGTGGCCCATTGAAAGAATTCTTTGTAAAGATAGGGGGGTTAATAGTTGTAGGCCCCAGCACAATGGAACCATTCTCTCTCAACCTATTCACTCTGAGAGCTAAGGGTATGTATTGGGCATTATGTCAGATTTTTGGAGAGAATGCTGAAAAGAATATGCCAACCCATTATATGTTAATGATTGCACAAATTGTAAACCCCTCCCTAGCAATAACATTTGATTATGCCTCATACCTTGCTGATGCAATTCATAAAGGGCTAGTAGGAATAAAAAATGGTAAGGTGGATAGGCCATTTGGATGGCACTCCATGTTAATGCATATGTTTTTGTTCAAAGGGGCTGATTATTTTGGAAAGGAGATGGACCTAATTAAGGTCAAGAATAAAGAGGAGATGCCAGTGCAATTGTGGAGTACTATTCTTTCTTGGGATAGAGAAGATGCAAGTTATTTAAAGTTTGATAGATGCTTTACATCTAAAATTAGGATTCTTCTATGCAGAGAAAACCCTAGAATTCCTAAGGCTCTTTTGGAGTTTCTCAGACCAAAGGAGTTTGCAGAGGATATCAAGAGTGTTCACAATTGGGGAGACATATATTTGTACCATGTGTCTACTATTTTTAGAGTGTTTGGATTTAGAGGCACCCCCTTTTTACTACCCTATTAGGTCCCATTGAAGATAGGGATTGCAGAAGTCCTGAGACAAATTGGGGGAGTACAAGAAGCAGAGCTAACCAATAGAGGTAAAGGGACTATTTTCCCAACTATTACCATGGATCACCATTTTGTGATCACTAAGGGTGGATGGACATTTTTTTAAGAATTCTTTAAGCCATATAGGTTTTCTACTATAGTGTCAAGATGTGCAGACCCCGAGGATTTTTTCAATGGCATGTTCAAAAAAATAGCAGTGTGCAGAGGTAGGCCACATCAATTTCAGTTCCCAAAAGATATGATTAGAAATGAATTCAGCTTAGATGAGCAAGAACTGAGGAAGGAGAAGTGGGTGGCATATAAGAAAGCCCTTGATTTTATCCATCAATTTGACACTAGCTATGACCCCCTTTCTAGCTTCAATCCATTTGAGGAGAAAATAAAATTCCTGATTCTTTATTTTGAAGATCTCATGCAAACCTTAAAAGAAAAGAGGGAGGCCATAATGCAAAATGAGCCTGATAAGGCTAAGATGGTATTGTCTAAGCCTTCCTTTGCTAGAGATATCCCATGTGGTGACTATGTAATGCACAAAAGGTAAAAGTACACTATGATAATGCCAGTGACAGGTGAGCCTTCCACTTCAAAAGGGAAGAGGAAAATTGAAGATGTCATTGACATCCAGGATTCCCCTAGGAAGCAGAGAGTGGGAAAGGAAATTGAAACTGATGAGCCTCCATATTCTCCATCTTAGTCTCCTATCCACATTGGAGATGAACAAGTTGTGGCTGAACAATTATTGTAGTTAGGGAGTCTCAGTGAGATTGCCTATACCTATGAGGAGACCCAAGAGGGGATGCTCGAAGAGCCAGCTAATGCTGAAATGGATTTGACTGATGGTGAGTTAAAGGGCCAAGAAATGGACCTTACTGTTAAGCAATCTAGTGAAGAATTCCTAGCTGACAGTAATTTTGTCACATCAGGAGCTTTTATACAGTTTCTATGGAAGTAAAATATTGATCAATTCAAGACTAGATGTGAACAGAGGAAAAGTGAATTGCCTCTTAAAATTACAACTCAGGTAGAAGAAGAGGTTAAGCAAGAAATGATGGAGGAGTTCAAAGCAATCACCCCTGAGAAAGGAAGAGAAATGGTAGCAAAGGCTGGTGTGTTGATTCTCCCTGAATGGGATATAGTTGATGCCTTAGTACTTGATGCAGTGAGGAAAGAAACAAAGCCTATGGAAGGAGTGACATTCAACAAAGATAATGTTGCTATTGTCATGTGGTCTTTAAAGAAGGAAGGATGCATCAGATTCTAGCCTCTTAGGAGGCATGATAGTTAAAAGAGTCCAAGACACAGGGGTAGTGGAAGCTGCAAGCACAGTCCTAGAGACTACAAAATTCAGTGTTGTGGTGGCAAAGAAAGAGGCACAAGAAAAGGCTAATCTCCAATTGAAGTTGGAGACTATTTTAAAAGCTTACAATGATGCTAAAGAAGGAATAGCCAACAGAGACAGCATAATTGCTAGACTCCAGAGTCAACTGGCAGGTCAATATCATCCCGGTGAATCTTCTACACTCATGATAGCCTCCTCTCCAGCAAGACCCCCTCCTACTAGTCCCATCATTGAATATCCCCCTTCTCCTATGCCTTCTAGTTCCCAATTACCTGAAAATGTCCAACATGAGTTGGAAAAATTCAAACAAGCTCAGACATTGTATGCAAACAAATATGAGGAGAAGGTGAAAGCCACCATCTTGAAGTTTGCTGACTCAGTCAAAACCTCCAATGTATACATAAATATGAAGAGGATTCTTGAGATTTTGATCAAATTGAGAGAAGAAGAAGCCACTTTGGAACCAATCCTGAATAAGTGGGTGCCTAGAGGTAAAGAGTTAGAGCTCATGTGTTCTTCCCATGCAGATGCAGAAGAGAATGACAATCTAAGGTCCACATGTGAGTTTATAAAAGAGATGAATATTCTTTCAGTGGAAGGAGTGGGTATAAAAAGAAAAGCCCAACTTTATAGGAAAGAATATGCAAATCATAAATTTGAAATGTTTGTAGGAGGTTTCATTGGTCCTGTCCAGCTAAAGGAAGAGAAGACTTGGTTAAAGGAGGTGGACCACAATTTGTCCCTAAGGATCAATCAGATTATTAGTACTAATGACACATCCTTATTTGTCCAAACAATTCAGGAAATTGAAAAAGTGAAATCTCATTATGGTTTCATAGAAACAGAGATTGGGCATGTACGAGTCACTGGGAAGCAGCTAGAAGATATGAAACTGAAGATTGCTAGTTTTACTTGGCCTACTGATGATGTGTATCAGGAGTGGAAAGATAAGTATATGACATAGAAAGAAGATGCTCAGGAGCAATTATAGGAGGTTGCAAAAGAACAACAAGCAGAGGAAGCCACAGATGCTGAAAAGGACTTATAACCACTTCTTGAAAATGACTGGTTGTTTGTAACAAACTTTCTTTTGAAGGGTCCAAAGCTTGTATGCTTCCATACTATTATAAATGGATACCAGGACTCCTAAAAAAATGATCACAAGTAATTGTAAGAAAATGCTGCAGAAATTTATCTGAGCTTTTTTCTAGTCTTATGGAGAATACTCTGAGTTTTGTAATATTTTCTCCAAATTAATATCAATATATAGACTAGAAATAGTGTATATACATAAATGTGCATAGCAGTCATAGGGCAACTCATGTCAAATGTGCAACTCAATACAATAAATAATCTTAGTTTGTAGCCCTATAGCATCATAATGCAGTCCTTGACCAAGTATTCATACAAGAAACATCTAGTTCTATTAAGGCACAAGCATCAAAGTTAGAGGTTATGACAACTAGTGAAAAACATCAAGAACAAAAAGTTTAGTCTCAAGAATTAGGAGTTGTAATAAAAAAACTTACAAGGATGAGGCATATTCATAACTTTTGCAATCCCACCTTGGATATCAACACTAGAAGCAACTCATATTGTTCGTGTAAAGACAAGACAATATGGGAGTTCATTATACCCAGCAACTTGTGGTGTTGTTGTTCGTGTTGGCTCTGTTGGACCCTGCAATTAAGATTCAATATACATTATTTAATAAGATTAACTGTGCAACATAATGAAATATTGAAAAGTTTGTTACCTTGTTGAGCTTCGCTTGGTTTCGAGAATAGTTTAATATTCTCTACTTAATAGGGTCAACCACGTGAAGGTGGAAGCTCATTTCCCCCCCCCCCCTAACATCACTCTAAATTCCCCGTTAACATCTTATAACATTCATTCATTAATTCTTTCTACCATTAATAAAATATAACATTCATTCATTAATATCACATAAAGTTCATTAACACATAACATTGATTAACATTAATTAACACGCAACATTCATCAATATTAATTAACACATATCATCCATAACCATTAATTAGCACATAATTACATTCACTAACACATAAAAATTAGTCATTATCAAATAAGTTAGATTACAATCATTTCTTTCTTTGTTTTTTCTTTGAAGCTATGAAAAGACTAAGTGGAACATCGGTGTCTTCATCATTTCCCCCCTCTATAGATGTTCCACCAACTGCTCGTGATCTCAATGTATGCCTAGTCCTATACTGAGGACGAGGACACTAAAGCAAAGGGGGGTCCTCTGCAATAAAAAAGAAATGGGTTAAATTCAAAAAAATTAAATTATTGTTACAAGTATTTCATTAATTTAGAGAACATAATTGTTGTGCTCTTTACCTGATGGGGCCACATCATTTTGTGTAGCCTCAACCTCAACATGTTGAACACCACGGTCCTCTTCACCTGAGTGGGGAACATCACGTTCTTGAGGTTGTGTACCCAGATCATGCTCCACTTGCTCACCACCGACTACATGCTCTAAAATATTAATAAGAAAGGTTACATCAATTACTACTCTAATTACAAATTAAGATGTTTAATTGTATTAATAGCTAAATAAATAAATTTGAATAGCAAATGAATACCTCCACTACTAGGATGCACATCCGGACGTTCATGTGCAGGTGGTGTTTCACAATTAGCAGGCTGCATTCCAATGACATGCACATTGTTATCATTGCTTGCTTATTTAAAATAAATATAGTCAATTTATGTTGGAACTCAACATCAATTAGATTATTGGTAAAGTATTCAATTTGAAACAACTTCCATTTACCATATTTACCTATGTGACGGATGCACTCAAATGTTGTGTATGCCCACTCAATTCTCGTAGCCTATCAGCCATGGCTAAATAGCCTTGTTGGTAGGCAATTCTCTTGTCATCTTCTATGGGCACTCTATTGAATTCAGAGCCCTGCATTTTTGCTTGGTACTGTGAATTTTGCTTGCATTGTTTGATAATAAAAAAAATGTTTTCAATTTATTAATATTTTGAGACAATATGGGAGTTTACATGAGATACTTACAATTCGTGCAGCAAGTTTCATGTAACCACCAGAGCCGAGTTTGTGTTGCCTATGCTTTTCTTGCCTTGCCTTGGTTGCCTTTGACGTGTCACTCAGTCTATAAAAAGTTTGAAATATGTTAGATTATATAAATATAAAGAGTAATTGATTAGTACATAATTACATTCTTAATAGTATCTCGTACCTTCTTCTGGCGTCTACTGGTGTATTTCATTTTTTCCTTTCAATTCTCTCCTTGGCATCCAAAATCAAGTCCTTTCACTCCCTCTCTGGAATCATGGGGGGACGCTCGTACTTTAGGTTCCTCTCCAAATGGGTCCTATATTGGTCCCTCACATACTTTAGATATGTGCCAGCTTTTTCAAGGAGCTTGGTTTTGTCAATGGTGTCATTTCCAAACCATCAACCATTTGGTTTGCCAATTCATCTTTTAACCTTTTTTCTTGGTCATTCCACCTTTTAAAGCAAAAACAAACCTGTTAGATTCATAAATGAACTGAAGCTACATTTATTACACTTCAAGAAATGGATAAAAGGAAAAGTATTCTAGCAATGATATGAAATCAAAAGTGGATAAGGCTTAGTTCACATATGATGTACCACCTTTTACGTATGGTGGGCCCAAATATCTGCAATGCAATGGCACTAAGATGTTTATAGAAAATATCATTGCTTGCAAAAAATTCATGGGATCAATATTAGTCCAAAATGAGTGATCATAAAGTAAATTACAATTAGAGTATATATAATAATAATTTTAAAGTACTTGGAACCTTTTGTATCTTTAAGGGAAGCATTTCTTCGTCGCTCACCATGAATGTGGCCTGCAATGTTCCCATATTAGCAATACGAGAAGATCCAAGAAATGATGCTATGTTATCAGTAGTAGTCTCCTGTAAAAAATGAATCCACTATGAAATGGCATTAGAATTCAAGAAAGAACGCTTGAAGGGAAATAAACACATGACAGAAGATAGAGAAAAAGAGGGATCTACCAACAGTGGGCTGGCCAATATGATGTGCACTAGAGGATGTCTGCATGCTATGTGTTTTCAACATTGCAGTCAGCAATATAGGTGAGGGTGACCTCTGATGAGGTGGCATTGATATTTGCACAGCAACATTGATAGCACCTAAAGAATAATACATTAAATATATCAAACATTAAATATATGAAAAGTGCAAGAATTGTAAACAAGGATGAACCTTTGTTTTGAAAATTGACAGTATCAAGTATGATGTGTTTTGGGTACTCAGAGTGATAAGCCAAGCAAGTGATAATACAAGAAAATCGTCATCACCTGATCCTGCAACACCCTGATCGTAGGAACGACTTTCATGAGGGCAGATAAATTGCTGTAAAAATAATATGTACATATTTTAGTTAATGACATAAAAAGAGAATAAAATATAAACCATTATTTAACTTTTGTTATAATTAAAGCTTTCATTACTGCTTACTTGCAATTTTTCTGTTGTCTTATATAATTATTCCACCCTCTGTCGTATCTCATCAGTGGTAGGATGCACGGCTGCCAAAGCAACAATCTCTTTTCTAATTTTTATAAGAGGCATTTTAAAGAATTTCACAAGGTTTGTGGGATCTTCAGGGTCATCATTGCTTAACCCTAATGATTCGACATCCATAGAAAGGTGCTCAGGTACTGCAACTCCCTTTCCCTTTCCCCAAACATCCGTCTATGTCAAGAATATCATTAACAATTACAAAATTAGTATAAATCACTAAAAAAAAGAACATAATAATGTAACAATTTGCTTCTACCTAATTTGTACAATTACAATGAGGTTTACCTTCTCAGTAGAAGTGTCACAAGGTACATCTCTGTCTGTGATATGTGATGGATCCATGTCGACCTGTGAGAAAGAAAAAATATAAAAAATGTTAGCGAAATTACATCATACACAACATGAACTTTGTAGACAAAAAGAGTATTAAATAATAAAAAGATGTTGTCATCAAAATCATTGTAAATTTTTTAATTCCTTACCTTTACTTTATGTAAACTATGCAGGATCCTCAACTAAATGGTCACATAAATAGTCACATAGCTAATAAACAATCCAATTTCCATAAATAAACACAGTTTAAAAATTGTCACATAAATAGTCACACCCCCTATCTCCATCTCCATATTAAAAGGTGCATCATGAATTAATTATGTAATGGCATTAGAATTCAAAACAAAATGAATTAATTATGTAAAAAAAATTCTATCAAGAAGTCAATATTCAATAGATAATATACTAATCGCATTCCTCATACATTTCATTCCTCACCATCATGAACATCAAGGTCATCATCATCATCATCATCATCATCATCATCATCATCATCATCGTCGTCGTCATCGTCGTCATCATCATCATCAACATCTTCACCATCATCATCATCATCATCACCATCAGCATCATCATCAGCAGCATCATCATCTTCTTCTTCTTCTTCTTGTTCTTCTTCTTGTTCTTCTTCATCATCATTGTGAAACTGTCGATCGTGATCATCATCCACTTCATCTTCTACTTCTTCAATATCTTCTTCTTCCATCACATTATACTTTATCAGCCTTCCTCTTGGATCATCTCTACCAACAAATGACCAACCCGGTTTATGTGGAACCTCAGAGTAAAATACTTGCTCACATTGGCTTGGAAGAACATAGGGCTCATCCCCAACTGGTTCAAATGGCCTTGTATTTAGCATTATAAAACCATTATCATATTCAATAACAATTCTAAAAGGATCATTTTTATTCAATCGTAGCCTATACCATTTGACAACGAACAAAACTAATTTGAAGGAATTAAAGTCACACTCAAGTATATCATCCAAAATGCCATAGTATCAATTTTGAGACTGTTGAGGATGAATGTCATTTCTCGATGAAATATTTGTCACCTCAAAGACTGCAGTGATGCCAGAATCACAAGTTTTCTTCGTGTCATCTAGCTTTTTTATGCAAAATTTATGACCATTGCAGCACATAGTGTTGTGGTGTTTGACCTGCGATATGTCAAACATGTAAAATTTATTGCATTGTGAGTTGATAAACATATGGGTGATTAATAAATTTATACGTACCTATTTATCTCTTAAACCATATGCTAAATCAATTTCCCTTTGCGTAACATTGGAATCTCCATTACGATGTGCTTCTTTAACCAATGAAGCCACACCTTCCCATGTTAACATGCGTTCAAAATGTTGACAACATTCAATCCATACCATCATCCAATCAAGATTGTTTGCAATATACAAATGTAGTGCATCCCACTCTCGACCAACTATACAAAAAATAAATAGACATCTTACAATCGATTTATTTTGAAGATTAAGAATTAATTAACTACAATAACATCTTATAATTACCTCTCACTTTCCTCAATCTACCTTTCCCCATCAAGTACTCCCCTTCAAATTTGTTAATGGTGTTGGGATCCCAAATGCGATCCACATGGATCTTTGCTGCAAACTTAGGAAGATATTCATAAATGTACACCATAGTTTGGTATACCACATATCCCTCCACCATAGAACCCTCAGGATGTTCTCTTTGTCGAACCAAAGCCTTCAAAAATTTCAAGTGCCTCTCAACCATCCACATTGACCTAGTGTGTACAAGTCCACACAATTCAATCTCCTCAACTTGGTGTATGAGGTAGTATTCTTGTGCATTGAAAAAAGCTAGAGGTAAACACTTTGCCATTTCACACATTAAATGATGAATTTTTCTCTTCCAATATTTTATATCATCTTTATGGATTTCTTTACATGACAACCACCTACAAGGTATTCAAGACGCAAAAAAATATATTACATAAGAAGTAAAACAAATCACAAATATAATATCTATACAACAAACTAAACAAATATCACTACTTACCTTATGTATTTTCCAAGATCATATATGACTTGCTTGACATTATTGTCGAAGTCGTCTGGGAGAGATAGAGCTAGAACGTATTGCAACAATTATAAAATTATCTTTTCATTTTTTTGTAACATAATGAAAAGTACACGTACGCTTAGTACTTAAATACATACTAAAAACACAAGAACATGAATTACCTTAATGAAGGTATGCCAATCATGCATTTTCATCTCTGGCCCAAATTCACTTTTCTTTGATATGAGATTGTTTATGTTCGCAGCAAATCCTGTGGGAAATCGAATTTCTCGTATGACTTCTTTTATAGCATTGCTTTGCTGGTCCGTTAATAACCAAGGAAGCTCACTTATATTAATCTAGTCTCCATGGCTATTTGATTGAATGACATTTATCATTGCATGATTGGAATCCTGAATGTCACTACATATTTTGACAAATTTTTCTTTGTCATGCCTTCCATCCAATATTTTCCAAAATGTCTCTATTATATTGTTTCCAATATGCATACTATCAAACAAATGAACAATTTGTAACTGCTCGTAGTAGGGCAACCTACTAAATTGTTGGGGATAACTTTTTATTCCCTTAGGAAGGTGGTCATTTATGCCTTCACGACCATCATGATCATCAATCACATCATCAGTAAACAAAACAAAATAGAAAAGATGTTTTATGAAAAACCAATAGATGGAATGGCATTACCTTGATGATTAATTCTATTATATTCCAACTTCCACAGGTGAGGTGTCATTCTTCATGGCTTTGATGTATTCTCTTCTTTCCCATTGAAAAGATGTTTTTCAGTATTTCGATACTTATGATTTTTGTGGAGAAAGTGCCTATACTCATCAAACACTTGCTCTCCTAAACTTTTTGAATGACGAGATTTCATCTTTGGACCACAAACATGACATGCAAATTTTCCCTTTGTTTGAAGACCTACAAGATAATGTATAATTGGATTAAATATGATAATTTTTTGAATTATAATGTTCATGCACAACTTAAACACTATAACATACCACAAAAATGTGTTAGCCCTGGGGCATCGTGTATTGTCCATAGAAGCATCACATGGAATTGAAATTGTCTTTGTCCTATTGGTCTAGAGACATCATACATAGTGACACCATTCCATAACTCTAGCAACTCGTTGATAAGAGGCTCGATATATACATTCATATATTTAACTTGGTACTTACCTAATCGAATGAACAAAAACATTACATAATTATTATGACCATTTTACTGCAGTATTTGTAATTAAATTTAGACAACTATATTTAAATGATAAAATAACTAGAACAATCATTGCCAACATTATGTGCTCCCTCTTTATTGACATCCATGGAGGAATGTTATTGTTGATAACAAAAACAGGCCACACTGAGTAAACAGATCTCATCTCTCCAAATGGATTGACACAGTCCACTACCAATGAAAGCCTAAGATTACGAGGTTCTTCTTTAAAGTGTGGCCACTTTTCCTCTATGTCCATAAATGCTAAACCATCTGCAGGCATTCGAATAATGTCATCTTGACTTCTATTGCATGCATGGTAATCCATAAATTGTGCCAAGGTAGTGCACTTGAATAATCGTTGCATACGTGTAATAATGGGAATATAGCGAAGAACCTTACGAGGAACCCTTTTTGTTATTTGATCTGTTCGATATCTACTGATATGACATTCAAGGCATTCAGTTTGAAATTCATGTTTTTTGTGATATATAATATGATCATTGGAACAAGCATCTATTGCTTGATACTCCATTCCAATATCTTTCATAATGGTAGATAATTCTCGATATGAGCAAAGTAGAATATTTGATGGTGGTAACAAAAACTCACCTATCAATCTATAGCAACAAAATATAATTTGTTATAATAAAGAATATTAATGGTACGACATGATTCATATTTTATTATGACGTATATGACATGCCTTAACATACGTGACAATGTTATGTTGGATAAACCATTCATAACCTTCAAGTTCACCAACAACAATATAACGGAGAGAAGAGTGATAGTTCTGATACTTAATGTAAGTACAGATCCAATAGCCAACAAGATGAGAGGGGGGGGTGAATCATACAAACTTAATCCTCCATAAAAATATTAGATTCAACCTCGGTAACATATAATTCAGTAATATAACCAAAGACTGCTAAACATGCAAACTCAAAAGCATATAAACATCATAAACCTCATAACACCAGATTTAACATGGAAACCCAAATAGGGGAAAACCATTATGGGATTTTGGACCCACTAAGAAATATACTCTTCTAGAGTATGCTCAGTTAAAAGTAAATCCTGTTAAAGATTACAAACACATTGCTAGATGTGACCCAGTTAAGGGATTTCCCTCAGATCTGTAAGGATCTTCACCTTGTTAGAAGTGACCTTGTTAAAGGATTTCAAACACTCAATCAGAATGTTACCTTGCTAGAGGGTTTTACAAATAAGACTATTTTTGATTAAGTAAAAATAGGTTTTAAGGGACTCGAAACCCAATTACATTCGAAAGATATTCAATAAGGAAACAAAACAAGACAACTGCAAAAGACCAACAAAAAAACCAGTAGCAGAGAAAAGAACAGCAAGAGGCTAGCAAGAAATTGACCCCAAGCCTAGCATTACAAGAAAATTAAAAACTCTTCATAGTTTCCTCAGCATTCTACACCAAGAGCATCATTGCCTTGGCCGCTTCCCTTAGGTTGGTGTTTTCCTGTACAATCTAACTCTCTTTCATTTTCATGTCCTTCTCAGTAGTAGTCTGCCTAGTTCTGCACCTAGGGTTCTGGTGGGTTAGGCTGGAAGTTGGAGCATCTTCTATAATTACCAGGTTCTTCTCCTAGTTTTTCTTTTCCAGACGATCCACCAGCGCATTCATATTCTGGGAAGAAACTTTAAGGATTTGGAGGCTGTGGTTCATAAGGCTTTTCAATACTTTCTCATTATGGGCCATCCGGGTGTTGACGTTGTCTTTGTCCTCCTCCACCTGTTCTTTCATGGTTTTAATAACGTCCTCCAAATGTTTCAGGTCACCTTTTATCAAATCTTTCTCCAGCCAGTCCTCCATCTCCATTTCCTCCTCTGCTTCACTATTTTTCGTCTCCTCATTCTGTTTCCTAGAGTCAGACATCGTAATCAGCTTATTGATCTTATCTTCCAGCTCCCTTTGCTTACCTTGCATGCTGGTGATGTTTTCAACAACCCACTTCTGGAAATTGAAGAATTCAAGGGTGCAGTTGTGGGCGGTGTCCAGGATGGTGTCCGCAAAGTCCTTGCTCTATTCAATCTCCTCAACATTAGGGTTGTCACCCTCCTTAGGATTCGAAGACTCATTCTCACTTTCCAAGCCCTTAGGGTTGGAGTGAAGATTCTCAGAATTTCCCCCTTCCTCCCCTTCACCATAGTTCTCATCCTTGTTAGGCTCCATTTTAGTATCAGTGTCCTTATCCTTTCCCTCTTCTTCATCACAATGCACGTCCTTTTCTTCATGCTTTGTTTCAACCTTCTTTTTTTTATGGGTAGGGGTGCTAGGCTGATCCCCATTCGAATCAGAGTCTTTGCATTTCTCAGATATATGGGCATAGATGATCAAAGGATCATCCTTGGTTGCCCTATCCTTATCCTTAATATGTTCATAAATAAGCAGAATGAGTCCCTAGTGCGCTAAAGGATAGGAACTAGGCTTTTTAGCATGGTCAGCAAGGCTCTCGTTTAGAGAGGAGGCTAAATAGAAGGGCAAGGATATTTTAGCCCCATGGCAGAAATGGTTCAGGATAGCAAAATGATAGTTATAAATTTTTGTAAATCTGCCATCCACAGTCAAATATTCCATTAAAGCCCTAAGAATGTTTTGCCATAAAGGCTTTGCCTGTTGGGGGGTGTAGTAGGATATGTTGTCCTTCTTCGCAAGGTTGCCCTTTTCATCCTTCGTCTTCAAGAAATTTTTGAAAGCCTCAACGGCATACTTCCGATCCCTGTAGAATTTAGTCCCCTCCATCTTGAGTCCCATGACCTCTGCAATCAAATTTTCATCGATTTGCCAAATCTCCCCAAACAGGGTAGCCCTGTTGTTGCTCCAGCTTTTAGCGAAATCGTAAGACACAGAGTTTCTACTACCATGAAGCTTCTCCATATAATCAGTGAAGTCGTGTCTGTGGAGCCTTCTCCAAACCTTTCTTTTGTTCTTCCAATTCTCACAACTTGGAGGCTCATTCCTATTTAGGTTACCTCCCATTCTGATATCCAGGTAAAGATACCCTCTGCTACAATTCTCAATCCATAGATAAAACTCTGAAAACTTGTTATTTCTGGATTCCCCGTGTAAAGACTCTTATCCACACAAACCCAGCTATTATTACTATTATCTTTTGCACACATATGATCTTGGTTATGATGCTGAGAAACACTCATCATCTGACAGTTAATCCGCCCCCAAAATCTGTCATTGGTACTCGTTCCCCAAAAATAAATCATGAGATTAACTTGATCCATTGAGGCGATCAAAGTATAATGGCTCCTTAATCTCCCATTTGATGTGAGTTTCTCTAATGTATTTGACACCCTTCTCCAAATTGACCCCTTCATTGGCTAGGATATCCGCAACCTTATTGCCCTCTCTAAAGGTATGAGTTATACTAATGCTAACATATTTATTTAGAATATCTTTAACATTTTTAATTAAATTGGCAATATTCTAGGAAACAGAACTAGTACCTTTAAGGGCTTGTATGATGTTTAAAGAGTCCCCTTCCAGCCAATTTTTTTTGAATTTGAATTCTTGAGCTAGCTGGAGGCTCTTTAGCATTGCCAGAGCTTCAACCACATGGTTGTTTTGGGTCCCAAAAGGAGAAGCAAAAGCAGCAATGTAAATTCTTTGAGCATTTCTAATAACTCCCCCTCCACCAGCCTTTCCAAGGTTCCCTTTAGCCGCCCCATAAAAATTAACCTTTATCCAATCATAATCAGGAAACCTCCATACAATGTTATCTCTCTTCTTCTTATTTTCTGATATGTAGACCTTATGCATTAGGTTCCATTCAGTAAGGATGTCTTTTTCCATATCATTCATATCTATAGTAGACCATTGCTAATTATTCTTGTGAGGAATGTTGATGTTCTCCTTTATAGCCCTGCATATTTTTTCAAAGACCACCTGAGTATTACACTTAACTTCCCTAAATATCTTATTATTCCTTTCTTTCCAAATGCCCCAGCATATCATGGGGAGGGTCAAAGACCATAGGTTCTTGATGATTTGGCATTTGGTTGGAAAATTCCATTGACAGATGATATCCTTGATGCTCTTGTTCATGACCCAGTTAATTTTCCATTTTTCCCACATTTTGCACCAAATATCCTAGGTGAAGGAGCAATGGAAAAATAGGTGATCAACTGGTTCCCCCTCCTTCTAGCAAAGCTCACATCTATTAGGGAATTTGAAACCCCTTCGGATTAAATTGTCAAGAGTAAGGGTGCTATTATGAGAAGCAAGCCAAAAGAAAATGTTGACTTTAGGGATCAGAATGATGTTCCAAACTTTACTCCAAATGGGATTGCTAGTTTGAGAGAAAGTGTTTTTATAGGCAGAAGCAACCGTAAATTCACCTTTAGGATCACTTTTCCAGAGGAAAACATCATCATAGCCTTTGTTAGGGGAAAAGGACAACAACTCCTTCTGGAGGGGGAAAAATCCAAAATGGAGGTCATCAAGTCTAACCCACTTATTCTCCTTCCAATAGTCACATACCATAAGCCCAAACCTCCTTTTACACTCTTCAATAATTTGAGTATTGTTTTGATCATAAAGGGCTTCATTCTTCATCCAGGGGTCTTCCCAAAACCTTATTCTATCACCTTTTCCAAGGACCCATCCATCCCCAGCATTTGCCACTTTTATGGATTTGGTAATACTATTCCAGATGAAGGATCCAACAGGGATATCTTCAAAGTTAAGGATCCCTTGGATAGTCTGATTTTGAACATATTTGTCAAACCAAATTTGATTCCAATCTTTCTTAGTGTCATAGGCTCTCCATAACTGTTTAGCAAGAAGAGCTTTGTTAAAGGTTTTTATAGCTTTAATCCCCAACCTTCCTTTGTTCTTTGGTCTACACACTTTGTCCCAGGCAACCAAAGGTATTCTCTTTTTTTCTTCCACTCCTGACCATAAAAATCTCTTCTGGCTTCTTTCCATAGCTTCAACAAATTTAGCCAGAATACCAAACAAGCTGAGGGCATAAATAGGGAGATTTTGAAGAGTAGCTTGAAGGAGCTTCATTTTCCCGGCCTAAGATAACATTGAGCCTTTCCATCCAGCAAGTCTTTTATTAATTTTATCAATGAGCATATTCCAAAAGGAATTTGGGGGAGCTAACCCTAAAGGAATGCCCAAATAGGTGGAAGGGAGCATTTCCACTTCGCACCCAATAATGTTAGCAATTTTCTGTTATCTTGTGACCAGAGTATTGAGGAAGTACATAGCCGATTTGTCCCAATTAACTTGTTGACTAGTTGCCAAGGCATAGGAGTTAAGAGTTGTTTTGAAGGCATCAGCCTCCTTGACCAAAGAATATCCCATGAGGATAGTGTCATCAACAAACTATTGATGAGTGCAAAAAACATTAGCAGAGGAAGGTTGAAGACCTTTGATAGTTTTTCTTTATTTCAACTTATGAATCAATCTGCTCATACTTTCAGCCAATATGGTAAAAAGGATAGGAGATATGGGATCTCCTTGTCTTAGCCCTCTTGAAGTTTTAAAAAAGTTTGTTGGAGATCCATTAATCAAAATAGAGAACATAGGAGTAGTGATCAGTTCTCTGATTATTTTGATAACCTTATCATCAAAACCAAAAGCCCCCATGATTTTAAAGAAAACATCCCACTCAACTCTATCGTAAGCCTTTTCCAGATCCATCTTTATCAAGAAACCTTCTTTTTTAGTAGCACTGAGGGAATGAATGTTCTCATGAACAAGAATGATTGAGTCCAGGATCTTCCTACCAGGAACAAAACCTTTCTGCTCCTCAGATATGATGAAAGGAAGCACCGCCAAAATTCTAGTGGTCAAAAATTTGGATATAATTTTGTAGAAAGAGTTGCATAGGCTAATTGGCCTAAATTTTCCCATAGATTCTGACCCAGCAACTTTGGGGATTAAGGCTATAAAAGTGGAATTAAGTTCCTTAAGGATTATTTTCGATCCAAAAAATTCTTTGACCACATTAACCATGTCCTCCCCCACAATATGCCAGAATTCTTGGAAGAAGAACATAGGGAAGCCATTAGGGCCCGGAGCTTTATCCCCTTGAAATGAGAAGATAGCTCTTTTGATTGCTCTAGCAGACAGGATGACAGTAAGGGCCTTATTCTGAATAGGGTTAATGATCTTAGGAATAATATTAACCAAATTGAGTTGATGGGTCTGATCAATGTCCTTGTTACTAGAAAGGAGCTGCTTGAAGAATCTGACAGCTTCATCCCTGATTTCATCCTTATTAAGCAGAGTGCTATTTTCAACAGTCAATCTTGTGATTCTATTTGCAGCCTTATGTTTTAGAGAAGTCATGTGGAAAAATTTAGTGTTTTTGTCCCCTACCTTCAGCCATATAGCCCTAGATCTCTACCTCCAATAGATTTCTTCCCTAGAAATAATGTTGTGGATGTTGACTAGGACCTCATCTTCTATGGCTTTGGAATACTTTTTGTAGCCTTCTTTCTGGATTGAATTTTGTATCTGTTCCAATTCCTCCATTAATTTTTTCTTTGAATCAAAGATATCACCAAAGACCTTCTTGTTCTAGGTCTTAATGTTGGTTTTGATGTTTTAAAGTTTTTTGGCAACTTTATACATGGCAGTTCCATTAACATCAAGATTCCACCAGTCAGCAATAGATTTTTCAAGATTAGGGTGGGAGGTCCACATCTTTTTGAAATGAAAAGGGAATCTCTAATTATTCTTAGGGTTCTTAGCAACAAAAGAAATGGGATAATGATCTGACCTAATTCTATTAATAATAGAAAGGGAACATCTATGAGAAAGAATCCAATCATTAGAGAGAATGGATCTATCAAGTCTTACATGGATGAGATCTTCACCATCTCTTCGATTAGACCAAGTGTAGGAAGCCCTGTTGAGATCCAAATCAATGAGAGCATTGTCATTAGTAAAGTCCATCAGGTCAGATCTGCTATCTAGTTGAGTTGAGCTTGACTACCTCCAAATTTTTCAATGTCTTGCAGAGGAGTATTGAAATCTCCCATCACAACCCAGCTGTATAGAGGGAATTTTTTCCTTTTATGCTAAACTTTATTCCAGAATTTACTTCTAGCAGATTTGGAGTTAGGGGCATAGATATTAGTGATAACAAATTCCTTACCATCAAAGATGCTTTTAGCTTTTAGGGATAAAATATTGCCATCCACATCAATCATATCTCTAGAGGTAGTGTTTTTATTCCAGAGTATAGCAAACCCTCCTGAGGCTCCATTTGAGCTACTACCACAAACCCCTCCATTTTTGAAAAACTTTAATTTCTCCACTTTCTCTTTACTCATTTTGGTTTCCTGAACCAGGATAATATCTGGATTTTGATCTCGAATAAGGTTCCTTAATATATCTTATTTATTGAGACCATTTAGGCCTCTGATGTTCCAAGATATTACTTTCATTTGGAAGCCTGAGGGTAGGACTCCTTGATAGTTTGCTACCTTCCATTAGCTATTTTTTTCTTACTCTCCTGGTCCCTATGCCATTTCATATTTTTGCATCCCGGTGGGGATCTTGAGGCCCCAAAATCAGCCTTAGATCTAGTTCTGGTTTTTACTCCATTAGGACCTCCTGCCTTCTTGGTTTTAATTTTCTTTCCATTTCCTGTTGTGTTTTCTTCTTGTTGTTCTGCTCTAGATTCATCTTGCACGTTGCTCCATAGATCTTCTCTTTTCTGGGATGAAGTGGTCATATTGACTTCTATATTCTAGAATAAGGCATTTAAGTTTGCTTGTGGTGACCCAAACTTGTTACTCCTTCCCATTTTTATTTCTTGTTCTTGAAACTCTTCCTCTAAATAGGGTTCATCTTTCTTTGATATGGGTTCATGAAGATCCTTAGGATGAAAGTCAGTGATATCCTCAATCTCACCATCTTCAAGTGTCTCTTCACTGATTTCATTCTCCTTCGCCTGTGACTATAGAGCCTCAAAGGTATTGCCTATTTTGATCTCAAACTCCTTGGTTTCATTCTTTTTATTCCCCTTCAGGGGGGGTCTTTAGGAGGGTCAGTGGTATCTACTTTCAGGTGTTCTGGTATATTTACCAAGTTTCCACTTTTTTCTTCTAACTTGTTGCAGTCTTTGTTATTATTTTTTTCTTTCCAAACCAGTTTTCCTTTCATCACAGGTCTCTTAGGGTGGCTGGGGCAAGCCTTAGCCCAGTGACCTACTTTTTTGCAAGAGAAGTACACAAAAGGGAGAGATTCAAATTCAATGGCTTATTCCCATAACCCAAGTTTGGAGTTTATGTCAATAGTACTTGGGAGATCCATATTCTGTGATATGTTGACGCAGATGTGCATATACACCAATCTCTTGCGAGCTACTATCATTGGGTCTATCGTAACAAGCTCCCCAAAGGAGTTAGCAATTCCTAAGAAAACATCCTCCACCCAGTATTCCAATGGCAGCCCGGGCAACCTAACCCACACCGAAGAAGATTCAAAGAAAGAGTCTTGAGTTCCATATTAGGGGACCATTTTCTAACAGAAAGAGAGGATTTACCAAACATCCAGGGGCCACTGCTTCCAAATCTTCCCCACATGAGAAAGAGAACACAAAAAACCCTCTAGGTAGGGCAGAGAATTCAACCTATCCTTTCATTCTCCATTTTCTCTTAACAAAGGACCTAACATCCTCAATATTAGGTCAAGGTCCAACAAATTTCCCCACTAGAGAAAGAGTCATTAAAGAGATACTATGATCAATAACTAAATTAGGAATCTCAATCGCAAGTTTACCTATTCTATTATTTGATATATCCTTCACAAAGGGGAAAGATGATTTACCAGTCGGTTTACCAGATGCTTGTCTTGCGAAGAGACTATTCCAGGGTTTAGATATTCACCCCTCTTTGATATTTTCTGAGTCGATCTTCACCACCTCGGGGCTTGAATCTTGAGAATCTTTTAAGTTTTTGGGATCGGGAGGAGGGTCCCGTGTTCATCGGTCCCCATCCTGCCTTCCATCCTCATCATCAGATGCTTGTCCTTGAGTTGTAGTGGAGTCAGAACTAGAGGAACCAGCATCGTTGTTCCCTCTATTTCTTGATTTCAAATTTCCCACTGCAAAAGTTGTTCCCTCCATTTTGCTTGACCTTGACTATCCTTGTGCTTACAAATAAGACTGTTAAGTCCACTCGGTTAAGAGATTTTTTGTCACTTTCACAAAATAACAGTACTAAAAATCTATTTGCAACTTCACATCTAAAATGCTAAAGAAGATTCTTATTTGTTCAATACAATCTAGATATAGAACTAATCTTGTCCATTTGTTGGGCTTCTATACTCTCTTATTCAAATAGGTCCTCAAGCTTTGGTGCTCGGTAATCACTATGTAGCATCCCTGTACATACACTTGCTCGCATACATTGTTTATCAACAATTCCCTATTTATAAACAATTAGCTAACCGCTTAATCTCCTTGATCACATTTCCCATGATCAATCATAGCCATCAGATCTTCAAACTTGTCCAAGTTCAATGCATCTTTCAATCTGAAAATGTTTTACCCTGCCTAGGAACTTATATATATTTCTTGGAACTTGTGCCAGGGTATTGCGGTTCAATCTAAACTGTAGATCTTCATGCCGACTTTCCTTTGCCTTAGATTCATTAACAAACTATATTTACATCATACCAATCATTTAATCAGTTCCAGCTCATCAGCTTCCTTCATTAAATAATGCATGTAAACATTTAATGCATTCTGTTGTAGCTTGGTTACAACTCGGTTATAACTCGATAAATACTAAACTTCATTTGGTAGACATTCCATCTTCATTAACCGATAGCGATAACCTTAGGGTTTACTGACTAGATTCCTTAGGGTTTACCGACTAGGTTCTTTGCTTGGTAACATAGTATAGTATTAACCTTACAATTTACAACATCTATATGATGTTAAACTAATCTAAACATCATGATCTCATCATTTTCTGACTCGATAACAGTTGCCCATTGAATACCTTATTCATCCCCTTATTCATCATATTCTTTTCTATGTCTTCTACCGACATCTTTGTATTCTTCAAATCATACTTCTCAAGATATGGCAACATCATACTAAGTTAGAAAATCAATTTCTTGACATCAATGACAAAATAATAATATCAAGACAGTAAACATCCTTAATCAGCTATATCCATAATCATCAACAACCTTCTCAATATCCTTATTGAAATGTCAACAATCTCCCATTGTCTGTTATAATGCGATATTGCCAACAATCTCCCCCTTTGGCATTGATGGCAAAACCAATTGATTGGACCTTAAAAGATTTGGATTGCTGTGATTTTGAAATGCTGAAATGCTCTCCCCCATACATTAGACTTCTCCTCTTTTCTTCATTTTTCTCCCCCTTAAATTAGCCTTCTCCCCCTTTGACAACAATGCCAAAAAGTAAAGAACTAAAATATAATTTCTTCCTGTATGAAGTGATTTCGTGCTGTAATGTGTCAATTCAGTCTCGATCAGAGCATTTTGTCTTCAATTCATGTTCCCTATTTTGTTTCTTGTATTATTTCCTGTAAAAATTCTTGTACACCTTTAGAAAACATCCTAAAGTGTGTAATGCAGCATCAACTCCTAAAAGATATTCGATAGAGTCATCGGATTGATGCTTTCACTAAACTTGGTAATGAGTAGAAGATAGGGGTAGGACCCCTAACTTACTTCTAAGATATTCAAAAGTGTCCCTTGGTAGTGGCTTGGTGAAGATATCTACAATTTGTTCCTTTGTGCTAACATACTCCAACACCACTTTCTTATCTTGAGCTTCTTCTCTAAGATAATGATATTTGATAGAGATGTGCTTTGTCTTAGAGTGCATAACAAGATTTTTTGAAATATTAATGGCACTAGTATTGTCACGGAATATACTTACTGGCTCAGTAACTTTCTCATTTATACCTTCCAACAGTTGTTTGATCCATGCAATGTTAGTACAATTCAATGCTGCAGCAATGTATTCAACTTCTATTGTTGACTGTGAAACACATCCTTGTTTCTTGCTAAGCCAACTCACTAGTCTTTCTCCTAAAAAGAAAGCTCGTCCACTTGTGCTTTTTCTGTCATTAATGTTGCCTACCCAATTAGCATCAGTATAACCTTGTAAATCAAAATCATTTCCTTTCTGATATACTAAGCCATAATCTTCAGTGCCTTTCAAGTATCTAAAAATTCTTTTGATTGCTGTCATGTGTGTTTCCTTAGGATCTGTAGAGAATCTTGCAACTATACCTACTACATGTGCTATGTCTGGTCTACTGTGAACAACATATTGTAGCTTTCCAATCATGGATTGGTAAAGTGTCTCATCAACAGATGCAGATTCATCATTCTTTGATAATTTACAGTTGGTAGTCATAGGAGTACTTACTGGTTTCGAATCCTCCATTCCAAATTTCTTCAAGATTTCCTTTATGTACTTGGATTGGGTAATGAAAATCTTATTTTTCATTTGTAGTATTTGTAAACCTATAAAATACTTTATCTCACCGATTAATGACATCTCAAATTCTTTGCTCATTTCATTTCCAAAGTTCTTGCATAGAGAGTCATTGCCACAAAATATAATATCATCAACAAATATGGCTAAGATTAGTATTCCATTTTCATCATTCTTCATGTACATATTGCTATTCTCACTTGTCCTTATAAAACCAATCTTAATCAAATAAGAGTGCAAGCTTTCATACCATGCTCTAGGTGCTTGTTTCAAACCATATAAAGCTTTGTTCAATTTACATAACTGATCTTTATTATTGTCTTCAACAAATCCTTCAGGTTGTTCAATAAAAACTTCTTCTTCTAATATTCCATTTAGAAATGTAGATTTGACATCCATTTGATATACCTTGAAGTTTTTGAAAGCAGCATATGCCAACAATGTTCTTACTCCTTCAAGTCTAGCAATAGGTACAAAAGTTTCACCATAGTCAATTCCTTCTTCTTGAGCATAACCTTTGCAAACTAGTCTTGCATTTTTTCGAATGACCTCTCCTTTTTCATTTAGCTTGTTTCTGAAAATCCACTTTGTACTGATTACGATTTTGTCCTTTGGTCTTGGGATTAGTGTCCATGTGTCATTCTTCTTGATTTGATCAATCTCTTCTATCATAGCATTTATCCAATCTTCACTATTAAATGCCTCTTTCACTATTCTCGGTTCAAATTCAGATATCAGACATGTGTTTTGTCTTAGTTTGTTCATTGTCATCACTGGATCATCCTTATCTCCTATAATCTTTCTTGGTGCATGATGTCTTCTGACATACTTGACTAATACAGGCTCAGTAGGATTTGTATGATCTTCTTCATCACTCAGTAACTGGATATTCTCTTCATTTTCTTCAATAGTCTTCTCGGTAAGACTTCTCCGTTGAACGTAGACAAATTCATCATAGTCTTCTGGTTCCTTGGAATTTCCTTCATCATTTCTTTCTGCAAATTCATCAATTTTCACATTTGCACTTTCTACTATTTTGTTAGATGATTTGATCAGACATTTAAATGCTTTGCTTCTAGAAGAATAACCTAGAAATGTTCCTTCTTCACTTTTCTGATCAAACTTACCATTTCTATCATCTTTGTGAACATAGCATCTACTTCCAAAGATTTTAAAATAACTTACATTAGGTTTCTTATCTTACCAGATTTCATATGGTGTCTTCAAAGTACCTTTCTTCAATTGAACTCGGTTCACGATGTAAACTGCTATGCTTATTGCTTCTCTCCAAAATGTTTGTGGCACCTTCTTTTCAATCATCAGTGTTCTAGCACAATCCACAATAGATCTATTTCTTATCTCATCTATTCCATTCTATTGTGTAGTTCTCTGTGGAGAGACTTGTCTTTTAATACCATGATCATTGCAGAATAAATTGAATTCATTAGATGTGAACTCTCCTCCTCTATCTGATCTAAGACATTTCAGTTGTCTTCCTATTTCATTCTCATCTCTTGCCTTGTACCATTTAAACATTTGAAAAGCTTCTGATTTATCTTTTAAAAACATCACTGACATCATCCTTGAATAGTCATCCACAAATAATATGAAATATTTATCACCATAATAACTTTGAATTTTCATAGGACCACAAAGATTAGTGTGCACTAGATCTAAAATTCCCTTAGAAGTGTAAGAATTACTTGTAAAGCTTGATCTTGTCATCTTACCCATCTGGCATCCTCGGCACATAGCATTCTTAGGTTTTTCAAGACTCGGTAGACCTCTTACTCGGTGCTTCTTACTTATTTTGATCAGATTATCAAAATTTACATGACAAAACCTTTTATGCCATAACCAGGTATCATCTATCTTTGCATACAAACACTTATTAAGAGTTGAGTCAAGGTGAAATGTGTTACATTTTGTTTGTGTCCTGGTAGCAGCTAACTTTCCATTCTTGTCATGAACTTTGACAATTCCTTTCTGAAATTCTATTCGGTAACTTGTGTTGTTTAGCTGTGCTACACTCAACAAATTGTATTTCAAAACTTCAACCCAATAAAAATCATTGCATCTTGCATTGTCACAAAGTGTTATAGACCCTTTACCTTTCACCGGACATGGTGCATCATTACCAAATCTAACATAGCCTCCATCATAATCTTCTAACATAGCAAACTTATGTTTATCACCTGTCATATGATGTGAGCATCCACTATCTATGATCCAAGAATCATTAGTGTTTATGTGAGATATTAGGGCTTTTTCTTCATACCTTTCTTCATTAGATCCATCTTTGATAGCCACATAAACTACTTCCTATATATCAGTTTCATCTGATTTATCATCATTGGATTCCTCATCAACTATTAAGCATGTCTTTCTATCTCTTCTTCTGAAGTCTCGGTATCCTCTGTAATGATTATCAGTCTGTCTATCATCTCGGTAATCTCTCCTTTCAGTAGAATCTTTGTTAGGACAGTTAGAAGCCATATGTCCTATCTTATCACAATTGAAACATTTCAAAGGTAGTTTTCCTTTATACTTACCTTTGCCTCTCGATAACCTTTTGGCGAATAGTGCTTCAAACTCTTCTTTCTTTCTGATTTCCTCATACAGTTTGTGTACTTCTTCCATGTTCTTGAAAAATCTTTCACTTGCTCCACTGTGATCTCCTTCAGAGTACTTATACTTTCTTTTATTGAAATCATTAGATTCATCAAGATGAAAAGAACTAAATGCAAATTCAACTTTATTTACCGAAGATCCACTGTTTTCAAAGTTACTTAACTCAAATGCATGTAGCTTACCAATAGTAGCATCTAAAGAAACTGGCATATTAGGTACAGACCTTAATTCATTGATTGCAGAGACTCAGATTGCATAAGCCGATAGAAGGGTTCTCAACAACTTACTTGTTATATCCTTTTCTTCAATAGTTCCACCTGCTCCTTTGATTTGATTGACAATCTCCTTTAGTCTTGTGTTGTACTGAGTTATGTTCTAACCTTCATTCAACCTCATAGATTCAATTTGTCCTCTTAGACTATCTACTTTTTCTCCTTGAACATGTTCATCTCCTCCATACACTGATATGAGCTTATCCCACATTGCCTTTGCATCATTGCAGCCTTCTAGATCATTAAACTCTGAGTCGGTCAATGCAGATGTTATTTCAATCATTGTTTGAATATGTTCTTGCTTTGCCTTTATCTCTTCCATAGTCAATGGATAGGTGCTTGGTGTAACAAAATCATTCTCTAGATAGTATACAACATATTCTCCAACTCCTGATAGGTGCAGCTTCATCCTTTTCTGCCATGTAGAGAAACTTGACTTGTTCAGCTTCGGTGCATCCCTCTTATACATCTTTGGATCTTTAACTCAAGTGCCTTTAAACTTTTCTTCTAGAGTCCAAAGCTCTGATACCAATTGATAGTTCTGATACTTAATGTAAGTACAGATCCAATAGCCAACAAGATGAGAGGGGGGGTGAATCATACAAACTTAATCTTCCATAAAAACATCATATTCAACCTCGGTAACATATACTTCAGTAATATAACTAAAGACTGCTAAACATGCAAACTCAAAAGCATATAAACATCATATACCTCATAACACTAGATTTAACATGGAAACCCAAATAGGTAAAAACCACTGTGGGATTTTGGACCCACTAAGAAATATACTCTTCTAGAGTATGCTCGGTTAAAATCAAATCCTGTTAAAGATTACAAACACATTGCTAGATGTGACCCAATTAACGGATTTCCCTCAGATCTGTTAGGATCTTCACCTTGTTAGAAGTGACCTTGTTAAATGATTTCAAACACTCAATCAGAATGTTACCTTGCTAGAGGGTTTTACAAATAAGACTGTTAAGTACACTTGGTTAAGAGATTTTCTGTCACTTTCACAAAATAACAGTAATAAAAATCTATCTGCAACTTCACATCTAAAATGCTAAAGAAAATTCTTATTTGTTCAATACAATCTAGACATAGAACTAATATTGTCCTTCTGTTGGGCTTCTATACTCTGTTATTCAAATAGGTCTTCAAGCTTTGGTGCTCGGTAATCACTATGTAGCATCTCTGTGCATACACTTGCCCGCATACATTGTTTATCAACAATTCCCTATTTATAAACAATTAGCTAATTTCTTAATATCCTTGATCACATTTCCCATGATCAATCATAGCCATTAGATCTTCAAACTTGTCCAGGTTCAATGCATCTTTTGATCTGAAAACATTTTACCCTGCCTAGGAAGTTGCATATATTTCTTGGAACTTGTGCCAGGGTATTGCGGTTCAATCTGAACTATAGATCTTCATGCCGACTTTCCTTTGCCTTAGATTCATTAACAAACTATATTTACAGCATACCAATCATTTAATCAGTTCCAGCTCATCAGCTTCCTTCATTAAATAATACATGTAAACATTTAATGCATTTTATTGTAGCTCGGTTACAACTCGGTTATAACTTGGTAGATACTAAACTTCATTCGGTAGACATTTCGTCTTCATTAACCGATAACGATAACCTTAGGGCTTACCGAATAGGTTCCTTAGGGTTTACTGACTAGGTTCTTTGCTTGGTAACATAGTATAGCATTAACCTTACAATTTACAACATATGTATGATGTTAAAACAATCTAAACATCATGATCTCATCATTGTCTAACTCGGTAATAGTTGCCCATTGAATACCTTATTCATCCCCTTATTCATCATATTCTTTCCTGTGTCTTTTACCAACATCTTTATATTCTTCAAATCATACTTCTCAAGATATGGCAACATCATACTGAGTTAGAAAATTAATTTCTTGACATCAATGAAAAAGTAATAATATCAAGACAGTAAACATCCTTAATTAGTTATATCCATAATCATCAACAACCTTCTCAATATCCTTATTGAAATGTCAAAAATCTCCCATTGTCTGTTATAATGCTATATTGCCAACAAAGAGTTGCCTGCCAGCCTTCATAAAGGGCCTCAGATGCCTTCTCAAGTAGAGGGACATCATGAACAACATCAAGGTCATCTTCATAATCATGATCAGCTGCGCGAGTACTAAATGAGTCATGGATCAATGTATTTATACCATCATCTTCAATTGTGTTTTCTGGCTCATGATCATCATCTTTCATGGGATCATTATCTTCAGCTTCGATATTCACACCTCCATGTTCGTCCACTTCAAAAACCATATTCTCAGGGTTGTGTTGATCCATACCATGTGCTTCGGGGTGCTCGACCTATATAAAATTGATATACATAAATAAACCATGATCATGATCTCATCATCACATGATTTATTATGTATATAAATTGTCAAAACGATATAATGAAAAACTTACCAATGGATGATAATCATGTCCACCTTCAATGTGACCATGCAGCCTACAATGTTTCTTCATTGTTTTGATTAGAAGTCTTCTAGTCTTTAACCCCTTACAAATTTTGCATGGACAATAACATTTTCCATCACCTTTTCTTTTCAAGTTAGACCACAATCTAGCAATTGTCTCCTTATTTTGTTGTTCGTTGATATTGTCTGACATAGTCTTTCTTCACAGGCAAGAAAATAGAAATTATTGTCTGACATGGTCTTTCCCTCAGGAGCTGGCAGATCCTGCTTCCATACTTTAATTCTATTTTCTCAAAGGACAATCCTAAAAATCCATGCATTGAAAACAACTTTTTACACCTTTGTTGGTTGTGGTAGCGTCACATAGAGTTTACATCAATAAATGAAGAACATGCCAATGCTTTTAATGCAGCAGTAGAAGTCTATCTCTTATTCAATATCTCTAGTGAAACCCCCATGATCTGTTGTTGGAGTAGAATTTGTTATATTCTAGAAAGGGTATTGTCCTTTGTTGATGGGATATTCATCTACCTCGAGAAATAATTGTTCTTATCTCCAACAAGAAGTGGAACTAAATGAAGATCTAGCACCATGAAATTAATCCTGAAAAGGGTTACTATAGTTAGTTTTGGTAGATAATGATCTAGGTAAAATACTAATGTGGCTTTACAAAACATTATGTACTAGCTTAGCATACTCTAACAACTTTGGTGTGACATGCTACATCCAATTAAGTCTCCATCAGTATCTCTATTGTGTTTATGGATTGTGATTCAATGTACTCTTTTTATACACAGATTTTACTTTCAACTGAGGAGGTTTGTATGTACTTACTTGTCTTTCGATTGTATCCCTATTCCAATAATTTCTTCTATCAACAAATAATTTGTTGTAAGTTGTACAAGTGGAAGCTTGAACATGCCTTCCATGCTAGCCTTGTTGATGCGTTCAACACCATCTTGTGCAACAAATCTTTGGAACTCCATTTTTCCGAATTGAAGAGTGAGTAGTAGGGACAATCTAGGACACTTACAGAGGTTTTGCAAGAGAGATAAATAGACCTAAATATTATGGCTTAATAATGATCAATAGGTAAACAAATAAGAAAATCTCAATATCAAAATGACTTTCTCAATTGTCTTTACTAGAAATGGATAGGTCTGCTAATAATGGCTTTATGACTGTATGTCAACTTTAGACTCAATCCAAGAAGAGCTATAACTAATATGTGATATCTAGATTTATGATCTCTATAATATAACAATCCAATAATTATGTTTCCACGCATCTGTACCACAATACAAATATCATGCTAGTGTTCAACCATAGCAATTGATATCCTAATTATAGAATGCGAAATATGCACATAACTATGAATAAAGATTAAGAAAAACAAAGAAAGATGCTTATTGCAAACATAAATGACTAATGGACAAGAATTGAATTCATTGTAGATAGTTTTGAATATCAAATTCACTTATTTGTATGCATTGAGTAACTCATGTACTTGTGGCCAACCATTTATCTCTTTCATAAATTAAACACTTATTAATAACATTAAATGGCTGAGTAATTATCTTTTAGTAGAAATTGAAAATAAAATATTTTATTTCAGGATAGCTCACACTATTCCCTATCACATTTTAGACTCTCGGTTTTGTTAGTAGTGGTTTGATGTCTTTGGAGCTGATCATTGCATTTCTTTAGTTACGTTTGCCAGCCTACTCCTAGCCTGTGCCAAAATGGGAGCTTTGGAATAGGGTATGGACATCCATCAAAGCATAAAAGATAGAGGAATTTTGTCAGATGTAGTTGCAACTGCACAAAATGGATTTGTTGAGAAGGCTTTAGAAACTTTCAAGCAAATGCAATCGGCAGGTGTAAAGCCAAATTCCACGACCATTGCTACTATCCTCCCTGCCTGTGCTAAAATGGGAGATTTGGAACAGGGTATGGACATTCATCGAAGCATAAAGGATAGAGAAATTTTGTCAGATGTTGTAGTTGTAACTGCCTTGGTAGACATGTATGCAAAATGTGGAAGCATAGACAAGGCACATGAACTATTTGATAGAATGCCTAAAAGAAATGTTGTCTCATGGACTGCAACGATTGCTGGATATGCACAAAATGGATTTGTCGAAAAGGCTTTAGACACTTTCAAGCAAATGAAATTGGAAGGCATAAAGCCAAATTCCACAACCTTTGCCAGCATCCTCCCTGCCTGTGCAAAAATGGGAGCTTTGGAAAAGGGTATGGGCATCCATCAAATTATAACGGATAGAGGAATTTTGTTAGGTTTTGTACTTGCAAATGCCCTGGTTGACATGAATGCAAAATGTGGAAACATGGACAAGGCTCATGAATTGTTTGATACGATGCCACAAAGAGATGTGATCTCATGTGAACAATCAACATGTGCGTATACAGGAGGAAGGAATTGTTGATGCAAAATTGAATGCTCACTCCTCAATCACAGTTCTATGGTTTTACAAGATTAAACTAGGACAATTAACCACCACATGTATATTTTTTGCAACATGAAATTAAAAACTAAGGCAATTTGAATCTACCTCCTGCGTGGGATTGCCTTCGACGTGGGTTTGATGTTCTTGGGGGTTGAAGTCGCCACGGATGCCTACGTGGGATTGCAATTCACAAATGAATTCCCTGCCTCTTTTTTTATTTTGTAATGGTCATTGTCATTGGAATTATGACGAACTTGAGCACTTTTAAAAAAAAAAAGAAAATTCTCATTGCTAATGCCTTCTTCGTTGAAACCAAATGGGTAATTTCCATCAGAATTATGACGAATGCGGGCATTTTTTCAAAAAAAAATCAAATTTGGCCATAATATACCTTCTCCATCAGAAACCTCAGTCGAAAATCTAGTCCAAATGTATTAGTGAATGGTTTATGATTCTGGTCTTTCATAGCAAAATAAGTACTTGCAAAACCAACAATCTGCAAATTAGGTTCAGGAAAATGACAGTCCAAAAGTAGAAATAAGGAAGGCAATACACAACATTTGAAAAATTAATAAAATATTGAAAACGCCATCAAATTGACCAAGAATGCCATCATATGTGCCAAGAACGCTGCCAAATGAACCCAAAACGCTACTCTACACACCAAAAATATTGTCAAACAGACTGAAAACACTATCAAATGTACCAAAAATGCCACAAAACATACCAAAAACGCTAAGGTATAGACTGAAAATGCTAAAGTATAGAAAAATATGAAAACAGAGTTGAGGAGTCTCTGATAAATGCCATTGTAGGTGTCGAAACGCTACAAAAGAGGCCAATAACGCGATTTAGGATCCTAAGAGAGCTAATCTACACTCCAAAAGAGCTAATCAACTTGCCAATGAAATTTTATGCAAGAAAACTTGTCAAAGATCAAAGGGGCTAGGCCCCATAGTGGGTGCCAATTAATGTGATGCTAAAAATGTGGTATATAAGAAATGCATACACATATAATGAGATAATAAAACATAAATGAAAAGCTTAATTGAAAACTAGATTAAATATGCAAACCATAAGCCTTCCTTGAAATGTCCCATTTTCCTCTATTCTTGAGGACCTTGAAGGTGTTGGATTGATGGGCTCTCAGCGGAGCAATGACCTCCAAAGTGCCAACACAAGAGTTGAGTAGCTACTTGATCATGATTGATTATGCAAATGATATAAAATGCAATGCTATGATTAATCCAAAATGCTAATTACTAGATGAGTGAAATGAAAACTGCTTATAGTAATGATGCTAAAATGATAAATGTAAAGGGTCCTTATTGCTCCAAAATGGGGGATATTTGTAGGAATTCCAAGGCCAAAGTTGAGGTGGCAGGAATCAACGGTCTAGATCAGATCTAAATATATCAAGGGCCAAGATTGAGGAAGTTAGAGAAGAGGTTGGAGGAAGGGACACTTGTCATCTTGGTGGTGACAAATGTCAAGGAGCCTTTTTCATGAGAGGGCAAGTGTCCAAGGGAGGATACACGTGGAAAAAGAGTCATGTGTCTCAAGGGGAGAATATCCATTCCATGGGAGGTTAGGATAAGGAGGTTAGAATGTGCAAGATAGGATAGGGTTAGGTGAAATGGGTTAGGTTAGGGGGATGGTTAGGTTAGGTGGTTAAAATTTAGGAGCCATGTGGGTAATTTTTAATTTAAAAAATTCAAATAATAGGAAAAGACTAATTAATTTTGCAACTCATAAATTGATTTGTTTTAATTAATTAGGGGATTAGAAGGAATGAATTAAATGGGGGGAGGATTAATTAATTTGGATTAATTAATCAAAGGGAAATATTGAGATGAACCTATTAGATAAATCCTTAGATTTATTAATAAGTAGATGAAAGGGGTTTAATCAAATTGCTAATGAATTCAATTAAATTGGGAAGGGGGGTTTATTAAATAATTTCTTATTTAATTAATTATCTTCAGACCATTTTTAGGTGTATACAATACTTATCACATTTTTATTCACCGGTCTGGGTACTAGGGTCCATGTGTTGTTCTTTTCAATCTGGTCAAGCTCTTCTTACATAGCTTTAATCTAGTGATCATCTCCAAATGCTTCCTTCGCAGTTCTAGACTCAATAGTGGAGATCATGCCAAAATTATCTCTAATTCTTCTTCTGGTTAACACTCCAGCATCTTTATCTCCAATAATCTAGTCAGGATTATGATTGAGTCTCACATACCTTGGAATAACAAGATCATTTTCTTCAGGTTCTTCTTTTTCACTTTCATCATCTTCTTTTGAATCTACCTATTTCGGTTGAACTAGTACAATAGAATTCACTTCACCAGCTTCTGGCTTCACCGATTCTAGTTCCAAAATCAGAATGCAAGGTTCTTCATCCTTTTTCTCCTCACTAGTTTGTCCTGAGACTTTAGGATACTCATCCACTCAAACATCAGTACTCTTGATCTCACCAACTATCTCTTTTATCCTCTAACCATACTATTATATATTCTCATCTTCAGCCATCTGCATATCATCAAATTTACCTCTTAGACTCACTTCTTTGGCAATATTCACATGCTCATCACCACTATAGATCTCTTCAAGTTTCTTCCACACCTCATAGGTAGTGTCCAGACCATGGACATCAACATACTCTGAATCAGACAAAGAACTGATAATGGCCTCCAATGCTTGATTATTTTCTTGTTGCTCTTTCTTTTGATCATCAGTCATAGTCCCACTAGGTGCAACATATTGAGTACCAACATGTTCCCAATATTGACTTCCTAGATTCTTGCTATAGATTTTCATTCTATCACTCCATATTCTGTAGTTTTCCCTATTAAACTTTAGACCTTCTTTCTTCATCATATTCTTCAAGATCTTTACCTCAACCTATTAGGCTTAGACCTTAGAGGACCTGAAATACTCTAATACCAATTGATGGTATGATGTATCAATAAGGATCCAGTAAACTACTAAGAGGGGGGGTGAACTAGAAGATAGAAAGTTGACATAAATTTTTCACCAAACAAAAGCAACCTCTCAAGACAAACTCAGAATTGACAAATTGCAATATCACTGTCAAGTAAACCGGTTGACTATCATAACAGAATAATAGTAAAATAACTCTGAAACTCTCAACCTTTTAACAAAAACATCCAAATACTTTATAGACAAAAGTAAAAGCACATTTTAGATTTTTTCCAGTTATCATATCATATCTAAGTGGATTTAACAGTTAAGAAAATTACCCATAGCAAACATAACCACAAAAACATTCACCACTTGACATAATGATTTTAACATGGAAACCCAAATGGGAAAAACCACACTGGGGATGAATACCCACAAGTATTCTGAACTCTTCTTAAGTTCGCCCTGTTAGGAGCCAAGCCTGTTAAATCTTTGCAATAAGTCTTGTTAAGAATAGATCATGTTAGGGACCACCCGATTAAGGGATTCACTATAATTCCCTATTAGAAGCAATACCATGTTAGGAGTAAACTCGGTAGAGGATTTGAAATCCAAGCTAATGGATCACCTAGTTAGAGTATATAGATAACACTAATCTTGTTAGAGCTTACCCGGTTAAGGGATTTGACTGTTGTAATTATTAGAGAACAACACGGGTTTGTTGATCTGGTGAATAGAACTACTCTACTTGATCAGATCCTTTTCATGCTCCTATTTGCCTTTACACATACTGCAGATACATCATTTGGTTCGGCAGCCAATCACTCTTACATTCAACCAAAATTGCCAACACTACAACAAAACAACTCATTGACCTTATAAACAAAACAATAGGTTGATAACACATCACAAACCTAAGATCTCATAGAGATTATAAACAAATTGGTTGAAGTATGACCATTGGATTACATAGCAATCATTGCACATCATTCAAGACAACCTCGACTGCTCCTTGATCACCACTTCATCGATCACTGTAACTCATCATGTGGTTTCCATTACATGCAATGAACTTTCTCATTCCCAAGATAAAATCATTATCTCTACGTGCCAAAAACCATTTGAAACTTCATCTCATACAACATGCATACATGGTATAATATTTACCGCTCATCATTTGATCATAAATCAATACAACCGATTCACCAAACTTCATCGGTTAGGGTTTAGCATATCAACAGGTAGGGTTTACTAGTTGATCTCACTTCATTTCTAGTAATACTGGTTTCCTTCACAAGCTCTCCTATTGGTTGCAAAATAACATTAATACAACATCACTACTTGTTATAATTGACATCAATTAAATCTGCATGCAAATGCCAATAGTTTGGAGATATATCCAATGCAAGATGAGACCAAATCAGATGAACTTCAGGCCTATGCAAAGGAATGTTTTTTGTCATGCATATAACAAACCTGGTCATATTGTAAGATATTGCAAAAGCAAGAATGCACCAGTGAACAAGAACAAATCAGATGGAAAAGGAAAAGCTAAAGTGGAAGAGATCAAAGATCAGCATAAGAAGATGTGGGTGAAAAAGGAAGATTCAAATGTGCAAAATGGCTCCACACCTAAATCTGGTGATGTAACCTCATCCGGTAACTAGGGCATCTTTGTCTTAGGAGGAAAATTATCATGCAAATATTTAGAACCCCCTTGCAAGATATTGTTAGGATAATTGGTGGACAACTAAGAGGGGGGGGGGGCTAAGTCAATTGTCAACAGATTATATTAATCAAACCACTTTAAAACTTTTAACCGGAGCACATAAACATTGAATATCATAATAGAAGAAATAGATACCAGTAAGCAATAAAAATTAAGAATGAAACAAAGAATTAACACAATGCAACCATACTACATAACACCATGATTTTTATGTGGAAAACCCAGTAAAGGAAAAAACCATGGTGGGAAGCCTACCCATAGTCAGATAATACTTCTATAGAAATTATGTGATACAATAAGGGGCCTACACATGTAGGAAGGCACACTTTCTAGAGCGTACTACTCATTACAAAGGAGTCTCACTGACTACAAAGAGGTTATAACCACCTCAATATAATTGGACAACAATCCAGAAGAATGAACTGTCAGTGATAGCATCTACCATGCATGATTACAGCCTTGATTAAGCTCAATACCGGAGGCCTTTTACCTCTTACATAAACCCAATTCGATCACCTAAGATCAACCAAATCTCCTTCACATATGATATTTCATTCCATGACCACGACCATTACAACTATGATCTACAATGAGATCTTTCATTAATTTATACAAACCCTAAGGCCCAAACCAATTAGGTCGGCCACGTAAAAGATATTACAATAAGATCATTACATACATCCATTTTACAATGATATGCCATGTCGGCTTTAGACCAAAACAACATTAACCAATCCATAAATCATCCCGGTAACGTGTAGAGAAAACGTAACATGATACCCATCCATAACCTAGATAGGTACCGGACCTAGTTAGATTCTCCACACCAAAATGATGTTTCTAATCAGTCAAGGAATGATCAAGGATTACCTTCTGCATCTTGAATTCCATCTAGAAGTCGCACCAACACCACTTATGCATCCTGTCAAAGATTCTCAGAAAAAGCTTTGCCGGTAATACCTTAAACCCTTACTAATATAGGCTTACTAGAGTGTATGATATCATCTGATCATCAAGTCAATACCAACTAACCAAAACATACTCCAAAACCATCAAACCAAACATATTCCATTGATCCAAACATGTCGATAGTATCCAACTCATAGTCTCTTATGTTAGTAACACAAGTTCTTCTACTAGAAACCAAAATCTGTCTATCGATAACCAACCACAATAGCTAGTGTAGAAATCAATGATAAAACATCAATGCGACACATAATAAATTCCTTCATATTGCTAACAATATCCCTCTTTGGCATTGATGGCAATACTAGATGTGAAAAAGAAAACATCTAAGTGCCAAGAGATGCTAAAAATTTCTCATAAAAGATATAACAATGAAAAACTGAAAAAAACCCAACAACTCCCCCTAAGGAGTGCAGTCCAATCTCAAACTGATATGAATCTCTCCCATAAACACTATTTTTCACATATAAATCTCCCCCTTTGACATCAATGCCAAAGATATGGCATAGATATCAAAATTTTATGAATCTCAAAGCTGACTACTCCCCCTGAGTAGTAGCACCACTACATCAACCTAGAGAAAAGGATAAAGTTGATGATGCATATCGAACTTATGTAGTGCTCCATCAGTTAAGTTTCTGCCTAATGGGTAGATACCCCTAACCTATCTCTCAAATATTCAAATGATTCCTTAGACAACAGTTTAGTGAATATATCTGCAATCTTCTCTTTAGTGTTCACAAACCAATTTGACTTCCTTTTCTTTCACCTTTTCCTTCAGAAAGTTATATTTTATTAAAATGTGCTTAGTCTTAGAGTGAAATACTAGATTCTTAGACATGTCAATAGCTGTAGAGTTATCACAATAGATAACTACTAGTTCACTACAATTTACCTTGATATCCTTCAACATTTACTTCATCCACAAGACTTGAGCGCACTTAGTTACTGTTGAAACATATTTAGCTTATGTAGTAGATAAAGAAATGCATGACTATTTTTTCCTAATCCATGAAAATAATTTATTTCCAAGAAAGAAAGCTCCACTAGAAGTGCTCTTCCTATCATTAGTATCTCCTACCCAATCTAAATATGTATATGCACATAAAGTGAATTTATCATCTCTACTATACCATAAGCCATATTTTGTTGTTCCTTGCAAAAACCAGAATATCCTCTTTACTGCACATTCATGATTTCCTTTAGGATTACTTTGATATCTTCAAACAATACTTACTGCATTCATAATATCTGGTCTAGTCTAAGCTAGATATAACAAGCCACCAATCATAGACTTTTACCTTGTCCAATTTACCAGTGCAGATGTGTCTTTGATAGATAATTTATCACTTGTCACCATAGGAGTACTTACCAGTTTGGAATTATCCATACCAAACTTCTTCAACAATTCCCTTAGATACTTAGTTTGATAGATAAAAATGCCTTTGTCAATTTGAGTAATCTACAAACCTAAGAAAAATATCATCTCACCAATCATAGACATTTCAAATTCGTTCTTCATATTATTAGAGAATTTCATGCACAATATATCTTCACCTCCAAAAATGATATCATTAACAAATACTTCAATTATCAGAATATTATCATTAGTGATCTTGTAATATAAATTACTTTTAGCACTGCCTTTAGTAAAACCAAGCTTCAAAAGATATTTATCCAACCTTGCATACCAAGCTCTAGGAGCTTGTTTCAATCCATATAATGCTTTCCTTAACCTACAAACCATATCTTTGTCATATGTCAGTGAAAATCCATCAGGATTCTCAATGTATAATTCTTCCTCAAGTTCACCATTCAAAAATGCACATTTAACATCCATTTGATAGACCTTATATTTATTGTATGCTGCATAGGCAAGAAATAGTCTAACAGCTTCCATTCTAGCTACTAGTGCAAATGTCTCACCATAATCAATTCCTTCCATTTACGAATATCCTTTACAAACCAATCTAGCATTGTTTCTTACAACTTGACCATCCTCATTTAGTTCCGATTACATTCTTATTTTTAGGTTGGGGAACTAAAGTCTAAGTGTTATTCTTCTCTATCTGATCTAATTTATCTTCCATAGCCTTTAACCAATGTTTATCTTTACAAGCTTCAATAACAGATGCTAGTTAAATTTGAGAAATAAGACATACCTCTTCATTTGCCAGTATTCTTCTTCTCATAACTCCCTTGTTCCTATCTCCAATGATTTAACCTTACATACCTTGGTGCCTTCTAAACTTCAGGTTCACTGTTCTGATCACTAGTCACAGATGAATTTTCTGATTGTATTGGTGCAACTGTCTCAATGTCTTGTGCCAGTTGAGGCATTACCAATTTAGTTATGATCATTTCCAATGTTGGTTCTATGTCATATGATATAGATTGATCTTTTTATTGCACATCCACTTTCACATTTGTGCTCTCTACAATTTTCTACAATCTTTTGTTATAACATCTATATGCTTTTCTCTTAATTGAATATCCAAGAAATATACCTTCATCGCATTTAGGATCAAACTTCCTAATTGAATCATCCCTTTTGATATAACATTTACTTCCAAAAATTCTGAAATATTTAATAGTAGGTGTATGTCCAAACCATAATTCATGAGGAATCTTACTGGTTTCACTTTTGATATGAACTCTGTTGAATGTGAAGACTGTTGTACTCACTACTTCTCTCCAGTAGATGTGAGGCAATTTAGCTTCCATCATCATGGTTCTTTTTGCATCCAAAATGGTCCTATTTTTCCTTTCCACTACTCCATTTTGCTGAGGAGTCCGAGGTGTAGATAATTGTCTCCTAATTCCATTTATCTCATAATAACTATTAAATTCATGAGAAGTGAACTCACCACCTTGATCTGATCTTAGACATTTGATTTTCAATCCAAATTTTGTTTCCACCTTTTCTTTGAAGATCTTGAATTTCTCAAAAGCTTCAGACTTATCCCTTAGAAAAGTCACCCACATCATTCTAGAATAGTCATCAATTATCAGCATGAAGTATCTATCACCTTGAAAGCTTCTAGTCCTTGCTGGACCACATAAGTCAGTATGAATAAAATCAATCACATCATTAGATTTATCATGTATTCTCTTAAAATAAGTTCTAACTTGCTTTCCCAATTGACATTCCTTACATACCAAATTATGAGGCATCATAATCTTAGGTATATCTCTAACTGCCTTTGTTGATCTTATATTAACAATACAGTCAAAATTAACATGACACAACCTCTTATTCCATAACCAACTCTCATCAATATGAGAAATCAAACATGTCTTATTACTAGTGTTCAAGTGAAAGATATTACCTCCATTCTGAGTACCGATTGTAATCTCCAAACTAGTTTTGTTAATGATTTTGCATTTTCTATCTTTGAACTGAAGTTCATGGAATCCCTTGTCCAGCAATTGACCAACACTTAAAAGATTATGCTTTAAACCTTATACATAATAGACATTATCAGTATTATTCTTGTCATCCATAGAAATAATACCTCTACCTTTGATCATACATGCATGTCATCCCAAATTTGACTTGATCGCCATTGTATTCTTACAGGGACATAAATTTTCTTTTATCACCAGTCATATGATGTGATCATCCACTATCAATTACCCATTCATCCTTGTCTTCAAATTTTCTTGCCAGCGCCTTTTCTTCATTCTTGATAGCCAGTTCCGATTTATCTTCCTTTAAAGCATAGAACACCCATTCCTTTCCATTATTGGATCCACTAGCAGAGTCTCCTATCGGTTCATCCTCTAAATCATCACTTACTCATTCCTCATCTGCTATGTAGCATTGTTTGTTTTTCTTGAATCTATATTTGTTTTAATTAGGCTTAAATGATTTCTTAACTCTTTCTTCAAATCTTGCATTCCTTTTAGGACATCTAGATGCAAAATGAGCAATCTTATTACATGCAAGACATTTAAAAGGTGATTTTCCTTCATACTTACTTCTTGTCGGTCCTTTAGGTACTCTTCTAGCAAATAAGGCTTCAAGTTGCTCAAATTCTTCATCTTCTTTCCTCATATCTTCCAATTATTTTTCATATAGGGCTTTCCAATCACTTTGGATGGTAGATGACGATGCATGAAAAGAAGGTTCAGATTTTGCAGCTCCCGAAGGTCCAAATTATTCAAGATCAAAAGCAGATAATTTCCCAGTCAAAATGTCTCTGTTAACTGAAGTGTTTGCCGTTGTTCTCAATTCATTAATTGCAATAGCCTTCATCTTGTAAGCCGGTGGTAGGGCTCTCAAAACTTTAGAAACTATTTCATCTTCACTCAGAGATCCTCCACAACATTTAATTCCCATGACAATCCCATTTACTCTTTCCATAAATGTAGCAATTCTTTCATTATCTTCCATCTTCAAGTTCTCATATCTTACCCGGTAACCATCAAGTTTAGCAATTTTGACAGTAGGGTCACCTTTATCCAGAGTTTACAATTTATCCCACATAACCTTTGCAGATGATTTATCAGTTAATCCCATGATTTGTTGATCAATGAGTGCACACAAGATGGCTTCTCTTGCTCTGCAATCATTTTCAATATTTTTGTCCAAGTCTGCGGGAGAAGGATTCCCAAATGTCGGATCATAAGGTGTATATCTTTTCTCAGTGACCTCCCAAATATTCTTCCCAAGACATCTAATATGAGTCTCCATTCGGATTTTCCATATCCCATAGTTTGTTCCATCAAGATTAGGGATTTCTCTTCTAAAAATAGTTGCCATAGGATCTACCTCAAGTGGTTAAGCTTCTGCAAAAGAGGACCAAAGCTCTAATACCAATTGTTAGGATAACCGGTGGACAACTGAGAGTGGGGGTGAATTAGTTGTCAATAGATTATATTAATCAAACCACTTTAAAACCTTTAACCAGAGCACATAAACATTGAATACAAAAATAGTAGAAACAAATACCGGTAAGCAATAAAACTTAAGGATGAAACAAAGATTTAACACAATTAAACCATACTACATAACACCATGATTTGTACGTGGAAAACCTAGTAAAGGGAAAAACCACAGTGGGAAGCCTACCCACAGTTAGATAATACTTCTGCAGAAAGTATGTGATACAATAAGGGGCCTGCACATGCAGGAAGGCACACTACCTAGAGAGTACTACTCATTACAAAGGAGTCTCACTTAATACAGAGAAGTTATAACCACCTCAATATAATTGGACAACAATCCAAAATAATGAACTACCAGTGATAGTATCTACCATGCACGGTTATAGTCTCGATTAAGCTCAATATAGGAGGCCTTTGACCTCTTACATAAACTCAATTTGATCACCTATGATTGACCAAATATCCTTTGCATATGATATTTCATTCCATGACCACGATCATTACAACCATGATCTACAATGAGATCTTTCATCAATTTATACAAACCCTAAGGCCTAAACCAATTAGGTGAGCCACCTAAAAGATATTACAATAAGATCATTACATACATCCATATTACAATGATATGCCATGTTGGCTTTAGACCAAAACAATATTACCAATCCATAAATCATCCCGATAATGTGTATAGAACACGTAACATGATACCGGTCCTTAACCTAGATAGGTACTGGACCTAATTAGATTCTCCACCCCAAAGCGATGTCTCCAATCAATCGAGGCACAATCAAGGATCACATTCTACATTCTAAATTCCATCTAGAAGCTGCACCAACACCACTTATGCATCTTGTCAAAGATTCTCAAAAAAGGCTCTTCCAGTAAAACCTTAAACCCTTACTAGTATAGGATTACTAGAGTGTATGATAGAATTTGATCATCAAGTCAATAACAACTGACCAAAAAATACTCCAAAACCATCAAGCCAAACATATTCCATTGATCCAAACATGTCAATAGTATCCAATTGATAGCCCCTTCTGCTGGTAACACAAGTTCTTCTATCAGTAACTAAAATTTGTCTGTCGATAACCAACCATAATAGCTAGTGTTGACATGAATGACAAAACATCAATGCAACACATAATCAATTCCTTCATATTGCCAACAGAGATCTGTAACTAGTCAAGGATGGTTGTAGATGATGGAGATCAATTATGCAGTTGATAACTAAAAGATTTCATGGTGGTCTAATAATCCGGTGAATAAATTCATGAAAAATAGTGTCTCTGAAAGACTTTAGGGTTGTACATTTATTACAACTAAAAGTTAGGTTACTGGTAGATAAAAGGGCATTTGAATAGCTCATTCTTCACAATGCGATTAAAGAGAAAAGAGCAAAGAAGCAGAGAGAAAGAGATTCTAAAGTGAAATTTGAGCTTGTGGCGATCCAACAAATACTTCTTGCATCCGATTGTGATTGAAAAGGTATTTACCCATCTCCGAAGCAATCAGTTCATACCCTAAATTTGAAATGGTATCTTCTGGTATTGGAAATCCACTTGTTTTCAAGAAACATCCATTTAAGTCTGTAGAAGATGATCTGAATGGTGCATTTTCTTTTGTTTCATATGGAGTTTTACACAATGAGGATATTAGGGCTTATATTCACTGCATCATCAAGGAATTGGGCAACTCTGTCATGTTATCCCTGTACGCTCAGCACATGGTTGATGTATTTGGCAATCTGAAATCTGATTTTAAGAATTTGGAAGAAAAGGGTTTTATTCAGTTTGTTCATTTTGTGGTATTCAATGAACCCGAATGGGTAAGGTATGTTCTAAGCCAAGTCCATGATGAATTCTTATGGCTAGATAAACCTTATAAGATCGCAAAGAAGGCTATTCAAGTGGTGACTTGTCTGAATGCTACTAGTGAAGTCCCTGCCCTCCGGAATGTAAAGAACACCACTATTATGGAGGTAACCAATTCAAAACATGACCGCAAATCAGTGAGCATAAGTGATATAGTGGAATTTGATGTGAAATTTGTATCCATGGTTATCGGTTATAAAATTTATCAATCAAGAAGGAAAAATTATGTATCCTGTACCACAATTTATGCAACATATCAGATGCTTAAGGAAAACAAGAATTATGATCTATGCCTAGTGCTTCTACATGAATTAATGAGCAATATTAAGAAGATCAAGTAGGACAAGAAGCATGTATTTAAATATGGCTCTTTGATCATTTGTTTGGAATTATACTTCTTAAATGAGATCCCAAAAATTGGAAAGGTTCAATAGGCCTATGACAGACCAGTAGCAGTGCAAATCAAAGAAGGCTTGCAGGGTGTTGGTGATGCAGTTGCAAAAAAATCTCCCTTATGGGGTTACTTCAAAACCTTTTAGGAGTTGATGTAGGGTAGAGAAATAATGCCAAAGGCTATAGTTGAAAAATATGAAAAGACAATATGCTTCATGGTGGACAAGGATCAATGTCACATGGAAGTAGTAGATACTAGAACTGTTTGGATATTGCCAATGGGCTATCAAATAGATAAAATTACTCTTGATACATATGCACAACACCTCCTCAGAAAGTTAGTTGATGAGAAGGAGGAAATATTTGGGAATTTCAAGGAAAAGGACTTAAGTCTGCACAAACAATTCACTAGATCGAGAAGAAAGAGAAAGGTGAGGAAGGAAGTTGAATAGATTGTGAAGCAAATGGGCATAACAAGAGAGGTTGTATAGAGGGCCTAAGAGATAAACATATTAAAGGAGGAAGAATTGATGAAGCAATAGGCTAATTTAGTACCCACTCCCTCCAAGAAAGCTAAGGCCAAGTCGAGCAAGTCAACACCTCTCTTCGGTGCGCAGAAGGCAGCCCCTCCACCACAATCAACATCAATTGGTGGGATGGAGAAGAGAAAGAAGGAGAAGCTGGTGAGAAAGTATGCAGCTAAAGAAGAAGAAATAGAGTTAGATGAAGAGGTAAGAGAAGGAAAGATGACTACCACATATGCCAAGGTAGTCTGCAAGCCTCCCTCTAGTGAAGCTCAAGCTACAAAGAAGGCTAAAACTCAAGGTGAGCCATCCAGTAAAGCTAGACCAAGAAAGAAGCAAAAATCAAAAATAGATGAAGCTCTTAAGTGTGGTAAGCTTGAAGGACCCTACACTATTGTGCCTCTATTACAGAAGATTATAGACACAATAGTTAAAGAAGGAAATTTGATAGATATTTTTGTATATTATGAGCATTCTAATGAAAAAGTTTAGAGAGCCATTGAGGAGGCAGTTGTAAATTATATAAAAAAAATTAGTAAGGCATTGATTGAGATGTCATCAATGATCCCAAAGGAGTTATATGATATTTTGGATACCTGGAGACACACAGCTAGTTTAGAAGATGAGAGGTTAAAAGAACTTACCTTAGTAAAGTTGTGTCCTGATGTAACAAAAGATGAAATACCAATAATTTTGGGACTTGCTAAGAAAAATTTTGGAGCAAACAAAGAGAACAAAATAATGTTTGGAAAAGTTGATGAAGTAGTTAAAGATACAAAGGGTATTATAAGGAAAATTTGGAAAGAAAATAACTATCAGATCAATCCGAAGAAGGATGACTCCTAACCGAAAGGGCAATGGAGCAAAGACACTTATACTCTGACAGTTCATGAGAAGTCATCTATATAGACTGATATGGTAGAATAGGAAGTTAAAGATGATACTACAGCTAATCTCTTAGTTGATGACTCTGGTGATGTTGTAGAAGATCCTCCAGTGATTGAGGTTAACATTGAGAAGACAGTTGAGGAGATAAGAAAAGTTGCATATGACACCACAGATAATCAAGCACTTGACAACTTTGGTGAAGTTATACAGGATCCTCTAGAGATATAAATCATTGCAGAGATGATAGCTGAGGAGATATGTGATGCATGAAAGGGTGAAGGCAATGGTGAGAAAGGAGAAAAGGATGTAAATACAGAAGAAGCTCTGAAGGAGAAGGGTGAAGAGCAGACCGATAAGGCTTTGGTGACCATGGAAAAAACCATTGTTCCTAACAAAGGAAAGAAGATTGCAGATGATGAGGATGACCTTTCTCCTAGTTTGGTAGATTTGAGTACCCTGTCCACTCTTCAAGCACTGAATTTAGCCACCCTTGCTTAAATCAAAGCGAGTGAGGACTTACTTAAGTACGCATCTAAAGAAAAAGAGGTTATATCTCTAGCTACTATAGTTTTGGAGAAAATTTTGCATAACCTTAAGAAGGACTCCAGTGACACACCCTCCGATAAGCTTGAGGGTATGTTAAAAAAAATTGAATCAGATTTTGTATCATTGGAGAAAGCAGCGGATATAAAATTGAACAAATTTAATGATATGAGACTCCAAACCTATTTGAAAATAATTAAGGCTGATAGGGAAGTCTTGAAATCTGTGGTAAAAAGTGTTGAGGATGCTTTGGATGAAGGTGGTAAGATCTTTAAGTCATGTTTCATTTTGCCTAAATTTACAGTAGACATTGACAAGAACATTAGGGAATATGAAGGTCAGTTAGCTGCAATTTCACAATCTTTTGCCCCTCTTTCATTTTTTTCTAGCAATCTTGAAGCCCAAATTATGAACCTAATAGACAAACTCAAGAGCTTGAGTACTAAGAAGGAGCGGTTAATAGGAAGAGTGGGAGAATTGAGTATAATCACTCCCCGGTTAGATACTTCGCTCGGTGCTCAATAGGATGCAATAACTGCTTTGGGAAAATATGTTCCACTAGATCTTAAGGGTTTAGAAGTTCATTCATATATGTTTAGCATCCTAATTAATGTTTTGGATTGTTTCCTAAGAGGATGGAATGGATATCTGAAGTCCTTGAAGGTAACTTATACAGATATTTTCAAGTTTTTGTAGATCACTGTACACATTTTTTTGTATATAAGTTTTAACAAATTCCTGCCCTTTTCCATTGATGTCAAAGGGGGAGAGAGCAGTAAAAAATGGTGCACATTCTTAGAGGGAGTCAGTTGAGTGTACAAATTTTTTAAAATTGATTGCAGTTTTGGAATTTTGGAGTACTTTTCATTTTTCACAGTATTGCCATCAATGCCAAAGGGGGAGATCATAGGCAAAAGGAACTATTCTAGTCATATTAGATGCATGAATATTACTTAGGGGTTGTCATTTATGGAAACTCATCCTAGTAATCCCATCTAGTACCTATTGATTTGATCAACTGGAAGGCATGTTGACTTTAGGCATAAGTGTGGTAGAGTGTGAACACAGTGTACAAATTCAGTGAGCATAATTCATTTTCAGTGATGCAGTTTTGATTGTGATGATTGGGATGGTTGATTGGTTGTTTGAGGCAGATAACCTTGTAATTCCAGCCTCTGGTGTTGATTCTAGTACATGATTCTTGGTCCGATATTCGATGATTCTGGAAGAGCATAAATATTGTGTGATCAGTTGGGTAACGTGTGTTTCAGATCTATAGGGATGATTTTTATTATTGGTGTTGTGTTCGAGGAGTTTGTGTCATTGTATGTGAAGCTTGTGATCATATTTTTTAAGTTTGTTATATGGATTTATTATTGGATTGAGCCGACATGAGACTACACGTTTCACATTTTTGTAGCTTGTGAAGCTAACATGATGGAGATCTATTTTGGTTGTGTGGATATATAATGTCGACTTGGATGATCATTTTACATGATGGTGATGATGCAAAATTGTTTTTGGGAGCGATTGAGCATAGTTTCACATGTGCATCTTGTGTTTTGGTGATTTGGTACTTGGTAGCAGAGCAAAATGGGGCAGTTTTCTAGATCTAAGGCAATAAATCATTTTCAGCATAACCAGAACTGATTTCTAGCATTTGTAGATGTTGTATTCCAGTTCAGACATTATATCTACTTCTATCACTAACTCATTTGGGTGTATTTTCTGACAAACTATGGGATTTCTTCCATTTTTTCAGATCTTAGGAGACAATTTGTGTCAAATTTAGTTTTTTAAATGTTGCCCAACGTTCGTTGGAATTTCGACAAAACCAACTTTCATTGGAATCTTTCCCGACATTCGTTGGATCTTAGGAGACAATTTGTGTCAAATTTGTTTTTTTTAAATCTTGCTCGATGTTCATCAAAATTTTGACGAAACTAACTGTCGTCAGAATCTTGCCCGACATTCGTCAAAATTCTAATGAAACCAACTGTCATCAGAATCTTGTCCGACGTTTGTCAGAATTCTGACAAAAAATAGAAAAGTGAAAAAGAAAAAAAAGAAAAAAAAAACCCTTAGGTTTAGTCAAGTAAATAATATAAAAAATCACGCGAACAATGTTTTCCGTACTTGCAACATCATTTTGCTTGGTTTGTGAAGGTTATAGACCGAATTTTCCATAGCCTAATTTTTTTGCCTGTGAAGAAAAATCATGTCAGATAATATCAATGAAGAACAAAATAAGGAGACAATTGCTAGATTGTGGTCTAGCTTGAAAAGAAAAGGTGATGGGAAATGTTATTGTCCCTACAAAAATTGTATGGGCTTAAAGACTAGAATACTTTTAACCACAACAACTGAGAAACATTTTAGGCAACATGGTCACATTGAAGGGGGGCATGATTATCATCCATTGGTAAGTTTTTCATTATATGTGTTTATATTGATTTCATTTGTAAATGTTTATATTGTTTAAATAATTTATATACATAAAAAATCACTTGTTAATGAGATCATGATTCTAGTTTATTTATGTTGATCATTTTTATATAGGTGGGGTGCCCTAGGGCACATGATATGGACTACCACGACCCAGAGAATGTGGTTTTCCAAGTGGAGGAACATGGAAGTGTGAATATCAAAGCTCAAGATAATGATCCTATGGAAGAAGATGATCATGCACCAGAAAACACAATTGAAGATGATGGTACAAATACATTGATCCATGACACATATAGTACTAGTGCAGCTGATCATGATGATCAAGATGACTTTGATGTTGTTCATGATTTACCTATACTTGAGAATGCATATGAGCCCCTTTACGAAGGCTCCCAAACAACTCTTCTCTTTGTTGTATTGTTGTTGGTGAACTTGAAGGTTATGAATGGTTTATCCAACATAGAAATCTCACGTATGTTAAGGTCTATCATATATGTTATATTTTTTCATCTATTTTTGTTGTTATTTCATTACTAGTAAATAAAAGGTGAAATATGTACAATTAATATTCTTTATATTAACAAATTATTTTTTTCATTCTAGATTGATAGGTGATTTTTTGTTACCACTAGCAAATATTTTACCTCGCTCATATCGAGAATTATCTGCCATTATGAAAGATATTGGAATGGAGTATCAAGCAATAGATGCATGTCCCAATGATCATATTCTATATCATAAACAACATGGATTTTCAATAGAATTCCCTGAATGTCATATTAGTATATATCAAATAGATCAACTAACAAAAAAGGTGCCTCGCAAGGTTCTTCGTTATATTCCCATTATTCCACATTTGCAACGATTATTTAGGTGTGAAAGCTTGGCGCAATTTATGGATTACCATGCACCTAATAGAAGTCGAGATGACATTCTTTGAATTCCTATGGATGGTTCTTCATTTACGAGCATAGAGTAAAAATGGTCACACTTTAAAGAAGAACCTCATAATATCAGGCTTTCATCGACAGCGGACGGTGCCAATCCATTTGGAGAGATGAGATCTATTTACTCGGTGTGGCTTGTTTTTGTTATCAACAATAACATTCCTCCATGGATGTCAATAAAGAGGGAGCACATAATGTTGGCAATGATTGTTCTAGGTATTTTTTTCATTTAATAGTCATGCACATAAATTATATATATTGCAGTAAAATAGTTATAATAATTAAGTAATGTTTTTGTTCACTCAACTAGGTAAGTACCAAGTTAAAGATATGAATGTATATATCGAGCCTCTTATCGATGAGTTGTTGGAGTTATGGAATGGTGTCACTATGTATGACGTCTCTCTAACAATAGGACAAAGACAATTTCAATTCCATGCAATGCTTGTATGGAAAATTCATGATGCCCCAGGGCTAACACATTTTTGTGGTATGTTATAATGTTCAACTTGCACACTTTAATAATGTTTAATTTTTTAAAGTATAAATCATGCATTTTTCAAAAAATCCATTCAATATATATAATTATAAAAATTAACATATTTAATCCAATTATACATGATCTTGCAGGTCTTCAAAGAAAGCAAAAATTTGCATGTCCAATTCGTGGTCTAAAGATGAAATCTCATCATTCAATAAGTTTAGGAAAGAAGGTGTTTGATGAGTATAGGCACTTCCTCCACAAAAATCATAAGTATCGAACTACTTTAAAACATCTTTTCAATGAGAAAGAAGAGACTACATCAAAACCACGAAGAATAACACCTCGCCTATGGAAGTTGGAATATAATAGAATTAATCATCAAGGTAATGTCATTCAATCTAATTGTTTATCTATCATATATGATATGTTTGGAATTTATATTTTTATATTTTGTTTTGTTTACTCATGTTGTAATTGACGATGATTGTCATTGTTAACTTTTTAAACTTATATACTTCATGAAGGTCACCAAGGCATTAATTACCACCTTCCAAAGGGATTAAAAAGTTATCTCAAACAATTTAGTAGGTTTCCCTACTATGAGAAGCTAAAAATTGTGCATTTTGTTTGATACTATGCATATTGGAAAGAATATAATAGATGCTATGGAAAATATTAGATGGAAGGCGTGACAAAGAAAAAATTGTCAAAATTTGTAGTGACATTCAGATATCCAATCATGCAATGAAAAATGTCATTCAATTAAATAGAGATAGAGACCAAATTAATATAAGTGCCCTTCCTTGGTTATTAACGGAGTAGCAAAGAAATCCTATAAAAGAGGTCATACGAAAAATTTGATTTCCCACAGGATTTGTTGCGAACATAAATAATCTCATAACAAAGAAAAGTGAATTTGGGCCAAGGATAAAAATGCATGATTGGAATACCTTCATTAAGGTAATTCATGTTCTTGTATATTTTTAATATATTTTTATATTACATGTACTTTTCATTGTATTATGTTTAGTACTAGTTTTGGAAAAACAATGAAAAGATCATTTTATTGTTGTTGCAGTACGTTCTACCTCTATCTCTTCCTGACCACTTCAACAATAATGTCAAGAAAGTTATATATGATCTTGGAAAATACATGAGGTAAGTAGTGTTATTTATTCAATTTGTTAAATAGATATTATATTTGCCATTTTTTTTACTTGTTATGTAAAATATTATATATTATTTTGTTAATTCTCGTTAATATATTTGCATCTTGAATCACTTGTAGATGGTTGTCATCTAAAGAAATCCATAAAGAAGATATTAAATATTGGAAGACAAAAATTCCTTATCTAATGTGTGAAATGCAAAAGTGTCTACCTTCAACATTTTCAATGCACAAGAACACTAGCTCATACACCAAGTTGAGGAGATTGAATTGTGTGGACCTGTACACACAAGGTTAATGTGGATGGTTGAGAGGCAATTGAAATTTTTGAAGGCTTTGGTTTGATGAAGAGAACATCCTAAGGGTTCTATGGTGGAGGGATATATAGTATACCAAACTATGGTGTACATTACTGAATATCCTCCTAAGTTTGCAGAAAAGATCCATGTAGATCGCATTTGGGATCCCAACTCCATTAAAAAATTCAAAGGGGAGTACCTAATGGGGAAAGGTAGATTGAGGAAAGTGAGAGGTAATTATTGGATGTTCATGCAAACTAATCTGAATACATTTTACATTTGGTTTTTATACATATTATAGTTAATTAATTCTTAATCTTCAATATACATCAATTGTAAATTTCTAGTTATTTTTTCTACAGTTGCTCGAGAGTGGGATGCACTACATTTGTATGTCATAAACAATCTTTATTGGATGATGGTATAGATTGAATGATGTTAATAATTTGGTCGCTCATTAACATGGGAAGGTGTAGTTCATTGGTTAAAGAAGCTCATCATAATGGAGATTCCAATGTTACACCAAGGGAAATTGATCTGCCATATGGTTTAAGAGATAAACGTGTATGTATAAATATATTAATCACCCATATTATTTAATTTGTTTTCAATTGTAATGATGTATATATATATATATATAGACACCTAAAAATGGTCAACGCTTGCAGAGTCATACTTTAACATTTACGCATTGCCTTATTTTAGGGTTTTTGCATCGCATTAACATTTCTTCTATGTCATGCACTTGGTTTTTATCATTTGCGAGCATCGAGTCCTTCTTCTGCATTCTTCATTTATCTCGCTCTCAAATTTGGTCTTGTCGACAATAATCTTCAGTCATGATTTTGGTCAATCTTATCCTGCCGCATCAATGTGCATGCTCATTTGTCATCATTTTGGACAGCGTCAATCCTAATTAGGGTTTTGTCCTATTTTCAATCTTGTCGTCTTGCGATCAATTTGTCATTGATCATTGTTATGTTCAATCTTGTCATCTTGCGATCAACTTTTCATCGATCATCATCCTTCTCAATCATGTCAATTTGGATCAATTAGTCATTGTTCCTCGTTAATTGGCACATTTATCAATCAAATCACTTATCAGTACGAATCATGTATCAATTCAAAATCATGATTGAATCGACATCAAATCAATCTTACATCAAGACCTAATTGTCATCCTTGCATTTCTAATTTATCTTCTAGGGTTTCATGATTTATTCATTTAACCTTGTTTGTCATTTTCTCTCCATTTTCCCTCTAGGATAAATGATTTATTTATTTATCCTAAGTCTTCTTGTCACAATTAAATGTTTATTTAATTGGCTAATTAATTCCTCCTATTTTTTTAAATTAATTAATGAATGAGAAATTATTAATTAATTTACCTAATTTTCTAATTGCTTCTAATGTCTATTTCTATTTCAAAATCTTGTCATAAATTCTTGCATAGCAATTTGTCATAAATTGTCATAAATTGTCATAAATCCTTGCATAGCAATTTGTCATACACTTGTCATAATTTTTCTATTCTTGATTTGAATTTCCATTCGAATCACTTTCATGCTAATCTGATCTTTTCCCCAATTTGTCTATAAATTGGATGAATTTCTTCAATCAAAAGGGTCAAATCAATCACGCTTCTAGTACCCTTATGTTGTCGTCTCGTCAATCTTGCTTTCATTTTAGGTTTATGCACATGAAGGTGAGATCCACAAAACAAAGCAATTTGAAGGAGAAAGAAAGAAAATGGAGCCACATGAAGGAGACATCTACATTTGGTTTGCTTAGATTTCATTTAGAATCTCTTGTCTTCATGTTTTCATTGAATGTTTTTAGGATTGTTATCACTGCATTTTAGTTTTCGTGATTGAACTAGACCAATTTACTACTTGCTTTGATGATTTCCAAATTCCTATCTACATAAATTGGTGAACCCAACATGAACTAACCCCCTAACCATTCTTTTGAGTGCTTTTGAGATGATTTGTAGGTAAAAAACCCAAGAAACAGGGTAATTCAAGGCTTTCTGAGAACTTCTGCACCTGTGTAGGAGCAATCTGTGCCTGTGTCAAGCAATCTGTGCCTATGTCAAGGACTTCTGTGCCTATGTCAAAGGGATCTACACCTATTTTACTTCATTCTACACCTGTGTTACTGCATTCTACGCCTATGTTAGACATTTTGCACCTGTGTAAGGCCAGAAACAGAGGTAAAAAAGCAGTGTTTTTACTTGCAAATTACTTTGTTTTGCATTTTGTTTCTGCATTTTGGTTTTTCTTTGGTACTAATTCTTTGTGCAACACCTTGGCATTACGCATGGCAAAGACAAAAATGAAACTACTAACGAATTTTATGCAGGTTTGCTAGTCAAAGATCAAACAAATCAAACTTCTAACTTGGTGATTTTGCAGGTTGCCTTGTACTCCAACTAAACTTTGTGTTTGTAATTCATAATTAGGCACCTAGTATGATTGCTAAATAGGATGGAATGAATGTGTGTTTTCTTTGATTGTCGAGTTTGACATTGGAGTAGGAGAGTATGCTCTCATCCTTCTTAGGGTGATTAGAAATCTAGAACTTCGATACCACTCTCATGTCATGGATTGTTTGTTACCTTTAGAGGGCCTACCTTCCCAACCATTTGCTTTCTTTTGCAAGAAAGTGACAATCATGAGAAGGGAATGACCCAAAGTGAGCATAGCCAAAGTACCTTGGCATTCTAACTCACTATAAATAAATACCTGATGGGCGAAAGCTTTGAAGGAAGGGTTACGTGGGAATTGCAGTTACTTGGGAAGTGATGACCCTTGAACTCTTTCTCATATCAACATCTAAGTAGGACCTCATGGTCTAAATCATGCTTGCGTGACTACATTTGTTTGGTATCTTGGTGGGCTTAATGTCTCAATCATGCTTGCGTGACACCAAGGAGTAGCGCTTAATAGAAATCCTTATTAAACACCTTGTATTTAGAGGCCAAAAATCCTTCTAGTTGCTTGAGAAGGACAAGTTCGGATACTTGGAAGAGATACTAAGTTCGCCATGGGGAGATTTCCATGGGGACTGATGCTTGGCTGCCCTGAGAAGTGAGTGCCATGGAGGGGAGCCCGTGGGGTCAAGCATCTATGTATTCTCCTTGAATCTCATAACGAGTCTACCTCTCGAGTACCTACTGTCCTTACCTACCATAAGAAATGTGTGAATGAGCATGATTGTCTTGAGTCTAAGTTAAAATATCTTGTCTTCTTTGCTTGTCAAAAGTTGAGTTGTGTCTCATTTCAAAAAAACAAGACAAATTGATTCAAAACAAGGTTAAACACAAGAGTATTTCATTCAACAAAGTTCAAAACACCTTCAAACATGGTTGTCAAACATTTTTCAAAATCTTGTCTCAACATTCATGTCACTTAGATTTAGGTTCATCCGAGGTTTGCATTTTGCAAATTCATTGTCAACTACCAAGGTTAGGTTTCACCTAGGTCATACTCCTTTGCATATCAATAAGGGTCATCCATTTACATGTGTCCTCTTGCATTAGAGTAACACCATTTCATAATTCAACCTTAGGTTTTGTCTTAAGTTGACATTGTCATACATTTGCATTTGCATCTTTGTCCTCATAACATTAGGTCACATTTGCATACCCTAGGTCTCTTCATTAAGTTCAGGTCATTATCATATCATATTAGGGTCATTTGCATAGTAATTGTCCCTTTGCATATAGTGTCAAAACTAGGTTTTGTCATACTTGAGTAATCCAAATCTTTGATAAACCCTAAGTCATTGTTAGGAAGTCTAGACCTTATCAAACTTTTGTCATCCATGTCATTCGGTCAAACCTAGCTTAGTATCCAAGCATATAGGGGAGACATTGTCATTTTGTCCTTTTGTCACTTGGTCCTTTTGTCCTTTGAGGTCTAGACATCATTTCAATTTCCTAAGGGTCTCTTTCTTAGATTTGCATTCCAAAAGTTTGTCCAAAATCTTCAAAAACAACAAAAACATAGGTTGCATTTTCATCTATTTAGTTTGCATTTAGTTGCATATCATACATCATCCTTTTAAAATCAAAAATCCCAAAAACATTGCATAGTGACATGTCTATTGAAACAAGGTTTCAAGCACCAATTATGCAACAAAGTTTGACGTATCAACCGACAATGCAATCAAATTTTAATCCAAGGCAATCACAATTATATCCAACCCAACAACAAGGCAATATCGATCAAACTTTTTATGATGAAACAAGTCTCCAAATACAAAAACTAGAGGAGAAGCTAGCTCAAGAAAATGAGATTTTGGAACAAAGAGTGAAAAACATTGAGAAGAATAGATCACAAATGTCCAAAATGTTTCAAAAATTTCTAGGTCGAAATCCGAAGATTGAGCCAATTGATGTAAGATCTCTTATCGAACGATCAGACATACCAGCTCTCCTCTCACAAATAGAGATGATGAAACAATTTCAAGAAAAGAGACAACAACAATTTCAACATTATGTGCCTCCACAACAAGAACAAGAAGGTGTTTACTATCAATCAGATTTTCAACCATCACAACCAATGGTTCAACCAGTTGTTCAACATTTCCAACAGACACAACCAATGGTCCAACATATTCAACCAACACAACCAATGGTTCAATTTCAACAATATGTCCAACCAACTATACAATGTCCACAAATAGTTCAACCAATGGTGGAATATCAATAAGTTCAATCAACATATCAATGTCAACAACTACAATCACAAATTCAAAAACAAAACTTGCAACATGCACCAAGCCAAGTTTCAAACATGTCGGAACAATTGAACCAAGTCCAATATCAAAACATGACATCAAACCAAAAACACGTTCAAATTCCAGATACAACCATGTCAAAACCTCAAAAGAAAGGTGGCTTTATTGCAATGCTCTTCAGGAAATTACCAAGTGAGTTCTTTGAGGAAGATCAAAATAATACACTTATGTCTAGCAATGCCTCATCCCCCCACAAACAAATTGACTCTCTAGTGGCATCTATCCCTACACCTTTAGAAGTTTCACAAGAACCTTCCATATTGTCCTCATCAAACAATACACCCAATGATGCAATTATCCAAGGGCTATCCATAATTGATTACCAAGATAATCCAATTCATGATGCACATCCTTGTCATGTTTCAGAAATACAAGACCCAATGCCACCATGCACTTTATTGCCATTACCTGTTTTAGAGGACCCCATTCGAAGTCCTTCTTCCTCATGTTCAAGCATTGATTCCCTACCAGAATCCATCACAAATGTTCAAAGTGCATTTCCTTCATACCAAAACATTGATTCCTTGTTAGAATCCTCCATACATATCCAAAGTCCAACCCCATGTCAAGAGGATAATTTAGAGCATGCAGAAACATGTCTTGAAATAGATCAAGATCAAGATCTTGAAACCTTATCATCCCATCCAATTGTTGATCAGGACCCCATGTTCCCAAACACTCATGATGATTCCCCTATTCTTGTCCATCCTATCCAAAGTCCTATTGACACTCCATTCCTCGAGAAAGATCGAGATATCCCAGTCCATCCAATCCCAAATGATCCCCTTCCATTTCATGAAAAAAATGTCCTTTCAAATCCCATTGGCATTCCACTTCCTAAGAAAGATCAAGATATCCTTTCCATCCTTTCCGATGATCCCATTGAAAGTCAAGAAAAAAGCACCTTTAAAGAGGATTCCAATGATCTTCCTCCTTGTCAAGATCAAATTATTCCTTCAAATCCTCCACAAGATCCACTTGTTCCTCCATCTCCTTGTACTAATGCTCCATATACACTCCATGATCTCATTTCTTGTGATGATCCCATTATTTCTCCCATTCCATCTCTTGAAGAGCCTATCATTGAACCATGTCCACCACACAATCCTAGTCCCCCTCATGATCCGAATCCCCCTCATGATTCTAACATGTCAGTGCAAGATGTTCATGAACCCTTGACATGCATAATGGGTTCTTCCACTTTGGTGCAATCTGATCCACTTCAAGATCTCATTATTTCTCTCCTATCATATCCACCTCATAATGGACTCGTGTCTTCTTCCCAAAGAAAAGAGTATCCTACAAGTCAAAATATTCATAAAGGCGAAGGAGTAGACCTTCATAAGCAAGAATCCCTTCATGTCAAAGAAGATCTTAAGGGTCATGTCTACACAACTCACTCTCAAGACATTGGTATCCCTCCATCAAAATCAAAACATATCCCTTCCCCATCATACCTTCCATCCATCTTAGGTCCTTATATCCCTTTGTCCTCTATGCAAGGTCAACAAAGGCACACATCCTTGAGTAAATTTCATCAATCCAAAAGAAGTCCATTTCATTCATATCCATCCATGCATTCCTTTCCCCCTCCAAGCAATTTGGATGCCAAGTATAAATGTCATAAGTCTAGCAATCCACATGTATTCAAGGATCAACATGTCCAATATAATCAACATGTCAAAACAAAGAACAATATGATCTATAAAGAAAAAAAAATATCCAAAAGGCCACAAAGGCCCACTGAGCAAAATAAAGCAAAGTCAAAATATATATGGGTTCCTAAATCCCTTGTGCAAGCAATGCACTCCAAGGAACCACAAAAGCATGAAAAATCAAAAACCATGTGGATCCCTAAGCGGCTCCTTGAAGCACAAAAGCCTAAAGAAACATCCAACTTGGCATCCAAAGTTGCTATTCCTCCATCCAACCCTCTCAAATTTTTTCCTCCATCACCTTCTTCATCCATTTTGGGCCCTTATGTCCCAAAATCCCAATCTATTCCTCCATCCAAATCTCACAATCTGAGATCCATTTTTCCTCCATCAATCCACCACCCATCAAGGTGTGTGCCAATGTCGATCTTGCCAACATTTCTGTCCACTGAAGCCCAATTCTTCCAATACCCTATCCATTATCCAATGCATATTTTTCATCCTTTGATCCCTTTGATCCAATCCTTTGCATAAATCCTTGCCTTAGTTTCATCTCTTTTTCCATGTCCTTATCCTACCAACGTCTTTGAGCATACTTTTAAAGGTCATGGTCCATTTTTTTTTTCAAGGCTACTATCCAAAAAAAAAAGAGATGTTTGAGTCCTTCTTCCATCCCCTATCATGTGTCCATCTTCTATTGAAAAAGTCAAAATACCAAAAAAAAATTGAAAAAAAAAGAAAAAAAAAAGAAAAAGAAAAAAAAAGTAAAGCAAAAAATAATTCGTCCACTGGTGAAAACTTGGTAAACAGGCGTCTTGGGCAAGTATTGTGATGAAAACTTGGCAAACATGCATCATGCGTAATCCATGAACTTCTTGCACACCACACTTGGGGGTAGGTTTCCTCCTTCATATCTTATTGCCCTTCATTATCCTGTTGAACCCCTATCATTACCCTCCATTATCCTATTGTCCCTCATGTCCAGTTTCCCTTTCCACCTTTGATCTTGACAAGGCTAAGGATCTTCATGAGCATCATGCATCTTGTTTGCAACTTTTATTCTATCATAGCTTTTGGTCTTTATCCATTTTCTTATTATAACCTTTCATCCATATTCCCTAGCTTATTGCAACTCTCTGCCACTATCCCATATCCTATCCCACCCTTCAGTCCATGTCCCTTATCCATTCTTGGTCTTGCTTATCCTATCCATATCTTATCACTATCCATACACTCTTTTTCATTCCTTGATCTTGATCTGACATAAGGACGCAAAATTTAAACATGGTTTCAAAAACCTCTTGACATGTCCCTCATGCCATGTCACTGCTTTACATTGTCATATCCAGTTGCTTGTCCCATTGTCTCCATAATAAAAGGCCTTTGTCTTCCCTCTATCCACCATCATTTCATAAAGCCTATTTATTCACCTGTCATATTCCTTGCCTTGCTAGACACTAGGGGCAAAATCATAAAAATTGAAAAATGTTCTGAAAAAATCCCTAAAAATCAAATAATGTCCTGAAAAAATCCAAAAAAATCAAATAATGTCCTGAAAAAATTTTTAAAAAATCAAAAAAATGTGTTGAAAAAATCCCTAAACATCAAATAAAGTCCTGAAAAAAAATGAACACAAAAAAATTGTACACACTCGAAAAGCAAAACAAAAAAATATATATATCCTCTTGGTGCATAAGACGGATCATTGAGTATACCTCCAACGACACGCAATCACACACTACGCTTTACAGCAAATCACGCATTAATAGATAAACTTTTTCAATCAAACTAGACATTCAAACTAATCACAATTGTCATATCAATCGAACATCAACATCAATATCACTCGTCCTTGGCACACTATCATGGGTCTTATACAGGGTGTGGTATACTCGAAACCGGACTATGTCCTATCTTAGACGAGGTACCGCATTCCCTGAAACTAGATAGCATGATCGTCCTATCAACACTTTCAACGTTTGACAATGAAGATCAAGATGTTTGTTTGACTTGTTGAAATTAGCGAGTCTTATCATTTATTGATTTATCTTCGATCATGTTCCTATGTTGTTCGATGATGTCACTGAGTGATTTAGAATGACCAGGATGGTTCATGGTCCCTTTCTTTTTTTGTTGTGTTTGTTGTTTGTGGAATGTTTGTCACAAACTGGGGTAGCTATATCATTGGGTGTCTATGTTAAGTACATTCTCTTTGTGAATGCCGCACATATCTCGACCCTTGATGTATGCACCCTAGGATGCTTCACTCATTCCTTGTGTGTAATGTGTCTGTCTTTTGCAAAAGGGGTTGCGTTCCAGCTCTGGCCTTCAATGCCATGATGCTCTGCATCCGCTTTGCTACATTAAATAAAGGTTCTCACCTACTTATGTGCATTGGTGAAAGCAAGTTTTCCTTCATCTCTAACTGTCCTCTATCTAATTTCTTCTTACTAACATTTCTTCCAGCCAATTCCTTGAGGGGGCATGCATATGTCATCATTATTGTCTGGGGCATTTTCATTATTGTTCTTTGAAACAACGCTTAGAATCGCATTGTCTCAAAGAGGGGCAAAATGTAGACACCTAAAAATGGTCAACGCTTGTGGAGTCATACTTTAACATTTGTGCATTGCCTTATTTTAGGGTTTTTTCATCGCATTAACATTTCTTCTATGTCACGCACTTGGTTTTTATCATTTGCGAGCATCGAGTCCTTCTTCTGCATTCTTCATTTATCTTGCTCTCGAATTTGGTCTTGTTGACAACAATCTTCAGTCATGATTTTGGTCAATCTTATCCTGTCGCATCAATGTGTGTGCTCATTTGTCATCATTTTGGACATCGTCAATCCTAATTAGGGTTTTGTCCTCTTTTCAATCTTGTCGTCTTGCGATTGATTTGTCATTGATCGTTGTTATTCTCAATCTTGTCGTCTTGCGATCAATTTGTCATCGATCGTCGTCCTTCTCAATCATGTCAATTTGGATCAATTAGTCATTGTTCCTCGTTAATTGGCACATTTATCAATCAAATCACTTATCAGTATGAATCATTTATCAATTCAAAATCATGATCGAATCGACATCAAATCAATCTTACATCAAGACCTAATTGTCGTCCTTGCATTTCTAATTTATCTTCTAGGGTTTCATGATTTATTCATTTAACCTTGTTTGTCATTTTCTCTCCATTTTCCCTCTAGGATAAATTATTTATTTATTTATCCTAAGTCTTCTTGTCACAATTAAATGTTTATTTAATTGGCTAATTAATTCCTCCTATTTTTGTAAATTAATTAATGAATGAGAAATTATTAATTAATTTACCTAATTTTCTAATTGCTTCTAATGTCTATTTCTATTTCAAAATCTTGTCATAAATTCTTGCATAGCAATTTGTCATAAATTGTCATAAATTGTCATAAATCCTTGCATAGCAATTTGTCATACACTTGTCATAATTTTGCTATTCTTGATTTGAATTTCTATTCGAATCACTTTCATGCTAATCTGATCTTTTCTCCAATTTGTCTATAAATTGGATGAATTTCTTCAATCAAAAGGGTTGAATCAATCATGCTTCTAGTACCCTTATGTTGTCATCTCGTCAATCTTGCTTTCATATTAGGTTTATGCACTTGAAGGTGAGATCCACAAAACAAAGCAATTTGAAGGAGAAAGAAGGACAATGGAGCCACATGAAGGAGACATTTGCATTTGGTTTGTTTAGATTTCATTTAGAATGTCTTGTCTTCATGTTTTCATTGAATGTTTTTAGGATTGTTATCACTACATTTTAGTTTTCATGATTGAACTAGACCAATTTACTACTTGCTTTGATGATTTCCACATTTCCTAGCTACAATATATATATATATATATATATATAGTTTTTTGCATACATTCAACCAATAATAAATATGTTTATCAACTGGCGATGCAATAATTTTTACATGTTTGACATATTGCAGGTGAAACATCACAAGGCTATGTGAAGAAAAATTCTGATTCTAGGATAACTGCAGCATTTCAGGTGACTAATGTTTCATCTAGAAGCGACATACATCCTCAAGTCTCAGAAAATCGATACTATGGGATTTTGGATGATATACTTGAGTGTGACTTTGGGTCCTTCAAATTAGTTATTTTCGTCATCCAATGGTATAGGATACGATTGAATGAAAATGATCCTAACAGAACTGTTATTGAACATTATAATATATTTACAATGGTCAATACAAGGTCATTTGAGCGAGCTAAAAATGAGTCCTATGTTCTTCCAAGCCAATGTGAGAAAGTATTTTACTTAGAGGTTCCACATAGACCGGTTTGGTCATTTGGTGTTAGACATGGTCCTAGAGTAAGGCCAGTAAAGTATAATGTCATGGAAAAAGAAGATATAGAAGAACTAGAAGATGATGTAGATGATGATGATCAGGATCAACAGTTAGTTGATGATGTGCCCGTCGAAGATGTCGAAGAATAGGAACAAGATCACAATGATGTAGGAGTTAATGTTCATGAAGATGATGATGATGATATCAATGATGATGATCATCATCATCATCTTCATCATCATCATCATCATATGACCAATCCTTACAATGTTGATTCTAGATCGGAAGATACAGACAAAGAGTTGGATGAAGAAGAAGATCAATGTCATGATTTAAATGTATGAGGTATGCGATTAGTATATTATCTATTTGATATTGATTTCTTGATATTTTTTGGTGAAATCTAAATGTTGTGATTATGTTGGAGGACTTGTTTGTAATTATGTGGGAGGACTTGTACTTTGTGATTATATTTACATGTATCTTTACATGTCAAGTCATTTATAATTTTACATTATAAATATTTGCGTCATGTTGTGTTCCCTGCTGAGATATTTATGGAAAATGTAATGGAGAATCCTTTTAATGGTTTGTTATGCAATAACATAATTATTCCTATTATGATCATTTCAATCCTTAGTACAAATGGAGGAACATTATTCTCTAATCAATATCTCATTGTGTAGAGATTGATATTTTAGATATTGAAGGGATGCCCTCTACATCTAGAAAACCCTAAAGTGCAAAGGAGAACAAGCCATTGTCTCATTTTCATTGACAACTAATCTGAGAGTCTAAAATATCCAATAGCAATACCTAATACCCAAAAATCCAGTAACAATACCTAATACCCCTAGCATGTCAGTCATCACCAACCTTTTGTGTTTGGCATAAGTGAAAGGTTGAAGCTACGAAATTTTTCTTTAACTCAATACAAGACCTCACATACTATAACTAAAATAATATAAGAATAATCCCTGATAGAACTAAGAAAGATCAAAAAAATAACCATCATTAAGTAACATTCTATGTATATATCAGGATAGCTATCCCGATCTAATAAGTCAGTATTGAACATGGCTATCGACATAGTTATATCGAATGCAAACAATGAGATGCCTATCAGAATAGTCACTAAAGGCAAAATAGTAATATTTTGTAATCCTAATAGAGTATAGTTATCCTGACACACATCTAGGGGTAGGTTGTAACGATGCAAACCCTATCTAAATAACATATAAGATCAAGGTAGGTGCAAAAGGCTATCCGGATAGTGTAAACATAGAAAATTCAAGGACAAAACCTCTATCGGTATAACTTGTGAAGATGAGATAACACCTTTTTACTTTGTCGATGATGAAAGTAATGTTGATAAGTATTATCTAGGAGGAGTTTGGGATAACTTACAAAGTCGAGATAACACATCAATAGTGTTTTGATCGATGAATTTATCCTGATGATTTACAAATAAAGTATTATCGAGATAACTATATCGATTTAACAATTATAAACTAAGAAACCAATAGTGATAAAAGGAGAACAAATGAGGAGACCCTTATCGGAATGACTTATGAAGTTTGGAAAACAATATTTGGATATGCCGATAGTTGAAGTAATGCTGATGGACGTCATAATGATTGCTTATCAGTATAACTTAGGCTGAAATAACAGGAAAAGGAAACAGTTAATGATATCTCCATATTTATCTACAATGATTAATTTGTCATAAAGTCGCCAAACTTAGAGGCAGTGACAAAGAGAGTTAACATGATGACATACATTGTCAGATAATTCAATTTTTAAAAATATGGCTCATTGATTTATAGATTGAAATATTTATTGTTGCACGAACAAAATTCTCTAAGGAACATATCCAGGAGATTTTGCACTAGAATTGCAGACACATTAAGAGGACATTGAAGGAGACCGAAAATACAAAAGAAGAAAGCAAGTAAGTGGTCTGATCGATTTCTCTATGATTGTTTCAAGTAATACATTCAATTGCTTGTTAAATGGAAACTCCTAGTGGTTCTGTAAAAAGGCAAAGAGGGGAGACAAGAAAGGTTAAGGGGAAGAAATAGAAAATGGAGGAAAACAAGTCCAAAAACCAGGGTAGAAGAAAGTAAATTGAATCAGGATCTGCTACATCAATTGTCGGGTTCCACCCCCAAACCTAAGAGGTTTGCAAAGTGGAAATTAGAAGATAACTATGTTGATGTGGGAGATGTGTACACAACTATTAGAGGCTATGAGCTATTCCTGTTTCATTACCACAAGCGTCAGAAGCCTGAGCCAATCTGCAATCCATGGAAGTTGAGCCTAGAAAAACTTGTTGTTCCCAATGTCTATGTCAATGTGGATCTTCTAAAGCTGGTGACATAGAACTTTGATCCAAAAAAGAGGGCGATATGTGACCAAGATGGAAATCCTTGTTTCTTCGTATCACGAGAGGCAATTTCAGAAATTTTTTATTTACCCGGGGTTTATGATCATCCCATTATCCTTGGGGATTTGCTTGAAGAGTATCATAGATTAGATACCACTTACGCTAGATGGAGATTACCCTTTCACTTGCTTAATCCTGAGGTGCCATTAGAGACAGGGGAGGGCCTAGCATTTCATGTAAATTTGTTTAAAGACTATTTTATGTATACACACTACTCAGTTGGTCAGGTTCTAGGGTTGAACACTACGGATTTTATGAGAATAGAATTCATGATCATTGCAGCAGACATTCAGTCCCTAAAGGCCAGAGATTTTGTTTTTTCTATGTTTGTAGCTAAGAAACTTGGGGCAGGACTTGCTACTATCCATAGGGACTCTTCGAAAATTCACTTTGCATATTATTCTTTACTCATGCATATAGTTTTTTTTTATGAACAAGGATTGGGGCTCTGGCCTGAGGAAATGAGGGTAAGAAAATATGGTGGTGATAACCAGCCTCTGCCAATTCAACTATGGACCTCAATCTAGGACTGCGGATTTGTTAGGTCTAGTTATATTCATTTTGAGGAATTCGCTGTTAAAACTTTGTATAGATTTTTTGGTCACCCTTGTAACTTTGCACTCTCAGAAGATGTGAAGAGATTTTTAAGGCCTGCAGATTTTGGAGGGCCTGATACTATCAGACATAACTAGGGAGATTGGTATTGCTTCTCTGATGTAACCATGATTAAGATTTATGGCTTTGAAGGGGCCCCATTGTTATTGCCAAATATGATTCTTGACAGGATATCATATTCAAAGATCATAAGACAGATGGGAGAATCAAATCACATGTATCTAGCTTCCCATGACAAACAATCTTTTTTACCTGAAAACATGTGTGTTGGAGAATTCATTGTGAATGGAAGAGAAGGACAAGAGCTCACATGGAACAAATTGTTTCATTATAATATGAAGTTGGGTGCTCCAAGAAATAAATTTGATCCAGAAGGAGTATTCATTCAGTAAAAAAGAAGCAGAAACTTGGTGATTATGAGTACATCCCATATTTAAGGGATGATTTAATAAAGAATGTGGATGAGAAGGAGGTCGAACTGGCCATTGATAATCATAACAAGGAGATTGAACAAAAAGCTAGAGAAAAGAAAACTGTTGAAATATTATCCTCAGGTGAAGAAGAGTCATCAGAAGAGATTTCATTTGAACAATTGTCTATGATACTAATTGAAGAGTAGGTGTCACCTATTAGGGATCCTGATGAAGGAATTCCAGGGGAAGATGACCTGGGGTGATTGGCCTGCAATGATTTTTTATATGATGATAATTTTATAAGGACTCTGAATTTATGTCTTTCTTGTATAGAGTGAAAGGTAAAGCAATCAGAGAGGGTGTTGGAGAGTTAAACACCTCAAATGAATAACAACTGTTAGTCACCCTAGAGAATGAAGTAACACAAGAAATGAGCCTAATGACTCCTGATAGAGGAAGAAGCTACTTAAAGATGCAAGTGTGTTAATCTTTCCAGGATGGGATCTGAATTCAACTCTATTATTTGATAGTTTTCTACATGACATTGATGCTAAACATAAATTGTCTCCTGAGGGTGTGACCCAAGTATACATGGGATTACTATAGAACCTTGACAAATATTCTATGTTAATATGGTCACTATACCCTCCAAATAAGAAGCTCATGGTCATTGATACACAAAAGGCCTTTGGACACATCATGACCCTAAATTTTGGCAAAACGGACCCCATGATGACAATTGGTTTAGGGGTGAATATTGCTAAATTGAACAAAGCACAAATTTATTTTTTGGTAAAAGGTCAATCTAGTAAACTTGAAATAGTCAAGTTAAATAAAGAAATTGATCAGTTGAAAGAAATGCTAAAATAGAAAGAGCTACAAAGATTAATGATACAAGGCAAAATCTCACAGCCTCAGACCAAGGCCACCAAATTGAAAGAAGAAAATTATCAACTACAGGGGAAATTAAGAAAAACAAAGAGTGAAACCATGTCAGTGCTGATACAAAAGAGACTCACTAATATGATGGCATGGATGGATAAGTATTGGGATATATAAAATAAGAATCAAACTATCATTAAAGAACATGAGCGATTGGATAAACGACTAGAGGAAATGTCCTAGGAATTGCAAAGTGGAGATGAAGCACATCCGGATGTGGTGCAGAACTATGAAAATTTAATGAAGGCTAATAAAAGGTATCTGGAAGAGTTAAGAGAAGAGGGAGCGAATTTCCTCAGTGACAACACAAATAAAACCCTGCCCCTACTCAACAAATATGGAGGATAAAAATAAAAAATGGGTTGCATCTGCGAGTGCCAGCACATACACAAAAGTCCATTGAAATTTGTTGAGGACCAAGACATTGACAAGATAGAAGATCTCATGGAGAGCATGGTGTTGATGAGAGTGGAAGCCAGAGACACAATCCATGATTGTGACACTAGATATAATGAGAAGTATCTAGCACATTTAACTAATGTGCATTTATGCCTAACTAGATGATTAGTTATAGGTTTTAATCTGTTTTCAAAAGATTTCAATCAAAGGGCATGACCCTTTGATATATTATAAAATATTCAATGTAATCATTTGAAAAAAAAGTTATGATAGTTAGAAGATAGATAGTTGTAGTTCAATAGTTTTAAGCATTTTCTATGTTTCAAGACAAAGTTTTTATTTCAAGTTAATACAAAGAAAGCCAATTCTCTTATTTGCAATTGTGTTGTGGATTTTCATTTTAGAAATAGTTCTCTGCTATTATTATCTATGATTGATAATTGCTTCTCTAAATCTTCGTGTGAAGAATTTATGTGATGTTACATGGTTGGATTATCAAGATACATCTGAGAATCATTTTGCCTGTTGTGTCTTGTTTAATTGGTCTTTCCTATTATTATCTATGATTGATAATTGCTGCTCTAAATCTCTGTGTGAAGAAGTTATGTGATGTTACATGGCTGGATTATCAAGATACATCTGAGAATCATTTTTCCTATTGTGTCTTGTTTAATTGGTCTTTTAAAGAAAACTTAAATTCAATTAAACTAACTGTGAAAAGTATCATTTAGCTATATAACATTGGAGGTTGGGTAGTTGACAGATCTATCTGAAAGAGGATTTTTAAATCTATCTCTCAGAGTTATACGTAGATTTTGTAAATAAATAACTCCATTGCCCAAAGAAAATAAGGCACTGGTCTAGTTGCAGATAAAATTCAATTCAAGATCAAAAAAATTATTTTCAGATTTATGTGTATGTTAGTAGGAGATAGAAGTACGAACAGGAGTAAGAAGTAATCAAATTGAAACAAGAGAAGATCCCTAGTGCATACAATTAACTAAATATATCTAAAATGAACTCATCTAAGATGAATGGACAAATCTAAGCTAGAGAGAGAGAGAGGGGAAAAGAGAGAGGGAGAGAGGGAGAGAGGGAAGTAGTGATTTTTTTAGTAGCTAATATTCACCAATTGGCTATTTTTTTAAATTTGAAAATCAAAATTTGGCTAATAGTTCAAGTTTTAAGGTGACCTCAATCACCACATTTTGACAAAATTTTATTTTAGTCTTATTCAAATCACCAAAGATTTTATTTTATTACATTTTTGAGCTCAAAGATTTGCCAAAATATTTGATAAGTGATTGGATCATATTTGCCAAAAAAATTATAATTTATTATATTAATTTGCCAATAATACATCATAACTATTAGTTACTTAAGGGTTTTATCAACAATCTTTAGTTACCACCATTGGTTTAAAATATAATCTAATGACAGTCATTACATTCCATGAGGTAAATTGTACCTACAAGTTGTAATGCTCATGGGGGTTGAGTTTCTTTTCAATTGTTGACCTCAATGGAAATCAATGGTATAAAAATAATTTTGGGCCCCATGAGTTTTACAAATTTTAAGTAAATTTTATCTAACAAAATACAAAGAGGGCTATTAGATTAATTTAAATTAATGGCAGTAACTAAATAAACTAGTGTCTACCCTTTAAACTCATTAATGATTTCCACTTTAGGCCTCTACTTTTCTATAAGAATTTATTTTTTAAATGAAATTATTTATAATAGTAATTCATGCATGCTCATATTATTTTATAAGATTCGCCAAGATTTTCTACCAAAGAATTTTGATGTAAAACAATTTGCCAATAAAATTAATATTTAAAAAAATAAAAATGAAAGATTTGCCAATAAAAAATATTATTTTTATTTAAAATAAATAAAAATTCGCCAAGATTTTATATCTTTTTTTGAGTGAAGGTTTCTTAAATTTATCATTGGAGGGAAGGAGAGAGAGACTTGAGAGAGAAATATAGTAATAGGCAAAGAAAGAGAGATGTGAGAGAGAAAGAGAAAGGGAGGATAGGGAGAGTGGAAAAAATGGGATGGAGACATCTAAGAGAGAGAGAGAGAGATTGATAATATTCATAATATCTACAAGTCATCCATAAGTTAGTTTATCAATCACAATGTTTAGTCAAATAGGTCTTAAAACCCATACATTACTCCAAGAGTGGGGACATGAACTACATGTCACCCAACCCATACTATACTTGGTCCAATGAATATCCACACACTTTGTCTAGCTAGTGCATAGCACAATACTCTAGTGCATTTATTTGGAACACCCTGGAACAAACTACGAACTAGTCATAGTGAGCATAATGTCAACCTTAACTTTCCTTCTTGATCACTCCCTATAAAATTTGAATAGATTTGTCTTTATGTTTATCCTTACTTATTTTTCAAACTAAAAGCCTCAAAACAACATAGTGGTAGAACGTGGTACAAAAAATTGCATCAATGTACTAATAGGTTGTGAGCAATAGACCTTTGAAAAATATCATAAATAATTTTTAATATAGAAATGTTTAATATCCCATAGGTCAATTTTTATTTTTACATATAATTACATATAGAAATGTATAATATCCCATACCTTGGCAATGTTTACTTAAAATTTCATATAAAAATGTTTAATATCCCATAGGTCAATTTTAATTTTTACATATCCCATTTAATATCCCATTTAATTATGTAATTGAAATATCGCATTTACATATAATTACAATATCTCATAGGTCAATTTCAATTTGAAATTACTCTGCAAAGCAAAAGACTTAGAAAAACTTCATTCTCATGACCCAAAGCAAAAGACTTCGAAAAACTTCATTCCCGCAAGGCAAAGCATGAGAGAAGATTCGTAGATGGTGGTGAATGAAGAGTTCATTTGCATGCAGGAGAGGAGATTTGCAGGAGGGGGAAATTAGTTTACAGGTGAGCAATCACTTAGCTTCATCTTATGTGCATTTCAAACAATCAGAATTATTTGTTTTCCTTTTCAATGATCTTCTAGGGTTTTTTAGGGACTTGTTCTTGGTATTGCAAGGGTTTGTATGCTTTATGAAGGCTTTGAAGGATTTTCTTTGAATGTTGGGATTGTGTTGAGTACTTCTTTTGTATATGGACAATAAATTGAATGTTAGGGCAAGACATCGTATGTGATGTGCGAGGTGACCGACGCATCTTGTCACTAGGAACCTTAAGCGTGCTGGAAGATCGAAACTCAGACATGTATTGTAATTACATAATTTTTATTATTATTATTAAGTCCTATCAAAAGGGGATAGCTCCCTTACATCCTATATTCAAGCTACATAGTAGCAGAAATAGAAAAAAAACTATTCTAAATAACGGAAAATTGTAGCGAGCCTTCAACCAATGTCCACCACATACACAACTAAGGTTGCACTAATCCAATTATCATTTGAGTTCAGGAATCTCCTGAAGCACCCCAAGTCATAGTTTCTGACACCCACCCAGAACACCTCCCAAGCCTCTGCCATGAAATCCTTCTTCCTTTCTCGCACAACCTTGGCCTCTTGAGCATCCTTGTCCTCTGACTCAAACTCTTCCTCTGGTGGATCCACTATGTAATGTTCTGGATAGAAGTACACATCTAGAACACTAGTTTGGCCACTTGAATACAAGTCTAGAATAGCACTTGCTACCGCCTACCCATCGACCAATCTTATGAAGCCATCAATCATTTGTATGCATGCTTCCTTGGAATCAAGGATGTCAACCATTAGGCATAGAATCACCTCATAGATGAAACCATCACACCAGTGCCTATCCTCACCCAAATTAGCCATGGATAGACACCATAGTGCATCCCAAGTGACCTTATCCAAGTTAAAAAGTCTCCTACATTGTTGTTGAAATGTCTCCTTCGCACATAGGCATCTCAACCCAAAGTGATGGACCATTTTCCCTCATTTCTTCTCCTACATTCATTTCTCAATCTACCTTCCTATTTAACCTCAGTCTTATGATCCCTTGAAATGGCAAGAATCTCAAAAAAGACTAATTAGATCCTTCTATTTTCAAGATGTTGATTTCTTGTCCTTATCAAACATCGAGCTCTGTCTTAAAGAGAAAGAAATCAGACATCCCATGAAAACCAAATCCATCTTTGGATTTGAAGTGTCCTAATCTCTTGTCACCTTCTCCCAATGCCCTTTCATTCATGGTAATCGAAGCCTTATTTTCGTCTATCATGATCACCTCTATCAGTCCAGATCCAAATTTGTGGTTTGGAATCTAGATCAATACCCTCCCTTAGTCGTACCTATCCAATGCCTTCTTTTTTCTGTCTCCATGAGGCTTCATAGTCCTCCACTATAATCTGTTCCAGATCCCCACTCAGGATTACCTCAAAAACCTTCTCATCCTTTGTCCTTAAATCTTTTGTTCCTGAGTGCATTTGTCTATTTCCTTGGTGTCTAGTCCTGAATGGAAATGAGAAGTGCACATCTGATTTAAATAAGAAGTACGGACCCGATTATGGAAGTTTCTGTCCCTTTCAAAGGGCAAAAATAATGAAGAGTTGCACTCTTTAAAAAGGGTGTTATTTATATTAAGAACTATTATATGGGATATTATAATTATATGTAAAAATTGAAATTGAAATATCACATTTACATATAACTATAATATCCCATTTACTTATAATTACTATACAAAGGAAATGATCAAAATTGACCTATGGGATATTAAACATTTCTATATGTAATTAGAGAATTTGTGATCCGAATAAATATTGCCAAGCTATGTTGAATATATGTTTTGCACTATTTGACCAATATAAGCTATGTATGGAAAATGTGGTAACATAGACAAGGCAACAAACTATCATAAAAAATGCCTTAAAGAAATGCAGTCTTATGGTGATGGAATGCCATGACAGTCAAATTACTATGGATTGTCATGGCATTCCATCACCATGAGAACACATTTCTTTGAGACATTTTTTCAAATAGCTCATTGCCTTTTCTATGCAAGGTAGTGGACCATTTGATAAAATGCTTAAGAAAACCATGTATTTAGTTGTATGTACCTGATTCTAATCAGTAAATAAGTTACTTTTACCTACCCCTAATTGTGTATTTTATAGTGTGATGAAATAATTGATTTTTTACAATCTTGAAGAATACTCTTTACCATTCATTCCAGTATTGGTATAAACTATGATGATTGCATATTGTAACAAGAAATAAATCTATTCATGTTGTCTAATATGTAACTTTTAGCATATGTATCATGTGAAATGTAAATCTGATTATGATTGACCTTCATATAAGATGTAAGCTAACATAAGATAAATGAATTACATATGCAGAAACTTGAACCCCTTTGACAAGGATCCTACACAATCTACATAAAGGCAAGGAGATGATTATTCTCATGGATAGACATGTATAAGTCAATACACCCTATAGAAACCATTTATTATTTTCCTTCTTTCTCTTTCCACCCATCTTTGAGTGGTTTAATAATAAGCCAGGTTTTAGCAACTATATTTTGTCAAAACTTTGATTTTTTTTCTCACCTAAACTACCTTGACATCCACTTGGTATAGCTTATTCCACTTTCTCGACCCTCCTATATTCTTTAAGTGACAAGGAAGACTATTTTTATGAGTTTTTTAAACTCCAAAATTACCAAGAAAACAAACTTGCTCAGTTTTTGAAACCTCCACATTAGCAGCAACTGTAATATAGTTATCAGCACTTGAGGCCCTAGTTGGCCTTATTTGAATTTAAATCTCAACATCAAATTTAGGGCCGACTTCTTCATCAGCATTACCCTCAATGATAAATTTAGGGAAAAAGTATGAGCCATTATTATCAATCCATGCAATGGACCTTTGACAAACCACCCTCAAATCTAATTGCAACATTTGCAAAAAATAAACAAGATATGGTGAACTATCTATTACAGCTTCTTGTCATCTCTCTTCATGGAATCGTAAAATTTATTTCCTCTTAGAATAGCAATTGAACCTCTCCCAACTATCTCTCTCATTTAATGGAGTATAGGTACCACCAAATAGTTATTTGTCATATGTGTCTTCCTTGAGAGAGGGCAATTTAGGAAGAGAAGAGGAAAGTGAGACATGTAGTAGGTCTAAAGAGGGAGATCAACTAGAGGTCAAAAGATTAGAATAAAGTTCCATAAACGCATGGAATTTTTTCTTTCTCAAGGGGGGTCATGTTAATTGGCATTGTGTTGTCATTGAAGTCAACCGGTATAGGATGACAACCGATATGAGATATTGTTAGTATAGTTGTCATTGATGTCAACCAGTAATGGTGTCATAGATGTCAACCAGTATAGCAGGTTACCGATATAGCTTGTCATCGGTAAGGAAGAGAATGTCATCTAACATATAATGATCATTGGAATCACCAGTACACAAGTTAGTGTTGGCTTGTGTTGAAGACATAAGGACTTGAGACCATTATTGGATAACAACCAGTAAGTGATATGTTGGCAGTGCATTGTTGCCAATTGGCAAGTGAGTAACAAGAGTGAACTAATGAAGAAGTGGCAACTGGTATGATGTTGGATATTTGGGTGTGAAACAATAGGACTCCCATCAGATAAAGATGCAGTCATCGGATGAAGAAGATATCACAAGCTGAAGAAAAGACTAACAGTGAGTGTGCCCAAATGGATCACGTGTCTAATTGAAGATGTATATGCTTAATGTAAGCTAAGGCATATCAACGCAATGACAGATGTGGAATGAGATGACAAGGATCCACTCCCATCGATAAGTGGAACTTATCCCCTAATATACATGAAATGCATTACATCTCTCTAGGATAGGTTGCCAAGAGTTAAAGGTAGGTGATTGAAGGCTCACACCAGATGAACCAGTGAAATACTAGTTGCCTTAGGTGCATGAAATTAGAGATGTGCACTGGATCAAAAAGGGTAGACATGATGAGTTGCTAGTACTTAGAAGGAAGGATAGGTTTGTCACTTTGACAAACCAGTTGTTAGGAGAACCGGTTTATTGATGAAGAAGGAAAATTTGAAGCAGTTACAGACAGAGAGTGCAATTGGATTGAAGATGGAGACCGTTGAAGATTGATGGCATGGTGTCATCAAGGTGGTTACCGGTAAGCATGTCTACCAGTGAGAAAGAAAAAGTTCAGAAGTGAAAGGTCTCCTATCTGATGTAGATGAATATGCTATGGTTTGACATGTGAAGTGGTTGATTTAGGTGTTCCACTGGAAGAGCAGCAAAGTCCAGGTTTGAAGGTAGAATGGTTAGGGAATAACTGGCAAGATTAGAGAACTGGTAGGTATGAACCCGGTTGTGTGGTTGGTCAATGATCTTGTCTGAACTGACTTAGATGGCTTAGCAATATGGATATCAAAAGAGATGCCACATGGAGTCCAAGTGTCAAACCAATGGACTGTGCATTGTTGGTGAGGTAGGTGGTAACTGGTTGACATTAATGTTGATAGCATGAATCACGTGTTGAGAGTAGAAGGGTGTGGCTTGAGATAGATCTGAGCTCACAGATTGGATTTGTTGGCATCATGATCGATGTAGTTTGTTCATATGTTGATCGGAGTAGGTGAAGCTATCTGTGTGATTGCTTCATGGTGTTTGACAAGTGCAAGTTGTCAAGTTTTCCAAATATGGCAAACATATTCTGGATGCAATGGGATTGGTAGAGTTTGATTGATCCATTGCATGTGGTTGATCTCTAGAAGGAGATCTGATTGGATTTGGCTTAACTCGAGTTTGATGAAGGAACCCTAGCACACCATAAGTTTGAATGTCAATCATGGCAAGAAAACTTAGGTATAAATATGTCGATTCAAGACCAAAGGGGATTGATGATGCTTCCAGAAGATTAAGTATTGAATGTTGAAGAGTGAAGTGTGAAAGAGAAGTAGAGAGCCAACCAGTCAGAGACTTCATCAAAGATCATATAGACTATGTTTTGGAGGTGCAACCCGAGAGGGTTTAGCAGAGGCTTAACTGGCAACATCAGAGAAACCGCTAAAACTGCAAGAGTGCATTAGTGAAGACAACTGGTGGTGGTAGAACTAGAAGGAAGATTGCTGAGAGTGAAGTGGTGGAGAGTGAGTGTCAAAAGAGAGTTGACAAATCATAAGTGGAGCAGAAGGAGAAGAGATAGGGAGAACAGGCAACCGGTGACTAGCTACAGAGACAGACAACCGGTAGAGTTTGAACCGGTGTATTCGTAGTAGTAGATGAATGTAAGCAGATAGAGAAAGTGAGAAGAAGAAAGGAGAGGATAGAAAACTAGCTAAGAATACAACAAAGGTAGAGTGACAGAAGGAAGAGGAGGAGTCAACCGGTAAGGTAGAGGAGAAGTGAAACTGATAGGGTGAAGTGTATGCAGTGGTTACAAGATTCACTTGTAATTAGATTATTACTTTTGTATTTGATAATATTCATTATAGATCACTAATTTGGAGCTTGGTGTAGGGGTTGGTGCTCCTTGGGTTGGTGCCCTAAATCAGGGGCTGGTGCTCCTTGGGTTGGTGCCCTAAATGTAGGCGTGGTGCTCCTTAGGTTAATTCCCTAAATATTGTAACTAATGTTTCATTGTGAGGCTGGATTGGAGCAGTAGACTCCAACAACATTTGTCAGTGAGGTTTTTCCCATCTTGGGGTTTCCTCATATATATCAATGTTATGTGATGTGCCTCTTGTGTGGTTGAATTATGTTGTCTTGTTTTATCTTACCGGTAGGTTTTATTGGTCCTTAGGTTGGTAACCGATAATCTCTCTTGGAGTTAAAAGGGTTAAGAATTTAGAAACCACTGATTCACTCCTCCCCCCTCTCAATGGCATCTTGTGTTAAACAATTGGTATCAAATCCTAGGTTCCTGGTTGATAAAGTTTCTCCAGCTTGGGTAGATTATGGTATTTGAGCACAATGGTTTGTTTAGTGTCAACCCCTACTCCAGTTTTTGATGGTTCAAATTATTATATTTGTAGTTGTAGGATGGAAGTCTACCTATCCTCTTTAGGGTTTGATGTGTGGATGTCGATTGTAAATGGATTCCCTAGTCAAGTCAGTCCTCCCACCAATTCATAAGCAAAAAGAATATATCGGTGCAATGATGTAGAAATGAAGGCTATACTCTATGGGCTCTCAGATGATATTTCCTCACAAGTGGATAGATGCAAATTGGCAAAGAGGTTATGGGATAGATTAAAGAAGCTCTATGGAAATGAGTCTAGTACTGCAAAACTGGTTTGTGGAAGCAAGAAGAAAAATCTAACACATGAGTCTACAGGTGAAGGTAGATCTATTAGAAGGAGCAACAATGATGAAGAAGGAACCCACCTCTTCATGGCTCAAGAGTTAGAGAATGAGAGGCACACATCTAAAAGTGATCATGCAAATCAATCCTACCAGCAAGATGTGTTGGAAGTGATAGTGAAGATGAAGAAGAAGATGAAGCAAAAGTTGATCTTGAAGGAGAACTTGTAAGTGCACTCGAAGAACTTAGTAGAGTGAGGAATGCATACAAGTTGTTCAAGAATGTTGTAGTTGTGAAATAAAACCGGTTGATCGGATGCCTTGAAGAATCTAAAAAATGTTGGCAAAGGATAAAGAGTATCCGTAGCTAGAAGGAGAAATGGAGTATCTATGAAATGACCTTGAGAAATGTCAGGATGAGCTCAAGGTAAGAATCTAGTTTGATGGCATCACTGAGGCCTTGGATAAGATGTTAAGCCAACAGAAACACTCCAAGGATACAGGTGGATTAGGATGTGGTGTCAGTGAATGCTCCACTAGCAAGAGTGTCCCCCATAAAGACATTTTGTTTGTCTCCTCCAATGGAGATAACAAGGGACAAACCTTCACTGTCTGGAATTCTCCCAGGAAGAAGGTTGATCTAACCACAACCGATGAAGGCATGAAGCTTAGAATGAAGACTGGTACTACAAGAAGGATGAACAAAGCTGATCCAAAAGGAAAAGGAAAGATAGGAGAAGGCAGCTTCACCAAAAGCAAGAACCTAAGAAGGAGACAACAAAGAATACCTCCTACCAGTAGAAGACAAAGAAATTTTGTTTCCCACAAGACAAAGCAAGTGTGGGAAAAGAAGGGATCAAATGGAAGAACTGCAAAGCATGGACAATCCAAAATCCATCCCCACAGAAGCAGAAATGGAGATACTAAACCAGTAAGATCTCCTCATGCATGGTAGAATAAATTTGTAAGTCATATGCCATCATTTACCAGTTACTACTTATGTTGCAAATATTATGGCCATAGGGAAGATGAATGCATAAAGAGGTCTAGAAATAAGAATAGTCTATCCAAGAAGTAATGCTTATGGCCATAGTATTTCAAGGTGTAGAAACATGCATAGATCTACTCCTATTCATAATAGGAAGAGTCCATTTGTTGCCTCAAGAAATATAAATTATGTATGTTATAATTGCAATGGATTTGGGCATAGATGTCATGAATGCAGAATGGTGAAAGTTCAGTCACATGACAGTTGGTGTAGCAGCTATGCTCAATATGAAAATTGGTATAGAGCATATGAGAGACAAAATGCTATGTGGAACAAAAGAAGAAGAGGTTTTGTTCCTACAAGATCAAGTGGTCCACCAGTTCTGGTAGCTGGTTACAATAGCATGACCATAAGAAGATGGTCAAACCCGTTTGATAGAAGGTCCTCCAATCATGTGTTTGGTTTGAACATTGATTTCTTCTACAACAATGCTTATAGTCATGAGGCAGAATCTGGTAGAGAAAGGACCAAATGACAGAAGAAGGTAAGACCTACTCCCAAGATTGAAAATGGGAAGAAAAATGAAACCAAGCAGGTATGGAAGAAGAAGGAAGAGACTAGGATCATGGACTGACACTATGCATTCAATGCACAAGTGATATCTCCTAAGGCTTAAAGGAGATGCGGGACCTTAGGGGGAGTAGCAAGTTGACTATATCAGTCACCCCCTCAGTGGAATAGGACAAGTGGAAGGACAATTTGTTGTCGGTATAAAGGAAGGAAATGAGATGGCGAGTGTGTGTAGTGGTTGCCCTGGCTACACACCTACAGATGAGAGATGGATCACTACTGCATGTGTCAATGGATGGCTAATTTGCAATAGGGATTAGAAGAAATTAATACAAGAAGACCAAAGTTAGAGAAAGATGCTTTGATGGTGATAATAGACCGGTGTAGGAAACTGAAATGTGCAGTATGTTATCGGTATGGATATTGACAGGTATATGTAAGACAATGATGTCCAAGATCATTGCAATAACTTTGGTAGCATGGTTTGAGGTGATTATGTCTTAGGTGATATTGGAAAAGACCTAAAAGACATATGTTGGCCTGGTAGTAGATCTTATATGCATGCATCTTTATGGGCTAACCGGTCGTATTTTTGGCATGATAGAGATGTCGTATGGTATTGTGTACATCTAAGATCATGTCATAAGTTGTGGTGGATATAATGGAGCTAAAAGATCATCAATTGATCACACATTCACAGCTCAACTAGTATAAGGTGTAGTTTGGAAAACCAGTTTAGAACCTGACAGGAAAAGATGAGATGAGATCTATGACTTAGGGGGAGTTCATAGCCATGTTTTTTTTTATTTGTATAAGACTTGCTAGACATAGAGGGAGATAATATGTCTATGGTTGTACTAGTATAATTGTGTCTTTGGAAGTGCTCATTAATTCAGGGTTGTGAGGTATTTCAATGTCTATCCAATTTGTTCTTAATTGAAATCACAACTGAACCACCGGGATAGTTGTCTACAAAGAGGGAGAGTTACTTGTACTAGAAAAACATGCATTTGGTATTAGAGAAGATACAATTGGTATCAGTGTCAACTTCAACACTTGGTATTAGAAAATTGGGATCAGAAGAACTTTTGCATATCAAGGGGAGATGATGCAGTCTGGTTGATAGGTAAATTATATTCACTGACACATTTTCCTTCAATTGGTATCAGACTTGTATATGCAATAGGTATCTGGTTTGTATATACATTTGGTTACTGAGACATTGGTGTCAGTTGGTGTCTGAGACCTTCATCTCAAGTGATGTGGATTGAGAGGATGAAAAGTATGATGGTCAAAGGAGGAGAAGCATCTGGTAGAGAAAAAGGGGGAGAGAAAAATCTCTCTATGCACGGTAGAGACAAGGAGGAGAAAAACCCTACATGTGCTCTTTTCCATTATTGTCAAAGGGAGAGAGAGAATTTGTAGTATGTTAGATACTACATGTGTGAGAATCCATAGCACACACAAAGGGGGAGAGAGAGAATCTGTAGTATGTCAGATACTATATGTGTTGACATCAACGCTAAAGGGGGAGATTGTTGGTATTGTGTTGTCATTGATGTCAACCAGTATAGGATGGCAATCAGTATGAGAGATTGTTCATATAATTGTCATTGATGTCAACCAATAATAGTGTCACTGATGTCAACTAGTATAGAAGGTTACTAGTATAGCCTATCACCAGTAAGGAAGAGAATATCATTTCACATAATGATCATTGGAGTCACCAGTACACAAGTTAGTGTTGGCTTGTGTTGAAGACATAAGGATTGGAGACCGGTATTGGATAACAATTGGTAAGTGATATGTTGGTAGTGCATTGTTGCCAACCAGAAAGTGAGCAAGCAGGGTGAGATAATGAAGAAGTGGAAACCGGTATGCTATTGGATATTTGGGTGTGAAATAGAAGGACTCCCACCAGATAAAGATGCAGTTACCGGATGAAGAAGATATCACATGATGAAGAGAAGACTAATAGTGAGTGTGCCCAACTGGATCACATGTGCCTAATTGAAGATGTATCTACTCAATGTCAGCTAAGGCATATTAGTGCAATGATGGATATAGAATGAGATGATAAGGATCCACTCCCATCGATAAGTGGAACTCATCCCCTGACATGCATGAAATGCATTACATCTCTCTGGGATAGGTTGTTCCAAGAGTTAAAGGCAGATAATTGAAGGCTCACACCAAATGAACTGGTGAAACACTAAGTTGCCTTAGGTGCATGAAATTAGAGATGTGCACTGGATCAGCAAGGGTAGCTATGATGAGTTGCCGTTACTGAGAAGGAAGGATAGGTTTGTCACTCTGACAAACTAGTTGATAGGAGAATCGGTCTATTGATAAAGAAGGCAAAGTTGAAGTAGTTGCAGATAGAGAGTGCAACTGGATTGAAGATGGAGACCGTTGAAGATTGATGACATGGTGTCATCAAGGTGGTTATTGGTAAGCTTGTCCACCGGTGAGAGAAAAATTGCAGAAGTGAAAGGTCTCCTATCTAATGAAGATGAGTATGTTATGGTTTGACATGAGAATTGATTGGTTTAGGTGCTCCACCAGAAGAGAAGCAAAGTGCAGGTTTGAAGGTAGACCAGTTAGGGTATAACTGGAGGGGTTAGAGAACTAGTAGGTATGAACCTGTTTGTGTGGTTGGTCAATGATCTTGTCTGAACTGACTTAGATGGCTTAGAAGAGATGGATACCAATAGAGATTCCACGTGGAGTCTAAGTGTCAAACCAATGGACCATGCATTGTTGGTGAGGTAAGTGGTGATTGGTTGACATTAATATCGATAGCATGAATCATGTGTTGAGAGAAGAAGGGTGCGGCTTGAGATAGATGTGAGCTCAGAGATCAGATTCATTGCCATCATGATCGATTTAGTTTGTCCAGATGTTGATCGGAGTAGGTTAATCTATCTGTGTGATTTCTTCAAGGTGTTTGACAAGTGCAGGTTGTTGTGTTTGCCAAATATGGCAAACGTGTTCTGGATGCAGTGGGATTGGTGGAGTTTGATTGATCCATTGTAGTTTGTTGTTCTCTAGAAGGAGATCTGATTGGATTTGGTTTGCCTCAAGGTCGATGAAGGAACCCCAGCATGCCAGAAGTTTGAATGTCAATCATGGAAGGAAAAATTAGGTATAAATATGTCGATTCAAGACCAAAGGGGATTGATGATGATGCCAAAAGATTAAGTGTCAGATGTTGAAGAGTGGACTATGAAAGAGAAGAAAAGATCCAACCAGTCAGATACTTTATCAAAGATCATATAGACTATGTGTTGGAGGTGCAACTGGTGAGAGGGTGTAGCAGAGGCTTAATTGGAAAGGTTAGAGAAACTGGTAAAACTACAAGTGTATCAGTGAAGACAACCAGTGGTGGTAGAACCAATAGGAAGATTCTTGAGAGTGAGTGTCGGAAGAGAGTTAGAAGACCATAAGAAGAGAAGAAGGAGAAGAGACAGAGAGAATAGGCAATCGGTGACCAATTGCAGAGACAAACAACTAGTAGAGTCTGAACTAGTGTATTTGTAGCAGTAGATGAATGTAAGCAGATAGAGAAAGTGAGAAGAAGAAAGGAGAGGATAGAAAACTGGCTATGAATACAACAGAGGCAGAGTGATAGAAGGAAGAGGAGGAATCAACTGGTAAGGCAGAGGAGAAATAAAACTAGTAGGATGAAGTGTATTCAGTGGTTACAAGATTCACTTGTTATGAGATTATTACTTTTGTATTTGATAATGTTCATTGTAGATCACTGAGTTGGAGCGTGGTGCAGGGGTTGGTTCTCCTTGGGTTGGTTCTCTAAATTAGGGGTTGGTAATCCTTGGGTTGGTTCCCTAAAAGCATGGGTGGTGCTCCTTCGTTTGGTGCCCTAAATATTGTAACCAATGTTTCATTGTGAGGTTGGATTGGAGCAGTAGACTCCAGTAGCATTTCTCACCAAGGTTTTTCCCATCTTGGGTTTTCCTCGTATATATCGGTGTTATGTGATGTGCCCCTTATGTGGTTGAATTGTGTTGTCTTGTTTTATCTTACCAGTAGGTTTTCTTGGTCCTTAGGTTGGTAAGTGGTAATCTCTCTTGGAGTTAAAAGGGTTAAGAATTTAGAAACCATTGATTCACTCCCCCCTCTTAGTGGCATCTTGTGTTTAACATTTCTTATGATGATGAGAGCATAGGCAACATTGAGGTTCCCTTGAGGTATAAACATCTATAGAAACAATGGGTGCCCAAGGAACTTCCTCTAATAAACACTATTTTTTTTGTTAACAAGAGGATATATCACATAGCACCATCGACATTACATGGTTTGGGCCTATTTTTCATGGATGACATAAGGGTCTATTACAAAAAAGATGTTGAATTGATGCAGTATGTCGGACCTTGTTACAATTACAAAAATTGGATGGAGTTAGTTCGATATAAATGAAGTATTCATAGGTATGCACTGTTAGCAAATTATATATAGCTAAAAGATAATGATCAAAGTAAAAGAGTGGCTGCGTGCATTGATGGAAGGGCAAAAGAAATAAGGAATATTTTAGGTTTTATAAACATTACATGACTTGGGTCAACTTATAGGGAACCCAATTACATATTCGATGCGCACAAGGGAAACTATGTATTCGTATGTGCGATAAAATAAATAAATGTAGGGGAAGAGTTGCTAATCAATTACAATTTGAATCACATAGATACAAACAAAGTTACTATCATGGGGGTGGTACATACTTATATATACCATTTAAACCAACCTCCAATTAATGACTCCAATATACCATTTAAACCAACCTCCAATTAATGATTCCAATATACCATTTTATTATTAAGTTTTTTTGGTAGGTCTATTGGTTTCATTTTACTAATGTTCTTTTATATATAATTTTTGTCACAGCACGACATTGATCCAACACATAGCATAGACCGAGATGTAGCTCTGGGCACTTTTACTGAGCAAGTAAACCTCATTGTAATTGTACAAATTAGATACAAGCAAAATGTTATATTATTATGTTCTTTTCTTTAGGATTTTGGATTAATTTTTATAGTGTTACTAATATTCTTGTCACAGATGGATGTTCAGGGAAAGGCACCTACAGTAGCTGAGAACATCGATACAGAGGTGGACTCACTATTATGCGATGATGACATCGCATATTCCACAAACTATGCTGAAATGATAAGAAAGACGCAATAAAAAATAATAAAGAAATTCTTAAATTGTTATTCATAGTCCCTCAAATTGATGAGATACAAGAGAGGGTGAAACAATTGATAGAGTGAGCACAAAACTTGCAAGTAAGCAGTCATGAAATCTTTAATTATAACATAAGTTCATTCATGGTTTATATTTTATACTCTTTTATGTCATGAACTAACATATGTACATGTTGTTTTTTATAGGAATTTTTGCGTCCTCATGAAGCTGGTGGCCATGATTAGGGTACTCTAGGTAGTTCAAGTGATGACCATGTTTTGTGCATACACCAATTCATATTTTTACATGTTCCTGTCCTTTTATTAATATGTTATTGCTCATATATTTAATGTATTGTATAGTTAATGTATTGATCTTCAGGTGTTGTCCATGTTCTTGTGCATTCACCACCTCATCCAACCCCATCATTCATGCCTATCTTGTCGACTGCAATGTCAAAAACATGCAGCATGCAGTCATCGAGTACTGCACCTACCAGTGCAGCAAGACATGTACCTAGGGGTGTAAAGGCCACTAGTGGTGATATTTTAGCAACATTTCCTGGATCTTCCTGTATTACTAGTATGGGAACATTGCCAATCACATTTGTGGTGACCGATGATCTTGTTCCCATAAAGATAGAGAAGGTTCTAGGTACTTAAAAATTATTATTATATATAGTCCAATTGTAATTTACTTATTGATCACTCATTTTGGACTAATGATCCCATGATTTTTTTGTAGGCAATGATGTTTTTTATAAACATCTAAATGATATTACACTAGAGATCTTCAGGCCCACCATATGTACACAATGGAATGCCTAAAATCAAACATTAAAAGATGAACTAATAAACTGTTTGGTTGTGTTGCTCGGAAATGACACATTCAACAAAACCAAGGTCCTTCAGAAAGATAGCACATATCTAAAGTATGTGAGGGACCAATATAGGATACATTTAGAGAAGAACAGAAAGTATGAGTGTCCCCCCATGATTCTAGAGAGAGAGTAAGAGGACCTGGTTTCAGATGGAAAGGAGAAAGTTGAAAAGAGAAAAGGACATACACCACCGGGCGAAGGAAGATATGTGATACTATTAACAATGTAATTAAGTACTAATTACTCTTTATATTTACATAATCTAACATATTTCAAATTTTTCAAAGGCTGCCTGATACATCGAAGGCAATTAAGGCAAGACTAGAAAAGCATAGGCAACACAAATTTGGCTCTGGAAGTTATATGAAAGTTGTTGCACAAATTGTAAGTATCAATAAATGAAATATCGCATCAAAATAATTAATTTCAAACATTTTTTTTAATCAAACAATAGAAGCAAAATTCATGATATTAAGCAAAAATGCAGTGCTCTGAATTCAATAGAGCGCCCACAAAAGATGACATGAAAATTGCCTTCCAGCAAGGCTATGGAGCTATGGTTGAATGCCTAAGAGAATTAAGTGGGGAAAAAACAAGATTCTAATGCATATTTCATACAGGTAAATAAGCTAAATAAAAATTATTTAAAATTGAATACTTGAGCAATAATCTATTCGATGTTAATTTCCAACATAAAGTGACTATATTTGTTTTAAATAAGCAAGCAATCATAACAATGCACATGGCATTGGAATGCAACCTGCTAAGGGTGGAACACAACCTTCACATGATGAAGGTCATGGTGTGCATCTCGGTATTGAAGGTATTCATGTGCTATACATTTTTTTAATGTAATTATTAATACAATTAAACATCTTTAATTGAAATTTGTGCAGTAATTAATGTAACCTTTTTTGTTTTTATTTTAGATCATGTAGAGCATGGTGAACAAGTGGAGCATGATCATGGTAGACAACATCAAGAATGTGATGTCCCCCCATCAGGTAGAGAGGACCACTATTATTCCTTTAAACAAATTTAATTGCAATTAGTGTATTGAATAATGTAACCTTTTATTAATGTAACTCTTTCCATAAAAGTAGTAATCCTTTCATCTTCTTCCATCTTTAAGTTCTCATACCTCACCCGGTAACCATCAAGTTTAGAATTTTAATAGTAGGGTCACCTTCATTTATAGTCTCCAACTTATCCCATACAGCCTTTATAGATGATTGTTTAGTTAATCCCATTATTTGTTGATCAAAAAGTGCACTCAAGAGTGCTTCTCTAGCTCTATAGTCATTTTCAATGTTCTTATCCAAGTGTGTTGAAGGAGGATTTCCAGATGCCGGATTATAAGGAGTATAGCCTTTTTCAGTGATCTCCCAAATCTCTTTCCCAGTACACCTCAAATGAGTCTCCATCTAAATCTTCCATACTCTGTAATTTGTTGAATCAAGCTTAGGGGTTTCTCTCTGGAAAACAAATGCAAATGAACTATTAGATGCCATAGGATCTTTCTCAACCAGTTAAGCTTCTTCAGAGAGGACCAAGCTCTAATACCAATTGTTATGATAATCAGTGGACAACTAAGAGGGGGGGCAAATCAGTTGTCAATAGATTATGAAACTTTAAACACATAAAACCTTTTACCAGAATGCATAAACCAAATACTGAAAAACAAGATATAACAATTAAGCACAAACATAAATCATAGACCAGTTACCAACCATCCACAACACATAACACCAAGATTTGTACATGGAAAACCCGGTAAAGGGAAAAACCATGGTGGGAAGCCTACCCACAATCATATAATACATGTAGTAAGTATGTGATTACAATAAGAGGGGCTTGCACATGAAGGAAGGCCAATAGCGTAGAGTGCACTACTCATCATAAGAGATCCTCATTGACTACAAAAGAAATCCAAACTACAACCCAGAAAGATGAATAAACTGCAAGAATAGAATCTTCTATGCCTGAGTACCATTTTGGTTAAGCTCAATACCGAAGGTCTTAAACCTCTTACACAAACCCAATTCGATCACCTATGATCGACCAAAACCTCTGCATATGATTACAACTTTATTTGCACACAGATAATCCCATAACCCACATACCATGATCTAGAAAGATATTACATCATATTTATACCAACCCGAGACCTAAACAATTAGGTCAGTCACCTAAAAGATAATACAATAAATTCATTACATAATCCCATAAACTAATGATAAACCAAGTCGGCCTAAGACTGAAACAACATAATCCAAACAATAAATCCAACTAGTAACACATCGGGAGCATCAACCAGAACATTACATAAACCGGTCCATAACCTAGTAGAATAACATTAGGTCCAGACCCAAAATAGGTTGCCATCAACCAAATGAAACACCACCGATCAATTGGAACATGAACATGATAACCATCAACATCCTGATAACCTTCTAGAAGTTGCACCAACACCACTTAGCGGATTCATCAAAATATCTTCAACAAAGTTCTATCGGTAAAGCCCTTACTGGTAACCAAAAGACTTACTAGAACAAATGATAGCTTCCAAATCATCAAATCCCGAACCAACTAAATGTGATACGCATCAGGAACACATAAATAACTAATCTAAACCAATTCCACAAGCTAGAACATATCGGAGAAGGTCTCTAGATCAACATCATAACCCAACCACTCTACCGAAACATGGTAGATAGCAAAACAGGTAGTGTTAACATCAATGCAACACATAATCAATTCTTCCAAATTTCCAAGAGCACATTCCCCGATCTCATTAGATATTCTAGCACTAAAACTCCTGAATTCTATTGAACTGGAATAAAATGAGACTATGGAAGTAAGACTGGTAGAGCTCATGGAGCTTCAAGAAGAAAGGGAGGTTGCCTTTGAGTCTCTCCAAAACCACCAACAAATCATCAAAAGATGGTTCTATAGAAAGAGTTTAGACCTTGGTTTTAAACTAGGGGACATGGTCCTAAAATACAATGAGTGTGGTGCTCAGCTGGGACATCATGCTAAATTTGACAATCTATGGGAAGGCCCATTCTGCATTGTTGAATGCAGGGGTTTTAACGCTCTTGTGTTAGAGGACTCGCAAGGTGAGTTGTTAGGGATCCCAGCGAATGGGATCCACCTCAAGGTATTTTATTAAATCTTATCCTTATGTTGTATGTAAATATTGTAAATAGGGTGCTTTCTATTCTTTGGAGGTCTTTTGTCTTAATTATTTTCCCTTTTAATTTATGTTTGAACCAAGTCAATGCAAAAGAAAATTAAAGCAATAATTGTTGGCAAATGCACACTCCAATGAGAAATTGTAGGTGATTGAAGGTATTGTCATTGATGGCAACCTTACAATCATGTGATACCGACAGGCAAACATAGGCACTGACACCGGCAGACCCTAGACCTGCATACAAATCACCTGTACCAAAAGAAAGATTACCGGTACCATGGCCGACAAGAATTTTGTATAAATATATTTTGTAATTAATTATACAATCTTTTGTAAGATGACTTGGCAGATTGTAATATGACTCATATATGTATGAGATCATTATAGATCATTTAGAATGCAAAGAATGTGAAGAATGAGAAGTATGAAAAGAATATAGCAGACCTAATGTGTGAATTATTGGGAAAAGGGTTTATGTATATTGCAGAGCTTAAACCAGTATTGAATATGGCATAGTAGATGCTAATCTGAAGCAGTAAAAGACATTGGATTTGTATAATCCATTTGTAAGTCAATGTGACTTCTTTGTAATTGAGCAGTGAGCTCTAGGTACTTGGCCTTCCTGCATGTGCAGGCCCCTATTGTAAGCAGTGATATTCTCTTATTGGTTAGTAAGTGAATATTGTAGGTCACAAATCCCACCAAGGTTTTTCCCACACTGGGTTTCCTCATAAAAATATTGTGTTATGGTGTGTCTCTTATGTTGTGGTTGCTATTCTTATTTACTGCATTATTTTTGGTTTATCGGTACACAGTTTTGATATACTTTTCATGTTATAAGTTAAGAAAATTAATATACCATTCAGATACTGATTCACCACCCCCTCTCAATATCTTTGGGAATCCTAACAATATTTTTCAGTCCAAAGAAACCATGATGAAATCACAAAGTGAAGTTGTCTTTATATTATAGAGGTTTCTTTATATATTTATAATGCAAAATAGGCTCTTAGGCCTTCATGTCTTCTTGATAAAATGAAAAAAGATGGAGAGAAAAGAAGAGTGGTTGTAGGCAGGGGGCTGGTCTAGTCTTCCTCCTCGGATTTGAGATCCTGCTCGTCATAATCAACATCATTATCATCATCCCTATCATTGTCTTCCTCCTCAAGATCAAGATCCGGGTCTAAATCTGAATTGGAGAAGCACATAACCAACTGAAGAATGGGAGGCTTATCAAGAGTAAGAATCCTTGAGAAGATGTAATCCCAAATATCAAAGTACCAAGCCACTCCAGTCACTTCAACCAACATATGCACTTTCAGCAAGAATTCAGCTACCCATTGCACTCAGCAGGGGTGTGTTAATATGGACATGGTTTTAAAACTATAAATTAAAGGTATCGATTAAACCACCTCATCATTATCAATGAATCGCCTCAAATCTGAAGAAGTGGGGATTGTTGGCATATGCACACTCCAATGAGACATTGTAGGTGATTGAAGGTTTTTTCATTGATGGCAACCTTACCAATCCTATGGCACCACAAGGCATTACACCGGCACTAGCAAGATCAGACTCTACACTGGCACTCAGACCACCGACACTAGCAAAGAAAGGAAGCATACCGGCACAGAGGCCGACATGATTTTTGTTATATTATATTTTGTTTATTATTATAAAATCTTTGTAAGCTGACTTGGAATCATTGTAAAATGACTCTTATATAAGACAGATCATTATAGAACATTTGTAAGTAAGTGAGAAGATTATATTTAGGTGAAATAAGGTAGACCTATTATGCGAATTTTAGGTTAAGGATTTATGTAAGAAGCAGAGCAAAAATTGGTACTGGATCTGGCATTATAGAAGCTATTTTGAAGCAGTATAAGATACTGGATTTATATAATCCATCATTGTAAGTCACTGAGACTTCCCATTGAGCAGTGAGCTCTAGGCAATTGGCCTTCCTACATGTGTAGGCCCCTCTTGTAGCAGTAATATTCTCTTATTGACCAGTAAGTGAATATTATGGGTCACAAATCCCACTGCGGTGTTCCTCGTTAAATCATTGTGTTGTGGTGTGTTTTTCATGTGGTTGCTTTTAATTTTGTTTATTGCATTATTTCTTGCATACCAATACACTGTTATAATACGTTCTACATGTTTTAAGTTAAGAAATTCAATTCACTGGTTAGATACTGATTCACCCCCCCCCTCTCTGTATCTGTGGGAATCCTAACAATTGGTATCAGAGCTTGGTCCTCTATTTTCAGAAGCCTAACAGCTTGAGGAAGATCTTGACACTGGTAGATATCGAAAATCTGATGAAGCAACTAGAAGCAGTTCTTTCAGACTATGATGCAGAGAAATTGAAAAATATCAAACTAGAAGATGATCTAAAGGCGGCCTAGGATATCATTCAAGAACTTCAAGAAAATATTAATATTTCAAGAAATGAGAGAAGAGAACTTTGTGAAAAGATGCAAAATGAGAATGATGAAAAAGAAACTCTTAATGATATGATAAACAAGTTGAAACAAGATAACATGACAACAAAGAATGAGATGCAGGATATGACTATGAGATTTTGTAAAGAAATTGAAGATAGAAAGAAGAATGAAGAAGATTTGACTAGAAGACTAAGTGATGCTCAAGACTTAGCTATGAAAATGATTTGTTGAAGACAGATCTGATGCACACTTAGAATGACTCCAATGAACTAATGAGGCAGAAACAAGTCTTAGAAAGAGAACTAGATACTACAAATCAACATAAAGAAAAATTCAAGAAAAGCTCATAAGAACTTGGTAACTTGTTGAAGAATCAAAAACCCAAAGGTGACACTTCTGGAATTGGCTTTGAAGTTGGTGAAAGCTTTGGTACTACAAATACACAAGATCATAGCAAACCGATAAGGCAACCTAATGCTTATAAATTCAATGGAAAATGTTTTAACTGTAATAAGTATGGCCATAGAGCAAATGAATGTAGATCTAGAAATTATCAGAATATCAACACACCCACCGGTCAATGTTCAAAATGCAACAAAGTTGGTCACAACTCTAAAAATTGCAGAATGAATGTGAGATGTTATGTTTGTAGAAGATTTGGACACCTATCTAATCAATGCAGAACACAAACCAGCATAGGTTATGGGAAAGCTATTTAGAAGAATAATGTGACTTGTTATGCATATAACAAGATTGGGCATATTGCAAAATTCTGTAGAAGTAAAGGATAACCTGTAGACAACAAAATTTCTAGCTTGAAAGGTAAAGAAAAAGTTGAAGAGGTTAAGCAAGAATTCTCAAAACAATGGATTAGAAAATCTGACCTAACTATTGTTGGGAATACTCCTCCACTGGTAGAACCAATCAACACTTCACCAGCAGGACAGAGTAATACTCCACCGACAAGAAGCTCTTCATCAAATTGAAGAAAATTTTCTTCAGGGTTTGGCAATCAATGAGACATATGCTATAATTCCCTCGGTTAATGGTGAGAAGTTGGAAATTACTTCTATACTGGCAGACAATGTTAAGTGACTACTTAACCGGCATACATTAAATGTGGTAGATGGCAAATAAACATTATAAATTTGTGGTTTTTGGCTCCATTTCACTTCACTGAGATTTCAAACATTCGAAGAGCATGAAATTTGTAGAGCTAAGGGATTTCGAGCAAAGAGGCAAAGCACTTCAGCAATCAATCCATCCAAAGGAAGAAAAAGGTATTTATCATCATGGCATCCTCCTCTGCACCTGAATTCATAGCAAACCCTATAGTAGTCGAGGTTATAAAACACCCTAGGCTCGTATTTCAGCTAGTTCATGAGGTAGCTAAGAAAGATGACAATGTAGGTGCTTTTTCCCAAATTCCAAAGGGAGTTATTTTTGCAGAAGATCCCCAAATATATATTCATTGCAACATAGAGGAATTAGGAGATGAATAAATTAAAAGCATGTATAAGACTGTTATATGTGACAATTCCGATAATGTAAAACCTGAACATAAAATTGTTGAAACCCTAGGATTCACTAAAATCCTCTACATTCCTGAATTTCCCAAGGAGGTGATTAGGATAGTTTTAAGTAGAGTACATGGTTCATTCTTTTGGCTTGATTCAGTACACAAAATAACAAAGGAATCTGTGAAAGTAGTAATAGGGTTACCTTCCACCGATAACAAACTAGACAAGACTAAGAACACCTCCAATGATCTAGTAATGAACTTAACTAGTGCAACATCAGACAGAAGGTCTCTGAGAGTTAATGATGTGACCAATATAAATGTGAGATTTGTTAGCATGATTTTAAGGTACAAAGCAACTCATGCAAATAGACTTAACTTAGTTTCCAGTTTATGCATTAAAAGTGCTTATGACATGGTTAAAGACAATGTAAAAATTGATGTATGTGAATGGTTAAAAGATGAGTTGATTGATAACTTAGGCAAAATCAAGAAGGATGAGAAAGGAACCTTTAGATTTGGAAATCTACTTGTATGCTTGATGCTAGACATAACCAAACAGGTTCCTAGTATAGGCAATAAGAACCTTGGATTTGATATACCGGTAGAAAAACAGTTAACAGACCTATTCAACAACATGGGTGAAAACAAAGAAAAGAACATTCATGACTATTTTCAAGCACTAAAGGTTAGGATGAACAAAAGAATCAGACTATCACAGAAAATTGTCAACAAATACAAGGATTATATATGTTTTGTAATCAAAAAGGATGAGATCTGGATGGAAGCAGTCATCCCAAGAATAATTTGGGTAACAAAGATGGGTTATGAGATTGATGATCATATAATTGAAACTTATGCTAAAGCACTTCTGGAAGCACCAAATGAACCAAAGGAAGAAGTATTTGGTAGTGTTGAGACCATAGAAAAACAAATTCAATCTAAGAAGAGAGTGAAAAAGGTTGAAGCAGTTGTGAGAAGAGGTTCTAGATAGGCTAAGGGTATTAAAGAAGATGTATTAAAACAAACTGATATCACTGAGGATGAGTTAGGAACTCTACAGCCTGAGACTCACCTATCACTGGTAGCTACTTCTTCGGAGAGTGACATGCCTACAACTTTCAAAAGAGTTGTAAGGAAAAGGGATCCTTCACCGGCATCCACACCTTCGCCTAGAAGGACTAGACAAAAACAACAAGCAGTGAGGTCTCCAATTGGAAAGACAACACCAAAGAAAAAGTTGACACCAAAGAAGAAGAAGACTAAACAAAACATGGCCCCTCTTGACAAATTGCTATATGAAATCACAGAGGAAGGGAAACTCAAAACCATAGGAAAGGTCTATGATACACTGTCAGCAGATGACAGAGAATAAGTTGAAAACAGTGTTATTTTACACATGGACATCTATAAGAAGTTCTTAATGGAAGTAATAGATGATCTACTAGATGAATTGTTCAAAATACTGGAAGCAAGAAGATAAGTTGTTGTAGAGCTTGATAAGAAAATCAAAATTGAAAAGTTACTTGCTGTTTATCCAGTAAACTCACCTAAGGAGATAGATGACTTAATTGCAGAAGCCAACTGGTTAGTATTCTCTACTGCACACCAGCATATTGCATTAATGGTTGGAAGAGTGAATGAAGTAACAGAGGAAACAAAAAGTGCATGGGACATATTTCTTGTTGAGAAAGAAAAATAGGAAGAGTACAGGAACCCCAAACCAATAAAGGTATACCAGAAGGAGAGAGACAAAGGAAAAGGAAAGGTTGGTGGACTTCCAAGCATCAAAGTAAAAGATAACTTATCCCCACCGCCTCAAATTACATCACTGGTAACAACTACTAAAGATCAACTGGCAGATGAGAGTATGGACATAGAGGATACAAATCCTAATCCTGAGGTACTATACACAGTTGATGTTGTACACAAAAGGTCAACATTGTTATAGACAAAGAAACAACTGACAAGACAGATATGGCTAGTGAGCCACCGGAAACTGGCAGCATTGACAATACTGAAAGGAAAGTTGAAGTTGATAACATAGAGCAATAGGTAGAGACTCGGACTGAGACTAAAACAAAGCAACAAACAGAGAGACAAGCAGAGCAACAGGCTCCAGAATAGGAACAAGTTCACATGGAAACAGTGCCACCGGCAACAGGAGAAGATCAAAAACCATTGCTTAAAGAAATGGAAACATAGACTGACCTACTAGAGGTCACTGCAAGCTTGGTTACTTCCTCCACCGGCAGAATTCAGAATGTTGGTTCCTCCTCAACAAGTTACAAATCAACAAATGTAACTGAAGTACTTTTGGACTCCATCAAAAAGATAACAGATTGTAGTTCACAGGCTTCTAAAGCTATAGATGACACAAACCCATTTTTGAAGGTGATAGCTCCTAACTGTAACATAGACAATAAGGATTCTTTAAGACAACTTGACACTTTGTGTAAATACATCACTGAGAACACAGTGACTATTGAGCAAATAAAGCAAGAGACATTGAAGGATAAGGTAGAAATTGAAAAGCAAAAATTCTTTGAAGATCAAATAAAGAAGTGTACTAGGGAATTTGACACACTTCTATCGGAACTATGTAACTTATTAAAGGAATTTAAAACTTTGTACAAAGATACTTGCAAGACAAACTTTTTGACAGTAGACATAGATAAGAAAATGAGCAAGGTACAGGATGAAATCAATAAACTTGCAGACAATTTTGTTAACTCACCTAATACATTATCAGTTTTTGAGCAAAGGATAACAAGTTTTGAGGAAGAATTACTTAAGTTAGAAAGAGAAAAGGATAGAATAGTAAATAAGGAAAAGCATTTGAGACTAAGACTGAGTCCAAGACTGGACTATCTAGCATCATTATGGAAGGAAATATCTGACGCACTAGTATAGGGACAGAGAACACCGGCAAAGCATATGCAACACCTCACCGATATAGTTCAAAGAACAAAGATAGCAATAAAGGACAGCAAGAAGTTTATGGAAAGTATAAATTTGATTTTGGTAGATCTTTTTCAAATTTTAACCACCCAGTTACAAGGTTGAGTGAGACTACAACTCTACTAACATCTTGGCAACCTTTGTCATTGATGCCAAAGGGGGAGTAGCAGTATGAGAAAATAACTGACAGAAGACTTATCTGATTAGGGGGAGCTCTTATATTTTTGGAAACATTTTTGGATTACAAGTTTTGGATACACTTTTGAATTTTCTCATGAGTGTTGCCATCAATGCCAAAGGGGGAGATTGTTGGCATATGCACACTCCAAAGAGACATTGTAGGTGATTGAAGGTTTTGTCATTGATGGCAACCTTACAAATCCTATGGCACTGGCAAGGCATTACACCGACACTAGCAAGATCAAACTCTACACCAGCACTCAGACCATCGGCACCGGCAGAGAAAGGAAGCATACCGGCATAGAGGCCGACAGGATTTTTGTTATATTATATTTTGTTTATTATTGTAAAATCTTTGTAAGCCTTGGCATCATTGTAAAATGACTCTTATATAAGAGAGATCATTATAGAACATTTGTAAGTAAGTGATAAGATTATATTTAGGTGAAATAAGGCAGACCTATTATGTGAATTATAGGTTAAGGGTTTATGTAAGAAGCAGAGCAGAAATCGATACTAGATCTGGCATTATAGATGCTATTTTGAAGCAGTACAAGATACTGGATTTATATAATCCATCATTGTAAGTCACTGAGACTTCCCATTGAGAAGTGAGCTCTAGGCAGTTGGCCTTCCTGCATGTGCAGGCCCCTCTTGTAGCAGTAATATTCTCTTATTGGCCAGTAAGTGAATATTGTGGGTCACAAATCCCATCGAGGTTTTTCCCACACCAGGTTTCCTCGTTAAATCATTGTGGTGTGTTTTTCATGTGGTTGCTTTTAATTCTGTTTATTGCATTATTTCTTGCATACTGGTACACTGTTATAATATGTTCTACATGTTTTAAGTTAAGAAATTCAATTCACCGGTTAGATACTGATTCCCCCCCCCTCTCAGTATCTGTGGGAATCCTAACAGGGATACCCTAGCTAGCATCAACATAATGAACTACCTCCTCCATACCACCTAAATATTTATCGTGAAAAATATCTTCAGTGAGTTACAAGATAAGGTGCTTGGGAACAACAATGTCAAGCAAGGAAGCTACAAATCTAGAGGTGATATCTCTGTTTACAAGATAATGGTCCTCGCATCCTATGAAGTCCTCTCCCAGAACCCACTCGATAGTAGCAATGATGAAAGGATTAGTATGGTCCGTCATCCTCTACAAGCGACGGTCTAAGATAGTTCCTAAAAAGGCAACTTGACTACCCATGCTTACTAGCCTAACAGGTGTATCCATTACTCCTATCCTAAGAAGCTACCCAAGCTTGTCCTAAAATTGTTAAGGATTAATTCTCTGTATGATCAAAACTTCCTTCTCTAAGTGGTATTTATAGAAAATATTAGGCTAAAAGAAGCTTCAATGGCACTTACATTAGCAAAAGTTGGCAATTAATGAAGGTTATTAAATCATATGGGCCAGCGCAAAAAAATTATAAACGATGACGTTAAAAGGCATGATTGTATTTCTTTTCAGTGAGATGGCAGTAAGGCATGCAGTATACTAATTAATCTAGCACGTATGTGTGAGTTGGCCTTTCCATGAAGATAACTCTCAGCTAACTTGTCGTGCAGTGCGATTTTCAAGGACTCCATATTCATGAAAGCAATTTTATTAAAGATAGAGTGCATGCAATAACAAAGTGGAAAATAAGAACAAGTTTTTCAGCCTCTAAGCACAGACCCTAAGAAAACACAAAAAATGGCATCATCTGTAGGAATTTTTGGAACTATTTTCAATACTCAATATGTGGAAATTTTCCAAGAGGCATCTTTTGCTTCCCATGTTATGCCTCCTAAGCCCAACCATCCTTTCACAAAACCAAAAGAAAAGAGGGATGTCAAGGACACAATCGAGGTCATGGATAGATTCAAAGATATTTTCGACCCAGATCTTCATGTTAAACCAAAGAACCTCCAAGAAGCTTCTTATAAGAGATGGAAACAAGGTTTAGGTAGGCCTTCTTTTCAGTTTTGGCACTCTGGTCTTCCACAATACATGGTTCCTTTGGTCCCTTATTGCCCTGATTTCATTAACAAGTGTGCTGCGAGGTTTACCCTAGAACTTCCAGCAATTGAAGGAGAAAAACTAAAGGTGGTGATAATTATTGAAGCCATTAGAGATATGTTGTGTATCCCCCATATTGATAGCAATATGATGGTTTTTAAGAAAAAGAGCTCAGAGAATTATTGGAGGGATAGAGATACCGTTGTTAGCTTCTACAGTTATTTGATGAATAGGAGCAAGGATAACATTGAACTTCCTCAATTCGTGATAGCTTATGGTGCCTTCCATCAGCAAGATGTAAAAGATGTTGCATCCATGCTAGCACACAATTTTGGTATAGATAATGATTAGAACATTTACCCATTTCAAATGGGTTTCCTATTCAAATTCCACAAGCAAAGAGAAGTTTTTCATTTTGAATTTGTGAATATTTTGGTGTGAGATAGTAGAATAGCTGGCGAATTTTAAAAGTCATTGCAAGTTCAGGTACACCTCTTTTCTTGTCCATATGTTTCTACACTAGAATCCTAAATTCTTTAAATCAACTATGGATCTTGCAATGTATGATAATACAAATAATAAGAATTTGGTAATCATGTGGACTCACTTCTTGCATGCCACATATGATGCTTATGCATTTTTGGATGCCTTTTTGGCTCCTACAATGCAAGATTTGAGTAAGAAAGATACAGATTTGATCACACCACTAACTCATTTGGGTGCATTTTCCGACGAACTCTGGGATTTCTTTTGTTTTGTCAGATTTCAAAACATAATTTGTGTCAAATTTCCTTTTTTTTTACCTTGCCCATGTTCGTTGCAATTCCGACACTAGTACATTTGGAGTGGTTTTCCAATGAGCTATGGGATTTCTTTTTCTTTGTTGGATTAATTTTTTTTTTAAATTACCCCATTTTCGTCGGAATTCCGATGTGTTAAAATTTCATGGATTTTACCTGTTGATCGGCATATGTTGGTCTAATGATTTTCATAGCCTCTTGATTTCTTCTTACTCATCAGGATAACATAAGTTGATGACCTCTCTTCCTATTGATCGGTGTGAATTACTCCGCTAGTCTCATCGGGCATCAGGATAGCTTAAAATGTGTTCAGGAAATGGGCATAATTTCCCCGATGTCTTTTCCATCGGCGTAGCTCCTCCTAATAAGTTATGTCTCCTCAGCATAAGCTTTGACCCTTTATCATTGTAACCTTTTCCAGTGTCTATCAGGATAAGTCTTACCGCTACCATCATCGGCTATTTGCAATACAAGATTTATCCATTTCCACTAGTGTGCATTCTATCGATGGACTTCATCAATGTATTCTATACCGATCACATGCTTCTACTTGTGTGTTACCATCAGGTTGACTTGTCGATAGTGCAGATTTTGTATTTCATGTCAGAATTTTGATGAGCATGTGGTATTTATTTTTTTAAAGTAATTACGCACCATCATTATACACAGGCTCAGGGTGCAAAAATTGGGAGGAAGCGGGCACAATTGTTGCAGATAGATGCTCACCAGCAACTATACAAGAGGTTGGTCCTTTCATTCTTGTCATCAAGATTTTTTTGCAAGTTCCTTTTCTTTCCTCGTATTCTCTTGTTCACTTTGTTTAATGGTATCCACTTTGGAAAAATATGTCACTTTTATACTTGATCATAAGTACACAATTCAATCAATTCAAATCTCAATCTCAGAAGAGGCGATTCACTTAACATCACTCAGGATTCAATCTCTCTCTAGAGGTTGAATCTAGTGTATTTTCCTCCCTCTTCCAACATCACAGTATGAAAATTAATTTCCTATGTTCTTTTAAAATCTAGGTTGTTGTTGTAATTTGTTAGCAAAAATAAGGGGGAAATGCTGGCCAAATTTCATCAAATTGGAGGTTCTCTATTAAAAAAAAAATTATTTTTACCAATTCATTTTAAAATGGTTGGGTTTTCTTGTTTTAAAAAAATGTTACCAGTTCTGTGTTTGAATTGAACTCGGTTTTTCAAAAGATTTATATTAAAAAAATAGTTATAAAAAAAATTGATTGGAAAAATGTTTTAAAAAAAAAATTAAATGTCAAAATTGGGGAGTGGATGGGGAGTCATGGCTCAACCCCATAGCCACCCCCCTCCCCTTTTGTGAGCTGCAATTCCACGAAGTGGGGCTGTAGGCAAATGTAGTGGGGGCTGTAACCCACTATGTGGTGTGCAGACCCACCACGTGGTGGCTGCAACCCATAGTGTGGGGATGCACTCCCACCATGTGGGGCTGTGGTCCCACCACATGGGCTGCAAAATATGGATCCTCAACCTCTATGACTATAAACCCTTCTAGCCCTCAAATTGTAGAGGAGAAAACATCCATTCATGTGATGTTGCTAGGTTTATGTCAACACCAACTTGGTTGGTTACTGTAACCATTACCTGTTCGATAGCTTCATACTTGTCATCTGGACTAAGGAAATTTTCTAGTAAATGAAGCTTCAATGATAATATCTCTCTGTCAGGATCACATAATGCTACAACAATGGCCAATGGATTCAGAGGATACCGACCAAGTGCCATAGCATGCCTCACAATCCCTACTTTAGATGTTCTTCTCCCAAATGTTCTTCTCTCAGATGTTCTTCTCCCAGAAGGATTGATTTTAAAATTGTCATCTATCCATCAAGAGATCCTTACTAAAGTGTTAAAATATGCTCATGTGCCTACTTCCATTCATCCTACACAATTCCAAGCACCAGTATGCCATCTATCCACTTTGGCAAAATATGGATCCTCAACCTCCTTAACCTCTCCATTTTTTGGCTGCCAGTTATAAAGACAAGTCGCTTCATAGCTTCTAGAGGGGTCAACAATTCTCTATGACTATAAACCCTTCCATCCCTCAAATTGTAGAGGAGAAAACATCCATTCATGTTATGCTTCTAGGTTTATGTCAACACCAACTCAGTTGGTTACTATAACCATTACCTATTCGACATCTTTATACTTGTCATCTGGACTAAGGAAACGTTCTAGTGAATGAAGCTTCAATGATAATATCTCTTTTATAGGACCACATAATGTTGCAACCATGGCCAATGGATTGAGAAGATACCGACCAAGAGCCACAACACACCTCACAATTCTTGTTGTAGATATTCTTCTCCCAAAAGGATTGATTGATCTAGTTTTTATATTTTAAAATTATCATCTATCTATCAAGAGATCCTTACTAAAGTGTTAAAAGATGCACATGTGCCTACTAACATTCATCCTACCCAATTCCAAACACCAGTATGCCATCTATCCGCTTTGGAAAAATATGGATCCTCAACCTCCTTAACCTCTCCATTCTGCAATTGCCAATTATAAAGACAAGTTACTTCATAGCTTCTACAAGGGTCAACAATTCTCTGCGACTGTAAATCCTTCCAACCCTCAAAATAGCCCTTTGTATGGAAGCATATTTTCTAGGTCCAAGGCCAGCTACAAATTGCAGAGGAGAAAACATCCATTCATGTGATGCTAGTAGGTTTATGTCAACACCAACTTGGTTGGTTACTGTAACCATTAACTATTCGATAGCTTCATACTTGTCATCTGGAATAGGGAAATTTTCCAGTAAAAGAAGATTCAATGATAATATCTCTTTGCCAGGAACACATAATGTTGCAAACATGGCCAATGGATTCAGAAGATACTGACCAAGTGCCATAGCACGCCTCATAATCCCTGCTATATATGTTCTTCTCCTAGAAGGATTGATTTTAAAATTATCATCTATCCATAAAGATATCCTTACTAAAGTGTTAAAGCATGCCCATGTGCCTACTAGCATTCATCCTACACAATTCCAAGCACCAGTATGCCACCTATCCGCTTTAACAAAATATGGATCCTCACACTTTAACCTCTCCATTCTGCGGCTGCCAGTTATAAAGACAAGTTGCTTCATAGCTTTTAGAGGGGTCAACAATTATCTATGACTGTAAACCCTTCCAGCCCTCAAATTGTAGATGAGAAAACATCCATTCATGTGATGCTGCTAGGTTTATGTCAACACCAACTCAGTTGGTTACTGCAACCATTACCTGATCATCAACTTTACACTTGTCATTTGGACTAAGGAAATGTTCCAGTGAATGAAGCTTCAATGATAATATCTCTTTGCTAAGACCACATAATGTTCCAACCATGGCCAATGGATTTAGAACATACTGACCAAGAGCCACAACATGCCCCACAATCCCTGTTGTAGATGTTCTTCTCCCAGAAGGATTGATTGATCTAGTTTTTACATTTTAAAATTTTCATCTATCTATCAATAGATCCTTACTAAAGTGTTAAAAGATGCACATGTGCCTACTAACATTCATCCTACCCAATTCCAAGCACCAGTATGTCATCTATCCGCTTTGGCAAAATATGGATCCTCAACCTCCTTAACCTCTCCATTCTACGGCTACCAGTTATAAAGACAAGTCGCTTCATAGATTCTAGAGGGGTCAACAGTTCTCTGTGACTGTAAACCCTTCCACCCCTCAAAATAGCCCTTTGTATGGAAATAAATTTTCTAGGTCTAAGGCCAGCTACAAATTATAGAGGAGAAAACATCCATTCATGTGATGCTACTAGGTTTATGTCAACACCAACTTGGTTGGGTACTGTAACCATTACCTGTTCGACAACTTCATACTTGTCATTTGGACTAAGGAAATGTTCCATTAATTGAAGCTTCAATGATAATATCTCTTTTCCAGGACCACATAATGTTGCAAACATGGCCAATGGATTCAGAAGATACCGACCAAGTGCCACAACATGCCTCACAATCCCTGATGTAGATGTTCTTCTCCCAGAAGGATTGATTGATCTATTTTTTATATTTTAAAATTATCATCTATCCATCAAGAGATCCTTACTAAAGTGTTAAAAGATGCCCATGTGCCTACTAACATTCATCCTACACAATTCCAAGCACCAGTATGCCATCTATCCACTTTGGCAAAATATGGATCCTCAACCTCCTTAACCTCTCCAATCGACAGCAGCCAATTATAAATACAAGTCACTTCATATATTCTAGAGGGTTCAACAATTCTTTGTTACTGTAAACCCTTCTAGCCCTCAAAATAGCCCTTTTTATGGAAGCATCTTTTCTAGGTCCAAGGCCAGCTACAAATTGTAGAGGAGAAAACATCCATTCATGTGATGCTACTAGGTTGTTGTCAACACCAACTTGGTTGGTTACTGTAACCATTACCTGTTCAACAACTTCATACTTGTCATATGAACTAAGGAAATGTTCCAGTGAATTAAGCTTCATTGATAATATCTCTTTGCCAGGACCACATAATGTTGCAACCATGGCCAATGGATTTAGAAGATACCGACCAAGTGCCATAGCACGCCTCACAATCCCTGTTGTAGATGTTCTTCTCCCAGAAGGATTGATTGATCTATTTTTTACATTTTAAAATTATCATCTATCCATCAAGAGATCCTTACTAAAGTTAAAAGATGCCCATGTGCCTACTGTTAGAGTATTCGGGTATTTACTTGATTAATTAAACAATATTTGTTTAATTATTTAAGCTCCCTTTATCTCTTTTACACTTAAGCTAACTTTAGGTGCATAATACTTAATTCTTTTACTAATTATTATGTGCAAGCCTAGGGTTTTCCCTTTTAGGGTTTCTTGACCTATTAAAGGTTGAGTTCTTTCTTTTCATTGTAAGAAGGATTATTATTGACAATACATTTTTGGAGATTATTGAGCTCTCATCTTTTGGAGCATATTTTTCCTATGTTTTTGTTCCTTCTGTGATTTACTTCCTTGCTTCTCCTTGTAACAAGTTTTTCAGCTTGCAGAGAACATTTGGGCTCCTATGATGTTGTATTTTCTCAACTCCTATATGGTATCAGAGCCTCAGATCTGTAGCTACCTATTCTTGTTTTGAGAATTTTTGTATTGGAAGCAGATCTGGGGTTTCAAAAAAAAAATTATGCACCTAGGGATAGGTCTTTTTTCTAAGCACTTTGGGCCTAAACAGACCTCACCATCATGCTCAGAAGGCCCAAAAACCCCTATGGTCATATAAAATTTGACTTATTTTGGTTGCTGAGCCTCGGGGAGTATTTTTTTCTCAAATCTAGGTTGTACGACCTTGGCACACAGTTCAAGAAAAAAATTCAAAAAAAATATATATTTTGCCTTTTTACGGCATGCAGGCCGGATTTTTATTTTTTTTATCAAAAAAATCTTCAAAAAAAATTCAAAAGAAAAAGGCGAATAGGGTTTGAAAAAAAAAATTTGTTTTTTTGGCAAAAAAAATTTGGGGGGGGGGTTCCCACAGTACGCAGCGTACCATGGGGCCCCTGCCATGCTGCAGGCCTCATACAGCCACCGTCGGCACCATTCCGGCCCCCGCTGGCAGCTTTCCCCGGCCCCCATCAACCCTTCGGCCCCCGCTACTGTTCCCCTGGCCCCTCCGCCCGACAGCTCCCATCAGCCATGTGGCCCCCACCATTCACACTGCCCGCACTCAGCCCCTGGCTCCACCCACCATGGCCTGCTCAACCCAGCTGCTGCCTCCCTGTCGGAGCTCCCCGCCGCCCTCTGCACCACCGGCCAGCTCCGTGGCCACGGCCCGCTCCACTCCGCCCAGCCACCCCAACCACCAAAAATAGCAGCCTGCCACTAGAGAACCACCCGACCACCACTAGAGTGCCACCTTCCCACCACCAGAGTGCCACTCCCTGGCCACATCCGCCTACCAGAGCCACCAGACTACCTTTTTTGCCTCTTTCAGGGGGGGTTTGGTTTTTTGGCCTTATCTTGAGCATACAGAGTCATTTTTTCAAAAACAAATAGACGTCGGAAAGCTGGTTCCGAGCCAGACTTCATAGTGTTGGTAACATTTTCCAATTTTTATGTTTGACTGTGTTTTTTCCAGTCAAAGTGGGGTCTCTTTTTTGTACTCCGGAAGCCATAGAATGAGCATCTGACCTCTATTTTTTGAAAAGTTTATATTTTTGGAAAGCGTGTGTTGTGTACTTTCTAGTCATATGAGTTTTATTTCCAGATCCTACTCCATGCATATTTTATTCATTTTTTTTCCTTTTCAGCACTCTAGTGGATATCTTGGTTGTTTCAGGTCCTGGGATCTCTTCTCTGAGTAGGGTGTCTATATTTTGGTTCTCATTTTTATTTCCAGTCTTCTTATCATTGTAGCTTGTATTTATGCAAATGCACTGAGATAAACTGGCATCATGCATTATTTACTTGGAATCTTGCACCTCTTGTGCCTTGTTGTACATGCACTATTGATAAAGTGCCATGAGGGGGTTGATGTTTTCCTATTGTTTACCATCTTCCTTTGTCCAGTGAGTGTTCCTTCCATGACATTTTCCTCATGATGTGTGTCAAGTGAGTGTTCCTTCCATGACACCATGTACTTTTCTCATCACCTTTGATGTTCCTGGTTCTTCATCATGCAGTTCTTCTTGGTTGTTCTTTTCAGTGTTCTTGACCCTCTCCCTCTTCAACATTATGGGGAGGTTTGTCCTATTACTTCTAATGCTTCCATGGTTCGATTGGTCAGCTCTTTAGGCTTTGGTGTTTTCATGCCATTTGTATCTTTGATTTCAGTTGTTTGCCTTATTTGCCTTTTGATTCGAGTAGTGTCATTTGAGGGCACTCATACAGATCATAGTCTTCTCTACCTGGTCATGTTCTATTTCAGTGGAGGTTCTTCAACTCAGCAGTTATTCTTCGACAGAGTTTGTAGGTTCTTCATGCTTCAGTGGTGTTCTTTTCCATCTCTTTCTGGAGTAGAGTTTTGTTCCCACGTGGTTTTCTCTATTTCTCCAATTCATAGAGATTTCATTGTATTTGGGTACCTGATCAGGCCTTGTTGCCAGGACCCATCTTTCATGCTTTCAGTAGTTGTTCTAGGTTTTAGCTTCTCCCTAAGTCTAGCTTAAGGGGGGTTGTTAGAGTATTTGGATATTTACTTGATTAATTAAAAAATATTTGTTTAATTATTTAAGTTCCCTTTATCTCTTTTACACTTAAGCTAACTTTAGGTGCATAATAATTAATTCTTTTATTAATTATTATGTGCAAGCCTAGGATTTTCCCTTTTAGGGTTTCTTGACCTATTAAAGGTTGAGTTCTTTCTTTTCATTGTAAGAAGGATTATTATTGACAATACATTTTTGGAGATTATTAAGCTCTCATCTTTTGGAGCATATTTTTCTTGTATTTTTGTTCCTTCTGTGATTTGCTTCCTTGCTTCTCCTTGTAACAGGTTTTTTAGCTTGCAGAGATCATTTGGGCTCTTATGGTGTTGTATTTTCTCAACTCCTATACCTACTAACATTCATCCTACCCAATTCCAAGCAGCAGTATGCCATCTATCCACTTTGGAAAAATATGGATCCTCAACCTCCTTAATCTCTCCATTTTACGGCTGCCAGTTATAAAGACAAGTCACTTCATAGCTTCTAGAGGGTCAACAATTCTCTGTGACTATAAACCCTTCCAGCCCTCAAAATAGCCCTTTGTATGGAAGAAGCTTTTCTAGGTCCAAGGCCAGCTACAAATGCAGAGGAGAAAACATCCATTTGTGTGATGTTGCTAGGTTTATGTCAACACCAACTTGGTTGGTTACTGTAACCATTACCTGTTCGATAGCTTCATACTTGTCATCTGGACTAAGGAAATGTTCCAATGAATGAAGCTTCAATGATAATATCTCTTTTCTAGGACCACATAATTTTGCAACCATGGCCAATGGATTCAGAAGATATGGACCAAGGGCCATAGCACGCCTCACAATCCTTGTTGTAGATGTTCTTCTCCTAGAAGGATTGATTGATCTATTTTGAATATTTTAAAATTATCATCTATCTATCAAGAGATCCTTACTGAAGTGTTAAAAGATGCCCATGTGCCTACTAACATTCATCCTACCCAATTCCAAGCACCAGTATGCCATCTATCATCTTGTTATCAACTAGCCTAAAATCAAAATGATATGCTACCGAGTGATCCAACTCATAAATTTTTCCCTACACATTGAACTCATCATCATAAAACACAAGGTGAAACGAGTCCTAATGGATATTGGTTCTATCATGCATAATTGTTTTGAGTTGGAGGCTTGAAATATGAATAATTTATCTCATTTTATTTGTTAGTTGCATAATTTGTTATGGGTTAATAGAAATCTAGGTATTGTATAGAACTTTAAAAGAAAGCAAAATCTAATCAGACATTGTATTTCATTTGATGTTATCAATAATTCTGACTAGTTTTCTTCATAATGTGTATCTTGTATAGTTTATCTTAATATTGTCTTTCTTGTATCATGTAGCAATTTTGCAAGAATTATCATAACTTTCATTTGAACCATTGGATCTTTCTATAAATTGCAGGATAAGTCTATAACATTGATATCAAGATACTGACTAGAGAGATTGTCTTTATTACAAGGTAAGGGCAGCCTTTGTCATGTATGTCTTCCTCAAAGTATGGTTGGTGTCTATTAAGTTGTTGTCTTGTAAGGGTGTTTTGAAGATTGAGAAGAGGCTTTTGATGGGTATTAATCCTGTTATTGTCAAGTATGCATGATTGGAATTGAATGTTTCCAAGTTTTATGTGCATTAGAGGGCAAATGATTCCTAAGATTGTCACTTCAATTAAATAATTACTGAAAACTTTGAATTTCTTGCTTGTAAATGAATATTTTAAATAAAAGGTTACTTTATTATAAGTATGATTTCTTAATTGAGATTACTCTAAAAACACCTAATTAAATTATCTTCAAACAATAATGTTGCAGTTAGTCTTACTGAATTTAACTTTGCTTTGAAAGACCAATAAGATAGAATTAAGCTTTACATCCAATCCTTCAAAGTGATAATCAAACTAAAACTTAACCCAAAGTATAATAAAATAGGATAGCACATTGAAACAATTTAAATGAATAGATTTATCATAGGGAACTAATCAAACAATCAAAAAGATAAATACCATCAGAGATGAAAAACACTTGATCTTTGTATTGAAATAAATATAAGATAATCAACTAATTACATATAGCACAATATCTTTTCACTAGTTTGGCATTTCCAGAAAATAAACCCCCAGAGTATTGTATATAATTGCATCTCCGAATCTCTCTCATTTCATCAAAAGATCCTCTATATAAACAGATGAGGATTCGGTTTCAAAATGAAAGGGCATACCCCTTCATTCAGAATTACACTAACTAATATCTTAGCTAAAAAAAACCAACTAACTAACCCTAACACAACTACCAACATAACAAACATTTTACATAAGACTTTAAAAGACAATAATTTGAAACATTCGGAACAAGAGCTAATTGCCAAGCACTTCGCCAGGATTCTTAATATGCTCCAAATACTTTTCTGACATACGTATCTACATCATAAATCACATCCCTAACAACGATTTCCAATGTGACAAGCTGCTCCATTTGTGAAGTGGTTTCCTTTAACTCTATTCCATATGTCCGGGAAGCATCAAGGGCAACATTGAGGAGACTCTAGAATTCAGCAATCTATTTATCATTATCCTTAAATCTACCTTTCTAGTCAACTAACAAAATAATACCATGTTGGATTACATCTTTACACTCATCATATTCATTTTGTAATTATGCATCGAATTTATCATGCTTTGGCGTCTGCTCCCTCCAAATTCTTACCATGCAGCTTGACCCCTAGTCTATTTTTTATCCTGTTATGTGATACTGTATTGTCCACATTTTTCTAAAATACAACCCAAAAGTCTTCCAAGTGACTATGCAACTTTTCAAATCTTTTATTCAATAAGAAAGAAGAAGTATCAATTCTTACACTTTGCATATGTTTGAGAATTCTTTGATTTTCCTGCTGCAATTTCTCTCATTTCATCTCCCATTTTGAATTTTCAAGAGAAAGCAACATGGGTTCAGACTGTCCACTTCTTCTGATGGCCTCCTCATACATAGCTTTGTATTGATTCCTGTCCCTTACCACTCTAACTATCTATGCCCTATTGAATTTGGAAATATCTACTCCTATATCTGTTGAGGCAATAGGATCAATTTTTCCCACCTTCAATTTCATCATGTGTCCAAAAGCCCTATCCACATCAATGATTGTTGGTCTCTTGTTTGGTGGATATAGTGTCCATAGCATTATTTCTTCCTCATCTAGATCAAACCTTGACCCAATAAAATGTCATTAACTCCCTAAATATCCAATTTAAATTCCTTATTATCAAAGTGCAATAAACTATCAAAAATAAAAGAGGCACTCAGGTCCCATCCTGGAAAAATAATTACTCTGGCCTCTATCAATAATTGTCTCCCTCTCTGTGGAGTCATTTTCACCAATTTTGCTTCTATATCCTCTTTTAGTTTCTTCAATAATTTTGCCTCATTTTCAGGTTTCACATTTGGGATAGACTCCCTCAGCCTTTTGCCTTTGAAATTATAAAGAAAAGACTTAAATTCTTTGGATTTAACAAATACATTGTCTACCACAAAAGAAACATGTCCATCCAATCTTGCATCTTTATAAATTTTCATTTTAGTTACAATTTAATCATCTTCATTGAACTCTTCTTCCACATATTTTACCTATGACCTAGAAATGGCTTCAATGTCTTCTGGTTCATTTTTCTAACATTTCTTCTTTTGACTACATCTCCATTAACCTTTGTCTTTTCTCCTCCAATTTTTTGTTTAGGTTATCAATCACTTCTTGAGCCTCTACATCTTCCATGTTCCTAAATATATCTTCCACTTCCAGACTCACGTGCAAATAATCACCTAGATTTTGCCTTTTCTTGTACCAGTGGACTTCCGGATCATAATTCTTTCTTGCAAAATGTTTGAATAAATTAAATTCTTCCATTAATTTTTTGTCAATTATATCATAGGCTTTTTTTGAAACAATTGTGAAATCTCCAAAGCTGAGAGTACCTGGCAAGAAAGCCTTCTTATGTAGATCCCCAAAGTTTTTAGCATTTGAGACACTCAATTGTCTGACAATCTCCAAGTATGATATTCGATCGAGAACACATTTTGGCAACATATAGGGAGTTACTTCAAACCCTTATATCCTGAAACATGTGAAGTCCTTATGGACATACCAATCTCCCCAGTTATGATTCACTATCTTTATGTCATCAAAATCTTTATGTCTTAAAAATATTTTAATATCATTTGAGATTGATCCATCACAAGGAAATCCACACATCCGATAAATTTTCTTTACTATACATTCCTCAAATTTGATATAATTTGATGTTGTGTAACAAGAATCCCAAACAGAAGTCCATAATTGAATAGATTGCTCCTCTCCTTGTCTATTTTTGACATTAAGCCTCAATTCCTCAGACCACATACCCCTAAAACATCCATAGAATGAGATTAAATGCATCAATAATGAGTAAAACTTAAAATTAGGGAAATTATTATCCCTGAGGTTCAAAAAACCCTCATGCAATCTCTCCACCAAATATGACTCATAATCAAATGACCTGGGTTCATACATTTGAATGTCTGAAGCTAAAACTAATGGCCCAATACTCGTGAGATTTGGAACCTCAACACTTCCTAACTACCCACAAGACATATAGGTGTACTAAAGGTAATGTCTAAACAAATCAATGTTAAGTGGTGGCCCATCCTATTTTGTAAATTCTACCGCTTCTTCTTTATGGACAGCTAGTTTCCACCCAAGGTATGTAGTGTTCATTCTTGTATATTCCTCTTCCAATTCCCCAAAAGACAGAGGTTTATCAAAACCAAAATCTAGGTTGAACACTTCATTTATAGTGTCTACTAAAAACCTTATGAAGGATTCTCCATTTGGACACTAAATGTGTCTGCCCGCAGAATTATAATTTCTCACTAGAATCTCTAAAACTTTCAAATTTACAAAAACATCAGGGACAATTAACTTACTAAGATTTGTAACCCAGGGGTTGCAGAGCGACATCTCCCTATTTCTCCTAAAGTAATGGAATCAAAACAATTCATAGCCCCTTACCCTAGACCAAACATCCCCGACATCCTTGTATCTATCTTCCAATTGATCTCACCCAGGTAGATGTTGTTTCGATCTTCTAGACTTAGGGCCAGGTGCTTGCAGTTGATCGTTCATATCCTGGTTCAATTTTCCAAATGGGGCATCTTCTCCTATTTTGGATTTATTGGCTCCTAACTCCGAACTCTTGGCTGATCTCTTTTTCCCTGTAGAACTAGATGCCTCCATTTCTGCAACTCTAATTTTGCACTCTACCCTTTACGAATTAGAAATCTCTATTCTGCCAATTTCCTTCACTGTGTGAGATTTATGTCAGGCAACTTCAATTATATAACAAATGTATTCAATTCCAAACCCATAATGATTAGCATCCCATAAATTGGCTTCATGTGAACCTGATGCAAGAATTTGATAAGATTCCTCTACTTTAGTTTTGAAATTTGATTTGACAATGGCTCATAGGCATAGGTCTCCTAGATGTAATTTTATTTTGGCGCCATTGGCATAACTCTCTCCCTTTCTTCCATACATTTAGAATACCTGTTTATTGGCATATGTTGGTCTGATGATTTTCATAGCCTCTTGATTTCTTCTTACACAACGGGGGAATATAAGTCGATGACCTTGCTTCCTATTGATTGGTGCGAGTTATCCCGCTAGTCTCATCGGCCATCGAGATAGCTTAAAATGTGTTCAAGCGATGGGCATAATTTCCTTGATGTCTTTTCTCTCGGTGTAGCTCCTCTTGATACGTTATGTCTCCTCGGCATAAGCTTTGCCAACATTCTCATCGGGAATAGTCTTACCGATAGCCTCACCATCTATCGGCAAGACATGATTTCTCCATTGCTGCTTGTGTGTGTTCTACCGATGGACTTCATCAATGTATTTTATCCCGGTCATATGCTTCTACTTGTCTTAAGTATTACCATTGGGTTGAATTTTTTTGATAGTGCAAATTTCAAATTTTTTGTAACTTTTGCTTTTCCTTATGAATACAAATGTTTATAATTTGCTTAATGGGTTCAATATAAACTGAACAAAACCTCTAACACAAAAATGGACTCCATTATTCCTAGTTATTATTTAAGATACTTTTGAACCATACATTTTGGCAAAATTTGTCAAAGTGAAAACTCATCCATATCTACCATATGATAACAACACATGTTTTTATTCAAAGGAATCTTGAAAACCATTTGATAAGTAGCCACAATAACATTTGTATTTTTTATCACTCCAAGAAATATCTAATAAGCTTTCTATCCTCCAATCTGCACCTTGAGAGGATCTTTGTCTACCTTGTCTCATCTTAGTGCCACCTTCAAGCTGCCCAGTTGATGGTTGGTTTACAAGAGTCAAATCATAGATGGATGGGAGCTGGTCACCTTCAAGCTCCTTTAAATGTAGCTACTCTTGACTCACTACTTGGCCTAGTTTGCAAACTCTAGAGAATCCTAGTGATGCATAGAGGCTATAGGATCCCTCAAATCTTTGTGAACCTTCTTGACCTTATCACTACTTTGATATTATCAGAGTGCTTTAACATTGTTGTAATATAGTTGTAGCTCTTGTGATCTGTCAATGATTGTTGTTCATGATGTTACTGTGTTGAATGTTCAATGGTTTTGGTTCATTTTGCAATTTTTCTATGTTTAAGTATTTCAATTTGGTATATTATACTAAAACATCATTTCATAACTAACATTTCAAGTTCTTTATAACTAGTTCTAAGAATACTTTTGTACTTGCGGCATCATTTTTCTTAGTTTGTGAAGGTTATAGACCAAAGTTTCCATAGCCCGACTTTTTTTATTGTGAAGAAAGATCATGTTAGATAATATCAGCCAAAAAAAAATGAGACAATTGCTAGATTGTGGTCTAGCATGAAAAGAAAAGGTGATGGAAAATATTATTGTCCCTACAAAAATTGTAAGGGCTTAAAGACTAGAATACTTCTAATCACAACAGTTGAGAAACATTGTAGGTAGCATGGTCACATTGAAGGGGGGCATGATTATTGTGCATTGGTAAGTTGTTCATTATATCATTTTAACAATTTTTATTTGTTCTGATAGGTAATGGGCCAAAGCTGATGAGGTGTACATACCTTACCCGCTTTGGGATTTGAACTTGTGACCTCTCTTTTAAGAACACAAGTTCTCTACCACTAGGCCAACTTAGGTTGTACATCATTTTAACGATTTATATACATAAGAAATCACTTGATAATGAGATCATGATCATGATCATGGTTTATTTATGTCGATCATTTTTATATAGGTAGAGAGCCCTATGGCAGATGATATGGACTACCACAACCCGAAGAATTTGGTTTTCCAAGTGGAGGAACATGGAGGTGTGAATATCCAAGTTGAAGATAATGATCCTATGGAAGAAGACGATCATGCGCCAGAAAACATAATTGAAGATGATGGTATAAATACATTGATCCATGACACATTTAGTGCTAGCGTGATTGATCTTGATGATCAAGATGACTTGGATGTTGTTCATGATGTACCTCTACTTGAGAAGGCATACGATCCCCTTTACGAACGCTCCCAAACAACTCTTCTCTCTGTTGTATTGTCGTTGGTGAACTTGAAGGTTATGAACAATTTATCCAACATAACAATCTCACGTATGTTAATGTATGTCATATATGTCATCTTTTTTCATATATTTTTGTTGTTATTTCATTATAGTTAATAAAGGGTGAAACATGCACCATTAAGATTCTTTATATTAACAAATTATATTTTTGGTTGTAGATTGGTAGGTGATTTTTTGTTACCACCATCAAATATTCTACCTCACTCATACCGAGAATTATTTTCCATTATGAAAGATATTGGAATGGAATATTAATCAATAGATGCATGTCCCAATGATCATATTATATATCATAAAACATGAATTTGCAGTAGAATGCCCTGAATGCCATAGGAGTAGATATTGAATAGATCAACTAACAAAAAAGGTGCCTCGCAAGGTTGTTCATTATATTCCCATTATTCCACATTTGCAATGATTATTTAGGTGCAAAAGCTTCGCGCAATTTATGGATTACCATGCACACAATAGAAGTTGAGATGACATTATTTGAATGCTTGCGGATGGTTCTGCATTTATGGAGATAGATGAAAAGTGGCCACACTTTAAAGAAGAACCTCATAATCTCAGGCTTTCGTTGGCAGCAGACAGTGTCAATCCATTTGGAGAGATGAGATCTACTTACTCGATGTGGCCTATTTTTGTTATCAACAATAACATTCCTCCATGGATGTTAGTAAAGAGGGAGCACATAATGTTGGCAATGATTGTTCCAAGTATTTTTCATTTAATGGTCATCCACATTAAATTATAAATATTGCAGCAAAATGATCATAATAATTATGTAATGTTTTTGTTCATTCAACTAGGTAAGTACCAAGTTAAAGATATGAATGTATATATTGAGCCTTTTATCGACTAGTTGTTGGAGTTATGGAATGGTGTCACTATGTATGACATCTCTAGAAAAATATGACAAAGACGATTTCAATTCCATGCAATTCTTGTATGGATAATTCATGATGCCCCAGGGCTAACACATTTTTGTGGTATGTTAAAGTGATCAACTTGCGCATAATTATAAATATAAAAATTATCATATTTAATCCAATTATACATGATCTTGTAGTTACTCAAACAAAGGGAAAATTTTGCATGTCTAGTTTGTGGTCCAAAGATGAAATCTCGTTATTCAAAAAGTATAGGAAAGCAGGTGTTTGATGAGTATAGGTACTTCCTCCACAAAAATAATAAGTATCAAAATACTGAAAAACATCCTTTCAATGGGAAAGAAGAGACTACATCAAACTCACGAAGAATGACACCTCACCTATGAAAGTTAGAATATAATAGAATTAATCGTTAAGGTAATGTCATTCCATCGAATGGTTTATGTTTGGAATTTATATTTTTATATTGTGTTTTGTTTACTGATGATGTAATTGATGGTGATCATCGTTGTTAACTTTTTAACATATTATATGCCTCATGAAGGTCATCAAGGCATTAATGACCACTTTCCAAAGGGACTAAAGAGTCATCCTAGACAATTTAGAAGGTTTCCCTAGTACGAGAAGCTACAAATTGTGACTTTGTTTGATACTATGCATATTGGAAAGAATATAACAAAGACATTATGGAAAATATTGGATGGAAGGCGTGACAAAGAAAAAATTGTCAAATTTGGTAGTGATATTCAGGAATCCAATCATGCAATGAAAATTGTCATTCAATCAAATAGCGATGGAGACCAGATTAATATAAGTGCCCTTCCTTGGTTATTGATGGAGCAGCAAAGCAATTCTATAAAAGAAGTCATACGAAAAATTCAATTTCCCACAGGATTTTCTGCAAACATAAACAATCTCATAACAAAGAAAAGTGAATTTGGGCCAAGGATGAAAATGCATGATTGGCATACATTCCTTAAGGTAATTCATGTTCTTATGTATTTACTATATATTTATATACTGCATGTACTTTTCATTGTATTATGTTAGAAAACAATGAAAAATATCATTTTATAATTGTTGCAATATGTTCTACCTCTATTTCTCCCAGACCACTTCAAACATAATGTCGAGCAAGTTATATATGATCTTGGAAAATACTTGAGGTAAATAGTGATATTACTTTTTATGTAATATATTGTATATTATTTTGTAAAGTCTCATTAATATATTTGCATCTTGAATCTCTTGTAGGTGGTTGTCATCTAAAGAAATCCATAAAGAAGATACAAAATATTGGAAGAGAAAAATTCCTCGTCTAATCTGTGAAATGCAAAAGTGTCTACCTTCAACTTTTTTCAATGCACAAGAACACTACCTCATACACCAAATTGAGGAGATTGAATTGTGTGGACCTATACACAAAAGGTCAATGTGGATGGTTGAGAGGAACTTGAAATTTTTCAAGTCTTTGGTTCGACAAAGAGCACATCCTGAGGGTTCTATGGTGGAGGTATATATGGTATACTAGACTATGGTGTACATTACTGAATACCTTCCTAAGTTCGTGGCAAAGATCCATGTAGATCGTGTTTGGGGTCCCAACTCCATTAACAAATTTGAAGGGGAGAAGTTGATGGGGAAAGGTACAATGAGGAAAAAGAGAGGTAATTATTCGATATTGCAATGATTTTTATATATATTGCAGTTAATTTATTCGTAATCTTCAATATATTTCAGTTGTAAATTTCTAGTTATTTTTTATATAGTTGCTCGAGAGTGGGATGCACTAAATTTGTATTTTGCAAACAATATTGATTGGATGATGGTATGGATTCAATGATGTCAACAATCCAGTTGTGCATTAACATGGGAAGGTATGGATTCATTGGTTAAAGAAGCTCTTCATAATGGAGATTCCAATGTTACACAAAGGGAAATTGATTTAGCATATGGTTTAAGAGATAAAAATGTACGTATAAATATATTAATCACCCATATTATTTAATTTTCTTCTAGTTGTAATGAAGTGCATATTATATATGTTAGACATTTTAAAGGTGAAACACGACAAGGCTATGTGGTGCAATGGTCATAAATTTTGCATCAAAAATTTGGATGACATGAAGAAAACTTGTGATTCTGGAATAAGTGCAGTATTTCAGGTGACTAATGTTTCATCTAGGAGTGACATACATCCTCGAGTCTCAGAAAAATTGATACTATGGGATTTTGGATGATATACTTGAGTGTGACTTTAGGCCCTTCAAATTAGTTATTTTCATCATCCAATGGTACAGGCTACGATTGAATGAAAATGATCCTAACAGAATTGTTATTGAACATGATAATGAATTTACAATGGTTAATACAAGGTCATTTGAGCTAGCTAGAAATGAGCCCTATGTTATTCCAAGCCAATGTGAGCAGGTAATTTACTCAGAGGTTCCTCATAAACTAGGTTGGTCATTTGTTGTTAGACATGATCCAAGAGGAAGGTCAATAAAGTATAATGTGATGGAAGAAGAAGATGTTGAAGAAGTAGAAGATGGTGTAGATGATGATCACGATCGACGGTTAGCTGATGATGTTCCTAACAGAAATGTTCATGAAGAATAACAAGATGATGATGGTGATGATGATGTTGTTCCTGTTTATGATGATGATGATGTTGATGTTGATGATGATGATGGTGGTGGTGGTGGTGGTGGTGGTGGTGGTGGTGGTGGTGGTGATGATGATGATGAGTTGGATGAAGAAGAAGATCAATGACATGAATGAAATATATTGGTATACGATTAGAATATTATATAATTGATATTGATTTCTTGATAGAAATTTATTTTACTTATATATATGGTCACATAATTAATTTATTGTGTTTTAAATTCTAATTTCATTACATAATTTATTCATGATATCCTAATAGTAGAACCATGCCACCTGTAGGAGATGGAAACAGATAGAATGTCAACTAGCTCGCATTTTGTGTGAAGTTTGTGTTTATTTATTGAATGTGGAATATTTATTAGCTATGTGATGGATGGTGATTTATGATACATATGTGATGGATTACAACATCTTTATGATGATACATATGTGATTTATGATACATATGTGATGGATTACAACATATATGATGGATTACAACATGTTTATGATGATGCATATGGGATTTGTGATACATATGTTTCTATTATTACTCATATATTTCATGTATTTATTGTTTATCAAATTTTAAATATAATACTTATGGTGTTCAACCCTTTTTTTTGAGGACCCTACACTTTCTAGATAAACGAAAGATAAGGAAAAAAAATAAACAATGATATTTATGATGTTTGTATATCGTTCATGTTGTCTACTATGTAATTTTTAGCGTACGTATCATGTAATGTTTATGATGCTCAATTGTATGTATTGATTATATGTATATATTTTGTCTGGTTTTGTCATCCTTGGTGGAAACAGGTAATTGACTACAGACATCGCCAGCCCTTTTGTTGAGGACCCTGCACTTTCTAGATAAATGAAAGGTAAGGAAAAATAATATTCAATGATTATGATGTCTACATATTGTTCATGTTGTCTACTATGTAATTTTTAGCATACGTATCATGTAATTTTTAGCTAGCATAAGATAAATGAATTACATATGCAGGAACCTGAACCACTTTGACAAGGATCCTGCATAGTGTCATGGAATGACAGGTATAAGTCAATACACCCTATAGAAACCATTTATTAATTTCTTTCTTTCTCTTTAATAATAAGCCAGGTTTTAGCAACAATATTTTGTCAAAACTTTGATTTTTTTTCTCATCGAAACCACATGTTATAGCTCATTCCACCTTCTCGACCCTCTTATATGCAACAAATCTAATACAGTTATCAACACTTGAGGCCCCAGTAGGGCTTATTCAAATTTTAATCTCAACATCAACTTTAGGGCTGACTTCTTCATTTGATGGAGTGCAGGTACCCCCAAATAGGTATTTGCCAGATCTGTCTTCCTCAAGAGAGGTAAATTTAGGAAGAAGAGACAAAAGTGACACATGTAGTGCGTCTAAAAGAGGGAGATCAACTAGAGGTCAAAAGATTAGGAGAAAATTCAATAAACGCATGCAATTTTTTCTTGTTCAGGAGGGTCATGTTCTTATAATGATGAGAGAATAGGTGACATCGAGGTGCCCTTGAGGTGAAAACATCTACAGAAACAATGGGTACCCAAAGAACTTCCTCCAATAAACACTGATTTTTGTGTTCATGAGAGGATATATCGCATAGCACCATCGTCATTACATGGTTTGGGCCTTATTTTCATGGACGGCATAAAGGTCTATTGCAACAAAGTTGTTTAATTGATGGAGTATGTTGGACCTTGTTACAATTATAAAAATTGGATGCAGATTGTTCGATATAAAAAAGGTATGTGTAGGTATGCACTCAATGAATTATATACAACGGAAAGATAATGATCAAAGTAAAAGAGTGGCTATGTACATTGACAGAAGGCCAAGAGCAACAGGGAATATTGTAGGTTTTATGAATAGTACATGACCTGGGTCAACTAATAAGCAACCCAATTGCATATTTGAGGTGCGTGAGGGAAATCATGTATTTGTATATGCGATAAAATCAATAAATGCGGGGGAAGAGCTGCTAATCGATTGCAATTTGAATCACATGGATACGAAAAAAGCTACTATCATGGGGGTGGTACATACTATATATAGTTTAAACCAACCTTCGATTAATGACTCCAATATATCATTTTATTATTAAGTTTGTTTGCTAAGTCTATTGGTTTCATTTCGCTAATGCTTTTTTTTATATTTACTATTTGTCATAGGGCAACATTCATTTGACACATAGCACAAACATGGATGTAGCTCCCAGCCCTTCTACCCAGCAGGTAAACCTCATTGTAATTGTACAAATTAGATAGAATCAAAATGTTATATTATTATGTTCTTTTCTTTAGGGTTTTTGAGTAATCTTGATAATGTTACTAATATTCTTGTCACAGACGGATGTTCTGGGAAAAGCACCTACATTACCTGATGACAATATAGTGGTGGACTCACTATTATGAAATGATGACATCTCATATTCCACAGACCCTGTTGCAATGATGAGAAAGATCAAAAAAAAAATTAATAGAGAAATTATTGCTCTAGCATACCAAGTCCCTCAAACTGATGCAATAAAGGAGAGATTGCAACAATTGATGCAAAGAGTACAAAACTTGCAAGTAAGCAGTAATGAAAACTTTAATTATAACGTAAGTTCAAATGGTTTATATTTTATACTCTTTTATGTCAGGAACTAAAATATGTACGTGTTGTTTTTACAATAACTATTGCATCCTCATCAAGCTAGTGGTCATGATCAGGGTACTCCATGTAGTTCAAGTGATGACCATGTTCCATACATTAAAACTAATTTGATGCTTTGATATATCCTTTATGTGTTCACAGGCTCCTTGTTGTCCTAGTTCCTCATTATGCTCTTGGTGCTCCTGGACCACTCTGTTATTGCTCATATATTTAATGTATTATTCTTCAGGTGATGTCCATGTTCCTGTGCAAACGCCGCCTCATCAGAGGCCATCATCCCCACCTATATTACCAACTGCAATGTTGGCAACACGTAGCATGCATACATCCACTAGTACACATCATAGTGACCCCAAAGTTGGTAGATCCATCTTTTTCTCACTCTTTTGTTATGTGTTTATTTCCCTTGAAATGTTCTTTCTTGGGGGAATTTCATAGTGGATTCATTTTCTGCAGTAAGACATGTACATGAGGATGAAGATGCCACTAGTGTTGATACCAAAGCAGTATTTCCTAGATCTTCCTGTATTTCTAGTACAGGACCGTTGCCAGTCACATTTGTGGTGACCGAATATTTGCTTCCCATAAAGATAGAGAAGGTTCTAGGTACTTTAAAATTATTATGCTATATAGAGTAATTGTAATTTACTTATTGATCACTCATTTTGGACTAATCATCCCATGATTTGTTTGTAGGAAATGATATTTTTTATAAAAATCTTAATGAAATTACATTGGAGATCTTCAAGCCCGCCATACGTAAACGGGGGAATGAGCAAGAAAAAAAGTTAAAAGATGAGCTCATAAACCATTTGGTTAGGTTGTTTGGAAATGACACATTTGAGAAAGGCAAGGTCCTTGACCAAGTTGGCAAACATATAAAGTATGTGAGGGACCAGTATAGGACACATTCTAAGAAGAACAAAAAGTACGAGCATCCCCCCATGATTCTAGAGAGGGAGTGGAAGGATCTGATTTTGGATGCAAAGGAGAGAGTTAAAAATAAAAAAGGAAATACACCACCAGGCAGAAGAAGGTATGTGATACTATTAAGAGGTAATTATGTACTAATTACTCTTTATACTTATATAATCTAACCAATTTCAAACTTTGCATAGACTTCTCGACACATCAAAGGCAAGGCAAAACTAGAAAAGCACAGGCAACACAAACTTGGCTCTGGTGGTTATATGAAAGTTGCCGCATGAATGGTAAGTATTAATAATTGAAATATCACATCGAAATAATAAATTACAAACAAGTTTTTTAATCATTAAATAATACAAGCAAAATTCATGATATTAAGCAAAAAATGCAGGGCTCTGAATTCAATAGAGTGCCCACAGAAGATGACATGAAAATTGCCTTCCGAGAGGGTTATAAAGTTGTGGCTAAACGTCTAAAAGGATTGAGTGGGCAAATAGAAGAATCTGGTCCATCCGTCAATCATGTAAATAAGCTAGATGAAAATTATTTAAAATTGAATACTTGAGCAATAATCTATTCAATGTTAATTTCCAACATAATGTGACTATATTTGTTTTAAATAATCAAGCAATCATAAAAACGCACATGACATTGGAATGTAGCCTGCACAGGGTGGAACAAAACCTGCACATGATGAAGGTCGTGGTGTACATCCCAGTAATGGAGGTATTCACATGTTGAACAAATTTTTTTTATGTAATGATTATTATAATTAAACGTCTTTAATTGAAATTGGTGTAGTTATTAATGTAACCCTTTTTGTTTTTATTTTAGAGCATGTAGACCATGGTGAGCAAGTTGAGCATGATCCAGGTAGACAACATCAGGAATGTGATGGAGCCCCACCAAGTAAAAAGGACCACTGTTATTCCTTTAAACAAATTTAATTGCAATTGGTGTATTGATTAATGTAACCTTTCATGTTTCAACTCTAGAGGATTTAGAGGGTGTTCAGGATGTTGAGGATGAGGCTAGACAAAATGATCAAGAAGATGATGTGGCCCCATCAGGTAAAGAGCACCCTGGTAATTTTCTTTTAATTAATGGAATAATTGTAACAATAATAATAAAAAATTTAACCCATTTCTTTGTTATTGCAGTGGACACCCCTTTGCATACACATCCTCATCATGAGTACAGGACTAGGCATACATTAACTAGATCATGAGCACAGGGTAGAAGATGTGAAGAGGGGACAAATGATGATGAAAACGATGGTCCAATTAGTCTTTACCTCCAAGCTTCAAAAAGAAAGAAAAAAAATGATTTTAATTTTATTATATGTTAATAACTGGATTTTATGTGTTAATGAATGATATGTGTTAATGAATGTTACTTGTTAATGAATGTTAATGAATGATATGTGTTAATGAATGTTGATGAATGTTATGTGTTAATGAATGTTAATGAATGTTATGTGTTAATGAATGTTACATGATAATGATGAATGTTATGTTTCATTAATGGATGAAATAATGTTAGATGTTAACGAGGAATTTAGAGTGATATTAGGGGGGAGGGGACAAATGAACTTCCACCTTCACGTGGTTGGCCCTGTTAAGTAGAGAATATTAAAATATTCTTGAAACAAGGAGAAGCTCAATAAGGTAATGCACTTTTCAATATTTCATTATGCTTCATTGTTAATCTTATTGATGTTAAGCATCTTGTTTGTAGGTTACATATTCAGTGTTGCAGGTTGTGAACATTCTTCTACAAGACAATTCCCCATTGCAAGTGAATGCATGCCTCATTGGTTTTGTGAGTTTATTTTATTCTAGAACATACATACTCTCTCTATTCATTCCTTAACATTTGTTCATTTTGTTTTAGAATAGACACACTGCCTCATTTTGCTCATTCATTGTTCATTTTGAGTTTATTTTGGGTCGAATTTGAAGAAAGAGCATGCATAAAAGGAGGTGGAACCTCTAGAAACTGACTTTTAAACTAAGTTATTGATTCTTCACTAAAACCCTTGGATCATGATTATGATTCTGCCTGGGTCCTGCTCTAAGCCTAATTCCCCTTGGATTCCTCCAAGGTCCTTCTTAGGTGGTTGGGTCCTTAGTGATTATTCATCATCTGTTGTGCCTAATTTTGGGGCAAATTAATAAAGTAATATTGCCTACAAAGTTTACAATTTAAATTGCTATCTCATATATGCTACAACCTTTTGTAAGGGGTGTGATCTGAGCCAAACTACTATTCAAATTGCAATTGTCATAATTACACGGCCTATCATCATTGGTGCAATCTGATCTTTATTTCTATTTTTGTTGATATCTTCATACTGTCATAAGGATGTGAAACTATTATTAGTGATTTCTTATTGGTCAACTGGTTATAATATTGATTAGTAATCAGCTCTGGGATCTTCCAATAGTTATGCATTATTTATCACTAGATTTTGTCGTCCTACTATCTTGATGACTAGATCTGGTGCTGGATCCTTTTTATGCTGAACAACAAAATCAACAACCAGTATAATCTACAACCAAATTTTGAAAGGTAGCCAACCTCAACTATGATTTCAAAAGACTAACTGGACCAACTTAAACAAGGATATTTAATCCTTCTTCTCTTCAAGCTCTGCAAGGCCTAGGTTGGTTTACCTGTGATGCACTTCAAATACAGTCTAAACTCACACACAACATCACCATTAAAGCATAAATCTCAAAAATAGCTCAACAATAAGGAAAGTACTGCAAACTAGCTACATTCACATTGACTCTCAAGTACATTGGAGCTTGAGATAGGTGGGACATTACCACAAAACAGAAAGAAAAGATATTATACTCTGATTTTGGATTTTAAAATGATCTTTGAGAATCCCTATAATTTCAAGACCGGTGCCTTATCCAAGGGCAACAGAGTCATACATCAAACTGCAAATGAAAACACTCATTGCAAATCCATCTTTATCATGAAATATTCTTGCATAAATGCATTACTAATCTTATCCATAGAAAATATCAGATCCAGAAACATGAACCCTATTTTATTAATGTTTTCTCACAGAGTTTAAAATCTTCCTTGAAGATTACCTACAAACAAGCATTGCACTCACAGACATAGCTGCTCATGACCAACTTGATCCTCCTTAAGAATCAGATTTGAATAAAATGAGAATACATTTTAGAGACAAATTCTGTGTGAATTTGTGCATGCCTTACATACACAAGAACCTACAACTAAGAACACCTACAGCAAGAATTAAACTCCATTACTAAAATAAAAGCACTGCCCAGTACAATCTTGAAGAAAACTCAAAATTGGAAACCATGAAAATCTGGAGCATTTCTCCAAAATTTTGGAACCCTTACAATTGAGAAGAAATGGGAATATGAAGGAGAGGGGAAAAGATCATATTTCATCAGAACATGCCATGTGTCTTCTTTCCCTAACTGAATTTCATTTCCTTCCCATGGAAACTGCTCTTGAAATATCTGATTTTTGTTGAAACAAACATCATAACTGCATTTTGCATTTTGAGAGCTTTCTAGTGATATATAATACTTGCCATTTCAGGCAAAAAACAACCCCTGGGTGAATTAATCCTTTTTATGTGCACCATCATTTAAATTTTTGGATTTTACACTATAGTCAAGACTTTATTATTAACTTTGATTTCTCACCATTTTATTCTTGACGCCCTGCCACATGGCAGCCTACGATTCATTGACGGGGGGTCCACGAGGTGCCATGTGGGATGACACCTCATCTTTCGCCACTTATCGGCAACTCGGATCACCACAAGACTGCCTGCTTGTTGCATTGTGGACCGCCACCTATCGGCCATGTCACCGCCACTTCACTCGGACCCGCCAGCTCACTTGTCATTGGACCTGCCACCTGTACGCCATGTTATCTTTCACCATTTCGTGATGGCTAATGGGCATGCATCTTCACTCTGTGAAATCGTGTTGGTCGTCAATCTGCTGCGAACCTGCATGATCTTTAACCTTCGCTTTTCTGCACATGCTTTTCACCATTTTGTGAAGGGTAAGTTTCAATCATCTTCCCTTCGTGAATCAACATGCACTATTAGATCTCTTGATGAACTTGCTCACCAGTTAATCCATTCTTTCTCTGCAAAACTTGCCTACATCAGGATCCATGCCTACGTGGGGTCACCTGGTTGCCACTCGGCCTCCTTGGTCACCTCGAGAAGTGCACCCATGCACATGGGGTTCGCCTGGTCGTCCAGCCAGCACCTTGTGTCAAAATCCTCTTAAGGCTTTGACATTATATTAGTGTAGAGCTTTGCTTATAAATACCAAAAAGTTCCATTCCCCAATGAATGTGGGATTAATGCATTTTCCTAGGACTGTGCATTTTTAAGTGTTTCAATGGCGCCAATGGTATTTTACTGAAAGATTTATTGCTCAATGCCTTCCTCACTCTCCACGCAGGGGCTAATACTACTATACACCTGAGAATTGCATTTGCTTAAACTTGTTTTAATGCCCTTTACCATGCATGGGAGATACCAATTTAATTTTCTAAGAAGTTTCTGTCGTTGCCTCATCTCCAGCCACGAAGGATGTTATTTGCTCTAAATGCATTTGCTTGGAAGCTTTTGTTGTTGCCTCATCACTATGCCATGTAGGAGGAAGGAATGGCAATTTTCATCTGCCAAGTGCACTGCTTGGGAGTTTCAATAAATGCCTTTTCAACGCAAGGATGTTGTTGGCAAAAGCACGATGGGGAGGAGTATGTTGCACTTTACCAATTGCATTAATTTGGAAGTTTCAATGCCCATTAAACTTCCTACACTTCAGCTCACCCACCACGCAAGGAGGATTGTTGGCAAATTCATTTGTTGTTAAGAGTTTATATAGCCTTTCAAACACCACATTTAACACACAGGAAGAAATTGCAACTATTTGGAGTTTATACAGCCTTTCAAACACCACTCCACGCAAGAAGGAAGAGACCACGCAGAGGGAAAAATTTGTATTACACCTGCTAATCTGTAATTTATTTGGAGGGCTCTTTGAAATCCTTTCTTTCCATTCAAAGCATTCAATCCAAATGCCACTATACCCCTTGTTCTCTTGAAAAACATATTCAGTACATTCGCTTGAAATGGGAAGGCATTCATCTATTTCAACATTTCATTTGTGGGATGATAGGCATCCTGGAACATATAATCTTCTTCATTCCTCATGAACTCCTTAATACTTAAATCATATAACATGTGATTCAAAATAACAAAACCTTTCTTAAAAGACACATGAAGTGGCAAGTCAGGTCGGGCCCCAAAGTGGGTTCGACTAAAAAAAAATTTGTTTTCATGCGACTGACCTTCGAAATGCTTCAGGAACCTTAAACATACCTCTAGATTCAATCAGCGCCATTTCCGGATCATCAAACTGAGTTTTGCAATTTTCAGGCACTTGTGCCACATTTTTGGATCATCAAACTAAGTTTTGCAACTTTTTGGCACTTGCGCCATGTTTTCGCATTTAATTGGGAAGATGTAATTTTTAAATTGGTCAAAACACCTTTCTGGACCTCGCCATCTGGCAGGCGTGTACTCTAATATACAAACATGAACTCTACCAAGCAGTTTCTCAAGACGAATCTTGAGTGAAGAAATATTAATGGTCAAAGATGACCAACTGGCTTTGTCAGCACTGCGGACCTGATGAAGTCAATGCGCAGGCAACTCATGATGCCTTTCTTAAAAATATCAAATGACCTTCGTAGACCCTCAAATCTAAGGAATAGGTACCTTGAAATACATATCAAAACTTAGAATGCTTAGTTCGACCAGGAAGCTGACTAGGTGCAAATGGTGTGCTCATGAAAATAGCAACTTTAACTGATATAGCAATGAAAGTACGGAACACTGAAACAGATGGCTCAAGAAACCCTTTTGAAAACCGATTAAATGGATTGGTAGGAGCTTGAAACTGGAAAAATAGCTTGTCATTTATACCAACAATAGCCCGGAACAAACATTCTGACATGACACTCATTGAGGCAACTTTTACAATTATGCAAAATTGGGCTCCGACTAGCTGTTGAAATGGGGACTTGTCAAACAAGACAAACTGCAAACAGATCGAGCTTGCTAAACTGAGCAAATGGATTCATAAAGACTTGAAATTTTGCATGAAGGCACAGTTTTATGCATAAAATTCAATCCATTTTTAATTTCACCATGACTATCAACAAGACAAAAGATATAGGTGCTCAAAGTAGGCCACTTAATAAAATTTGCATATGTACCTAAAATGCACTTTCAGTTCACCCCTTGAAATGGGTACCTAATAAATTGATCCAAACTAAAAACTGAAAGTTGCACAACACTTCATTAGCTAAATGAAAGGTGTAGGACATGCTTCCCAAGCCTTACCCTTTGAAAATCAACTGGATCCATTTTACCCTCTCTCTAACTAGGCCATTCAAACTAACTCATTTTATAATCATTTGGAAATGCAGAGCAAAATTTTGAAATGGGCCTCTCAAATTCACTCAAATTTAATGAGTCCCAACATCTGGTATTGTCAATATTTTTCTAAGGGTTTCAAGACCTAATTGAGCATCATTAATCAAATCAGTTTATGCATCTATGCAATTCACTAAGTGTTTACTTTGATTTCATTTCAATCTATTATAAACTAAATAAATTTAAGATTACATTTTTTCTCAGCTTCTTGTATATCATTGGCGTAGATTTTATGTCATATATATATATGTGTGTGTGTGTGTGTACGGATGTACCTATACCTGTTTATGGTGAAAATGGATAACAATAATAACAAAATTGAAAGGCTAAATGAATTCAACCACCAAACCCTAGCCTAACAACAACAAAGATCCACCATAACATATGAAGATTACCTAAGACAATGCAAAATAACTCAAAATCACAAAGATTATACCATCACATGTCCAATAGGGTTTTGATCTCCATTCTTCCTATCTCCATTGATCTTGTTTGATATACTTGCTCTCAGATTTTTGTATGCACAAGAGCTCAACAAAGAATGGAATGTGGTTGCAAGTAGGATCTTAGTGTAGCCAAGTTGCATGAAAGATCATTAGCATGTGTCATTAGGGTTTGACAATGAAGAAAGCATCTCCTTAAATAGAAGACACAATAAGAAATGGAGGGTTAAGATTGAGAGGTGTAAAAAGAGAGGTCGGCTAGGATTAAAGGGTAGGTAAAAGAAATACCAAAATAATGAGAGGTAGGTAGTGTATGAATTAAGAGATGAATGACATGTGTCATGTGTAGAAAAAGATAATGAATTAATTAAATAAATGAAGATTTATTTAATTAATAGAAGAAGTAGGACAATTAAATAAATAAAATATTTATTTAATTAGGAAAGGGATAATTTAAATAAATAAATGTATTTATTTAAATGAGAAATAAGGCTAGAAGAGGATAAATGAATTAATTAAATAAATAAGGATTTATTTAATTAATAGAAGAATTAGGCTTAGATAATTAAATAAATAAAATATTTATTTAATTAGACATGACAATTTTGAGTGTCTACATTTTGCCCCTCTTTGAGACAATGCGGCTTGTCGCGTTGTTTCAAAGAAGATAAGATGAACTGATACAGAGTTGCCCCAAGATGGGAATTATATGCCCCCTCGAGAGATTGGATGAAAATGTCTGAAAAGATTGCAGACAATCTCTCGATAAGAAAGACGGGATAAAATGGGTTGACTGAATAAAGTGACAAAGTCACAGGAAGAAGAATACTGACCCGGGAAATGAGGGCGAGGGCTAGGCTATAAGATAGACCACGGGCAAAAGACATCCTCATTGTCATCCACACCCTTACAAGATCACAGTGTAGAGCGAGAAAAGAGAAGCAGCAGTCAGCAGTGATGGCTTTGGTTCATAGATTCAACCGCGTTCGCCGATTCCAGCGACCAGCAGATGCAGGAGAGCCGATAAGTACTGCAAAACCTCCTCGTACTTTCACGCATTTCAATTTTTGTCATTAATGCATGCTAGGTAGCAATAAATGCGCTAGGAATAGGATAGTTAAAAAATGCAAAAACGCGCAACCGCGTCTGTGTCAGTGCCTGGCACGTCTGTGTTCAACAGGCGCGTCTGTGTCGGTTCCAGACGCGTCTGTGCCTGGGACCGCGTTTATGCTGAATGCGGACGCGTTTGAGAATTGTAGGGGCGTTTATGTCATGTAGGGACATCTGTGTTCCCTGGCCGCATTTGTGCATGATATAGGCACGTATGTGTTCAGGAAGCGTGTCTGTGTTGCAGAAGTGCGTTTGTGCAGTCTATAAGCGTGTTTAGGAGTGTAAAGCGCGTTTGTGTGTCAAAATGCATAGTTTGAATCTTGTTAGGTTAAATCGGCAGTTCTGTGATGAACATACGCTGTCGATTGGATAAACTGCTGAGAGGATACACTCAAGCAGGTCCTCTAGGAAGACTAGGATAAATCAAGGCACTTTGTGATGAACAGGGAGCACCAAAATAGGCAGCACTTTGTGATGAACAGGGAGTGCGAATGTGAGTAACACTTTGTGATGAACAGGGAATGTCACACACGTAGTACTTTGTGATGAATAGGGAGTACTATTAGGATAGATAGCAACACTTTGTGATGAACAGTGAGTGTCACTAGGATAGATAGCCATATGCATTTAGATAGCAAGTAGCATTTTGTGATAAATAGTGAATGCCACGATAACTGACATGATTGATTGTTTTGACTGCAGGAGTATTTGCCTATGTTGGAGTCACGGGAGAGATTCCCATCGACTCAAAGGTTGCGACCAGAGTTGTCGATTCAGTATATGATTGCGATTGAGGAGATGGGTCTCACACATGTGCTATATGTGCCTGAGTTTCAGGCAAACATGGGTTTGCTGACTGCACTGGCGGAGAGATGGCACTCCGAGACTTGCACATTCCATTTGCCTATGGGGGAGATGACAGTGACGCTGGAGGATGTCTACAGGATTTTGCATATTCCGATCGATGGAGAGTTGATTCCATACGATCGAGACGGAGATAGAGAGGCACTGAGATGGGTATTTCAGGATCCCGGGTTGGAGATGAGAGCAGGTCACGTGGCATGGGATACCATGACCGCGACAGGGCTAGCGTTGCCGGCTGTTATTGGAGGAGCCATTAGTGGTTTCTTGTGTCCAGACAGGGCTACACGGGGATTGGCAGTGGGTTGGGGAGGAGCCTTGGAGACACTGATGACAGAGCAGACCAGATATGCATGGGGGCCATGTGTCCTGGCACATTTATACTATGAGCTGCATCAGTTTGTTTACCACAGATCAGTGGGACTGGGCTGCAGAGTGACTTTCCTACAGGTGTGGGCATATGAGCACCTTCCTATCACACGACCTATCCACTTCAGAGGTAGAGGGCATGGACGGAGTTTTGTGCATTTATACGATATGATTACATCACAGCCTCGGATTGGTCGATTGGAGCATTGGAGACGCGTCATAGATGACATTAATATGGTTATCTGGAGGCCGTACCTGGGGTGCGAGGACTGGGATGACGACGCAGTGGAGCTACCCTATGCATTCAGGAGCAAGTATCTTATTAGGCGGACACCCTATATTCTGGAGAGGCAGCTTGTTGACAGGGTATGCAGACAGTTCGGCCGGATCCAGAGGATGCCACGAGGCTCGGGCATGTATGCCCGTACAGTCAGAGAACAGGTACAGTTTGGGCCACTTCTATAATATGATCAGGCTGTGACACAGATGGCCGAGATGATGCCATTACCATGGGACATGTGGCCGGAGGTAGAGGATGCAGGGATGGACATAGAGTATTCTGCATATTGGGCAGAGCATCCATTTCCGAGGTTGACATATCCGGGAGAGCTGCTGGAGGGAGAGGTGGGAGGGGATGATGATGATGATGGTGGAGGAGATGGAGGTAGGGGCCGGCGGAGGCGGAGGGGAGTAGTGGGGGAGAGGCAGGTGGCACCTCGGAGGGAGGGAGGACAGGAGAGAGCAGCCCAGGTGGTGAGAGGTCGGGGTGGATTGCCCCTACAGGTACCAGCAGCACAGGGTCCTAGAGCACAGGGACCTAGACAGGTGCAGGGACAGGAGCAGGTGCAGAGACAGGTACCTATTCAGGCACCTAGATAGGTACAGGGAGAGGCACAGGTACAGGCACCTGTAGAGGAGGAGCCACAGGCAGAGGCTGAGGGTGGAGATCCTAAGGAGGATGAGCTGCTAGAGCTGAGAGAGATCTGCCAGGGCCAGGCAGACGAGATTGCAGATTTGGTGCGGGAGAGGGATTGCCTTAGGATCAGGCTCAGGGACACAGAGTGGGAGAGAGACCAGGCCATCCAGCAATATACTGAGGTCGAGATAGCTCTGAAGGCAGGGAGGCGGGCAGCAGAGGATGCAGGGGCAGGCTACGCATATGTGCTGCGAGCCGGAGAGGAGATCGCCTACTGGAGGGATCTGTACTATGGTGTCGTGCCAGCGGATCAGCGGGTGAGGAGCTTCCATAGATCGTCGCGCACAGTGACGGCTACGGGAGGGAGTCGTAGGAGGAAGGCATCCAGCGGTGGGGTCATGGGTCCTCCACCACCACTAGACAGGCAGGGGGATCCTGGAGCAGGACCATCTAGAGCTCAGACTCCGTCGAGGCCAGGCAGCTCCGAGGGAGGGAGTTCATCATAGCCCTAGAGGGCTCCCCTTTGTATCAGTATATGTACCATTTTTGTATTGTAGACACCTGCGGGTGATTTTGTAACCATATGATTCTTTTGACATCATTGTATCATGACACTTTTGATTATATATGAGAGATGATCCATTTTTGCAGCAACTATATGCATGTGTACCTTATGTGATGAGATGTTCTTATGTGATGCATGTTTTATGATATTGATGCTTATATGATGCAATGCAATATATTTTTGTTCTTTCATATTGTATATGTGATGCATGATGCAAATGTGAATGTATGTAATGCAAATGAATATGATAATGCAAATGATTATTTACCTGATGAAAATGTAAGATGTGCTAACATATGTTGTATGCAGGATGTGATGCAATTGTGATATCTATATGTATGTATGAAATGCTTATATGTGGTGATGTAGGTGCAGCTACATGAAATGCAAATGTTTTTGGTGTGTCATTATACTCAGTCATGTGATAGCGGGCTACGCGGACTTGGGAAGGACAATGGAAGTCAATCAAGAAAGGGGGATGGAAGACAGAAGATATGAACGTGAAAGAGCTTCTTGTGTGTTATCATCATTGAGCTTTATTATGGCAGAATAGGTTATGACAATCGAGGCATTTGTTCGGCCCAGAAAGTCATTGTACCTGTTTGCATGGAGATAAGACAGTCACAAACAAGGAATGCCCCAGTTCATACTAGACTCACAGTGTCCTCATATCCTTGGACAAGTCATAGCATTACTAAAAGACAATCCACAGACAGCAAATACAAATAGGTGACGATACCCCATCCTCGCCTTTCTAGTCAAAGACATCCTGGAGATAGAATCTCTAGTCAAAGACATCCTGGAAAAGCTAAAAGACATGTCACCAAAAGATAAAATCAAAAGAAAACCAAGACTCGACACCAACATCCACTGTAGTCCTCAAGTTTAGTGTCTCTTGTCACTTGTTTAAGTCTTATTCGATTGTGGTCACAATGTTCACTTTCACAAAAGGGATAGATAGCACTGAACCATATGTTGTCTGAGTCTGTTGAAAGATTTGATTTTGTTGAAGCTCATTGTTGCTGCTGTGTCTCATTTGAAACTGACTGAATCCCTGAAACTGATACTTTATTGTGGAGAAGATGGAACTTTATTGTGGACTGGCGATGCAGATGTTGCTTTATTGCGAATTGTGCGCGGATAGACTTGAAGGAAGCTGGAAGAAACTGTACTCCTCGAAACATGTGATGTTCTCAGTTCCACACCCATTACTGGACGTAGGATTTGCCTTAGCCACAGATAGGATCTAATTTATTATGGATGGAAAGGGAGTGAAAAGGGAGGGTTATGGATGGGCTAACCAATCTTAGGTAGATCAATAACAAGCCATGATGGGAATAGGTAAGTTTATTATGGATGAAAAGGTTGTGAGTGTGTGCAAAGTGAAAGGATGAAAGAGAATCCTGAAGGAGGGAGAAGCAAAGTCTCTACGCATGGCGCTGGTGACCCAGTTTTCACCATGGTACTTGCCCAGGGTGCCACCGAAGTGGTTTTCACCGTTGGACGAAATTATTCTCTTTACTTTTTTTGATTTTTCAATTTTTTTGTTGTCACAAGGCGCCTATTTGCCAGGTTTTCACCAGGTAATGATTTTTTTGTTTTATAATTTTTTTTTGTATTTTTAAAATTTTTTGATTTTTTTGTATTTTTGAGATTTTTGATTTTTTTTGTATTTTTGAATTAGGATGTTCCGAAGAGCTTATGTGTAGAACCTGTGAAGGTGCATGCTGTTGATAGGATCCTCCAAGGGTTCACCTTCTATAGTTGAGAGCTGATATGCCCCAGATCCATATACCACTGTAATGATGTAAGGACCAAGCCAGTTTGATTCGAACTTGCCCTTCTTATCTCTGTCTTGCTGATTCTTGGGGTTCTCTCTGAGGACTAAGTCACCTACCTCAAATGTGCGAGGCTTAACTTTGTGATTGTAACTGTGACTCATTCGTTGTTGGTAAGCCTTGAGATGATTAAAAGCAGTGTGCCTTCGTTCCTCCAGCAGTTCTAGTTCTTGTAAGCGAGAGACCCTGTAGTCTTCATCGTTGATTATGTTTCTCAAGGAGACCTGTAGAGAAGGTAACTTGACCTCAATAGGCAAGATGGCTTCAGAGCCGTAGACAAGTGAGTAGGGTGTAGCTCCTGTAGGTGTGCGGACACTTGTGCGATAGGCCCAGAGTGCAGGATTGAGTTGGATATGCCAGTTACGGCCAGCGTCGTCAACTGTCTTTTTAAGGATTTTGAGAATTGTTTTATTAGACACCTCAGCTTGGCCATTACCTTGTGGGTAATATGGTGTGGAGAAATGATGGGAGATATGGAAGCGCTCACAGAGTTCACGAACATCTTGATTTTTGAAGGGACGATCGTTATCAGTAATAATGGAAGTAGGAATCCCGTATCGGCAAATGATGTAGTTCAGGATGAAGGTGGCGATTTGTTTTCCAGTAACTTGTGTGAGAGGCACGGCTTCAATCCACTTTGTAAAATACTGTGTGGCTGTGATAATGAATTTATGTCCATTGGAAGAAGGAGGGTGAATCTTGCCTATGAGATCGATTCCCCACTGACAAAAGGGCCAAGGAGATGCAAGTGGTTGTAGTTCCTGTGCTGGTGCATGTATGAGGTCTCCATGAATTTGACACTGCTTACACTTCTTGACAAACTAATATGCATCTTTTTCCATAGTAGGCCAGTAGTATCCAGTCCTGATGAGTTTCTTGGCCAAGGTAGGACCACTAGTATGCGGACCACATATCCCTTCATGCACTTCTCGTAACACAATCTGAGCTTCGTCACTCTCTAAACATCTAAGAAGGGTGCCATCTAGACCTCATCGGTATAGGATATCTGCTAAAATGACGTATCGAGAGGATTGGTGAATGAAAGTACGGTGTTGATTGTTCGATAGATCGGGAGGTAAGATATTGTCGCGAAGGTATGTGAATATGGAACCATATAACTGGGATTCAGGACCAATAACACATATCATTTTCGTAGGAGTGATCTCATATGAAGGAATCAGCAAGTTGTCTACCAGGAATTCATAGCAGGTCTCATTTTGCGGTAGATCAATGAGCGAAGCAATTGTAGCCATGGCATCAGCAGCGCGATTCTGTTCTCTTGGTATCTGCTCAAACTCTATCTTTGCAAAGTGCTGTTTCAGATCATCTACCAGTTGTTTGTAAGGCATTAACTTTTCATCTTTTGTTTGATAATCATCAGTTGCTTGACGGATGACAAGTTGAGAATCCCCAAAAACACAAAGTTCTTGGATCTTCCATTGAACTGCAATTCTTAACCCAGTTGTTAATGCCTCGTATTCCGCTATATTGTTAGTGCAAGGAAATGATAAGTGGTATGACTTTGGTATAGAATCGCCTTGGGGAGTTATAAAGAATATACCCGCTCCTGCCCCATGCTATGTGTATGAGCCGTCAAAATATAATTGCCATGGCTTTTGTAGGTGATATTGTTAGAATGGACTCATCTGGAAATTTTGACTGTAGAGGAGCATCATCTATCATGGGAGCATCTGCCAGTTGATCTGCAATTGCTTGTCCTTTTATAGCTTTTCTGTCCACGTATTCAATGTTGAATTCACTCAAAATCATTACCCACTTGGCCAGCCGCCCAGTAAGTGTAGCTTTGTTGAGAAGATATTTTAGTGGATCAATTCTAGCAATCAACTTAGTCTTGTGAGTGAGCATATAATGTCGTAATTTTTGTGAAGCAAAGACCACAGCGAGACATGCACGCTCGATTGGTGTGTAGTTTAGCTCATATCCCACCAATGTGCGACTGATATAATAGACTGCTTTTTCCTTGCCGTCAGGTATTTGCTGTGCTAGGAGTGCCCCTAGTGCTGTGGGAGTAGCTGATATGTAAAGTAACAATGGTTGATCTGGAATTGGTGGCATCAAAACTGGCGGGTTCAAAAGATAGTCTTTGAGCGCCTAAAAAGCCTGTTGACAGTTCTCATCCCATTTGAACTTGATGTTTTTGTGTAGCAGGTGCTGGAAAGGGTTACACTTATCTGCAAGTTGTGCTATGAATCTTCGTATGGACTAGAGTCTCCCTTGTAAAGATCAAAGTTGACTGATATTCTTGGGCGGCGGCATGTCCAAGATAGCCTTGACTTTTGCTGGATCAGCTTCTATTCCTCTTTTAGACACAATGAATCCTAGGAGCTTCCCGGAGGTTACTCCAAAGACACATTTCTTTTGGTTTAATCTTACCTTGTATTTTTCCAGCCTATCAAAGACAACTGAAAGTATGTCCAAGTGTGTGTCTCTATCTATTGATTTTCCCAAAAGATCGTCAACATAATCTTCCACGGTTATGTGCATGAGATCATGAAAGATAGTCGTCATCGCTCGTTGATATGTGGCGCCTGCATTTTTCAGCCCAAAGGGCATGACATTCCAATAGAAAGTTCCCCATGGACAAGTGAATGATGTTTTATGTTGATCTTCAGGTGCAATCCTGATTTGATTATATCCAGAAAATCCGTCCATTAAAGATAACATTTCATGGCTTGTTGTGAGATCAACGATCAAGTCAATGTTTGGTAATGGGAAATCGTCCTTTGGACAAGCCTTGTTGATATCTCTGAAGTCTGTACATATTCAGATGTTGCGATCTGGTTTGCTGACAGGTACTAAATTGGAAATCCATTCAGGATAATCAATTGGGCGTATGAATCCGACATCCAATAATTTCTCTAGCTCTGCCTTGACTAGCAATGCCACTTGTGGATGCATTTTCCTTAATTTCTGCTTTACTGGTTTTGCCCCCGGTTTGACTGTTAAATGATGCATCACCAAATCCGGGTCTAGCCCAGGCATATCCGCGTAAGACCATGCGAAGTTGATTTGTCGTCCCTTAAAGAAGCTTATGAATTTTGCTCTCTCGGCCTCTGTCAATGATTGAGCCAAAAATATGTTGTGTGGAACCTCTGTTGTACCAATGTTTGTCTTTATAGTCTCCTCTACCAACATGGATGATTTTTCCTCGTATGATGCTGGGAGAATGTCGATCCTTCCATCTTCGGGCGCCTCAGAGAGGTTTTCACCCTCAGATACGTCCTTTCTTTTTACTTTTTTGGAGTCAGATAGCGCCACAGTGTGGTTTTCACCATAAGACCCTTGTTTTGTTTTTATTTTCACATTTTTGCGACTAGAAGGCCTGACACCCTCACCAAAGTATGCTATGTTGTTGAGCTCTATGACGTATCCTGCTTTGTGGTCTCCAGGGGGAAGATCATCTCGAATGCCAAGGTAGTCGATAATAGCTTCATCATTTTGAAATGTATCAAATTGTGCTGGTCCTTCATGATCCCAGTCAATGAGTTGAGGATGAACAAGGGGAAGGTCTTTAGTGCTTTCAGGGTTTGCAGGACTAATAGTGAAGATGTGGTTATATTCAGGTATGTCAAGGTAATCGTCGAGGTCATCAATGGCACTCTCCTCATCAGTTTCGATCGTGAGCGAATCCAAATTGTCATCACTAGTAGAGCCTTCTGGGACAGGTGTCCTCATCCTATGTGATTTTGACCTAGGACCTTGAAACGAAGCTTGTGCGGGATCCTTATGGGTTGGTTCTTGACCAACTCTGAACTTTTTGTAAAATTCCTCCTCCTCTGTGGGTTCATCTGGCTCTCTGAATGTTTCAGTGAGCTCATAGTCACTGGAGGATTTGTCTGAACCCCATTCCCATTCATTGGAGTCTGTGGAATAGTAATCCTCTTGTTGAACTTCGGCAACTTTAATTCGCCATACCTCTTTTGTTCTTTTATTATGTAGTCTGGGATTCAGAAAACCAAGCCCCTTGGAGCGTTCCCTTCTTGTAGTTAGCTCAGGTTGTAAGGGCTCCATGACACCTTCTTTGCATAGTCCGAGAGGGCTTTTTCCATCATACCCAAATCTTTGCAGAATTTTGAAGCCTTTGCCATAGTTCTCACAGGGTATAATAATCTGATCATGTGTGTCCTCTTCAATGTCCTTATAGAGCATTTTATATAAATTTTCTTCTTCTAGTTCACCCCATTTTTGAAAGATGGTAGGATCCCATTTGAGCATCATGATGGAGATTTGCTTGTTAGGATGTGGCCTCCCATATTCCTTGGGAGAGCTCATGACTTGTCGTAAAAACATTGTCTGATTCAGAGTGTATTCTCCCATGCCTTTGTCTTGAAACTTGGCTCTAAGTTCACCTTGTTTGGATGTCGAGGGCTTTAATGACTTAGGATCAATATATGTTGAAGAAGGAGTAGCCTCACGATTGCTAGGGATGATAGTCTCAGTATGTGATCTCAAGTTATTACAATATATGAATGGATTTGGATCACCATTGACCGTTACCTCGACTCCATTGTGAGGAAACTTAATGCACTGATGGTATGTTGATGGGACTGCCCTCATTTCATGAATCCACGGACGTCCTAGCAATATGTTATACATGAGATCTAGATCTAGGACTTGACAAACCACATCCTTTGTGACTGGCCCTATTCTTAATGGTAAGGTGACCGTGCCCTTGGACGAGCGCTCTTCATCATCATAAGCCTTAATGGTGATTTGGTTTGTAGAATTCACAGCTTTGTCAGAATATCCCAATTGTCTGATGGTGCTCAATGTACAAATATTAAGACCTGCTCCTCCATCTATCAGGACTCGCTTTATTTGATGTTTATGTATGAAGGCTTCAACATGTAGAGGTGCATTATGTGGCTGACTTATGGAGGCGTCATCGGCTTCTGTGAATGTGAGGGAGTGTGGAATGGATAGGTATCCCACCATGGCTTGAAACTGGTCCACGTTCAGATCGGTAGGGATGGTAGTATCTCTCAAGATTTTGTCAAGGATAGCTTTATGTGCAGGAGATATACGTAAGAGCTCAAGAATAGAGATGAGTGCAGGTGTCTTCCCTAGTTGTTCTACAAGGTCGTACTCAGGCTTGGTTGATGAAAGATTGGTATTCTTAGTGGAGGCACCTGGCAATGTAATCTTACCTTGATGGGTTGTAACATGACATTCAGAGGTAGATTCAGACGAAGATCCCACACCTTTTAGGACAATCTTGGGTCTCTGAGAAGGATTCTCAGGATTTTTGTTTTTGATAGTAATGGTAGAAATATGATTGTCCATTGAGATGTGATTAATAGTAGAATCATAATTGTAAGGTGCTCTAGTGTAATTGGCTTGATCATCTGTGACTTTGCCTTTTCCTTTGTCATGTTTTGGGAATGGTTCCTTAAACACCTCATGCTCTTGATTAGATGAATGTCCCTCAATCTCTATATCTCCTCTGTCAATGAGATCTTGCACAATGTTTTTCAATCGATGGCAATTACCTGTCTTGTGACCCTTGCTCTTGTGAAACTCACAATACTCATCATCATTCCACCAATTTGGTTTGACCTTTGGTTCATATGGAGGAAAATCCGGAACTGTGATCACCTTGTTTGCCACAAGCTTCTTGAAAACTGACTCAAATGGTTCTCCCAATGGGGTGTACTTCCTTCATGGTCTAGAAGTTGTTTGAGTGTTCACCTAATTGTTGGTAGAACTTGATCCAGAAAAGACGAACTTGGGTCTCATTGTATTGGCATCAACAATACCATCATTAACTGTGTTCTTGTTCTTGTTCCAAAATTTTGGTTTGTCCTTTCCCTTGAAGTCCTCTTTGTTTTCTTTGAATAGCTTGATAACTCCTTGTTCAATTAAGACCTTTTCTGTTGCTAGGCCCTTTTCAATAACATCCTTAAATGTAGACAAACAAGCTTTTCTGAGATCATATCCAATAGCCTTATTAATGTTTTGTGTGAACATCTCCACCATTTGTTTCTGCGGGATTTCGCAAGAGCATCTGCTAGCTAGGTTTCTCCATCTCTGTAAAAACGTTGTGAAAGATTCTCCTTCCTTTTGTTTCGTATTGCACAAGGTAGTAACTGAGACATCTATTTCAATGTTGTAAGAGAAATGCTAAATGAATGCCTCTGCTAAGTCGCCCCATGACTTAATACCAGGAGGTAATTGAGAAAACCATTCCATAGCTTGATCTCCTAAGCTCTGTGGGAACAACCTCATTAAGTATGTTTCTTCTGCCGCTACCTCAATGCAAGCTGTGAAGAATTGTCTTATGTGTGCCTTGGGGTCTCCTCTCCCTCTATATTTGTCAAATTTTGGTGTCACAAAGTGTGGAGGAAATGGAGGCATTGGAATGCTCTTATCAAAGGGATAAGGACATATATCTCTCATAGTGTATGTAGGTTTTGATGTACTCATGTCTTCCATTTTCTTTTGTAAATCTCTTATTTGTTGCTCCAAATTATTTTTGGGAGGAGATTGATTTCTTGTAGCATACCCCATGTTTGAAACGCCCATTTGAGGAGGAGCTTGTTGCATGTATGGATGATACTGATCGTAGACATGTCCATATGGAGGTCTATATTGTTGCGACATGTATGGAGTACTTGGCATAACTTCTTGTTGGGGCACCCCATATCTATTTTGTGCATATATACCATATTCAATAGGCCTTTCATTTTCCATTGTGTTGCCCCCAATTTTGACATGAGGTCTCCTTGTGTCAAAATTTTGAGGATGTCCTTGAGTATCCACTTGTTTTGATTGATTCATACCTTGAGCATGTGATTGAGCATAAGGCCTCCATGATGGTCCTTGAGTGTAAGTATCATATGTTTGAGCTTGTGTATGTGGGATTGCTGGCTTTTGAAGCAAAGCTGATGGTGACTCCGGCATCATATTATTCGGTCCTCTATTTCCTCCACTATTTGGTCTCCTTTGATCCATGTTGGGTTGAGTTTGTTGTGAGGGTCGACTTTCCATAAGTTGAGATAAGTCAAAATCATGCAGTATTTTAGCTCCACTATGTGCCATCATGTTTAGAAAGTATTGTCGATCTCTCCTCATTATCTCTTCAACCAATCTATTGAATTGAGGATTCATTATGGACTTTTCTATGTTTGCTGATAGTATTGAAGAGTTGTCCACTGTGTCATTGTGTGTAGCATTGTTGTTTATAGTGTTTGTGCTTTCCACATTTGGATTGTGTCTATAAACATTCATGTCTGGTAATGTAGTGTGCTCAGGATTGTAGAATAGATCATTGTCATACTCATAAGAACTCATGTTTACAGATTCTTGAGCTTCTTTAGCTATTCTCCTAGATTTTTGAAGGCGGGTTTCAACCATGAACTAGGTGTTAGACCAAGATGTGAGAGACTAGATGAAAAATGACGAGAGTATGGAAGACCAAGAGTTGTATGAAGTGTAAATGAATCTTGGGGTGTACTTGCAATGTCCAAAGTGTAAGACCAAGTATGTAAGTAGTAGAGTAGGTGTGACTTCCAAAGAGAGGATAGTTTCTCTTGATGAGGTAAGCTGACCTTGACTCTAAGTAAGACCAAATGAGACCCAAAGGTAAGAAACCTTGATGAGGGACCACTTAGCAAAGTGTAGTAGTATATAGTGTGTTGACAAAGTATGATGAGGACAAGCAAGTGACCTTTTTGACTCAAGTTTAGACAAGTATGAATGTAAAATGAGATGTGAAGCAATGATGGACTGTGTGAGACCTTAGAACAGGCTGAATGCTAGATGAAACCTGAAGAGACAACCTAAGAAGCTCAAGTATTCCGAAACTGATTTCTTTGTTTGCTTGACTGTTAAAGTTTTCAAATCCTGACACAGATGCCTTTGTATACTTCACAGACGCGATTCCCAGACACAGACGCCTCTCTGTTTGACACAGACGCTGATAAAAACACAGACGCTATTCTATACTTCACAGACGCGCTTATCTGACGCAGACGCGGTTTGAACAGACACAGACACATTTCTGTAACCTTAGTGCAATTTTTCCTATCTGTGAAGTTGTTTTGTTGTGACCAAATCTGATTTTTCGACTATTTTTCGTGACAAGAGGACACAATGTTGATGACTCAATGTTTGCAAACTGTTTAGACTCCAAAAGTGTGTTGTTTGATGTAAAAGTTTTTGCATACACTTGAAGACACAAAAGACACAATGTTTTGCTGTTTTGTCTTGAATGTTTGAGTGTTTAGCATAAGACAAGCACAAATCTTACGGCTGGCCAAGACAATAGTTGTTGATCCCACATAGGGTTTTACCCCCGAGGCTATGCTATTCAGAGCGGATACTTAGATGCTTGACCTCACTGGCTCCACCCTCAGCACTCACTTCTTGGGTCAGCCAAGCATCAGTCCCCATGAAAACTCCCCATGGTGAACTTTGTATCTCTACTAAGAACCATATGTGTGTGGGCCGCTACCAGAGGTCCGACCTCCTGCCTCAACAACTAGAAGGATTTGGGCATCTAAAACAAAATGGTGCTAGTAAGGGTATCTGCTCATGTGGCCATACATGCGGCACTTTCAGCTCTGTAAATACAAAAGGCTCCCAGCCGGTAGGGGTTATGCCCTACAAATGATCAAATAAATTTGATCAAACGGGTTTATGGGGAGACATAGTGTCGGTATGAACTAATCAGCACACATTATTCATAGTTTTCACCATGAATACATTTGATTATAGTGGTTTGGATGAGGTGGGTTTTCCTCGCTACCACTTGGGTCGTTCTCTTCTCACTAGTAGTCCTAATGACCACACGGGAAGACAGGCCCTCTAAAGATTAAACAAAAAGAGCCTATTGCTCAAGACACAAAAGACAATAATTCAATTTTAGTGCACCAATTGAAGTGTTTGCTAAGCTATGAAAAACAAGGCACACAATCAAAATTACAAAACCCTAACTAAGGCCCTACAACAAAATTGTTAGTAGTTTCAAATGATAACCCCTTCCTACAAGCACACAAGTTAGGTAAATTTTAGAAAACCCAAAAAGACTTTGTGAAAAGGGGCCTTCAACAAAACATTTTTGCCTCCAAAGCAAGCTGCACAAACCAGGTTAGCTAGATCTGCAAGGGTTAGCCGAAAATAAACCAGATCTAAAACCCTAAGTACAAAATCCGAAAACCCGAATCTCAGAAAAATTGAAATTGCAAAACAGAAAGCACAGACACCTCTATACCAGACACAGACGCGTCTGTATGACATAGACACGGTTCTGTTATGCACATACGCGCTTAGAGATCACAGACGTTGTTAAATGATGCAGACGCGATCTGATGCAGCGTAGACGCGGTTAGGAATCACAGATGCACCTTTCGGAAACCTGCAAAATAAAAACTGACAGAAACACAGACGCGATTCCCGATATCGCAAACGCTTCTGAAACACAAAAACGCGATCCGAACACTCGCAGACGTGGAAAAACCTAAATGTCGTCGAAAAATTGTCCGATCTGCAACTTCAAAAATGCAAAATCTGCAACAAAAATGTTAAATGCAAAGGGACAAGAGTCCCACCGGGCGTGCCAAAATGTTTATGGTGAAAATGGATAACAATAATAACAAAATTGAAAGGATAAATGAATTCAACCACCAAACCCTAGCCTAACAACAACAAAGATCCACCATAACATATGAAGATTACCTAAGACAATGCAAAATAACTCAAAATCACAAAGATTATACCATCACATGTCCAATAGGGTTTTGATCTCCATTCTTCCTATCTCCATTGATCTTGTTTGATATACTTGCTCTCAGATTTTTGTATGCACAAGAGCTCAACAAAGAATGGAATGTGGTTGCAAGTAGGATCTTAGTGTAGCCAAGTTGCATGAAAGATCATTAGCATGTGTCATTAGGGTTTGACAATGAAGAAAGCATCTCCTTAAATAGAAGACACAATAAGAAATGGAGGGTTAAGATTGAGAGGTGTAAAAAGAGAGGTCGGCTAGGATTAGAGGGTAGGTAAAAGAAATACCAAAATAATGAAAGAGGTAGGTAGTGTATGAATTAAGAGATGAATGACATGTGTCATGTGTAGAAAAAGATAATGAATTAATTAAATAAATGAAGATTTATTTAATTAATAGAAGAAGTAGGACAATTAAATAAATAAAATATTTATTTAATTTAGGAAAGGGATAATTTAAATAAATAAATGTATTTATTTAAATGAGAAATAAGGCTAGAAGAGGATAAATGAATTAATTAAATAAATAAGGATTTATTTAATTAATAGAAGAATTAGGCTTAGATAATTAAATAAATAAAATATTTATTTAATTAGACATGACAATTTTGAGTGTCTACAGTACCCATACCCAAGGATTTTTTTTGTCGATTCCATGAATACGTACCCGATTTCATATCTATATGTGAAACCGAATCGGTAACAGCTATTAAATTATCTAAAATTCATCTTGTCTCATGTATGACCTATGAGGGGCTTCTAACTGATGTAGAACTGATGAAATTATCCTCAAAACTCCACCTTTTTAGGCCTCAAACTAATGATGAACTTAGAAATCCACATTTTCTCTAAAAACTAATGCCTGAACTGATGAATGATACTAAGAACTTGCATTCTAACTTGAAGTTCAATTAACTAAAACCCCCACCCTTTAGTCATTTCCATGTGCATGTTTATGGTAGTCCAATCTACTAAAAAATACTATCATGACTGCACTTTCATTTCTTATAGAAGGTGATCATATCTCCATGTTGCATTGTCTAATCTCAAACTTACTATCATGTGCCTCTGTATTTAGAACTTGGTTTCTATCACAATCCTTATTCTTCACTCCTCATTACTGGTTTGCAACACTGTATCACCATTGTACTGAGCCTCTCTGCATGCCTTATGCTATTACATCTTTGAATGCCTTTGAGTTCTTTTTTTCTTTGATAGACTTGATCTTCTTATCTCTCTATGACTGTACTTTATCTTTTATTTTCTTTGCAACAAGGCTTTTATGGACTACAATTGGCATTGATGGAATCTCCTCGTATTGCCCTTAAGTTTGGAGCCTTGAAATGGAGTGTACACCTTATGATGGCACTGTCTAATTTGTGTTCTACAATATTCTCATGTCTCCAACTCAGATGATTATCTTTTATGATTAGATATATCTTTGTAAGTGCTTTCTTTGTTAATCATTATATCCTTGAGCTATGTATGCCCAAGACTGAAATATTGTTCTTGATAGTCTTGTTGCTCACTATTTTGTAGAGTTTTCCTTAGGCACGTGCACTATCACATGTTGTCCTTTAAACAAGGTCTACGACTATACCTAACCCTACACTATTATCCATGACTACATGTTGAGTTATAGGTCTCTATCTTTATAATATCCTCCTTTGATAGTATTTTTAAACAACAATATGACTATCTGTATGACCATTTATGAATGCTTTATATACTAGATGCAAGACATTTTTGGCATTTACTATTATGATTCCTTATGATAAGTCTTCTCATGCATTCTTGTAGCTATTTCATCTTTATCTTCCTGATAATGAAGTACCTACTGCACTTAATCCTTTGTAAGCTCACTAATATTAATGTTGTTGATATTAATCCTTTTTAATCAGCAAAAGTCAACCCGATGGTAAAATTGACAAGTAGAAGCATGTCATTAGGATAGCATACAACGTTTAAGTCCATCAGTAGAACACACACTACTGGAAATGGAGAAATCTTGTCTTGACAATAGCCGATGAGGCTATCAGTACGACTTATCCCGATGGACACTGCCAAAAGTAAAATGCATCGGCAAAGGTTATGGCGATAAAGGATCATCGGTGTAGACAAAATCAGTCAAGATTTATTTTTTAAAAATGTTGGGGAAAGTCAGAATTCTAATGAACACCACAAGGCAACCAACGATGTTTCCATACCTACGACGACAAAAATATCGCAGGATGTAGCCTCGTCCCTCATCAAAAGGTCAGAATTCCAATGGACACCACAAGGCAACTGACGATGTTGCCATACCTGCAACGAAAAAAATGTTGCAGGATGTAGCCTCATCCATCATTGTAATTGTCAAAATTTTGACATCTCCTTGAAGATGGTCCATCAGCAGAACACACACTAGCGGCAATGGAGAAATCATGTCTTGTCGATAGCCTCATAGGCTATCGGTAGGACTTATCCCAATGGAAACTGGCAAAAGTAAAATGCATTAGCAAAGGTTACGGAGTTAAAGAGTCATCGGCAAAGGTTATGGCATTAAAGGGTCATCGGAAAAGGTTACGGTAATAAAGTATGCAGCAAGGTTGAAATTTTGACGTATCCTCATCAAACAAACATGTCGCCTAGCGGCAATGGAGAAATCTTGTCTTGTCGATAGTCGATGAGGCTATCGGTAAGACTTATCCTGATGGACATTGATAAAGTAAAATGCGTCAACAAAGGTTGTGATGATAAATAAAGGGTCATTAGTAAGGTTACAGCGATAAAGGATGCAACGAGGTCAGAATTTCGGCGTCTCCTTGTCAAAAATTCATGTCATGGGTGCATAGAAATTTCTGACATGGTCTCGTCTGAATGTTGACATGAATCCCATCTTTTGAATCATCGACTAAAAATAGAAACAAACAAATACATCATAATTTTGACATTTAGTTGTCTGAGTTCCGATAGATGGTCATCAGAAAACCTCTCCAAATGTACTAGTGCACGCTTTTTTAGATTTACAAATTGCCTGGATGACATCAAATTTCCTCCTGTGTGATTGGTATATAGGGTCAAATATTTCTTTTGTCATGACTCATCAGCTCGCTGAAGAACCTTTTCACCTCCTGCAATCCATCCCAGATCGCACCTTGGCTTTAGAAATGTTCAGGAAGTTGGTCATTATTGAACAACGTATAGGGTCAAGCAAGCATGGTTTGGCATTTTTAAGGATGACTCAACTATTGGACCTATTGTTGTTGTCAAAAGATGTGAAGCTGAAGGCATTCTCACCTCAAAGATGGTCTAACTAGGCCTGGTGGTTATTGATGATAAATGGAGTTATGACCTGGATGGATGTCTACCCAAAAGGAAGAACCCAATAGTGCATGTCTCGTGCGGCCCTGCTTGGGATTCTTGAAGAAACTTGCAGAAAGATGACTCGGCGATATATGTGAACTTGCACGCCATCCCCAAGGAAGAAAGACCGCCCTGATTGGCCTTCTACACTATGAAGGAGAGGTATGATCCTAATAAGAAGTTCACACTCCACTTATCTAGAAAGATGGCAAAAGAGAACTAGCCCAAATATAAGAGATAGGCAATTTTGAGATATAGGCAAGAAATTAAAGAGGTCAAAATAGGATTGGGGAATCTTCACAGCGACGAAGAATTTGAGCTAGAGTGGTGGAAGTACAATAGTAATAAAGATGATGATTATAATCCTCCTCTAGGTACCACTGATGAAGGAGCTTTCGCAAAAGTAGTGGGGCAACTTGGTGAGAAAGGAAAACAAATCAAGACCATCTCCCTGGGCACCAAGACTATTTCTACTTTTCACTCTATAAAGAATCCTGTTAGCAAGCCTAGGTCTCAGCCCTCAAGGAAGAGATCAAGTCCATCATAGTAGCAGGGTTCTCCAAAAGAAGCCATGACCTCCTACAAGAAGCAGAAGAGCATTCCTAGCGATCTAGAGGCTTTATAGACTTAGACTCCTATATAGACACAAGCCTTGATTTCTCCAACAACCACTCTAGTGATGGTACTTTTCTCTACCTCCTTATTTCTTCTCAATCTCTAGTTTTGGTGTCGGCGGCACCCTCTATCAACCCTATTATCATGCTAGATAGTCCTAAAAGAGCCACGTCTTTCATGTTGTATGTGCAAACCCAATCAAATGCAGCTTCCGCAAGCACATTTACATCTCCCTTACCTATTGTTAGAACTTTCAATAGCTTAGTTAGCATGCCCCAATCTTTTCAAACCCCAAGCTAGCCAACTGATACGTCTTCTGCCTTACGCATCCTTGAGTTTTCAAGTTTTTTTTCTGTTGCTTCATCCAATGTTGGTTCGTTGTTCTCCTCACCTGTCGGTGTTTTCCCTAGGATTCCCCCTTTTTCCCCAACCGCTCTCTCCTTGACAGCTCTAGCCCAATTGCAAACTAGCATGGCTCCTATTCCTTTCACCCCACCCCCAGGAGCTCCTTTCATAGGACAAATGATCTTTGTACCTTCATAATTTCATCAGTATGCAGATCAAGGAAAGCTCGCTCATGATGAGAGGTCACATAAAAGAAAGGCTAAAGATTCTCAAAAACCTACTGAGCCTTGCATTCAGACTATCTTCAAGGAGGATAATCAAAATCTAGTGTTCACGGCCATTACGCCAAATGTTGTTAAACCAGCAAATCAAATGCAACCTAAAGACTACTCCATGCATGCCATTGCCATTTATTTGATAAAATCCTAACCATGGGACAGAGTAGAAATCATGGAAGAATCCCACAAGGTGGTCTCTTTGGACTATCTGAAACATTCTCATTTCTTGGAGAAACTCATGCTTGAGCTAGGAAGAGTTTAAGCTACAAATGAGCAACTAATGAAAGAAGGGAAGGCTAAAGAATCAAAGATAACATGCCTACAATCTGCAATACTTTAGGAAAAGACTAAGAGAGATAAACCTCAAAAGGCATTAAAGGAGTTTGAAGGCTTGTTGCGCATAGAGAAAAATGTTAAGCAAATAAATTTCCAGGAACTACTTGATAAAATGCATGAATTGTCGTGCATCCAATCTGCATCTTCCGATATGGCCCAAATTCAAGCCCAGATGCAAGAAGGCATTGCAGAAAAAGAGAAGGAGCATCAGGAATTGGTCGGTACTCAAAGACTTTTGGTGGAGGAGAGAGTAGAAAAAGATAAGCTTTTGCAAGATTTCCAGACTTTTCAAACTCAGTCTGCCCAAGAGCTTCATGAGTCTCAAGCAACCATTGCAAATCAATAGGTAGAAGGTGAGCGACTATAGGATGAGGTTCAAGATAAGAAGACTAGAATAATAGCAAATGCAAGACTTGAAGGAAATGCATGAACAGTTAGAAGCCAAAGAAGTTGAAGTAGAACTCCTCTTAAAGTCATTGACCCCTCAGCCTGCCCCTCCCGTGGACTTCACTTATCTAATATAGGAGCTTCATAATAAATATGGGGAAAAGATAAAGTAGTCAACCCTTTTCTTGGAATCATCTTTGCGTTTCTTAGCAGTCTCTCAAATTTTTCACACTAAGGTTGACCCTTTCATCAAGCACACCATGCAAGTTTTGGTTTCTAAAGTCCTCGAGGCTCAAAGGTTAATTGACTGGCTCTATGTCATTTCCCCCCAGGAGTTAACTACAGCGAGAGTTATTGATATTGAGGGGATAATTCAAAAGGCTAATCACTTCATCAATTGTGGCAGAATGGCCAAACAGGTTGCTTCAAGCCTATCAACCTTAAAAGACTTCATCATCCTAGTCGCAAAGTGCCTCGAAGGATTTGTCAAGCTCGACCTGCCTTCCCCTTTTCTGCTAGATGGTGCAATCACATGAACTGAGCAACTATCAATAACGATAGTGTAGAAGAAACAAGACCAATCACCCCTTCAAACATTGAGTGATCCCCCTAAAGTAGATCAGTTCGTGGCCTTATTTCTTCCTTTAGCTAAACTCCTTGTTCTCAAATCAGCTTATAATGAACCAGAAATAGTTCCTTTCGAGGATGTTAGTGAGTTGGATCAAAGTTTTCAAGCTCTCAAGGCTCAATCTGTCTCATCTGAGGAAGATTGGTCTCCCTTGCAACAACTTTTTGATAGGCTCTCCAAGATGGAGGCATAATCATGGTTGGTGAACTAGAATTTTTGGGTATTGACATCTCGCGAGTTAGATTTCCCCAGAAGTCACCAAGAAATGTAGACTTTAGATCTCCCCTACCCTTTCAGGGAGTTGGCTTCTTTTGTTTTTCCTCGGCCTTAGTCCTTTTCTGCCCAAATATTTTTTGCCTCCCCATGTCCATGTGGTAGCACGGCTCGTAGTGTTCAAGCTCCTCTTTTCCCTTTTCCAGGAAGCCAAGCAGTTTTGACATGTGGCAGGTTTTCTTCTTTATTTTCTTGGTGCGCTTGTGTCTTCGAGCCTACGTCTTTTCAAATTTTCTTGGTGCGCTTGTGTCTTCGAGCCTACGTCTTTTCAAGTTTTTCACCAATAACATGTGGCATTTCTTTGCAAGGTACTCTATGCCTTTTTATTGCATCCTCAAAATGCTCCCTATTTCTACCACGTTGGAGTTGAAGTAACCACCAGTGTTGTTGTTTACTGATCTGAGGAGATGAATTTTTGGGTCACTAGTGGTTTCCTATTGCGGTAGCGGTTGCGGATTCCTTTAATCTGATCCGTCGTTAGGAGATCTGATAGCGGTCACACAAAAAGCCAAATCTTTTATGTTTTAGCTCGTGAGAAGTCATTTCACTATTTCCAATGATGCTTGTGGTTTTAAACCCTCTCTCTATTTTCTCCATCGAGGGCCGCTGGTTGAGACTTATTTAAGGGATATCTTTTTGCTTTTGTAGGGATCTAGAAATTAGAAGGAAGAAGATAGATAATAGACTCATAGAATTATGCCTTTAATTTGTAGTTGTGCATTGGAGACTCTAATCAAATTGTGCCTTTGGTCTTTTATGATAATTGTGCTTCTGTACAAAGACTAGTTTTTGTGCAATTTTGTAATTTTGTATGACTTTCGAAATATATGCCATAAGACTTTGTAGATTGAACTATGTTTTTTATGAACTTGTTATCTAGTGGATGAATGTTATATATTGCTTTATGTCAAATGAGTTATTGTCTATGTTTCATTTTTAAATTCTTGCGCATGTAGATTGTCGAATTGGCCTTAGAGCTGCATGTTTATGAAGTTATCTTTGTGCCTTAGTTCTAAAATTATCTCAGTGCATTGATATAGTGTAGCTTTTCTTTTAGTTATTCTCTTTATCCCTTTTCACCCCCCCATATATGAAGAGTCAACTTCTAAAATCTCAGAGGTCACTCAGTGAATATGCACAAGTCCCCCATCACTGAGTTTCCCATAAGGTTATATTCATAAAAGCAATTTTATCGATCAACAATAATATAAAGTTCAACTTTATGGTTTGTGAAAATATATTTGGGGAAAATGGTTATTGTCATGATCGCATAGCTCTATGGATTTCCTGAGTGGGATTTTGTTTCATTGCCTTGAGATTTAGATTTAGTATTTGCATTGTTTAAATATTGATTTAGTCTTGGCGTTTTGGTGGTGTTGGGATTATCCATGTCAGGCTCTCGGTCTAGCAATGTCGTAAGAGAGCTCTCTCAGATATTTTCCCCTTTCTTTCTATGTGTGTATTTTTGGTTGAGTATGAAATCTCTTGTGACCTTATGAGAATTGTAAATTCATTTTTGTTTGAGCTATTGTGCTAGGGAAGACAATTTTTTGAGAATTTCTTCCTGTAAGATTGAGTGAATGTTGTGAAGCTTTGGATTGAAAATATCTAGTTATGTTTTATGTTATTTCAATTTTTTTATGCCCCTTAGTTGGTATTTTCTGGGCGTCACTATTGTGATTGATTTTGGGACTTAGTTATGTTTTTGTGATTTTAATTTGGAGTCCTTCCATACATTTTTTGAGTATGTTGTAAATGTGCTAAATTGGAGATCATATGTGCTAAAACAGTCAATAAATGTGCTACAGGATTGATTATATGTTCAATTTTGTCGATCATATGTGTTTTAGAATAGAACAAATGCACCTTAGAGTAAGTTAAATGCATTGTATAATAGATCAAATGTGTTGCAGGGTGAGTTAGATGCGCTAATTTGTGTTGTTTTAGTATTTGTCTAGTTTGGTCAACGTGCGAGGTCATTTTCCGATTTGTCCTTGTACCAAAGGCTTCATTGAGGTCTGTTGATGTTTTCTAGCTTTGTCATTTATCTGATTTGATGTTATTTGATGATTTTCAAGCTTTGGTATGTTGATAAGCCATACCATAGAGGTTTTGTGCATCTCCAACTTGTTGATAAGCCATGTTCTAAGGATTGATTTGTTGCTCTTGGTCTAGTAAGTTGATGTGCCTTGTTGTTGATGTTCATTTCATGATTATGGCAGATTTTGATTGACTTTGATATGGCTTTTGAAGCACTATTTTGATATGAAGCTCATTGTTGGTTTATTGTTGTTGTTGGCATTGGATTGTTATGGATGCTTGATGATTTCATGATTATTTTTTATGGATCACTCTTAAATGTTGAATTTGATCCTCCTTGTTAGTGTTGTTGTTTTGGAACATGTTATGGGGATTAGGCTTCCATCTGATGATCTGGATCATGAGACATAGGCGGTTAGTTGATAAGCCTCTCGTCTAGATCACTAGGGCACATTGGAAGTTTTCCTTATTATAAACAAGTGATAACATTAATAATAAATTAGATGGATTCGGTATTTAGGATTCACCTAATCAGGATAACTAATAGTTGATCCCTAAGACTTGATCCTAGGGAGGATTTTTTAGGATAAGCTTGGGAAGGGTGGAAAGTCAATCTCCCTTGATTCTCTCATAGGCTGAGATGGATCCACATGTCTATTGAGGTTATGCCTTGAAGGGTTGTGTTTCTATATCTGGACGATAGCATGTGATGACACTCCACTCCTACATGTGTCCTTTCTTGTTGTATTTATTCCTTGTCTATTATTACGCCTATGGGAGTTTCTATTTGAGGTTGCCATGAGATTGGTTGTTGTGTTTCTGTGGTTGTGATACTTGAGTTGTGAGTCTCTTTGGTAGTTTGGTGTCAGCTTAGGTCTAGAGTGTGTGTTGGGACCTTGTGTCATCTCCTAGCACAGGGGGTGGTTCCTTTGGTTCCACATGGTCAGGTGGTTGATGCTTTTCTACCATTGGGATGTTCTCTTTGGATTCTTATGTGTGGATGTGGATTCTCTTCATTGCAACTTATGGATGAATATTGTAGCGGATGAATGTGATTAATATCATGGGTTATGTAATGTAATCATATTGTAGAATTTTTGGATGAGACTATGTATTAGGAAAGCTATGCCCTTGTTGAGATGATCATGTAATCATATAGTAGATGATGTTTAGGAAATGGGCCTATAATTTGTAAGATGGATATTGAGATGTATTAAAATGTAATTATCCCTGAAATGGAATGCAATTCATGTTAATAGATATGTTGTAGATTATCTTGTAATGGTTTGTAAAGGGATTCGAGAGTTTTGATATCAAGGTCATGTAATAGGAATTTATGTTCATGTTTAAGATAGAAAATAATAGGAAATTTGATATGGTAATTAAGATGATAATGTAAATGTAGCTATGTAACTTGAATTTAGTGGATATAAGTATTAGGACTCATAGTAAGATAAAATCTTTATATGTTGTAATGAATAGAATAAATTACATTGTAATAGGATGATATTTGAGTATGGACGTATATAAAAATATTGAATGAATGTTCTTATTGAAAGGTCAATATTCTTGATAAATGGATACTTCTAGATTGTAAGAATGAATGGGTAGCTGGTAAGATGAATAGTTAACCTTAAGGAAATTATTTAGATTGTTTTAGTTAATGGGGAATGAGGTTACAACTATAGTAGTAGAATAAGGCATGGGTGCATCTCAAAGTATTTGAATATTGTTTAGTTATTGAAAATAATGTAATTGGATTTGTTGTTGTGTGTTTATCATTATGTGTATGTTTTGATTGTTAGATCATCTTGTAGATTAAGAGTGGAAAAGAACCTATGTAAGTAGGATTGTTGTAAGTAGGATTGTTGTAAGTAGGAATTATAGTTGATAAATGATATTGTGTATGTGTTAATGGCATTTATATTTATGGTTGTGTTAGAAAGAAACAAAGGACCATGTATAGCATTTAAGAAGTTGTTTAATGAAGGACATTATGGTTATTGCATTATGCACTTCGGAATCATGTATAGGAAAATGATCATGCTAGAATTATGGAATCATGAGTAGATATGGGAGTATTAGTTAAGTAAGGAAAATTATGTCTATGCATTATGTAATGGATAATCATTATAGGTGAATTGTGATCATGTCGATAGAAGAAATGAATAAGGATTAGGCACATTTAGATTTTGGTGATTAAAATGAATCTTAAGGAAGAAAGGTTTAATGATGCATTTAAATGATAAGGATATCATATTGGGTTAAAGATAAGTAGATTGCATACCATGAAAGATAGGAACTAAGTGTATTACATATGTGCATGGTTAATGGTTAAGGATTGTAAGTGTCCTAATGGAAATGGTTAGATTATTATTGCTTATGATGGTAGTAAGTAGTGACGTTTAGATACCCTAGGGAGATGGTATTAATTATTTGTTATGTTTAATTTTGCATGTGTAATTGGTTTATGAGTATATGTGATATGTTTCATGTACATAAATATTATGTGTTAATGGATGATTAATCTTTATTGCATAGTTGTTTTGGATTAAGGCAAAAATAGGTTTTGAAGGGACCCCGAAACCCTTTACAAAATGATTCTAAGAGGAATAGAATCAGAGATTAACATCCAAAACAAAATTGGCTGCATGGAAAAGAATTAGAAATAGCAGCCAAAGAGATAGTAAAAGCCCAACTGGGCACAAAAAGACAGCAAGGAAACCTAACCCAGACACAAACAGAACCAACAACTAGAAAACAACACAGACCCAGTTACATAAGGCTTTTGAGGATCTCAACGACCTCAACCTCAAGGACATTCATTGTATCAGTAACAGTCTTCATAGCTTTATAATCCACATTCTGAATAGCCGCCTTTTTCTTCATATTCCCATAGGTCCTTTTGCAGGGTCCTTCTCCACCCTAAGTCACCTCAGAATCATCCCCAATAATGAAAATAGCCCTATCCTATTGCTCTAGACTATTCACCATAGTATTCATAACAACTACAAACTACTTGACAATTTTGTGACTGCTTGCCATTATAGTTTTGAGGGTGTCCTGGATCTTGTTGTAGCCTTCCTCAACATGGGTAATGCGATCCTCTAGCCTTTTCTTCAACTGATCAACCCCTTCACCCATCTTCTTCTTCATGCAGTCCATAACTGAATTTGTCTCATCCTCTGTCCAATTCCCCACATTGTTTTGATTACCTTGAGTAGAAACAACAAGGATCGCTTCCATTTTTCTTCCCATGGCTCTTTGGTTGATCCTTATCTCCTTTAGTTCATGGTACAACCATTTAAACATGCTAAAAGTGTTAATAGCATGTTCACAAGCCATGCCCAACACATTATCAAAATCCTCCCTCTTATCGTTAAGCTCAACACTCTTGAGATGAAGGTCTTCAATTCCAACCACACCCACATTACCATTCTCCTTATTAGATGAAGGAGAGGTCATGACATTAGGGCACTCAAGGTCCTTACCATATTCTTCCTTCTCTCTAGAAGAGGGGGATCTATTCTCAGAAGAAGTAGAGGAGGAGGAAATAACAATGTTCTTTTGCTCATTTATACCCTTCCTCACCTTAGGTTTAGAACTCAAGGGTTTTTCTATTTTAGCATTTTTCATGGGGGGGAATTCCCTTCAGACCCAAACCCAAAAGCTTCATTGTTAGACTCACTCACACTAGTATCTTCATTCTCAAAAGCAATGTGGATATTAACATCAGGGGGAGGAAGAGCACGGAAATGGGAATCAATAAGGACCAGTAGGCCTTCATGCAAGATAGGAAACTTGGAAGGGTTCTTGCGGTGGTCACTAAAATTAACCCTAAGAGTAGACACAAGATAGAAAGGGAAACACATCTTCACATCATGGTGGAAATGATTCAATATAACAGAGTGATGACCATATACCCTACTATAACGACCATCCAAAGTAAGGTAATTCATGATTACCTTAAGGAGCTTCTACCAAAAAGACTTAATGACCACAATGTCATAGTAATTGGTCATGTTTTTTAACAATTTTGGCCCGGTCCGCCTCCTTCTTGGGGAAATTATGCACAACTTTCTTAGTATACACTTTGCCTCTGTAATACTTCATACCCTCCATAGATAACTATGTGACCTATGCTATAAGGGCTCCATCAACCAAGACCTTCTGACCATGAAGAACAATCATTCCATCCTTCTAGTTCTGAGAAAAATAGTTTGTGATGTTCTGATTACACCCTTGTAGCCTTTTAATGTAGGGAGTAAACCCCCCTTTCTCCAAAATCCGCCATAGCTTCTTTTCATTCTTCAACTTCACATAGCTAGGTGACTCAATTCTTTTTCTCGCACCACCCATTCTAACTTTCTCTCTATCAAACTCACTACAAATAATTTTTAGAGTGAAAGTTAAACTCCAGAAAATGTTTAAAATCACCCACAAAGCATGCGAAATAAGTTCGCATTGATTCTTATGTCCTCTCTAGCCACCTGTCTCAATGAGGAAAGTATCAATAACTCTAGAAACACTCAGAGTCATTATGGCATGAGTTATCATTAAATTTACTCCCCTGACTTCGCTCGTGGAACAAATGCATAGTAAATTCTGAGTCTAGTCTATCACCTTGGGTCCAACTAAGGTATTCCTTACACATCACTCCTCTATTGGCAAGGAAGTCAGTTGCCACATTAGCTTGTCTGTATACATGAAAAATAATGTATCTATCAAAGGTTTTAATAATATATTTTGTCTTATTCATCCATATATCAACATTCCAAGCCGGAGTAGATTTTCCCTTTAAGTGATTGATAATATTCTTTGAGTCCCCCCAAGTTGTTTTGTTTAGCAATTTTTAAGCTGTGATAGGATCCTATAGCTTCAGTGACATTATTAGTCTATTTTCCAAGAGGAAGAGAAATAGCAGAAATGAAGTTGCCATAGTGATCCCGTAGCACCCACCCACAGCCAACTTGACCAAGGTTCCCTCTAGCCACACCATCAAAACTGATTTTCACCCATCCTTGGGGTGGAAAATTCCAACTAATGTTGTCCCTACGATCGACCTTAGGTTTGACCATTTGAAGAAGATGACCAAAATCCCAATCCTTGACAACATTGGCTTCATACTTCTTAAGGATTCTACTTTCAAAAATAACATTGGAGCTAATAGTCGAGAGATTGTTAGAGATGGCTCTAAAGATTTTCTTGAAAATAATATTAGGAGGGAGATGGATATTCCTGAAGATATGATTATTGCCTTCTTTCCATAAACCCCACACCATGTGAGGAAACACAAAGGACCATAGCTTTTTCAAGAGAATATTTCTTGAGGGCGGGTTCCATTGGTGAATGAACTCCTTTATGGCCCCTGGGAGAGTCCAGAAAAGACCCCATTTCTAAAGCACCAATCCCCAAATCTCAGAAGTATAAAAGAAATGTAAAAACATATGATCAACAGATTCAACATCTATCATGCACAAGTAGCATCTATTTGGGATAGAAAAGCCTCTCTTAACAAGATTGTCTATTGTTAAGATTTTATTAAGAAAGAGGAGCCAAAAAAACATATTGACCTTAGGGGAGAGCTCCTTGATCCACACCTTATAACACTAAGAGACATGAGGTTCCTTACAACAATCCACAGAAGCAACAAAAAACTTCCCATTAGGAGTGAATTTCCAAATAAGCTCATCTTCCACACCATCCAAACCAAAAGAGTTTAGGGAAAGTTACAAATGATTTAAAGAAGGACTAACAACAGAAAGATTCACCCACTTACCCTCCTTCCAATAGTCAGCCACCATTAAGCCAAAAGATGCCACACAAATATCCCTTAAAGATCCCAATGTTGGATCAAAAGCAAATGAATGATTCCCGATCCAGAAATCATCCCAAAATTGGATACTTTTGTCATTCCCCAGCTTCCAATAGGCTCCCCAACTAGCCACTTCCCTAGCCTTGAGGATATTGTTCCAGAGATGAGACCAGGCAGGGATATAAGAAGAACTCAAAAATCCTGCAAAGAATAAACATTAGAGAGGTATTTATTGTGCCATAATGTGTTACATTCCCTTCTACTATCATAAGATCTCTAGACCTATTTAGCCAAAAGAGCATTGTTAAAAGTTTTAATTCTTCTAATTCCTAGTCCACCATATCTCCTTGGCTTATAGACATTCTCCCAGGAAACCAGAGGGATTTTTTTCCTCAACCCTACATCAAAGGAATCTTTTCTGAATTTTTTCAATAATTTCAGCAAATTTAGAGGGAATCTTGAACAAACTGAGGGCATACACTGGGAGGTTATGAACTGTAGCTTTCAGCAACTAAATTTTACTAGCCTGACTCAAAAGGGTGCCTTTCCACATAGTCAACTTCCTATTAAATCAATCAATGAAAGAGAGCCAAAGGGAATCAAAAGGTTTAGATCCCAAAGGGAGACCCAGGTAAGTTGAGTGGAGCTTACCTAAGATGCAACCAAGAATGTTAGCAATGTTCATTTGACATTGCTTAGGAGTATTAATGAAGTAGATAAAACTCTTGGTTCTATTAACCATCTATTGTGAAGCCTTTTCCTAAAGGAAGAGAATCGATCTAATGACTTTGGCTTCCCCAACAAAGGAGCTTCCGATTAAAATAGTATCATCAAAAAATTGTTGATGAGAGAAGACCAAATTGGCTGAGGATGGCATGAGGCCTTTCAAAGATCCTTCCACCACCTTTTTATGAATGAGTCTTCCCAAACTTTCAACCATTATAGTGCACAAAATTGGCGATATAGGATCACCCTACCTTAGTCCCCTTGAAGTTTTGAAGAAATGAGAGGGCGATCTATTGACAATAACTGCAGTTGAAGTGGTGGATATAAGCTGCCAAATCAGACTGATGACCTTACTAGAAACACCAAAAGCTTGAAGAAGTTTTTTTAAAAAGCACCAATCCACCCTATCATAAGCCTTAGCAATGTCCAATTTCAGCAAAAAGCCTTTAGACTTTGCCTCCAAAAGTGAATGGATATTTTCATGAACAGTGATGATAGAGTTAAGAATCTATCTCCCTGGCACAAAGCCATTCTATTGAGGTGAAATCAGAAGAGGAGGAATCTTCAGTAGCCTCAAAGTAAGATCCTTGGAAATAATTTTGGAAAGAATTGCACAAGCTAATAGGCCTAAAAGCATCCAGAGAATCAGCCCCCTACTTCTTAGGAATAAGGACAACAAAGGTTGCATTCAGTTCCTTTAGCAGGGATCTAGCTCCGAAAAACTCTTTCACAGCATTGGACACATCTTTCTCCACAACTTCCCAAAAGTGCTGAAAGAATAACATAGGAAAGTTGTAAGGGCCACAAGATTTACTACCATCAAATGAAAATACAGCACTTCTAATTTCCTCCTTTGATGGAATAGCAACCAAATTATGATTTTGGTTATCATATAGGACTTTAGGTATGATACCAACTAGCATATCTTAAGATTTTGGGTCTAATAAAGTATCTTTATTCATAATATCAACAAAGAACTCAACTACAGCTCCACTTATTTCATCCTCATTATCTATTCTTCTCCCATTCTTCACAAGGTGGCCAATTCTATTTGCAGCCCTTGTTGGCATTACAATAAGTTTGTTGGTATCAGGATATTGAGAAGGTTGTTGGAGATTGATGATATAATTGATAAAGGTTGATTACTGTCTTATTGATATTATTTTGTCATTGATGTCAAGCAATTGATTTTCTGATTTAGTATGATGTTACCACATCTTAAAGAGTATGTTTTGATGAGTATAAAGATGTCAATAAGTGACACAGAAAGAATGTGAAAATGAAGGGGAGTAATAAGTTATTCAATGGGCAACTATTACCGAGTTAGACAGTGATGAGATTATGTTATTTTGATTGTTTTGATATCCTATATATGTGTATTTGAAGATTGAATAAGGAGAAATGATTTCATGCAACAGAATGAGCAAAGGTTTGATACTGTTCTATTTTACTGAGCAAGGAGCTAGTCGGTAAACACTAAGGTTAGCGATGTCGGTTAAAGAAGAAAGAAGTTACCGAGTAAATTTCAGTATTTACCAAGTATCAATCGAGCAGTAACAAAATGCATTGGATGAATAAATACATTATTAAATGAAGGATGCCAATGAGCTAGAGATCTATAGAAGATTGGAGTGTCGTGCAAGAAGTTTGTTAAGGATCAACGGCAATGAAAATTCAAGAGTTAGGTCTATAGCACAGATTGAACGGTCATAACCGAGCACAAGTACCAAGGAAGGAATACAAGATTCAAGGCAAGATAAAACATTTTCTAGTTTGAAGGATTCAATGAACCTATTCAAGTTTGAAGATCTGATGGCTAAGATTAATCATGGGAAATGTGATTAAGGAGATTAAGCGGTTAGGAATTGCTTATAAATAAGGAAAAGTTGATAAACAATGTGTGCGGGCAAATAGAAGAGCAGTGATACTGCACAGGTGATTACCAAGTACAGAAGATTGAAGATTTGATTGAAGAACAGATTGAAGAGCCCAGAAAGGAGGAAGATAAGTCTTATGACAAGATTATTTTAAGCACATAGAGTCTGCTTTAACATTTTAGATGTGAAGTTGCAGATATATTTTATTTTTCTTATTTATTTTTGTAAGTGAGAGGAAATCTCTTAACTGAGTGGACCTAACAGTCTTATTTGTAAATCCTCTAGCAAGGTAACATTCTAAATGAGTGTTTGAAATCCTTTGACAAGGTCACTTCTAGCAAAGTGCAAGATTCTAATATATTTAAGGGAAATCCCTTGACCGGGTCACATCTAGCAATGTGTTTATGTAATCTTTAACAAGATTGGCTTTTAACCAAGCATACTCTAGAAGAGTATATTTTTAGTGGGTCTGAAATCCCACAGTGGTTTTTCCCTACTTGGGTTTCCACTTGAAATCTAGTGTTAAATGTGTTTTGATGTTTCAAGATTATCAGTTTATGAGTTTGAATGATTTAGTGTCATGGTTGCATATCAAGTAAGTTCTACCAAGGTTAAATCTGAAGAATATTCTGAATTGTAAGTTTATCTAATTCACCCCCCCCCCCCCACCCTCTCATCTAATTAACAATTGGTATGAAATCTAGAACTCTAAAAGAAAAGTTTAAAGGAACTTGAGGCAAGATCCAATGATGTATAAAAGCGATGCACCAAAGTTGAACAAGTCAAGTTTCTCCACATGGCAGAAAAGGATGAAGCTGCACTTATCAGGAATTGGAGAATATGCAACATATTATCTAGAGAATGATTACATTGCACCTAGCACCTACCTGGTGGCAATGGAAGAGATAAAGGCAAAGAAAGAACATATTCAAGAAATGATTGAAATAACATCAGCATTGATCGACTCAGAGTTTAATGATCAAGAAGGTTGTAATGATGCCAAAGCTATGTGGAATAAGCTTATATCTGTGTATGGTAGTGATGAACATGTTCAAAGAGAAAAAGTAGATAGTCTAAGAGGACAACTTGAATCCATGAGAATGAATGAAGGTGAGAACATAATCCAATACAGTACAAGGTTAAAGGAAACTGTCAATCAAATCAAAGGAGTAGGAGGAACTATTGAAGAAAAGGATGTAACAAGTAAGTTGTTGAGAACACTTCTACCTTCTTATGCCATTCGAGTCTCTACAATTAATGAATTAAGGTTTGTACCAAACATGTCAGTCTCTTTGGATGCTACTATCGGTAAGCTACATGCTTTTGAGTTGAGTAATTTTGATAACAGTGGGTCTTCGGTAAACAAAGTTGAATCTGCATTCAGTTCTTTTCATCTTGGTGAATCTAATGATTACAATGATAGAATGTATAAGTATGCTGAAGGAAATCATAGTGGAGCAAGTGAGAGATTTCACAAAAACATGGAAGAAGTACACAAACTATATCAGGAAATCAGAAAGAAAGAAGAGTTTGAAGCATTATTGGCCAGAAGGTTACTGAGAGGCAAAGGTAAGTATAAAGGAAAGTTACCTTTGAAATGTTTTAACTGTGATAAAATTGGACATATGGCTTCTAACTGTCCTGACAAAGAATCTAGTGAAAAGAGAGAATACTAAGATGACAGATAGAAAGACAACCAATACAGAGGGCACCGTGACTTTAGAAGGAGAGATAGAAAGACATGCCTAGTAGCTGATGAGGAATCCAATGATGAAAAATCTGATGGGACTGAGATAGAGGAAGTTGTATATGTGGCTATGAAAGATGGATTAGATGAAGAAAGGTATGAAGAAAAAGCCTTAATATCACACATAAATAATAATGATTCTTGGATCATAGATAGTGGATGCTCACATCACATGATAGGTGATAAACACAAGTTTGTTAAATTAGAAGATTATGATGGAGGTTATGTAAGATTCGATAATGATGCAGCATGTCCTGTGAAAGGTAAAGGTTCTATCCCACTTCTTGACAATGCTAAATGTGATGATGTATATTGGGTTGAAGGTCTGAAATACAATTTGTTGAGTGTAGCACAGCTAAACAATACAGGATACTGAATATAATTTCAGAAAAGAATTGTCAAAGTTTATGACAAACATGGAAAGTTGGTTGCTACCAAGACTCAAACAAGAGGTAATACATTTCATCTTGACTTAACTTGGAATGATTGTCTGTATGAAAAAATAGAAGATACCTGGTTATGACATAAAAGGTTTTGTCATGTAAATTTTGATAACCTGATCAAATAAGTAAGAAGCACTGAGTAAGAGGTCTATCGAGCTTGGAAAAACCTGTGAATGCAATATGCCAAGGATGCCAGATGGGTAAGATGGCAAAATCAAGCTTTACAAGTAAGTCTTACACTTCTAAAGGAATTTTAGATTGTGTGCACACTGATCTTTGTGGTCCTATGAAATTTCAAAGTTATTATGATGATAAATACTTCATATTATTTGTGGATGATTACTCAAGGATGATGTCAGTTATGTTTTTAAAAGAGAAATCAGAAGCCTTTCAGATGTTCAAATGGTATAAGGCAAGAGTTGAAAATGAAACAGGAAGACAGTTGAAATGTCTAAGATCTGATAGAGGAGGAGAGTTCATTTCAGATGAATTTAACTTATTCTGCAATGATCATAGTATAAAGAGACAAGTGTTTGCACTGAGAACAGCACAACAAAATGGGATAGCTGAAAGAAGAAACAAATCAATTGTAGATTGTGCTAGAACCTTGGTGATAGAAAAGAGAGTACCTCAAATATTTTGGAGAGAACCAATAAGCACTGCAATATACACTCTGAACCGAGTACAAATGAAGAAAGGAACTATGAAGACACCGTATGAAATCTGGTATGACAAGAAACCAAATGTAAGTTATTTTAAAATATTTGGAAGTAGATGTTACGTTCACAAAGATGATAGAAATGGAAAATTTGATCAGAAAAGTGAGGAGGGAACATTTCTTGGTTATTCTTCTAGAAGTAAAGCATTTAAATGTCTGATCAAATCATCTAACAAAATAGTGGAAAGTGCAAATGTGAAAATTGACGAATTTGCAGAAAGGAATGATGAAGGAAATTCCAAAGAACCAGAGGATTATGAAGAGTTTGTATATGTACAACCGAGAAGTCCTACCAAGAAACCCGATGAAGAAAATACTCAATTACTAAGTGATGAAGAAGATCATATAGAGCCTACCAAGCCTATATTAGCAAAATATGTTAGAAGAAATCATGCATCAACTCAGATTATAGGAGATAATGATGATCTGGTGATGACAAGGAACAAACTGAGATAGAACACATGTCTGATATCCGAGTTTGAACCGATGATAGTAGAAGAGGCATTAAGTAATGAAGATTGGGTGAATGCTATAATAGAAGAGATTGAACAAATCAAGAAAGATGAAACACGGACACTAGTCCCAAGACCAAAAGAGAAAAATGTAATCGGTACAAAGTGGATTTTCACAAATAAGCTAAATGAAAAAGGTGAGGTCATTCAAAATAAAGAAAGGCTAGTTTGCAAAGGTTATGCTCAAGAAGAACGAATAGACTATGGTGAGACTTTTGCACCTGTGGCAAGACTTGAGGGAGTGAGAACATTGTTGGCATATGTTGCTTACAAAAATTTCAAGGTATATCAAATGGATGTTAAATCTACATTTTTGAATGGTATACTAGAAGAAGAAGTCTATATTGAACAGCCTGAAGGATTTATTGAAGAAAAGAATAAAGATCAGGTATGCAAGTTGAACAAAAGTTTATATGGCCTAAAGCAAGCACCTAGAGCATGGTATGAAAGGTTGCACTCTTACTTAATAAAGATTGGATTTATAAGGACTAGTGAAAACAACAACATGTATATGAAGAATGATGAGGATAATGGAATACTAATTTCAGCCATATTTGTTGATGATATTATTTTTTGTGGAAATGATTCTTTATGCAAGAACTTAGGAAATGAAATGTGCAAAGAATTTGAGATGTAATTAATCGGTGAAATAAAGTATTTTATAGGTTTACAAATACTGCAAATGAAAAATGAGATTTTCATTAGTCAATCCAAGTATATAAAGGAAATCTTGAAGAAATTTGGAATGGAGGATTCTAAACCTGTAAGTACTCCTATGACTACTAATTGTAAAATATCAAAGAATGATGAATCTGCATCTATTGATGAGACACTTTACTGATCTATGATTGGAAAGTTGCAATATGTAGTTCACAACAGGCCTGATATAGCACATACAGTAGGTATAGCTGCAAGATTTTCTACAGATCCCAAAGAAACCCATATGATAGCAATCAAGAGAATTTTCAGATACTTGAGAAGCACTGAAGTTTATGGTTTACTATATAAAAAGAGGAATGATTTTGACTTAAAAGTCTATACTGATGCTAATTGGGCAGGAAATATTGATGACAGGAAAAGCACAAGAGGTGGAGCTTTCTTTTTGGGAGAAAGACTAGTGAGTTGGCTTAGCAAGAAACAAGGATGCATTTCATAGTCAACAGCTAAAGCTGAATATGTCGCTACAGCATTGAATTGTACCAATATAGCATGGACCAAACAACTGTTGGAAGGTATGAATGAGACTGTTGCCGATCCAGTAACTATATTTTGTGATAATACAAGTGCTATTAACATTTCAAAGAATCTGGTAATGCACTCTAAGACAAAGCATATCTCTATAAAGTATCATTATCTAAGAGAAGAAGTTCAAGAAAAGAAAGTTGTGCTGGAATATGTTAGTACAAAGGAACAAATAGCAAACATCTTCACAAAGCCACTGCCAAGGGACACTTTTGAGTATCTCATAAGTAAGTTAGGGGTCCTACCCCTATCTAGTACTCACTGACAGAGTTCGGTGAAAGCATCAATTCTATGACTCTAAAGAATAACTATTTATGAGTTGATGTTGATTTACACACTTTAGGAGGTTGCCTAAACTTGTGCAGGGAATAGTGAATGAAGACAAGATGCCCCAACTGAGACTGAGATGATACATTTGTATATGTTTTAACAATCAAGGAAATTACTTCATAGGGGAAGTAATCATGGATCTGTTTTACTTTTGGCATTGTTGTCAAAGGGGGAGAAGAATAATGACAGGGGGAGAAGATAATAGGAGAAGATTAACAGTAGTTCTAATCAATTGGAATAAATCAAGTTGGTATTGCCATCAATGCCAAAGGGGGAGATTGTTGGCATTACAATAAGTTTATTGGTATGAGGATATTGAGAAGGTTGATGGAGATTGATGATATAATTGATAAAGGTTGATTACTACCTTAATGATATTATTTTGTCATTGATGTCAAGAAATTGATTTTCTGATTCAGTATGATGTTGCCATATCTTAAAGAGTATGTTTTGATGAGTATAAAGATGTCGGTAAGTGACACAGAAAGAATGTGAAAATGAAGGGGAGTAATAAGTTATTTAATGGGCAACTATTACCGAGTTAGACAGTGATGAGATTATGTTATTTTTATTGTTTTGATATCCTATATATGTGTATTCAAAGACTGAATAAGAAGGAGAAACAATTTCATGCAACAGAATGAGTAAAGGTTTGATATTGTTCTATTTTACTGAGCAAGGAGCTAGTCGGTAAACACCAAGGTTATCGATGTCGGTTAAAGAAGAAAGAAGTTACCGAGTAAAGTTCAGTATTTATCAAGTATCAACTGAGTAGTAACAGAATGCATTGGATGAATAAATATATTATTAAATGAAGGATGCCAATGAGCTAGAGATCTATAGAAGATTGGAATGTCGTGCAAGAAGTTTGTTAAGGATCAACGGTAATGAAAATTCAAGAGTTAGATCTATAGCACAAATTGAACGGTCATAACTGAGTACAAGTACCAAGGAAGGAATACAAGTTTCAGGGTAAGATAAAACGTTTTCCAGTTCAAAGGATTCAATGAACCTAGTCAAGTTTGAAGATCTGATTGCTAAGATTAATCATGGGAAATGTGATTAAGGAGATTAAGCGGTTAGGAATTGCTTATAAATAAGGAATAGTTGATAAACAATGTATGCGGGAAAATAGAAGAGCAATGATACTGCACAGGTGATTATTGAGTACAGAAGATTGAAGATCGGATTGAAGAATAGATTGAAGAGCCCAGCAAGGAGGAAGATAAGTCTTATGACAAGATTATTTTGAGCACATAGAGTCTGCTTTAACATTTCAGATGTGAAGTTGCAGATATATTTTATTACTGTTATTTATTTTTATAAGTGACAGGAAATATCTTAACTGAGTGGACCTAACAAACTTATTTGTAAATCCTCTAGCAAGGTAACATTCTGAATGAGTGTTTGAAATCCTTTGACAAGGTCACTTCTAACAAAATGCAAGATTCTGATAGATCTGAGGGAAATCCCTTGACCGAGTCACATCTAGCAATGTGTTTATGTAATCTTTAACATGATTGGCTTTTAATCGAGCATACTCTAGAAGAGTATATTTTTAGTGGGTCCAAAATCTTGTAGTGGTTTTTCCCTATTTGGGTTTCCACGTTAAATCTGGTGTTAAATGTGTTTTGATGTTTCAAGTTTATCAGTTTATGAGTTTGAATGATTTACTGTCATAGTTGCATATCAAGTAAGTTCTATCAAGGTTGAATCTGAAGAATATTCTAAATTGTAGGTTTATCTGATTCACCCCCACCCCCTCTCTCATCTAATTAATAGCCCTATGTTTAGGGGTAGAGATGTGAAAGAAACTAGTGTTTTTATCACCATCCTTAAGCCATATAAGGATCTAGGTCTCTGCCTCCAAAATGTCTCTTCCCGGGCTATAATTTTGTGATATTTGGACAAAACCTCACTTTCCTTAGCAAAATTATCATTCACATAACCTTCTTTTTGGACTTTATCCTAGATCAAGATCAACTCCTCCCGAAGAGCATATTTCTGAATGAAGATGTCCCCAAAGATTTCTCTATTCCACTTTTTAACCTTCTCCTTAACATGCCTTAACTTTTTAGCTACCCAGAACATAGTAGAGCCATCCACTTGAATATGCCACCAATATTTCATGCTATTAAAAAGGTTTGGGTGGGAAAGCCACATTTTCTCAAATCTAAAAGGAAAGCTCCTTTGCGGGCCATTCTTAGGCTCAGCCATCAAACATATAGGAAATTGTTCTTATCTGATTATAACCATGGAATTCATAGAACAAACATGATGTTGGATCCACTCAACTAAAATCAAGGCCCAATCAAGTCTAACTTGAATCAGCTCAGCTCCAACATGATGATTAGACCAAGTGAAGGAAACTTCGGATAAGTCCAAATCAATGAGACTTTGGCCATTGATGAAGTCACCTAAGTCATTTTTGCTATCATTTTGTATCTGAGATCCCCCAAATTTCTCAAATTCCATAAGAGGGGTATTAAAATCCCCAATAACCAACCAAGGAATGTTGGGATAACAGCTCCAAAAGGAAGAGAGATTTATCCCAAATTTCCTCCTACAGACTTTATTATTGGGAGAATACACATTGGATAGGACCCACGGGAACCCATCCCTTGAATGTTTAAGTAGAGTAGCCGCATGGTTACCATCATGACAAATAGGAGTGCCTTGAATGAATTGAGTATCCCAAAGAGTAACAACCCCCTAGAGGCCCCATCAGAACTGCTCCCTTGAGATTCACAAAATTTAGAAATCTTAATTTTCTCCACTTTTTCTTTCGACATTTTAGTTTCTTGAATAAGTAAAATGTCCGGTCTATGATCCCTAGCAATATTATAGATTATGTCATGTTTATGACTATTGTTAAGACCTTTAATATTCCAAGAAATGATCTTCATTTCTCACCATGAGAATTAAATAGACTTTCATGGATCATTTTTTGTGACCCATCTGCTATGTTTCGCATGCACTCTTGCTCTCTTTACCACATGTTAGATTTTCTCCATGCGCTTTGAGGTGGCCCACAGTCCATCTTCAATCTATTGCGAGTAGTAACTCTAGGTTTCTATTGTGACTTCTTTTTCTTTGACACTACCTTAGTATAGCTCATTTATTCGTCAAATTCAATTTCCTCCAAACCTGTTGAATCATCAGCCTTTGGGGACTGCAAGGTGTCCAGAATAATAACATTCTGGTCCAAGTTAGGGAAGGCATGGATAGAGTGTTGTGAAGAGGATTCATCCTCAAGGATATTCTTCAAATCATTGAACCCAAGATTACTGAATGATGACCCAAGAGTCAGAGAAGATTACTGGTCTTTGAAGGTACATTCTTCCATATCCTTGAATCAACAATAGTTTGACAGTGAAAGTTATCCATCCTCCAGTTCATCTACCAGTTCCTTTTCTCCTTCATTTATAGCCACCACATTCCCCTTAGCTATCTCTTCTTCATCCTAAGTAGGGGCCTCCTTAGGAATAATCTCCTAATCCATATCCTTAACCTCACGGTTTTGATCTTCATGGATTCTCTTTTTATTGTCTTCCTCTTGATTTGTTTCTTTCACTTCACTATTCTAGCTTGGTTGAACATTATTTTCCTTATTTTTTTCTTGACTCCCATCAGGCCCTTCCTAGTGCACAATATCTTCCTTCTTGTTCAAAGATTTTGTATACACAAGTTTGGGTTTCTAGACAATAGATCCTTTGTTGGAATCTTTCTTAGTATTCTGAGGGCATTTATTTGTCCAGTGGCCTGCCTTTTTGCACAAGAAACAGATGAAAGGTAACGATTCAAACTCAATAGTTTAAACTAACGTTCTCAGCTTCGACCCATTTCAATTGAAAAATGGAGGTCCTTAGATTTGGACACCCCCACACAATGTGTTGCATTAGATGTTACAAAAAAAAAATCTCCATTAATATGTTAGTTTGTTTTATTTTCTCTAGGGTATTTTGGCAGGCATTACATGCAATTAAGAAGACAAATATAAATTTTACACAATATCTTACTCATACGCACATTCTTATATTATAAAGAAGCCACATGTCATACACCTACGTGAGGAAATTTTAAATAGCTTCTTTCAAGACCGAATAAAATCAAAAGAATCTCACAATTACTAGAAATGTATATCCTATAATCTCAAGTGAAAACAAGATTTATGGTATTCAAACTTCTTAGTATCTACTACGCTACTCTAATACAAACATTCAACACATCATTCATCTAATCAAATCATTCAAAGGAACTCTAATCTATTAATTATGCATGATATATATACATAAGTACTCAGTGAAGATATGAAATCAATAGTTCCTTTTTGCATTTATCTATTTCATATATTACTGTGTGGGAGAAAAAGTGACACTAGGCAAACATGCCCTAATCTCACTTTCAACCACACACTTGTGGAATACGAAAGAGCCTAGAGGTATCACACAATTGGCTACTTCTTTTTGTGAAAGAGAGAGCCACAGGCTACCTATTAGGGTTTCTATTCCTTTGTTGTAATTGAAAGATAAAATGATGCAAGTTCAATTCCTAACCCCAAAGTGCAAGTATGAACTAATAACAAGATTGCAGAATTGAACTTAAACAATGGAAAGCTGTAAACACAAGGACAAGACAAGAATGCAAATGCATACCCGGAGTTAAAATCTGACTGAAAATGTTCGGGACGGGGGCGCGGGCGCCACTGTCCTGATTCTGCCCCTGAAACTGCTCCGGAAACTGCTGTTTTGCAACCTGGAAAGCTGTCAAAAATGCTGAAAATGTTGTTTGTCAGGAGGACCAGGGCGCCCAGCGCCCCTGTCCCAGGGACCAGGGCGCCCAACGCCCCTGTCCTGGCAGGACCAGGGCACCCCACGCCCCTGTCCTGGTCTTTTACTCTGAAATTTGGTGGGAAGGTCGGTCTCAGTCTGCTTCTCCCGGATCTGCAACCTGCGACGTCGTCCGAGTCCCGAAACCTGCACTTATATCTGAAAAGGGTATGGGTAGCTATATAGGGTTTTGCCTTAGTCAAACCCCCGCTTCGGTGATTTCCACCTCCACGAATAGCCAAGTTGTATTGTAAAATGTATTGTGTGTGTAGACCTAGTGTGTGTGCAAGGTCCTTAAATGCAAGAAAGCAAACTAGAGCAACCTAGAAATTAAACCCTAATTGCTTGTAAATGATAATGTAAATGCTCTAAATCAAGATGAAAAGTGATCTAAAGCATGAATAAAGGATATATTGAAGCTTATGCAAAGACATGAAAACAACATGAAATCATACCCAACCCTCAAGGGAGGAGTACAAGCCAATCTTCAGTCGGTAATCTCCTATTGTTCTTCAATGTCTTCAAAGCCCTAAATGGATGAATGAAATTGATAAATTCTTAATAGAAGGATGTTGAATGTTGTTGAAGTCTTCAAAGATCTGCTCTTTCGCTGCATATGAGGTCCTGAAAACAAAAATCGGATCCTTTCAAATGAAGAAAGAGAGCTCTTATATAGGAAACCCTAGGTCATAATTTCAACTTTAGGTCGACTTAGAGATTGAATCTCCCGCCAATTTCTTGGGGTTAAGCTTTATTTTATGATTGGATCGCGCTCCTAAAATTTTGGGAAAAATGTCTGGGACCATGTTGCACTCCGGGCGCCATGGTCCTGACAACTTTTCACCAAATTTTCAGGACTGTCAGATATGATGATTTTAGAGAGAATCCCGAAGTTACAGGTGATTTCGAGATGTTTTGACCCCCGAAACCAAGCCCCCAAGTTCAAAATAGGACCTAATTAGGGTTTTTGATTAAATGATGTATTGGAAGAATAAAATGAAAGGGGCACACTTTAATGAAAGGGCCCAACTTTATGATGTGGGAGATGATGAAATAGAACCTTAGACCTAATTAATTTGAATAATTAAGTGCTAAAGGGGAAATGCAATGCAAAATACAAAATGCGCCAAGGCGGGTGCTAAACTAGGTGTGAAATTGTACCACCCTAGCAAGTGCGTACAATTTACGACGCTACAGTTACAAATTCCTCAAATTTGAATGCATATCTATCTAACTTTTCATAAGGTCTAAGAAGTTACCAATACATTTTACTTCATACATATTTTATTTACTCAACTACTATCAACATTATCTAATTGTTCATTAAGTTTAGTGCACTTCTCTGTGGTGTCCTACCTTGCACAAACTATTAGAGGTTTGAAATAAACATGATAGAGACTACAATCAACACAAAATGAGGGCCCATGATACTCAACTATATAATGATCACTATAACAACAAAAGAGAAGCTCAGAAAGGAAAGATCATCAAATTCGACTTTAAATCAGAAAAGATTGCCGACAAAATCAATAGGAATTAAAGTGTGACAAGCACCACCATAAAGAACAAAATAGATGAGAAAAGAATAAAGAAATTCAAAAATCAAATTAACTCCAATAATTATTCACACAAATCACAAATAACTCAAGGCAACATAGCCAACTCATCCAAGTCCATATCGTGAGGTGACCAATATCAGTCACACCAAAGGGAGTAACCAATGCACCACACCTGAGGATACAATGCCTTGAATGTGTTAGAGAGTGCACACCAGACATATTAAAATCATAAATCCATATTCCATTTATAATTTTTTAATGCAATGCAATCTTTTACAAAATTCTAGACAATTATCCTTTAAGAAGAAATACATATGCTAGGAAGAGATAAAGTGTCTTATATTCACACTATAAATACACTCAAATCATGACTATTATTTCAAGATATCCTATCTATGAAATGATTTCACTATCCAAATTACAATAAGATTAGTTTTCAAAACCTCAAATAATATATTGGTGATATACTATAGCATACACCATTTCTCTCAATGCACAACTAGTAGCATACATATGATTACAATGTCCTACATGATATTATTAAACAATTTAATCAATCATATATCTACACAAGAAAATTACTTATAATAAATAAATCCAATTTCTTTATCTCAAACAAAATATCAAACTTTGATTACTCCCATTATTATCACTTGTGACCATTACCTGTGTCTGCTATATATTCGATTCAAATACATACTTTCATTAAACCCATTTCCATCAATCCTTAGCTTTTATTATTCGTAAACTAAATATTTTTTTAGCATTTAAGAAATATTGTCATTAAGGAATAGTGTACAACTTCATTCAATTCATTTCAATCTTTCCTACTAGATCTCATTGAGAAAGCACTTTCTTTGAAATTCAATAGGGTAAGGAGATACATCTTTCTTTAATCTATCCATTCAATCAAACAGTACATTTCATCAAGACCACACATCTCCTTCACATTTCTAAGACTTTTATCTTACCAAACCAAGTAAAGGCATGATGATATAATTTTCAAATTTTCCTATACTATACATGCAATTTACCAATTTTACTTCATCTGATGTGTATATTATGACATGGTCTTTTAGACTATCATTTCATTAAACCTCAACCTACATTTATTTATTTCATTTAGCTAACTCTTCTTTTAAATGAAAACCTTGAATGCAATGCATGTATCTCATTCTTTGAGTAGACTTTATTCCATCCAAACTTCTCTTTTCATATATGCAATATGTTAGGATTCCCACAGATATTGAGAGGGGGGGGGTGAATAAGTATCTGACCAGTTATAATATTTTCTTGACTTAAAACATGTAAAGCATATTAATACTGTATACTGGTAAACAAGAAATAATGAAATAAACACAAATAACAACAACCACATGAAAAACACACCATAACATAGTAATTTAACAAGGAAACCCAGTGTGGGAAAAACCTCGGTGGGATTTGTGACCCACAATATTCACTTACTAGCCAATAAGAGAATATTACTGCTACAAGAGGGGCCTACACATGCAGGAAGGCCAAGTGCCTAGAGCTCACTGCTCAATTACAAAATGGGAAGTCTCACTGACTTACAAAATGGATTATTTAAATCCAATGTCTTGTACTGCTTCAAAATAGCATCTACTATGCCAGATCCAGTACCAGTTTATAGCTCTACTTCATACATAAACCCTTAACCTATAATTCGCATAATAGGTCTGCCTTATTTCTCCTAATTACATTCCTCCATACATACTTAATTGTTCTACAATGATCTCTTATGTATATGAGTCATTTTACAATTTGCCAAGTCGGCTTACAATGATTTTACAATAATAAACAAAATAAATTACAAACAAAAATCATGTCGGCTTCTATGCTGATATGCTTCCTTTCACTGCCGGTGTCGATGGTTTGTGTGTCGGTGTAGAATCTAACTTTGCTGGTGCCGATGGATTGCCTTGCCGGTGTCATAGGATTTTAAGGTTACCATCAATGACAAAACCTTCAATCACCTACAATGTCTCATTGGAGTGTGCATTTGCCAACAATCTCCCCCTTTGGCATTGATGGCAACACTCATGAGAAAAATTTAGAAGTGTATCCAAAAATTGAATTCCAAAATTTCTTACCAAAAATGTGTGCTCCCCCTGAGCAGATGATCCTTAAGTTATTGGATTTTTTTCATACCACTACTCCCCCTTTGGCATCAATGACAAAGGTTGTCAAAGTGCTAATTGAGTGTGGTTTCCAGCTTCATCCTTGTAACTAGTTGGTTACAATCTGAAAAAGATCTGCCAAAACCAGATTCAATCTCTCAATGAACTTTTTACTGTCTTTTATTGCAGCCTTTGTCCTCTGAATTGTATCGGTGAGGTGTTGCATTTGCTCTGCTGGTGTTTTCTGTCCTTGAATCAGGGCATTAGATATTTATTTCCTTAAGGTGGTGAGGTAGTTCAGTTGTGGACTTAGTCTCCATTTAAGATCCTTAGCCTTGCTTTTTATTCTTTCCTTTTCTCTTTCCAGCTTAACTAGTTCTTCCTCAAAACTTGTTATCTTCTGCTCAAAAATTGATAATGAATCAAATGAGTTAATGAAATTGTCAGCTAGTTGATTTATTTCCTCCTGTATCTTGTTGATCTTCTTGTCTATATCAACTGTCAAAAAGTTAGTCTTACAAGTATCTTTGTACAAAGTTTTGAATTCCTTTAATGTGCTACATAATTCCGGTAGAAGTGTGTCAAACTGCCTTGTACACTTCTTTATTTCTTCCTCAAATAATTTTTGTTTTTCCTTCTCTAATCTCTCCTTGAATGCTTCCTCTTTTATTTGTTCAACTATCACAGTGTTTTCAGTAATATACTTAGACAAAGTGTCAAGTTGACTCAAAGAATCTTTATTATCTACATTACATTTTGGAGCTATCATCTCTAGAATTGGAATTGTATCATCTATAGCCTTGTATGCTTGTGAGCTACAATCTGTTATTTTCTTTAAGGAGTCTGAAAGAACTTCTATTACATTAGTTGATTTGAATCCTGCAGTTGAAGTGCCAACACTCTGTATCCCATCGGTGGGAGCAATATCCTTTCTTGTGGTGACCTCTGGTAGGTCAGTTTGTGTTTCCATTTCCTTAAGAAAAGGTTTGTCTTGCTCAGTTGATACCAGTGGTACTGACTCTGTGTGAACTTGTGATGGAGCCTTTTGCTTTGCTTGTTGTTCTGTGTTACCATCTGTCGATTTACCTTTTGTGTTATCTGTTACCAGTGACTCACTAGCCATATTTGTCTTTCCAGTTGTGTCCTTATCTACCACAATGTTAACTTTCTGAGTATCAATGTCAACTGTGTATAACACCTCAGAGTTTGGATTAGTGTCCTCTTGTGGTATCTCCATACTCTCATTAGCCAGTTGACTTTCAATTGTAACTACCAGTGGAGTATTCAGAGGCAGTGGGGATAAGTTATCTTTTATTTTTATGCTCGGAGGTCCACCAACCTTACCTTTACCCTTATCCTTATCTTCCTGATATACTTTGATAGGTTTAGGATTTCTATACTCTTCCTTCTTTTCTTTCTCAACAAGGAATATGTCCCATGCATTAGCAGTTTCCTCTGCAACCTCATTTACTCTACCAACCATAAGTGCTACATGTCGGTGTGCAGTTGAGAATATTGTTCGGTTAGCCTCTGAGATCATATCATCTATCTCCTTTGGTGAGTTAACAGGATAAACAGCAAGTAGTTTCTTAATTTTTATTTTCTTGTCAAGCTCTATAACAGCTTGCCTTCTAGCTTCAAGTCTCTTAAATAGTTCTACTGGTACTTCATCTACAACTTGCATCAAAATTTTCTTATAGATATCTAAGTGTAGAATTACACTATTTTCAACTTTCTCCTTGTCATCAACTGATAATGTATCGAATAATTTGTTGATGTTTTTCAGCTGTCCATCCTCTATTATTTCATCTAGTAGTTTGTCAATTGGAGCAATATTTTGTTGAGTCTTTTTCTTTGGTGTTAACTTTTTCTTCTTTGGAGTTATCTTCTTAGCCGGGGGCCTTACTACCTATTGTTTTTGTCTGGTTCTTCTAGGTGAAGGTGTGGATACCGGTGAAGGTTCTCTTTTCCTCACAACTCTTTTAAATGCAACTGACATGTCACTTTTTGAAGAAGTTGCTACCGGTGAAAGGTGAGTTTTTGGCTGTTGTGCTTGTAACTCATCTTCAGTGATACTAGTTTGTTTAAGTACATCTTCTTTGATAGCCTTTGCTTGCCTAGATCCTCTTCTTACTATTGCTTCTACCTTCTTTACTCTTTTCTTTGATTGAATTTGATTCTCAATAGTTTCAGCACTGTGAAATACCTCTTCTTTTGTTTCTTGAAATGGTAAGATTTTCTTGAAGTGCTTGAATAATATCATGTTCAGCTTTTAGATCATCTTCAAGTTTGATATTTTTTAATTTTTCTGCATCATAGTCTGAGAGAGCTCCTTCTAATTGCTTCATCAAGTTTTCCATCTCTACCGGTGTCAAGATCTTCCTCAAGTTGTTAGGCTTCTAAAAATAGAGGACCAAGCTCTGATACCAATTGTTAGGATTCCCACAGATACTAAGAGGGGGGGGGGGGTGAATCAGTATCTAACCGGTTATAATATTTTCTTGACTTAAAACATGTAAAGCATATTAATATTGTATACTGGTAAACAAGAAATAATGAAATGAATAGAGATAACAGCAACCACATGAAAAACACACCATAACACAGTATTTTAATGAGGAAACCCGATGTGGGAAAAACCTCGGTGGGATTTGTGACCCACAATATTCACTTACTGGCCAATAAGAGAATATTACTACTACAAGAGGGGCCTACACATGCAGGAAGGCCAAGTGTTTAGAGCTCACTGCTCAATTACAAAATGGGAAGTCTCACTGACTTACAAAATGGATTATTTAAATCCAATGTCTTGTACTACTTCAAAATAGCATCTACTATGTCAGATCCAGTACCGGTTTATAGCTCTGCTTCATACATAAACCCTTAACCTACAATTTGCATAATAGGTCTACCTTATTTCGCCTAATTACATTCCTCCATACATACTTAATTGTTCTACAATGATCTCTTATATATATGAGTCATTTTACAATTTGCCAAGTCAGCCTACAATGATTTTACAATAATAAACAAAACTCTTGTTGGTTTCTGTGTCGGTATGCTTCTTTTCACTACTGGTGCCGGTGGTCTGTGTGTTGGTGTAGAATCTGACTTTGCCGATGCCGGTGGATTGCCTTGCCAATTTCATAGGATTGTAAGGTTGCCATCAATGAAAAAACCTTCAATCACCTACAATATCTCATTGGAGTGTGCATTTGCCAACACAATACCATATTTTATCAATAAGTGTCCAATTCTTCTTCTTAATATCAATAAACTCCTAAGCATGATGAGTCTTTTACCCAAATGGAGAGAAGATCGAGGAACAACACTACAAAACAATTAATGTACACACACAAAAGTTATGCATGAACAATTTGAATTTCTTAGATATGTCACATTTATTGTACCATTCAAATACTTACATCATTTTCTATGATATGCAAAATCAACCTTTCATGAGGTCTCCTAACATTACAAATGCAATTAGAAATATTCAAGTCCTTATTGAAAGATATGATTTACTCAAACAATCTCTCCTTACATGTAGAATTGCACACATATATAAACATTTGATAGTTCTATTTGGTACCCATACTTCACTATTTAACTTCCTTACATTTTACATAAGAGAATAAAGGGAAGAGAAGGGCATCATATAACTACTTATTTACTTATATATAGATGTATCACATACAAGTTCATCAATTTCGCCTCATCATCTACTCTATATCATTCTTATATACATGATACAAACATTTCATCTTACTATTCATTAGGAATTCAATGTATCGAGCTAATCCAATAAACATATCATTTTTTGAAGAGAATACATACAATTTTCTCACATTCTATAGCATAGTCAATTATATAGGGAAAACAACCTCTGATATTCACGTGAGCACCATATATTACAAAGAAAACAAGTTCGCATGGAATCATATAGAAATCTCACATCTATTAGGATAAGAAATGAATGAACATATTACTCACAATTATAATTTCTAGAAAGAATTAGGGAGGTGATATAGAGCATAAACATGTAACATCTCCAAGATTCCAATGACCTTTTTCAAACACAAATCTCAAGAACAACTCAAGTCAAGAGGACATCATAGCACACCACACAAGACTAAGAGCAACAACCTTAACCAGATATTCCAGTGTTTGCAATATGAGCTTTGATACCAGATGTAATGCCTACCAAAATACCCTAGAGAAAATAACTAAACTAACCAACAAATAGAGATAAATTTTTTTAAAACATCAACTAATACAACATAGTAACTATCAATGTTTCAAAACCATAGATTAACATCACATAAATGCATAGAACGTCATGAACTTAACCATATCTTTAACCACATATAATGCAAGCGAAATTAACATTATGACAATTAACATCTCAATTCATTCATACAATAATTCATTCCCTAGGGTACTTCACCATGATCACTTAATATAAATTACACATAAACACACCCATATCATGAAACTATTAACATCTATTTCACTTAAGTTCTACTCAATTACCATCTTCTTATCATGAAAATTATGAACTATTATATACATATCTGTGTAGCCCCATTAACTTTCTAAGTTCATTTTAAAGTACCAAATCAAATGTTCCTAATCCCCATATCTTCCATTATTCATCTATCACGTCATGAATCTATGCATACCCTTCACTAGTAGAAATATGGTAAATAAATGACTGGGTGACTAAAACTTTTAGTCACAAAAAGTAAAAATGACCAAATCCTAGTCATTTTTTGCAACACAACTATAAATGACTAAATAAATAACTAATTTGATCATCGAATAAAATACACAACTAAACATCAAATTTATGCTTCAACAACAATTACATACATACATACATACATGCTGCATGACTCGAACAGGTACTAATTTTGCTTGATAGTCTTCATATTCCTCATTCAATTGAATATCTCTTTTTTGTTTATTGCCAATCTCCAATTTTCTATTTGTACTGCAACTTGCGAGAACACTCTAGCCTTAGGCTAGGTCTGCGATTCCTATACTTTTTCCACACCTTTGATCTAGATGCCAACTGGAAGGATTCCATAAGAAATTCATATCCAGCCACAAGTGATTATTCCAACCCTAAAGCCTACAAATATATTTTCAGACCTTCTAGAGGTCTTTTCGTTGATTTGAGATGCCTTGTTTTGATTTTCTTTTATCTCTGGATGAAGGACGATTGAATAATCCCTAAACTAGGCATCCTCTCAAAAGAATTTATTATCCTTGGTGTTAGTTGTCAGTCTTCCAAAAGAGAGCCTTGATTTGGCATGAGCCACATTGTTCCAAAAGCCTGAGCTTTCTAGAAGCATTGTGGTTGTGAAAATCCTTTTTAGGTCCACATTTTACAAATGATTCCTACATATCATAGTATTCCACTTAGAGTTACTTTCTCCCTAGAACCTCCACACCACCATCTCATTTAAAGACAGATTGGCCATCTTGCCATTTCTAACTTCTATGAACCCTGTAGACTTAGAGAGGAAATGTTTTACATGGCAACTAAGGGAATCTTTCATTGATTTTAGTTTGCTACAACAAGAAAAGAGGTGTAACTTGTTGGCATTTTGATGATGCTTTGATTGTCATTGATGAACACACACTTTCTTGATGTATGAGTTATGCTCAACCGATAATTGTTCCAACCGGTATTATGTATAATAGTCTTTAGACTATCGGTGTTTTGTAGAAAATGTTTACTGGTCACAAATTGACTGAAGATCTCAAGTAGTATGAAGACCTCAAGCGGTTTGAGGATCTCAAGTGGTTCGAAGGAACAAAGCGGTAGTTGACATTTTTTGGTCTTCATTTTTCATAACTAGTAATTGGTATATTGTGTGAATCGGTATTACTCTGTGATGAGTTACCAACCGGTATTTATGTGTTGAGTTATCTTCCACCAACTCTTTGGTGGTGATTTTGTGTCATGTTACCAAATGTGTCTAGATGCACTGAACCTAGGAACTTGTAGTTTTATCCTATTGGATCGACATGAAATCAGTTTCCTTAATAAGGACATCATGTCTAGGGTTTGTTATGATGAGAGATGTATGATGTATGAGAAGGTTATGTGTGATCTTTGCAGACAAGATTAGGTCTGTGTAGAGTGTTGAGATATTGAAGACTGAAGTAATGCTAAAAGTGCATTAACAATGTGTTATCAAGGATCTAACCAAGCATAATGTGCTAGTATCTAGAACACCCACTTGTTGATTACTCATATGTTCAACAAGTCTGAAACCCTTAACCAGGTAGGCCTAGCAAAGCCTTTGTAAATCCTCTAACAAGGTGCTTCACAACTGTGGATCTGAAAATCCTCTCACAAGGTAGTCTTTGATAGGACTTATCTCCTAACAGAGATCTAGATTCCTAACAGGATCTGTTCTGGTGAAGAACATTGTATGACCTTAATCGGTCTGGTTTCTATTCTATAGATAGTTACTTGTGAGTTTCTACTCACCGTGGTTTTTCCCATTTGGGTTTCCATGTCAAATATCTTGTGCTATGGTGATTGTGGTTTTGTGGGTAAATGCTTTATTTTCTATTTGGTTTGCATTTATCTTAACCAATTTATTAGTGAATCTGTTATACCAGTTATCTACTAAACAATTTAGAAGTTTGAGTACAGTATTTTTTGGTATACTAATTCACCCCCGCCCTCTTAGTATTCATCAATTGGTATCAGAGCCAACATTTCTATAAGTCTAACCACTTGGAAGAAGATATGGGGGAATACACTATGAGAGAACTTACTCATCATCTCACTCAGATTGAGAGAGCCTATGATGAACTCAAAGTAAAGTATAAAGCCTCTTTGGCCAAAAGAAGAGAGCATGCTGAGAAACTAATGGAGCTTGCTGAAAATAGTTCTTCTAATGAAGCAGACATGGATGCCCTAGTTGAAGAAGTTGAAAAACTGAATGAATCTAATGCCAACCTGTGAAGGGAACTAGAAGGACTGACTATCAAAATATGTCAAGAGCTTGAGAACCGAAGGAAAGATGAAGATCTAGTAAAAGACAAAGATACTGAGATCTCCAAGTTGAAGCAAGAAATCAGTACACTTGCCGGTCATCTTCAAGAAAGTAAAGTAGAAAAAGAAGAAATGCAAGGTGAACTAAACATGGCTATTTCTAAGAATGCAACCTTGAAGGAATCCAATGCTTCTATTTCCAAACAACTTACTCAGACAAAGGAGATACTTGCCAAATTCAATCAAAGTACTACTAAGCTAGAGCAAAAGCTTGAATCAGCAAAACAGGTAAAGAATACCACTGGACTTGGTTTCTCTAGGTATGAGGAAGGTGAGACCTCTGGAACAAAAGCTAAAGCATAAAAGAAGCAACCAACATCCAAGGATAAAGGTAAGAAAAAGTTTAAACCTGTTTGCTTCAATTGTCTCAAGGAAGGACATACTGCTAATGTATGTAGAAGCAAGGCCTACAATAATTTTCCTTATTTTCTAAACAATAAGCCTAGATCCAATAGATTCAATGGAAACCGCTATGCATGCAAAAATTTTGGGCATAGAGAATTTGAATGTAGATCTGTTTTGCACAACACTGGGAGATTCTCTCCAAGGACTCAAGAAGTTATCCCGAAACCCACTGTGAACCGGAATCCAAACTGGTATAATACCTATGACCATCGGTCAGGTGGCTATCAAGCGGCAACTGGTTGGAGAGCAACCTATTTGATCTATCATGGTAGCGGTTACACCGTTGCAACATGCAGCAGGAAGAATGGTAGTATGAAAAATGGACCATGGAGAACACCTGGAATGGTATGCTATCATTGCAACAAACTGGGACACACTGCCAGAACCTACAGAATGAGAAAGAACCTATCGGATGATATACCAATCACTCCATAAGGGAATATTGATGTTGAAACTGTTCAAGTGGAAATGAATAAAATATGGAAAAATAAATATGAAGAAGTGTCACAAGATGAACTAGTTTCTGCACCTAGTGTGGAAGTCTCTGAATCGGCAAACTGAGCTTCAGAAAAGCTTAGGGGGGGCATATCGGTGAAATATTTGAACCCCCGGTTTATATCAGTAAAGACCTTAACTGGTATACATTACCTGTCAATCAGCAGAAGATTTTGAAGTGGTAAAAGGCAAAAATTAGGGTTTGTACCCTAGCGGTGGAGCATATATTATGGTAGGTGAAAGATTGTTTAAAAGGTATTTTTGATGCCATTTTCACTTATCTATTTTTGAGTGAAGAATTTTTGAGTGCAGAACGACAAGAGTGATTTGTCTAGTGATTCAAAGTGAATTCAAAATCATGCAGAAGAATCCAGAGATTGTTTTCAATCAATCAAGTGAAGAACACCAAGCGCTAATCCAGCAACCGAAGTGGTGTGTTGTGAGCGACATTGCAAAACCCTAAATTTTGAAGTGTGAAGGTATTTTCTCAAAAAATTTGTCTATCATTTAATCATGGCTTTTGCATCGCACTCCAGTTCTAGTACACCTGTAGACTCAGCGGATTTTATTCAAAAGAAGATTAAATACAATGCCCTATCCCAGATACCCATTGGAGTTATAGTTGAGGAAGATATTTCAAGATATATTGATTGAAAATTGGAAGACCTAGGATCCCTAGTGATCCATTCTTAGCTAGGTCTATTCTATGGGGATGACAAGAAAATCAAACTGGAATATAGCATCCTAGAGAGGAAGAAACTACACAATGTAGTTTATTTTCTGGAAGAGTTTACTGAAGATCACATCCACATCATCCTAAGCAGATTACACAATGACAAAATGTACCTCGAGCACACGCATGACATTACACCAGAAGCAATTCATGCCATCACCTGTTTCTGTAACATTGGAGAGGTGTCAGCCCTAAGGAAGGTCATCAAGACTGAAATGACTAAGCTCACCGGTTCTCTGAGTGACCAACGGAGAATGACTATCAACACCATCAAAGATGATTTGGTTAACTATGCCTGCATGGTGATTGGCTACCAGGTGTTTTATGCTAGCAGAATAAACTTTGTCCCTGCTGCTGCAGTGAATGCCGCCTACAGAATGATTAAGGAAGATGCCTCTTTTGATTTGTATACTTGTTTGTAGAAGCAACTGCTATTGAACCCGAAATCCATCAAACAGGATTATTCTCTAAGGTTCAGGTTTGGACAACTTTTGATTGGCCTATTTTTCTAATTTCAAGGCTATTTTCCTAGAGTAGGTGATATTCAATGGTCTGCTGACCAACCAATCTCTAAGCAAATTAGGGAAAGTCTTCAAGTGGTAGGAACTAGATATCCTGAGGTTCTAAATAAATCCTTTGATGAATTCAAGCAGAAAATGAGCCAGAGGATGAGGATATCTGGAGATATTGTAAAGAAATGTGACTATGACATCTGCTTCACCATAAAGGTAGATGAATGCATAATGAAAGCAGTAGAACCAAGAAAGGAAGCAGTAGAACCTATGGGCTATGAAGTGATGTATGACATGTTGGACGGGTATGCCTCTACCCTGCTTGCCTCACCTCTAGATGCCAAGAAAAAGAGAACCAGCACCTACTTAGAGAGGGTAACACCGGTTGAAGATCCTTCACTGAAAAAGGGCAAGGGAGTACCATCGATATTGGCACCGATTACCTCAGCCAGCCCAAAAGTGACCAAGCGGTCACCTGCCAAGAAGAAACCGGAGGTTGCTCCCGCTAAAGTATTTGAGAGGAAGCGGAAAACCAAAAACAACTCACTGGAGTCAGAGGATACTGAACTGAAAGTACAGCCTAAGAAAACCAGGCAATCAAACAAGAAGGCAAAATCTACCGGTACTGCACCTGCAACGTCAGCACTGGTAAATATAGACATCTCTTCTTATAAGCCTATAACACATTGTCAAAGGACTTTAAAGAATACTAAGAGGAAGGTTCTTGATGACAAAAGAATATTTTGATGATTTTTTTGATAATGAGAAAGAAGAAGTAGAACAAGAAGTTATTAGATATTTGTGTGTCAATGACTGGTCGCCATCTGAAATCAGATCAGTCACACCTGATTCTTTATACAATTCTTTGGATAATAAATGGTGCATTACCATTGAGAAAGAATAGGAAATAAGGGAAAAATTCTTCGCTCAATACTTTCCCGATGCCTCTAATTCTGAATTGTTTGAGATAATGGACAAGAATAAAGGTCTCTTCTTCATGAGAATAAGAAAACTCAGGCCGCTAGAAGGAAGAACTTCTGAAGTACAGAAGGACACACATTTACATGCCAAAGTTGTTGTCCAGTTACATCAAGTGTCTGAGGTTAAATAGAAGGCCAAAAAAGAACCTGACCTATCCTTAGCCAAACCGGATGAGGTATTTAACAGTGAAGGAGAAAGAGTTACAAAATAGGTTGACACTATTGATCTGGATGCATTGGATGTTGAAGATGTCACTTCGGACACAGGAAAGGAGAAACAGGACAAGGAAAAATCAGAGAAGGAGAAACGGGACAAGGAAAAGACTAATAAAGGGCAAGTGGAAAAAGCAAGGCAAGAGGAAATAAAAAGGAAAGAGGAAGAGAAAAAGAAAGAGGAAGACAAGAGAAAAGAGGAAGAGAAAAGGAAAGAAGAGGAGAAGAGGAAAGAAGAGGAGAAGAGGAAAGAAGAGGAGAAGAAGAAAGAAGAGGAGAAGAAGAAAGAAGAGGACAAAAGGAAGGAAGAAGAAAGAAAGAAGGGGGAAGAAAAGAAAAAGTAGGAAGAAGACAAGAAGAAGGAAGAATTGAAGAAGAAACAAGAAGAGGAACAAAAGAAGAAAGAGGAGGAAAAGAAAAAAGCATCAAAGGAGAAGGAAGCAGAGAAAGATAATCAAGCAGAGACTCCCAAGGCAACCAGTGGTCAAGCCAAACTGATTGACACCGCCAGTCCGATTGACCTTCAATCAACTGATGAGTCTGAGCTACTGTGAGGCATTAAACTGGCACAAGAAAGATTGGAAGAGTTACAGAGGAAGAAAGAAAGGGATGTCATACAAACTACAGTTGACACCCTTACCAGTCTGATTCCTGATACAAACCTCCCTAGTACCAATTCCTCTCTGTCTAAGTTGAAACTCCTTTGTTCTGTTGTAGAGGACCAAGTACAATGCTTGGAGGATGTTGTTGTAGCCACTACCAAGAAGAACCATGAAAAGGAACTCAATACTGCCTTAGTTAATAAATTGAATGAGCTTCGGTCACACCTTCTGAAACAACAAAAGGATATAAGTGTTTCTATGGATGAGGGAAAACTACTATTGAGTAAAATCAGCCAACCCCATCTATTTTGCGATGATGTGCTCACACAAAAAGATAAACTCCAATCGGAGTTGCAGGCATACATAAGCAACTTCAAGATGCCATATGATTCCTTCACTACATATGGGCAAACATTTCATCGCTATCAGCTTCAGACTGCCAAGATAGAATTGGAGATCAGCAACCGGTCAAGAGATTTGCAGGAGCCCCAATTGGTCTTATTACCCAGACTGCAAATTCTTCAGAAATGTTTTCTCAATCTGGAAGCCATCACGGTCACTCAAGAGATGAGTACCATTGATGCTATGGAAGAACTGGTATTCCAGATGCATACAGAAAGTGAGGTTGCTACATCATTACTTGAGTTATGGTCATTAGCCTTGAAAAATTTTATGCAAGACTTTAAATTTTTTTTTGATAAGTTTCATTCCTTATTGTCATAAACATTTACTCAATTGTTGATAATGAGAAACATGGGTTATTCTACATTACCTTGTCATTGTTGGCAAAGGGGGAGTAGTATTAAAAAAAATTGGTGAATGTTATGTTACCACTTTAAGGAAATAGTATACATTGTAATTTCTGCAAAAGGGATAGTGTATATGCTTAGGGGGAGTAATTTTGATTATGACATATTTTTGTTGTAAAAACACTTAGATGTCAAAATTTTCCTAAGTGTTGCCATCAATTCCAAAGGGGGATATTGTTGGCATTTTGATGATGTTTTGATTGTCATTGATGGACACACACTTTCTTGATGTATGAGTTATGCTCAACCGGTAATTGTTCCAATCGGTATTATGTATAATAGTCTTTAGACTATCGGTGTTTTGCAGAAAATGTTTACCGGTCACAAATTGACTGAAGATCTCAAGTGATATCAAGACCTCAAGCGGTTCAAGGATCTCAAGCGGTTCGAAGGAAAAAAGTGGTAGTTGACAGTTTCCGGTCTTCATTTTTCATAATTGGTAATCAATATATTGTGTGAACCGGTATTACTCTATGATGAGTTACCAACCGGTATTACTCTGTGATGAGTTACCAACCGGTATTTCTATGATGAGTTATCTTCCACCAACACTTTGGCGGTGATTTTGTGTCGTGTTACCAAATGTGTCTAGATGCACTGAACCTAGGAACTTGTAGTTTCATCTTATTGGACTGACATAAAATTAGTTTCCTTAATAAGGACATCATGTCTAGGGTTTGTTATGATGAGAGACGTATGATGTATGAGAAGGTTATGTGTGATCTTTGTAGACAAGATTAGGTCTGTGTAGAGTGTTGAGATACTGAAGACTGAAGTAATGCTAAAAGTGCATTAACAATGTGCTATCAAGGATCTAACCAAGCATATTGTGCTAGTATCTAGATCACCCACTTGTTGATTACTCATATCTTCGACAAGTCTGAAACCCTTAATCGGGTAGGCCTATCAAAGCCTTTGTAAATCCTCTAACAAGGTGGTTCACAACTATGGATCTGAAAATCCTCTCACAAGGTAGTCTTTGACAGGACTTATCTCCTAACAGAGATCTAGATTCTTAACAGGATCTGTTCTGGTGAAGAACATTGTATGACCTTAACCAATCTGACCTTAACTAGTCTGGTTTCTATTCTGTAGATAGTTACTTGTGAGTTTCTTCTCACCGTCATTTTTCCCATTTGGGTTTCCACGTCAAATATCTTGTGTTATGGTGATTGTGGTGTTGTGCATAAATTCTTTATTTGCTATTTGGTTTGCATTTATCTTAACCAGTTTCTTAGTGAATCTGTTATACCGGTTATCTGTTAAACTATTTAGAAGTTTGAGTACAGTATTTTTGGGTATACTAATTCACCCCCCCTCTTAGTATTCATCATAACTTGACTGGTTTCTTTATGAAGCTTCTTTAGGGCTTGCATTATGGAGAACCAAAAAATAAGAACAACTTGGAGAACAACTTTGATCGTGGCTATCTATCTCACAAACAATAATCAGTTTCCTTTCCAAATATTCATCTTATTCTTGACTTTTTCTAGTATTTCATGCTAAATATTAAATTTTGCTTTCTCCACAACCTCAGTGGACAACACAAATCATTGTTTTGAATGTACCACATGATAATTCCAGTCTTGAACCAATTTTTTTTCAGTCAAGTCCCCCAACTTGCTCCGAAAATCAGCCTCAATTAAAGCCCTTGACCTAAAAACCCCAAAATTTTCCAGACCATCTAACCTGAGGATAGATTTGAGAAACCTCTTTGAAGGTTTCAACCATTTCAGGTTCCTTCATTATAAAATCTTGTTGATTACCCGATTAATAGGGAAACCCATCTCACTGCATTTTATCATTATGCTATGTTCTATTTTTTCTAACTATTAAAAAAATTATTATTTTCTAATGATTCTTCCTTGTTAATCAATACTATTAAGCCTCATAGTTCAATGCTTGTGAAATATTCTTAGCTTAATGTGTGTTTCTTACTTTTGACAATACAATTATTTTTCTATACTTGAAATACTTTCTTGCTACTTGTTTAAGTTCCCATAAATGTGTCACATAATAAATCATCTGTATGGGAATTCTAGTAGTGTTGTTGACTTTCATACAAAAGAAATCTTTTAGGTGAGATAAAAAAGTTGTACAAGTACAACAATAATTTTCATATTCTTTTATTTTGGTATAGTGTAGAAAAAAATATTATGCCTCTAATAAGTCATTTTTAGAATCTTGAGGATGATAGTCAAGAAAGATGAAACTACCTACCAAAATGAATCAATTTGAAACTCATAATAAAAAAGTATCAAACTTTAAATCAATAATGAAAAAGAGGACAATAAAATGTCATTGTTTTGCAGCCATCTTTGCTAGTGCAACCTTTAATTTTAGCAAGATTCATTTGATGCAAGAAGGCACCAGACATTTCTTGGAGGCAATGCCTCTAATAAGGGATGCTTTCAACTTTGTTCTTAAAGTAGTAAAACCACAAACAATAATGGGGAAAAAAGGGAAACATCAATCATACAAAGATAAACTTTCAAGTGTGGTTTATCCTTAAATATGCATGTGTACCACCTCAATCTTTTCACCTCTGTATAAAAGGCACATTTGCTTTGCCATCAATTTGAAAGTGTTGAAAATAACTCAATATTCAAAAATAGATATGAAAATAGAATCCAAATGACAACAATTCTTAATAGATAATGTACAACATCAGAGATTGATTGATTCGGGATGGATTGACACACTAGTTGGCAGGGTATGAATATGCCTTTGTCAAGCTCACAAGTTTGTTCAACTTTAAGAGATGGTAATCAATTTTGGTTTGTCCCTCAATTCAAACCTTTTTCTTTACTTCCCAAGATTTTGCATCAGTTCAAAAAGAATTCAAATATGTTTTTGAAAAAATATTTTATTTTAATGGATAATAATTTGTGTCCTTGCAGATTTCAGTTGTAGGTATGGTCGTGGATGAGCTTTAGTTGAAGGAAGTGTCTTTCAAAGGAAGGAAGTTATCTAGAACCACCCTGTCAATCCCAGGAAGTTATTGTGGTATTATATTCTATCTTTTGGATTTCCATTTTGTTACAAAGATGATAAAGAATTGAGTAGTTTGCATTGGTTGGTCTATGACTCTTGATGATCTTTGGATTATGTCAAGTGTTCCCTATGTTTACTGCTAGTGTTTCATGCTCAATACCAATGTAGTTTCTCTACTGACATACCTCTAAGCTCTTTTTATTGTTACATGTACTATATTCAAGACTATCTTTAGTAGAGAGCTTCTAATGTTTCTACTCTTGTTGTGACTTCAGATTTGGACATGTGACAAATAGGTCTGAGATACTCATTTTGGCTTAGATATTTGAATCATGGTATTGGCTCCTTTAGATACTTGGGTAATGAATAGTGCACCAAGTGATGACTACCCTCTTGTAAGCCAATGACTGTTAATAATACAAAGAGCTATTATATTCTTGGCATTGTGAGGACCTTTGCCACTGTGTTGAAGCTTCTCTTCTTGAGTTTCCTGATAGCACTACTATGATGTATTGTGCCCTCTAAAAAAAATTGACTATTTTCAAACCAAGAATTTCCAAAATACCATCTAAGAGCCCTCTTTGTCAATCACTAGAGTGCTTTACTTTTATATCTAGAACTTGTGTCTTCCTTTGTAGCTTACTATCCTAAAATGTTATGGGTGCTTCACTCAAAAAGGTTATGAAGACTCTTTGGAAGATGACTACTGGTAGAAGTGGGGTTTAACTGTCAAAGACCTCCTTTATATTTTGTCCTTTTGAGTTTCACAAAATCATTATTTCTCATACCTCCTTTTCTCGACCTAAACTGTCAAATCATTCCTACAAATGGAATTGTATACTACTAAATTTTACTGCAAACTTAATGTCTTTCTTATCTATTAATAACTCTCTTTATGCTTACTGTCTATTGTACTGTGCTCTTACTACATCTTATAATGGGTTGTGTTCTTATGTTCCTGATCCATCCTTGTACCATATAATAATGGCAAATATCAACATGTTTTTTTCCTCATTGTTCATGACTGTGATATTTGTCCTCTTTCATTATTAGGCTTTGTGTTTGCTATGTTGATTGTCCTTTGTTCTAGCTCAATGTTTTTGTTTGTATCCTATCTCACTTGTGGATCTTTATGTAAATCCATTGTTACTATCTATACACTTCATTACTTAATGACTTTTTTCTTTTGATATATCATTTTAATGTTGTTTCCACCTCTTTACTTGTCATTTGATATAGCTATCTTATTTCTTAGTCTATACTTCTTTAAATTGGTGTTGTTCTATTTGATAGCCTACTTTGTGAGTGAATTTCCTTACTACTCATCTTCATGGTTTGTGTAATCTTGAATTATCTTAATCTCTCGTGTAACCTTGCAATGACATCTATAGGGCACTTGAGGCTCTACTCCAGGTCACTATCCAAATATGTGTACGGTGTTGGGGAGGCTCTACTCTAGGTCACTATCCAAAATATTGGTAACAGTTCCTGAGTTTAAAGCATTTTCTCTTTTATAATATGAACAAAAATATTCCATTATTCCTCTATTATGATTGTCAAAGGCTTTGATCATTTCTTCTAGCCTTTCTTTTTCAGCTTCTTGACGACCCACTTTATGGTGCATTCATTCATGGATCGATCCTAAATACTACAACCATTGTATTTTGAACTATGGTGCCTCCTTTTTCATAAGGGTTTGAATGGGGTTTGTATCAAATACTTTTACAATCCTCCCATGATCAAAAAAACCTTCTACTTTGAGTATTGTTATATGAACAATATGCCCTATGATTTAGAACAACCTCCATTTTATAGTCTTGGGACTACATTCTTCTTCTCCATGGATACATTACTCTGTTTTCCAATACCAAAATGTCACTCCTCTGTATAATTCTTTGTGACTTGAGATGATTGTGACTTATTTGGAAGGTCGCTTTTGCTTCTTTTCATACTTTGGTCATGCATTGTAATCCTTTTCTTGGGATAGTATTTGGCCTTAGAGAGACCCTTAGAATGTGACCTATTATTCTTTTAGATATTTGTCTAAGCCCTTATACAGTGTCTTTTTATTTACAGTGATACCTTCATTGTTGTTTCTTGCACCATAGAGTAATTATTTCTCTTTCATGCATTAACCTTATCCTAGGGCCAAGGTATCTCTATTCTTTGATGTCTTCAAAGTTCGGTTATCCTCAAGACCATACTATTTATACTCTATCCATGCTTCACAAGGTCTATAAAAATACCCTAAAGTTGTGTATGACTGTGTTTTTGCACTTTGATGATTGATCTCCTACTTTGGATCACTGCCTTTGATTGTTAACTCCTTTTGTGAAATACACAACATTGTAGACCTTTTCTTTGACCTTGTTCCTTCTTGATAGTAATGAGAATCTTTTTATTTAAGGACTATGTATAATCACTATGACTGATTCAATAATCCCTCTTTGGCTAGAAACCTATTTCAAGCCTCTACTATCTTTATAGCTTTGTTTGAGTGTATAGGTGAGGCATGATTGCTTGTTGTGTTCTCTAAGGACTATAGGGATTTCACTATTTTGAATGTGATTTGCCTTGACATTAAAGACCTACAAACTATTCTCTTCTCTAATCTTTAATCATTTCATACTCTAGTCTAAAATTATCTTCCTTAGCTCACAACCTTTGTTAAGGAATCTTGTTAATGACTCCTCTGTAAAAGTTGGGACTATCCTTTGTAGGTTTGAGACTCTTTTCTAATATCCTTGTGCTTTGGTGGTGTTTTGAAAATCTTCATGGATTGAAATCCCTGCCTTCCCTCTATCACTCATTTATCTATGCTTAAATTATTGTTGGGATTTTTATTTTGGCATGAATCCCTAACATTCCTATAGATATTTGGCATATAATCTTGTTTTAATATTTTTGTCTTTTACTCCGTATTTTCTAATTTTAAACTTATGTAAACTCTTTTCTCTACATCTTGATGACTTCATACTCAGACTCTATCAATTGTAACCTTATAGGATTGTGATGTGTATTTTTTAGAGACTTCTTTGAATCTCTTTCTCAACATTCTCTATTCTTTATATCATCGCATCTTCATTGACAAATAGTATTGAATCTGTCTTTTCTCATGTTTACATTAGCATGAATGTTCTATTGTATGCACAACTGCATCAAAAATCTTAGAATGCTCTTCATAATAGTGTTTATGATATTTTTGTGTTGCTCATGTGATTGTCTTATTTGTGTATGGACAATGATCTTTGAAGCTTGATAGGATTGTTCTGAGAGTATGTGGCATTTTCTCTTGTGCTGATAAGGCTATTGTCCTCCATTACATTTGTTGTTTTCTATGTGGTTGTCCTTGAAGAGACTTTTCTTTGTGCTTCTTTACTCTATCATGGAGACTCTCTTTAAATCATGATGTTGTTCATGATTATATACACCATGAGACCATGCTCAAAACAATGAAGGGGTTGTTTCAACAATGGACATTGAACTCTTAATAGTCTTTGCTTTTGGGTCCTTCTAACCAGATGAAACTATTTTCTCTGAGTATGACCTCATATTCTTTGTGGATGATCTTCATACATTTGATGTCATTGTCCATTAAACTTTGGCTAATAAGAGTTCTCTAGGGATTTTCTTTCTCTGACTGTCTTCTCAATGCTTGAGATCACTAGAGGGACTTCTTTTGTTATTGTGAAGTGTGCTTCTTATAGATCTATAGCAATGAGGTGTTTCTCTTTGGGTAATACTTGACTATTAATTGCATGATTTTGGATTCCTTTGATATTTATAAAGCTTACCCTTTTATTATATCATGTGCTCTGCCTAAGGGCTTCTCTGTTGAAAGCCTATGATGATGAATTGACAATGAGACTATATACATCACTGCACTATTTTTAAAGACAGATAAAATCAAACCCTTTCTTCAATAGCTTTTAGGACTATGGCTAAGACTTTTGCAGAGAGCTAAGTGTCACTATATTGGTCCTCTTATACTGCAACATTGTCTTATTGAGTGATAAATCACTCAAACCTTTTTCAAGGGAACTCTAAGGCCTTTATGAAAACCTTCAAGCAAGAAAAAGTTGTACCACTATGTCTTCTATTGGTAAACATATTTGTCACTATGAATTATCCTTCAAAATTGACCTTGTTTTCCCAAAGAGCAATGATAACCATTCCAACAGTTGGATAGATTGCAATCAAATTCCAATCTTCCTCTGTGTTTGAGAGGGGCAGCTCCCTCATTTGATGGGCGGTTTTTGGGATTTTTGTGTACTTTTTACCCGAAAGTACAAAAAAGGAAGGAAAACACAAAACTAATGAAAGTAGATGGCAAAAACCCCAATGGAAGCCATATGAATACACACTGAGATTCGATAAATGATGATAGATACAAAGGGGGTTTAAGCACGAAACAAGTTTTAACTTGCAATGATGATGAAAGAAGGGTGACATATCTCAACATACAAAGAGATGGGTAACTCTAACACATCCAAACCAAGATACCAAAGCTTGATTGTCCTCCATTATATCAATTGCATGAATTATAAGCATTCCAATGCATGACAAATGATTTGCGCATAGACAAAATATATCACAAATTTGACACACGAAAAATCAGTAATAATAACACAAGAAGCACATCTAGAACATACGAGCTAAATGCATCCTTTATTGTTTCCATGAAATTATACAATCTCAAGAACTCTTTTACACAAAGTGTAAACACAAAAGTCATCAAACTATTTCTCTAAGAATTTTTCCATAGTCTCCCCTCTATAAAAAGTCCTCTTTTACAAATGAAATAGCCTTATATTGATAGGCATCCTGCAATAACTAATTCATAACCACTTTTAGTAACCAATTAGAATAACCACCTAGTGTAACTACTTGGATAATCCACTTAGGATAACTACCTAAGCCAACCACTTAGGATAACTACCTAAGTTATTATTTCTAGTAGCTACCTTTTTTCAGGCAAGTTAGGGTTTACCTAACTTTTACAAAAATTAAGCCCAAATTCTAAGTTGTAGTTATAAATAAGTGACATAAATCATTTTTACAAAGTGTAACTAACAAATGTTAATTTTTAAGAAAGACCAAATCATTGATCTTTTTGAGGTAGCTTTCCATCTTCGTTAGTGTCTTCTCTAACACTTTCTAAAGACATTCTTGACACTAAAAAGCACCTATCTTGGTCTTTTAGTTTGTACCAACAACTCTCCATCATCAAGCCATTTGAGAACACAAATTTGCATCTTTCTCACTCCAATGACATGTGCTCCAATTGAATCTGCATCTATCAAGCATTCTTTTATTTCATGAACATAACACTTATTTTCATAATGGGAAGACTTGTATGATGGAATGATTGATTTATTTTGCATTCATCCATTGTATATTCCATCGATCATATTTTGAAGAATATTTGTATCCTATCACAAAGTACTCTTTGAACTTGTCTTCTCAATGGAAAAACTAGATCTTCTAACCAAGAGTGAGATTAACACATTTCATGCCAACATAGGTATCATATCCCAATGGAAAGTTGGTTAAAAAGTGGTGTGCATTTACAATTAGATTTGATGAAATCCTTCTTCAGTTATGTATTGATGGACGATCATACATTGTGCTTTGACTTCTCATTGCTGGTGCAAGGCAGGAGGGAAGCTGGCAAAAGTTGTTGAATTTGGCTTTACACCTAAAAATTGCATTTGCTTGAAAGTTTATAAAGAATTTTTTTGACCAACCCATTTTGTGCAAATGCTTCAGTCATGGCATTTGATACAGACCACATTTCTTTGTTTTTATTGACCAGCCCATTTTCATATATGATCTTTAGGCACCAAGAAGACATATCCACACATCTACCACAACTTCAACTCAAATCTTAATAAGAATATTTGGAGTGTCAACATATCCATTTTGTAGAGAGACGATAATCATTACAATTGTATTTAATGGAAAGTTTCTAAAAAAATTTCAACAAAATCTATTTCGTGCATAGTCTACACTCATTTTATTTCATTCCTAGAGATGACATCTTCTTGAGGCATTTGATCATGGAACTCAGGCGCACTGTCGATGATTCCATATTTTGCATGCATGTCTACCATGACAATTGATTGAGAGTTTGTCAAATCATTCACCAAACATATTCTATGTGAATTCTTGCAATTGTTGCCTATGAAGTGACATCTCTTTGAAACAATTCAGGAGCCTCGAGTCTCTTCTTGCACATTGCACATGCATGTCTTCCATAACTGTAGGGATTGGCAATATTTCTAAGTCAGTTAAAATAATAACTTCCATATTGGCTTCTTCATTGCTAACACAAACTTGCCGATTCCCAACAACTCCATCAACATTTTATTCAATTTTCACAACTTGTCAATGAATGATTTAGAAAAAATAATTATTTAATGAATGATAATGCATTGGAGTCTTTCAAAACTTGGCGTCTTTGAAAACTTTGCCACATTTTGAAAAATCTCACTAGGAAGGAACATTGACACAAAAGTTTAAATTTTTACAAGTTTAAAATTAGGGCTAATAGCTAGCTCTGACTGAGGACAAAGACCATAAGAGATGCAGGATGAACCCAAGGGTTTTGTAGATTATTAGTGCCTTATCCATTGGGAAATAGAGTCACAAAAAGAGGAGACAACAAAAGGGACTAACTAGAGAGACCAACCTAAAATCAAAAATGAAAGAGACACAACCAAAACTTCTAACTAGATATGTTCATGGTAGGGAAAGCCTACCTCAAATTTCTCCAAGATGATCATACAAACCCATTACAAGCTAAGAGAAATAGGCACCTTTGCGAAAAAGTGATGTGCATCCATGAAACACCTGTAAGCTTAGTAGGTTGGCAACATTGACAAATGTGAGATGTGGAATAATTTTGATCAACAAGTCAAGAAACCATATCTCATCATAAAATTGTGACTCCTCTTGAATCAATTTGGTACCAAATTGAATATCATTGGTCACAACTTCAGGCATCTTGTCAAATATGCCAATATCCTTTATATGAAGATCTTTCTAATAGTTTGGATTGGAATAAATCAAGCCATGGATTGGACAACCTTCATATAATTTGAGATGTGAAGAAACCTCTATAGCTACAACCATTGAATCTCGTTCCTTAATATCAATTTCCAATAGCATAGGATCATCCTTTATCATAATATTTTCTTCTTCCTTTGTCATGAGAGGTTCAGAAAATTATTTCTCCATTGAACATGAAAATGAAGAGGAAGGAAGCACATCTTCATCTCATCTTCATCTCTAAAATTATTTGTAGAAATTGATCCATTGGAGAGCTTCAAACAATCTAGGTAGCCACCTTCACCACATAGCAAATCATATTCTTCAAGAGTTTCCAAAAGTATGTCATCCAAATGGAAAGATTCAAAAGGGACAATTAACCACCTCCTTTATCAATGTTTCTTTATTATTATCTTTTCCAATGAATTTGATTGCTTTATATTCAAGTTGCAAGTAAGATGATGAATGTGAACTGGATGATTCATCTCCTTTCACTTAGGGCTGATCTGGAAGATCATCAATATCTTTAAAAGTAGAGGTCTCCAATTGTGAAGGAAAAGAAGATATTTGTAAAGTTTCACTTGTAGTTTCCTCTCCATTGGTCATGGCAATGAAAGGTTGCTCAGAAGTTACTGAAACTTTGACATCATCAATGCTATTGTCATCTCTATTAATTAGTGATGGAAAAATAGGAATGTCTTCTCCACAAAGGAAGTCATCATCTGAAGCATTGAGAAACCAACTAGGAATAAAGACTACTTGAGATTCATCTTGGGATGCTCTTTCTTCATCATCTTCTTCAAGCTTGGGCTACATGCATATCTGAAAAGAATTTGATTCATCGTCTTCAAGATCTTTATTTTCAAGTTGATAGAAGACTTATTGCTTGTTGTGGTAATATTCATAATTCTCATGGAATACACGGATGCAATCTTCTTTTTCTTCTTCACACACTATCTTTTGATCTTTCTTTTGACATGTATCCTTGTGAACCGATATGGCTTCATCTTCCTCAACACATGCATAATGCGATGGATCTTTTTCAAAACTTGGATCACAAGACATCTCATCAAGAATGTGCACATCTTCAAGAAAATAATTTTCTCCATGCTCTTTTTGTTCAATCATTTACAATTTTTGAAGCAAGGAAGGATGGACTTTGTTAGGATCAAGTTGCCTATTACCATAGAAGCTTTTCAAAAATTGAATCTGTTCAGCATCATTAAGATCTTGATTATGTTGAGAAACTGGTACAGGAGAAAGATCACTTTTCTCTTTGCTTGTTGTTGATTTGTGTAAATGATCATAAGAAAGAAAACCAGTCTCTTTTCCATGCTTTTCTTAAATATCTTGCAACACTTGACATAAGGAGGGTTGAATCTTATCAGGAGTAAACTTCATGCAACCATAAAATCTCTTCAAGAATTCAACTTGTATGGCCTCATCGCAAACTTTCTTCTTTTGATATTTGTAGTCTTAATCATCACTTTCAATGTCACTTTCCAACTTTCCTTTTTACCAAACCATTCTTCTAAATTTGATCTTTCAAACAGAGTCGCCAACCTTCATTTAGAAGAAGGTACCCTAAAATTTATGAGGAAAAAAACACACTAGTATTTCACTCCCCAGCAAAGTCGCCAAAACTCTATTGATAAATAGATTTGTCACTATAAATTCTCCTTCAAAATTGACCATGTTTTCCCGAAGAGCAATGACAATCATTCCAACAGTTGGAGAGATTGCAATCAAACTGCAATCTTCCTCTACGTTTGAGAGCAGCAACTCCCTCGTATGATGGGGGGTTTTGGGGATTTTTGTGTACTTTTTATCTGAAAGTACAAAAAAGGAAGGAAAACACAAAACTAATAAAAGTAGATAGAAAAACCCCAATGGCAGACATACGAATACACACTGAGATTTGATAAATGATGATAGATACAAAGGGGGTTTAAGCATAAAACAAGTTTTAACTTGCAATGATGATGAAATAAGGGTAGCATATCTCAACATACGAAGAGATGGGTAACTCTAGCACATCCAAACCAAGATACCAAAGCTTGATTGTGTTCCATTACATCAATTGCATGGATCATAAGCTTTCCAATAGATGACAAATCATTTGCACATAGGCAAAAGATATCACCAATCTGACATACGAAAAATCAGTAATAATAACTCAAGAAGCACATCTAGAACATACGAGCTGTAATATCCCTTGGTCTTATAGGTCAAAAATATGCTTGTGAGACACAAGGAATATTGTCAAACACTTGCCGAGCAGTCCTCCAGCTTGTTGGTCTTATAAAATCAAACTGATTTAACCTTATATAATAACTTCCTAAACTACAAAAGTCAGCACTATCATGCATAATTCACTATCTAGGACATTCTAGGCCTTTAACCACACATATAGATAAGTTTACAATGAGTACATATGCACTTACAGACAAGTGTCAATTTCACAAACATTTGGCATACATCAAATAAGAGGGACAACTTATTGATCTTTCATTCATAAATCAAAATAGGCTACTTTCACTAGCCGATTTACATCAAAAGCAATTCATCAAATAGACAAATAGACATGGACACTTTCAGATTTATCTGAGAACATATGACTGTCATAAAATCTTACAACCAACTGAAAATGCAACGGAAATTTGATAATTAGAACCTAGAAATATGTGGTGCAGAAGTGTGTGATATATGACAATCATCAAGCCCCCCAAGTGCCAAGTTGTCCCTTATACAAGGCTGCCATTACTACTACAAGTCTGAAGCTCTGAGAACACACTACAATCTATTACTGACATTCCAAAAAAAACCATCTTCCAACTGATCAAATTTTCCAACTATGTGGCAGCGCCTAGCATCCCATATGACTTTGAGCAGTTATAAACTTTGGATGGTAAAAATTGATGGACTCCAAAGGGGAAGACCTATTATAGTTTGACTTCTTCATATAAATAAATAGACACCCCAAACACTCAATAAATTACCTCAAAAATATCACCACACTCTCCAATGAATTTTGGTGCCCACAGATCTCAAAATCATTGCACATGTAATGAGATATGAATCAAAACGTGGGGATCATAGTCTGCAACTTTGATAACAACAAGACATAAGCTCTTCGATCTGCCTTCAAAAACTCTTCAAAACTCTTCTACAAATCTCCCATAAGTATCGCTTAGGAACTAGATGTATATTTGACCAAGAATATGTCTTCAATAAGGTGATTTCTAAACCTGCAAATCTGAAGCACAACTACCCAAATCTGAGATGTAACTTCAATAAGCTCAAGTGAAAGGATTGATTTTCCTTCCCAATCACCATAACCTTCTATGTACAATGTGAGAAACTAAATATCTCCCACTCCCAGATGAAGAACTAGGGTTTTGTCCAGCCCTTCTACAATCTACTGAAGGTTTGCATCCTCGGAGATTTCACCAATGCCATGCATTAGTCATTTCTTCATAACCAAAACTCCAATCTCCCCTTTGATCCTCTAACATCCTCTTCTATTTATCATTTTTCATCACCCTTCACGAGGTTCCTTCTAGAAGAGGGTAGGTACACTTTATTATTTAATATTATTTAAGTGACTTTTAATTATTTTAATTTTTATACTTAAGTCAACTTTTAATTAAATTAATTAAATATATAGTCACTTTTAATAATTAACTATTTTAATGACTTAATAAGAAATTAATTTAATTAATTCCTCCTTATATCATAGATATCAAGAATTTAACACACGAAAAATCAATAATAATAACTCAAGAAGCACATCAAGAACATACGAGCTAAATGCATCCTTTATTATTTCCATGAAATTATATAATCTCAAGAACTGTTTTACACAAAGTGTAAACACAAAAGTCATCAAACTATTTCTCTAAGTATCTTTGTCTCCCCTCTGTAAAAAGTTCTCTTTTACAAATGAAATAGCCTTGTATTAATCGGCATCCTGCAATAACTAATTCATAACCACTTTTGGTAACCACTTAGAATAACCACCTAGTGTAACTACCTAGCTAATCCACTTAAGATAACTACCTAAGTCAACCACTTAGGATAACTACCTAAGTTATTATTTCTAGTAACTACCTTTTTTTGAGACAAGTAAGGATTTACCTAACTTTTACAAAAATTAAGCCCAAATTCTAACTTGTAGCTACAAATAAGTGACATAAGTCATTTTTACAAAGTGTAACTAGCAAATGTTAATTTTGAAGAAAGACCAAATCATTGATCTTTTTGAGGTAGCTTTCCATCTTTGTTAGCTTCTTCTCTGACACTTTCTAAAGACATTCTTGACACTGAAAATCATCTATCTTGGTCTTTTAGTTTGTACCAACAAATCTCCATCATCAAGCCATTTGAGAACACAAATTTGCATCTTTCTAACTCCAAGGACATGTGCTCGAATTTGTTGGGTGAATATTTTGTCACTAGCGTAGCAATGACAAAATATATAGTTCACACACAGCTATGTTGACAAATTAATCTCTCCTCTCAGCAAGGGGAGGTTCCCTTTGAAATTTCTTCTCTAATTAACAAGAAATTAAACTTTGTGGGTAAGTTTCAGGCATATAACTCTCTTTTTTCAGAGCTTATGTATTTTCCCTCCACTTGTTACAAATCCCTATCACATATGATACTTATAGAAATGAACCAACTACTCCAACAAATTACACCAAAAGCTTACAATCGAGAAGCACAAAGTCTTTCTTGAATATAAATTTAACTAAGCTAAAGATTACAAATGATAAGAAATTTAACCTGTAGCTCAAAGTCTTCAAGTATAAACTCCCAATTCCTTAAACTACAAGTAATAGTAGCAATACAAATCCTACTACTAATTACTTAACATCAGAAAATTTCCCAAATATGTAAACAACACAAAGTCTATTTCCACAATTAGAAAGCTCTTTCATAAACTTTCACAATTTTTACCAAAAGATTCAAGAATGTAAGGAATGATCATGAGAATTTAAACATAAGAATAATCCCAATCACAATCACAATCTTCTATTCAACACAAAGTTTGGAAATAATCTAATTGCTATCTTTATTTCCTTGAATCAAATTTTACAACAAAAAGCACAAAGTCTTAGTTGGCACAAAATTTTGGCAGAGTTTTGCTAAGCATATCAAAGATAAATATTTACAAATGAGGGTCCCCTTTATATAGAAAAAGAGTGGAGAAAAATGTGGGCACAATTCACTAATTCAACTGCACAGTTCCACTTGACTACAACTATAGTAGAAAGAAAATGCGCAACTGCGATAAAACTTGCAGCATCTAACAATGCAACTACATGAAAAGAAAGTGTCAAAAGGGGACTCTTTATTCATTTTTCTCCTCCTCATTGGATCTTTTTAAATTCCTTGAACTTGACCAAAATAGCTTCCATCTTGGCTTTGTCCAGAATTGTGGTAGAGTTGGTGATGATGTGAACACGGGAAACTGCGTCTTCAGCCTTTATGTATTTCTTTTTTCCATCTTTCAACATTGATGCAAGGACTTCAAAACTGAATTGTATTTCTAGCAATTTATCAAATGCATTCAATGAGAAATCATCTTATGTATAGTGATCCATTAAGGAAATAAATTCTTGTATGATGGCATCACTAGTCACAAGGTTTTGATTATCATTATACAAATAACAAGGAATATCAGCTATTCTTGCTAAAATAAGATCAATTTCATCATTACCTTCCTTATTTTCTCGATCCAGCTCCATAATCATTGACCTTATTGTTTCTTTCTTATGAGATAATAATGACAGAATCTGGATATATTTCTCTCTTGTTGGAATTACCTTATTCTCCACGAGGATGTCAATTCTGAAATACTCCATTTTATCCCAAAGAGTTACACTTTTTTCAATATCCTCGACCTCTTGAGATAAAGAAGTTTTAACACCTTGCATTTGACTTTGGATAATTTCAAAATCAGTCAAAAACTTAATCACTGGATCTAGAAGATGGGAACCTTCTTATTTCAATCGAGCAATCCACTACACGGCCCTTGATGCCCACCTATTCCACCTTCTTGAGAGCCTCAGTATCCATTTAGGAAATAATTGGCTCAATTTCCTGGGAATATTATGTGACTTTGAGAAGCACACTGGTCAACTACTCACATTTCTACTTTAATTCATTCTTTTCATCTCTTTCTTAATCAAATCTTCGCACCAAAGAATTGAAAGCAATTTGGGAGTCTAACTTGACACTTTCATGTGTCTCCACTCCAAGTTCTACAATCTGCATAGTATAATCAGAGCTTAACTGGTACTGAATCTAGCATTGGAGATGCTACCTTGAGTAGTACATTATCATTGGATTTAATTATCCAATTGTAGTCAGTGAGACTCCCATTCTTGTGATTGAGTAGTGAGCTCTAGGTAGCTGGCCTTTTCTACATGTGCAGACCCCATTTGTACACACATACTATCTGTAGTAGTATCATTTGATTGTGGGTAAGGTTTCCCACCGTGGTTTTTCCCCTTATAGGGTTTCCACGTACAAATATTGTGTTACGTGTTGTGGATGTTGTTTATCTTTCTGTTTCATGCATTAAGTTTCACCGGTACTGTTATTAACTATTAATCTGTTTACCGGCATTAAGTTTGGTTTATCAGTATTAAGTATCAAGTTTGATTAAGTTATATTTGGGTTGAAATTATTAGACAGCTGACTCACCCCCCCCCCTCTCAGTTGCCTCTGGGTCCTAACAATTGGTATTAGATGGTTTTTCCATCTTGTGTTGTCATCAATGACAAAACCAATGCAACAGATCCATAATACCAACATTAAAACCCGACCTGTCAGCTAGATAAAACATGGTTGACAAGCCGGGTTTTAAAACCCGACATGTCAACTAGAGAAAACTTAAAGTGTGAACATATCGGACTTTAAAGTCTGATATGCAAACAAATAAAATGCATTTTGCTAACACGTTAGGTTTTAAAACCCGACTTGTTTAGCAGAATGATAACATCTCTTGCATGTCAGATTTTAAAATCCAACATGTAGAAAGGGGGAAAAAATAACAACTCACATGTCGAGGTTTGAAACCCGACATGCAAGGGTAGAAAGGGAGGAAGGAGGAAGAAATTAGGGCATCGGATTTTAAAATCCGATGTGCCCTAATTTTTTCAAAAAACTTAGAAGAAAACAGAGAAAACCCTATCCGAAAATAAAAAGAGCATGCAAAAGAAAAAGAAAAAGCCGAAAATAAACAAACCCTACCTTGAAAATGTCGATCAACAAGAAGAAGAAATTCGGCAACGCAATCAGGAGCCAATAATGAAAGGAGAGCTGGAGAGCACATGAGAAACAACTTAACCAACTAAAAATGAAATTAAACAAACTAAAAACTGAATAAATAACCCTAAAAAAGACATTAATGATAATGTGTGCCATGCATGTCAGACTTTAAAGTCCGACATGCGGGAAAAACTCCTTACAAGTCTGACATGCATCTCTTACCTGACGAGACCACGCAGGAAAGTTTTCCCTGCAGGTCAAACTTCAAACTTTAAAGTTCGATCTGCAGGAAAGACTCACAAAACATTACACATCGGACTTTAAAGTCTGATGTACAGTTTCACCCTAAAAGCACCCTACGGGTTGGACTTTAAAGTTTGACCTGCAAGAAAAACTGCAAAATCTAACAACTCAAAAATGACAAAAGCAAATGATGAAAAGTAAAAAGCGACTAACCGATAAAGTTGATCAACCTCTCCTAGAGGATGTGAGGTATGAAACAAACCAGATTCGTAGGGTTGCCTCATGATTTTAGCCCTGTTGAAATTGAGGACAACACAATTGTATCTACATCTATCAAGTATTCTTTTATTTCATGAACATAACATTTATTTTCATAATGGGAAGACTTGTATGATGGAATGATTGATTTCTTTTGCATTCATCCATTGTATATTCCATCAATCATATTTTGAAGAATATTTGTATCCTAGAACAAAGTACTCTCTAAACCTGTCTTCTCAATGGAAGAACTAGATCTTCTAACCAAGACTGAGATTAACACATTTCATGCCAACATAAGTATCATATCCCAATGGCAAGTTGGTTAAAAAGTGGTGTGTATTTGTAAGTAGATTTGATGAAATCCTTCTTCTGTTATGTCTTGATGGACATTCATACATTGTGCTTTGACTTCTCATTGTTGGCGCGAGGCAGGAGGGAAGCTAGCAAAAGTTGTTGAATTTGGCTTTACACCTAAAAATTGCATTTTCTTGAAAGTTTATAAAGAATTTTTTTGACCAACCCATTTTGTGAAAATGCTTTAGTCATGGCATTCAATACAGACCACATTTCTTTGTTTTTATTGACTAGTATGTTTTCATATATGATCTTCAGGCACCAAGAAGATATATCCACACATCCACCACAACTTCAACTCACATCTTAATAAGAATATTTGGAGTGTCTGCAAGATAGTTGTGCGGGTATGAAGTTCAACATGCACATACAATGATCAACTATTGGTGTAATTCAATAACAATTGTTCATGTGATAAAATGCTAACAAAGCTTGCAATGTTAGGATATGTTTCAGAGATCCCTTCTGTAATATATTTTATGTGCATTCTGTAATCCTCAAATTCTATGAGATGTCGTCTCTTTGAGGCATGTTGTCAAAGGTTGCAAGATGTTGATTAAGACATGCAAAATGCATTTGCTTGTAGATTTCTAAAGATTTGTTAACATATCCATTTTGCAGAGAGACGGTAATCATTACAATTGTGTTTAATGGAAAGTTTCTAAAATATTTTCAACAAAATCTATTTTCTGCATAGTCTACACTCATTTTATTTCATTCCTGGAGATGACATCTTCTTGAGGCATTTGATCATGCAACTCAGGTGCATTGTCGATGATTCCATATTTTGCATGCATGTCTGCCATGACATTTGATTGAGAGTTTGTCAAATCACTCACCCAACATATTTTGTGTGAATTCTTATGATCATTGCCTATGAAGTGACATCTCTTTGAAAAAATTCAGGAGCCTCGAGTCTCTTCTTTCACATTGCACATGCATGTCTTCCATAATCACAGGGATTGGCAACGTTTCGAAGTTAGTTATAATAACTAACTTCCATATAAGCTTCTTCATTGCTAACACAAACTTGCCGATTCCCAACAACTCCATCGGTATTTTATTCAAATTTCACAACTTGATGATGAATGAGGTAGAAAAACTAATTATTTAATTAATGAGAATGCAACTTGGCATCTTTGAAAACTTGGCCACATTTTAAAAAATCTCATTAGGAAGGAACATTGACACAAAAGTTTAAAATTAGGGCTAACATCTTCATAGATTACATACAAAGCTCAATGTTATGTGCATGGACCTCTTAACAAGCATGAGGCAGAGTACATACCCAAGGTATGAATGAATCTTGATGTTGCAATGACAATAATTACTCTTTAACAAATAGATTTATCAGTTATAACTACTCAATCTCTTGAATGTGCATGAAATGTATCATTCTTTTCCCTCTTTATGGCTGGCAACAAGCTATTCTTCTCCACTTTTCCTGATCATGATCACTGTCATAGCATGAATTGAGACTTTCAAGCATGAGGATGAACACATAGGGTTTCCTATCTTTCCATCTAGAAGCTTGGACTTTTTCATCTACAGTTGATTCCTTAACTCAAGGTTAACTGAAAGAATGAGAGATTTTCCCTCCAAACATCAAAATTGAAGTCTTCTTTGCCTTCATGTAGTGTGAATAAGGAATTTGGAGAAAGGTGTTACACATGAAGAAACACTTTGGGTTCTCAACAACTTAGAGAAACATGGAAAGTGTTTACCTTCTTTATTAAATATGAGTTTCCTTCAATATATGCATGGCTTTCAAACTATGAATGTCAAAGTCTTTGAAATAAACATTAAATTTTTACTGAAAACATATTTATTTCATCAAAACACCCAGACATGAGGAAAAAGAAAAAGGCTCTTTTATTGTTTTTACCCTTGAAAACTCTTAATCTATTTATTTTGAACCTAAGACTTACTGTAGGGCTGTTTTTTCTATATGAGAAAAAAAAAGTTAACACTTATTAGGTCTGGCATCCCTTCTTTAAATGATGTCTTCACTTGTCTTCTTTGAAGGTTGGCTTTGAATAGTCATGGCTCTACTCTCTAACTAATTTCAGGACTACTTTTGATAGATATGGTAGTGTAGTTTGATAATGCTTATTTGTCATTGATTGAGATTGTTGTATTCGTGGTTTTGGTGCTCCAAAAGTAGTGCTCTAGATGTTGTGCTCTGGAAGCATATTATGTTATGCAGTGTTGAGCAATTGTGTGTTTTCAAATCATATTTGTAATTGTTGTAGCAGAAAAGTAATTTGTAATTATTTGCAGAAGAAATGTATTCAAATGAAATATTCAGTTCTAATCAGTATTAAATGTGTATATCTAGTATGTATGTTGTGGGTATTTCATGTTTTTACTATTTCTGCAATCCATTGCCAAAATATTGTAGTGGGTAATTCAGATCTAAGTATTTTATATGAATATTTTGGCCAAGGATCATTACTATTCATCAAATGTTTTTCGTTGCACACCAATCCACTAAAAGGTTGTGTTGGCACTACCATGCAAGATTTGATGAAATAGATAAACAATATTAAAGACTTTGAGAATATATCTGTAGTAACAGTTGGCAGACACAAAGAAACTACAAATGTCCCGAAGGGTTAGAGTAGGCAAATTTAGAATGGCCTACATCCTATTTGCATTAACTTGTACACGTAAATTTGTCCATAGTATACCATAGGCAACATATTCTCTTTGTGGAGAAAGAAAATATCCATATTGGCTTAGAGTTTATGACAGTGTACACTGAAAGAAGATCTTTGACTTGTGTGAGATACTCTTGCACCATGGTACTGTAGATGAGTAAGAAATCAAGGTAAATGCCAAGTGTGGTAAGATTCCTAAAGTGTACAAATATAGCAGAGAATTGATGAGGATTAAAGGTATTATTAGCCACTAGAGGACCATATTTAGATTTGAAAGTACTCTTTCAAATGTCAGTAAGTTGAATGAATACCTACCAATTAACTAAATTAAGAAAGATCTTGGTGAAGTATCAAGTATCACGAAGGTTTTGGAGGAGATCATCTATTTGCAGAAGTGAGTAGTAACTTGTACACTGGTTATTTTCAAATCACAATGGTCAACGCAAAGTCTGCACATCCTATCCTTATTAAGTATAAGAAAACAATCAGACTTCTAAACAGTGAAGTACTAGGCTATATATAACCTTTTCTCAGTGACCTCATAACTTTAGAGTTGAATCTCTTTATTTTTCAAGATAACACAAAGGAATTTAGAAGAGGAGATCTAGACAGAAAATTCATTGAATGTTTCCACTTGATTACTGAGCAAGAGCAAAGAGTGACTTAAACATATCTGCATGTCTTCCAATAGCATCAATGATTTCTTATCAGATTGGTTGCTAAATAAACAAACCTGCAATGAAGATGCAATCTTGAGATCATCCTAAGTATGAACTTCTGAGAATGACTATTCAACTCATGCCATTTTATAACACTAATCACAGATGCCTTAATCTTCAGAATGACTTCAAATTTGTGATTGGTCATCAAAAGTATATATAATACATTATAGCCTTAGTATACATGTTATGTCTCTTCCATGTTGATGGGTTGCAAAGAAAGGCATCTTAACCATCCAATGGTGATATGTCAAAGATGATTTCATCCTTGAATGGATTTATGTTGTACTAGAGTATGCACCATGAAATAAAATGCATATCGTTGCCATATTGCAGCTAACCAATGACAAATGATTGTGGATGAGGTGTGTCATTAAGGTTCAGCCTCCTAGATGATACCAAAATGAGATTTTTATGATCACCATTAGGAATCATAAATGGGGAGGTTGATCTTGCATCCACATCTAAAAATGAGATTTTTAATTTTACAAGGATGTTACTACATGTAACTTAATAACAGTTTTGATTCGATCTGATCAATAGCTTATGGTATCCAATACTCTAATATGTGACACTATATTATAATCTTATTGTGAATAGAATTCAAGGCTGACCTTTAGCTCTATGTATACCCTAATTTGAAATATATTGAAATTGAGTTATGGTAGGTTCATATATGTATATCAACTTTAAAGTTGTCAACTCAACCTACTTGCAGTGTCTTGGTTGACTTTGAGTAATTGATTCCATTTGACAATCTGTGTTCTCCTATTTTCTTGTATAGTAGGTCAAATCAAGAACCTTATTCGATAATATTTTAGTGTCTGATGACCTTGAATATGCAAATAAGTTAGCAGAGGAGATATATGGCAAAAAAAATGATGTGAGTCAATCTTGTTGTTTTGAAAACCTATCTTGTAGATATTTTAGCTTATTGTAGAGCTGGTCATTGTAGATATTTTAGCTGAGTGTAGAGTTGGTAATTGGTCATTGAAATCCTCTTTTGCAAATATTTTAGATGGTGATGTGATGTCCTTAAACATTGATTCTTTGTCATCAAATAGTTGATTTTGTATTTTGTAGAAATGTATGCTTATAGGCTAACATAGGATACATGGTATAATTATTCTTTAAAGGGTGCTAGCTCAATGGAAGAGCACCTACTTTACAAGCAGGAGGATGTTGGTTTTATTCTATCGTGCCCTAATATGACTAAATATATGACCAATTGATGGCAAAATAATGAATAAAATGACTAAATATACTACCAATTGACAACAATTAATGACTAAATAAATGACCAAATCAATGACTAAATAAATGACTGGTCAACAAAATTCAATGACTAAATAAATGATTGGTCGACAACAATCAATGACTAAATTAACGACTAAATCATTGACTAAATAAATGACTAAATCAATGACCAAATTAATGAATAAAACAATGACCAAATAAATGACCAAATTGATTAATCAAAACAACCAATAAATTACTAAAATAGTTTAGTCATAAATTTGGTCATGTGACTAATGACTGGCAATAAACTAATGGTCACATGATCAAATTTAGTCATTTATATGCAATTTTTGGTAGTTTTTTTAGTCATATATTGTTGTTTTTGTACTAGTGATTCCCCTACAAATAGAACTATATTATTTCCTTAAGAATATCCATTGCACAATTCATCAAGATAACTATCCATTTACATAAGAAAGATAATTACAGCAAGTATTAATCTTCTTTCCAATTAGGATCTCATGCTACTAGACCAATTCAAAATCCATTTGATACAACAAGAATGCACATAACCTAATTGTTCAATTACCTAATCCAACATAAGATCTCAATCTTAACATAATTAACATTCTTACAACATGAACCATACAATGAATACATCATCTTATTCCATTACAAGACCATAGTTTCTACATCATGATGTTTTATTACATAAGAAAACATGGCATAAGAATACATAGTCTCTCTTATATTTATAATATCATCGTGATAAAATATACTATCTCAAAACCTACTAATCAGCTCCACATAATAAAGAATCATAGTGTTCATGGGTAAGTACACCAAGAAGGTATGAAAAAATAGGGGTATAAGTGGACACTTTTTTTTTCTAAAATCAGGTAAACTTGAACTTGGAGGAGAAAGTTGAGAGTCATCCACTCAAGATATGAAGATACTCAAAGAACAAAGATTGTAGTACTATGAATCTAGTTTCCAAACTACTAATTTGTTTCAAAATTGGATAAGATTAAGGGGGTCAAATCCTTCGTGCACAAAAATAGACCTTGATTTTTTCTGAAAAACATAACATAGTGTCTGACATGTGTTGGGACTCATAAAATTGAGTGAATTTGAGAGGCACATTTCAAAATTTTGCTATTGCACTTTCAAATGACCACCTAGTGAATCAACCTGATAGGTCTATTTTGAAGAAGGGTAAAATGGAGCAAGTTGATTATCAAGGGGTAAGGCTTTGGAAACTTGTTGTACACCTTTCATTTAGCCTATGCAGTGTTCTACAACTTTCAGAATTCAATTTCGATCGGTTTGTCAAGTACCCATTTCAAGGGGTGGACTGAAAGTTGTTCTATGCACATATTCAGATTTTATTAAGTGGCCTACTTTGAGCGCCTATATCTTTTGCCCAGTTGAGTGTCATGTTGAAATTAAAAGTGCATTGAATTGTATGCATATAGGTGAGTTCACATGCCAAATTTAAAGTCCTTGTGAATCGATTTTATTAGTTTGGTAAGCCCAATCATTTGCAATTTGTATTGTTTGCATAAGTCCCTGTTTTAACAACTAGTCAGAGCACCACTTTGCACGTGTAAAAGATGCCTCGGTGAATGTCATGTCAGAATGTTTATTCCACGCTACTTCTAGTATGAAAGACAAGTTATGTTTCCAGTTTGAAGCTCCTACCAATCCGTTTGATCAGTTTTGTGAGATGGTTTCTTGAGCCATTTTATTCAGTGTTCTGCACTTTCATTGTTGCCTCTGTTAAGTTGTCATTTTCATGAGCTCACCATTTGCACCCTATCAGCTTCCCGATCAAACTGATCATTACATGGTTTTCCTTGTACTTCAAAGTATCTATGCCCAAGATTTGGGGATCCGCAAAGACCATTTGATATTTTTAATGTGTGCACTTTGTGGTCCCTGCACATTGATTTTATCAGGTTCAAGTGCTGACAGAGCCATTTGGTCATCTTTTTGCATTAATATTTCTTCACTTGGGATTCGTCTGGAGGAGTGGTTTTACAGGATGAAAGTTAGCATATCAAACAATATGCCTATTAGTTTGTGATGTCCACAAAGGTGTTCTGACCAGTTTTTGAAATTCCTCTTTCGGTTTAAATGCGAAAATGTGACACAAGCACCTAGAAGTTGCAAAACTTAGTTTAATGATTAGAAAACTGTGTCGATCAACTCCAGAGATATGTTCAAGATGCTTGAAGTCTTTTCAAGGGTTAGTGGCCTAAAAATGAAAAAAAATTAACCAGACCCACTTTGGGGCCCGACCTGGCTCATGCCTGTGCATTAATTTTATGGTGAAGTGATCTTAGTTCATAACAATGTATATCAATATCAGCTCAAATGCACATCGGCAATTTGGTTTATTGAGAGCTTGATGGACTATGGTAGATTTGATTTTTGATCCTCAAGATGGAGTATGTAGTGTAGGCATAGAAGTTTCCAAGCAGATGCAATTTGGCAAGCCCAAAGCCATCATGCTCCCTGCATGGAGTGGAATGGGTAAAAGGCATTTTAAACCTTTTAGCAAATCCAAATTGGCAAGTTTAATGCCAAATATTCCTTTAGCGACAAACAAAGGGGCATCCTCAGAAACTTCAGCAATACACATTGGCAGGTTTAAACCTAATGTCCTTTGCGTGGCATGAACATGTTTTAAGACTCAAGCAAATGAAAATTGGCAATTAAGACTCAAGCAAATGAAAATTGTAATGCCAGGTAGAGCGTCCAGCCCTCCCACGATGCAGACAAAGGAGACATCAAATTTTTCAGCAAATGCATATGATAGGTGTATAGCCTTCATCTCCATAGCATGGCAAATGGAGGGTGTTGGGAGTCCTTCAAAAAAAGGCAAATGGCAGATGTATTTCCAGCTCCACAGGCCTTGCTAGCTTTCTTCCCCTACGTGGAGTGTGGCTATGAATGGTGTTTTAAAAGGCCATTAAGCTTTAAGTAAATTCAATTGGTAGGTGTAAACGTTAATTTCCCTGTGGCTGTAAGGAGGGCACAATGAAGTTTTTAAACTAAATGCAAATAGCAAGTGGTGCATGGTTAACAAATGACATCAATAAAACTTTCAACAAAAATGCATTAGCAAGTATTTGGCCAATCTCCTTCCTTTTGTGCGTGGTATTTGGGAGGCATTGAAGTTTCAACAAATGTCATTAGCAGGTGTAGACCCAAAGTCCACGACCCCTATTAGCATCCTCCCTCAGCGTGTGGTATGGCCTCCCTATTGTGAGCGCCTGGTATAATGGCGTCTGGAGCGGGCAAAGAAACTTAAGAAAAAAAGAAAATTGGAAGATGCAATTGGCATAGTGCCAACGTCCTCCCTCTAGATGAGTAACGCAAGGTAAATGGAATTTGTTGAAAAGGCCAGTTGAAAACCTTAGGCAAATGCATATTGGCATGTGTATTACCTCCTCCCCATCGTGTCTTTGCCAATAGCCTCCCTGCATTGAAAAGGTTTTAAAAAAAACTTCAAGGAAAATGCAATGGCAGGTGTATTGCTAATGTTTCCTTGTTGCGCCTGAGTGGGGTGTAATATGAAAAGGCAGCAAGAGAAACCTCCAAACAAATGCAAGTTGGCAGGTGTATAATGTGCGACCTCTTCCCTTCATGGTGTTAAGCCAATGCCCCTACATGGTTTTGGAAGGCCATAGAAGGTTTTAGAAAAGGCAAATGGCAGGTGTTTGGTTAATGCTCCAACGCAACCCCTGTCTGCACCCTCCTTCGCCTGGCAGATGGAATGTGGGGAAGAAGTTTTTAAGAAAATGCATTGTCAGGTGTAAAGCTCCCTCCTTCGCTTGGCTAAGAAGACCATTAAAACAAAGCTAACATCCCCTGCATGGAAATGGGAAAGGAGACATAAAAAACTTTCAAACAAGTGCATTGGTAGGTGTAATGCCTTCGACCTCCTCCCTCCTGCATGGTGATGGGCATTAAAACTTCCAGGCAAATGCAAATGCTAGAACAAACCAAGGGCATGTGTAGAGTATTTGTCCCACATTGGTTGTGCATATGAAATTTTATGTATTTAAATACAAAAGCACACACATTCATAGTGTCAAAATCTTGAAGGCTTTTGGAAAGAGGCAGCTGGTGACCCAGTGGACCCCATGCCATGTGCATGCATCTCGAGGCACCCAGGTTTTGTAGTAGAAGGGTGAATTAACCAGCAAGAAAGTTACAAGTGATCGAACCAGCGAGCAAGTTGCAGGTGATCGAACCAGCGTCGCTAATCTGCAAGGCGAAGTTGCACGATGGTTAACCATCACGGATCAGCGACCAAGTGGTGGGCCTGGCTAGTGAGCGGTTCGTATGTTAAAGATCAAGCAGGTCCATCATAGATCAACGACCATCATTGATCCGCAAGGTGAAGATGCATGCCAGCTAACCATCATGGATCAACGACTAATGAGCTGGCGGGTCCAAGTGGCAGTCCAGTCGTGCACAAGTGGCAGATGAGGTGTTGTCCCAGAGGACTCATGAGCGAATCACAGGGTGCCACATGGCGGAGCGCAAGTGGAAAATCAAGTAAAAATCAAAATTAAATGTATAGTCCAGACTATTGAAAAAATTCAAAAATTTAAATGATTGGTCTGCATGAGAGATTAATTCGCCTGAGGGGTATTTTTTTACCCAAAATAGAAAGTATTACATATCATTGGAAAGCTCTCAGAATGGGGAATTCATTTCTGCAATCAATTTCAACAAATATCAGATATTTTGAGAGCAGTTTCCGCAAACATGTTGCAAGAAAAATTTTCAGTTGAGGATATAGGACACTTGGCCAATGATGATGCAGATCTGATCTCAATTATTCTCATTTGTAAGGGTTCCCAATTTTTTGGAAATTTTCTCCAAGGGAGAAATCCAAAATTGCAGGTTCTAGTGATGGCATTTTTTAGTTTTTGCAAATGACAGTGTGTTTCTTCTAGGTTTTTAGTGTTGTCTTTGTTGTAAGTTTTGTTTCAGTTTGCAGGTTTACACATATGCAAGGCATGTGTGAGTTTCCACCAAATTGTCTCCAAAATACCATTTAAATTTATACAATTTCATCTTATCAAGGATAATTTGGATTTGTCTCTTTCAGTTTTTCTTTGAGAGTGTAATGTTTGTCTTTTGGGTATTCTTCAAGGAAGGATTTAAATCTTGAAACCCAGCATTAATGATTTTGAATCTATATTGGATATATAAGTATGATTTTGTGATAGAGCAGAGGATTGTATTAATGTAAGACATTAATACATGAAAATTCAATGTCGAAAGTAACTTGCATCTGAGATTTCTCTTCCAGTTTTATGAATGACTCTGTGGCTAGGATAAGGCATTGGTCTTTTGTAATGTTGAAGGATTGTCAGAATACCAATTTTAAAATCCAATCAGAATATCTTTTTCTTTTTGTTCTATGGTAGTGTTCCACCTATCTCAAGATCAAATGTAATTGAGAGTCAATGTGAATATAGCTAGTTTGCAGTGCTTTCCTTATTGTTGAGCTATGTCTGAGATTTCTAATTTAATGGTGATGTTGTGTGTGAGTTTTAGACTATATTTGAAGTGCATCACAGGTAAACCTGCCTAGGCCTTGCAGATCTTGAAGAGAAGAAGGATTAATATCCTTGTTAAGTTGGTCCAGTTAGTCTTTTGAAATCATAGTGGAGGTTAGCTACCTTTCAAATTTTGGTTGCAGATTATACTGGTTGCTGATTTTGTTGTTCAGCATAAAAAGGAACCAATAACGTGCACATAAAAAAAGTCATAGTTCGATTTAGTATTTTCACAAATCCTTTGGCAGAAAGATAGTTAAGAGTGAGCACTAGAAGTTGTGTATTTTTTTGAAATTTTTTGTTGAGTATTTTTTTTAATGATTCTTCGAATCGAGCACATCCTGAAAATCAAGTACTTGTTCATGCGTGAAGCATAACTTGCACCAAAACAATCAAAAATGCAAAAAAAATAAAATTAAAAATTGTAAAGAATCAAGTGCACTACAATAATATATAAATTTTTTAAATTTGGATAAGTAGATCAAAAGTTATTAAAAAAATGGTACCCGTATGTCTCTGAGAACTATGGAGACACTGGTAAAAGAAATTCAATAGTAATGTTATTGTTGTTCAAATTTTAAAAAAAATTATGGTTACAAATCTCGGAGAATGGGTGAAAATATGGTGGCAATTTTAGAATTCCCACTTGATGAAGTGTAAAACTGATGATGACAAACTTGAGAAACCAAGTTCATAAAATAAAGCACATCAAAAAGGAGGGAAATGGAGGGAAATCAAACTTCCAAACTGCAGCTTTGTCATCCAAGCCTATTCACAAGCCTAAACAGACAAGAGCGCGTACGAGGTTTCTTTTGAATAAGAACCGTGTACGAGGTTCCTTTTGAATAAGAACCGTGTATGGGGTTTCTTTTGAATAAGCATCGCGTACGCGGTTCCGCATATGATACTCTAACATAAAAAAATTAATGTGTATGTTTAAAATGTGTGTGTGTGTGTGCATACATATATGTATATGTATAATATATATATGTAAATATTATATGTATATATGTATATAATATGTATATATAATACGTATATATAATACGTATATATAATATGTGTATATATATACACACATATGTATGTATATGTATATAATATGTGTATTATGTATGTATACATATATATGTATGTTTATAATATATATAATATGTATGCATGTGTATTATCTTTTGATATTTTATGTGTATTATATGTATGTGTGTGTATATGTACATGTATATTGATATATATTTTCTTTTGATATCTTATTGTACATTGTATTCCTCTCTCTCTCTCTCTCTCTCTCTCTCTCTCTCTCTCTCTCTCTCTCTCTCTCTCTCTCTCTCTCTCTCTCTCTCACAAGACCCCACACAACACCTAATGACATCATGCAAGGTCCCTTAGCACACATATGACCCCTTAAGACCATATGATGTCCTAAGGGGTCATATGATGTTCTAACACATGTGCGGCCCCATTATGACCCTACATGACCCCCAATGATGTCATATGACCCCTTCAGACCTTGTATGATATCTTAAGGGGTCATATGGTGTTGTAACACATGAGTGGATCAATTATGACACCACATGACCCCTAACAACATCATGTGACATCTCTTCCTCTCCCCCCATCTCCCTCCCTCCCTTTTTTATTCCTCTCTCTCTCTCTCTCTCTCTCTCCTTTACGACCCCACATAACACCACATGACCGTTTAGGAGCATATGATGTCTTAAGGGGTCATATGGTGTCTTGAGGTGGCAAGATGAACCATTATTAGAATATAAAAAGCATTGCCAATATTGCTTACAAAATTCAACACCTAAGGGGTCATAGGACACCATATGGTGTTGTAACAGGTCATAAGGGGTTGTAGGATGTAATATGACCCCTAAGGACACATTATGACCCATAACGACACCTAAGGGGTCATATGGTATCCTAAGGGTTCATAAGACACTGTATGACCCCTTAGGACACAATATGACCTCTAACAACACCTAAGGGGTCATATGGTGTCCTAAAGGTTCATACAACACAATATGATCCATAACGACACCTAAGGGGTCATATGGTGTCCTAAGGGGTCACATGATATCATATGACCCCTAAGGACAACATGCATCCCATAATGACACCTTATGGTGTCGTAAGGGGTCATATGGTGTTCTAAGGGGTCATAAGACACAATATGACCCCTAACGACACCTAAGGGGTCATATGGTGTCCTAAGGGATCACAAGACACCATATGACCCCTAAAGACACCATACAACCCATAACAACACCATATTGTGTCCTAAGGGGTCACAGGACACAATATGATCCCTTAGGACATAATATGACCCCTAATGACACCATATAACCCTAATGTGGTGCTCTAAGGGGTCATGTGGTGTCCTAAGGGCTCTCTCTCTCTATCTCTCTCTCTCCCTCCCTCCCTTAGGACCCCACATAACAACACATGACCCTTTAGGAGAATATGATGTCCTAAGGGGTCAAGATGGCATTATGGTGTCATAAGGTGGAAAGATGAACCATTATTACAATATAAAAAGAAGTACTAATACTGCTTACAAGAATAACAAACCAACATGCTCCCCCTCTCTCCCTTCCTCCATACCCCATCCCTCTCTCTCTCTCTTATTCTCTCCCTCCCCACTCTTTCTCTCTCCCTATCCCCTTTATCTCCCTTACTTTCCCATCCCCCCCTCTCTCTCTATCTCACCCTCTCTCCCTTGGGACCCCACATAAAACCTAATGACATCATGTGACCCCTTAACACACCACATGACCCTTTAGGAGAATATGATGTCCTAAGGGGTCATATGGTCTCCTAAGGTGTCAAGATGAACCATTATTACAATATTAAAAGCAGTACCAATGGTGCTTACAAAATAATAAACTAGCATGCTCCCCCTCTCTCCCTTCCTCCATTCCCCATCCATACACAAATTCAACTTGGTAAACAACTTCTTTATCTGAAAATTGGCTGCAAGCCTCACAAGTTGTTTATAATTGGGAAAAATTTCATTATCACCCACTTTTCTTGTGTAGAGAAAATTCAGAAACACTTTCAAGCTTTCTCCTCCTACCTCCTCCACTATCACTTCTACTCTTTTGTTCTCCATGAAACCTGCAACCTGAAACACAATATTTTCTCCTCCCACCTCTTTCATCGCTATATTTTATTTATCCATCTTGTTATATACCACTTGGAACATAATAATATTATTTCCCACCTCCTTTATCACAATCACTCCTTTCTTTTGAACCATCAGATCCCCTTCAAACATGGCCTGAAAAACATTTAACCTGTTCAATTGCCATTATATTCTAAAACAAAAGACAATGGAATGTCCTCTCTCTCTCTCTCTCTCTCTCTCTCTCTCTCTCTCTCTCTCTCTCTCTCTCTCTCTCTCTCTCCCTCCACCCCCCCTCTCTCTCTCTCTCCCTTTTCCTTCACATTTTATTTACTACAAGTAACATGTATGGGGTTTTGATAAGTTAAAAGCACGTACAAGATACTAGGAATATGGACGTTGGTCCGCTGAGAATTTTTAGGGACTAAAATCACACACATGGTTACTAAACATACCACGTACGTAGTTCTTGGACATACTTTTAGTTGTCCAACAACCTCAATGGCGTCAAAAGAAGTTTTTGAGGTCATTGAAGGCCCCACTGCAACTGTTGTTGTGCTTCTGTGACAATTTTATATGTAGAAGTAAGTTAAATTTTTGTTTTGTATGATTTCAAATGATTGAATTGTTGTTCTTATTAGTTTGGTCAATGTTATTGTGATTGTTTAATAATTTTGATTTTAAAAAATAATGATAATGCTCAATTTTATGGTTATTTGATTGTATAAGTTTGTAGTTTACTTTCCTAGACTAGGACCCCATTTCGTCAACATTTCACTATGAAAGCATAAATATTTTTTCTTGAAGAGAACATCTTACAGATTGTGCTTCAATGTATAACACATTTTCATAATCAATCATTCGACTTCACATGGATAAAAGAATTCACATATTCTAAATCATGATCTAATGATGTGAACAACTCATATGCAACTATATGGCATGCAAAGCATTTATTTTAACATACACTTATTCATCCACATTGCAGGGATAACAATACAGGGCTCACATATTGGTCTAAGAGAATGCCATGGTCTCACAAAGTAACCAAGAACCATATGAAATGATGGTCTTGAATCCACACACAACTAGGGAGGATCCATATGACTATGTATGACTTCCCCCTTGTTTGTTTAATGGGATTAGCCTCCAAGACATAGTTGTCAATAATCACTAAGAATGTACAAGTGGATCGTAGCTACCCATACAACAAACACTTACCCCTATCCTCAAATTTTCCCAATGTTTGATTCCTTATATACACTCATCCAAGGTTATCTACGTCGATCTTGGTGAGGAATCACATCACAACAAAGAAGGCAACATTTAAAAATAGCAAGAGTTTCACTAAACTACCAAAGATCATAAATATTGAAAGAAAGAAAAAATAGTACCAATAATAAGTCAAATAAATGTGTTCAATTCCAATAGCAAATCAAACATAGCCACAATAAATACACAATACAGAAAACTCACAATAGTGATTAAACTAATTCAAACAAGATAAAATAAAATTGTTGGCCCATGCAACAAAGATGAGAGATCATCAATAATTGAAGGAAACTTCACAATCCTTAAAAGTGCACATTACATAACTATACGACTAGAAATTGTGGCTAAATGGAGTGAAGATTCATCATGACTCCAATAATAGTCCCTCATGTGTGCATTTGTGGCATGAACACAAAAACTCCCACATGGCATGGCCATGTATCTAATGGAGAAGACATGCCTAGGCTACATGCCCAAAAAACATGACTATAATAATAGTCCCTCTTCCATGCATTTGTGGCCTGCACACTACAAATCCTAACATATCATGGCAATACACCTCATAGAGAAGACACACCTAGGGCCACATTGCACATAGCAACGTGCCTCACAAAGAAGACATGCATAGGGCACATGCCACATAGCAATGTGTCTTATGGAAAAATGTGCATGCATGTCACACACCAAAGCTATATGTATACATCATGAGGCACATTCATATGTTATCAAACACAACCTATTGTATCTAACATGAGTTCCTCTCTACATGTGTGCAAATCTTCCAACACTAATCACCACTAAGAAGGAATAATATAAAATGCATCTTCAAATATTTGTGTGTGTGTGGAATTGTGTCTTTGAACCCAAATCGCTACCATCAACAACATGTAACCATCACCTACACTATATCAAAACATAAGTATGGTGTGACATCATATCTATTTGCATAATGTCAAAACACATGCAAACATGAAAATCATCATAGCATGACAAAAATCAATCTCCACATGTTGGAACAAAGATATAAATAAGATAATAGGGTAAGAGGAAACCTGTACCAAGAACCACATACCAACTATCGGCAATGCCATCAAGATAAATGTAGGATAGGATACCACTATGAGCCATCCAATGGTCCATTCTATGAGGAGAACTAGGGGATACTATCTTTGAAAGGTGTGGTCAATAGAGATAATCCCTACTAATGCCACAATATGTCACCATAGCTTCTTGAGTTTTCCATTCTTCTACTTAACACCACATTTATTGAGTTCCTCAACAACGAGGTTGGTTCTCAATAGGATGCACAAACATGTAAACACACAAGCATGGTTTCATCACACTTGTACAACAATACAAATTCATTTTTCTAGTTAATTACTTAGTGTAAAAATAACTCCATTACATAACATAGGGAAATAATCACCATAAATTTTCAAATAAACTGCCCAAACATCAATTGGAGTTGCCCTTTCTAAGGTACAAACATAATTTATTTATAACTTCAAAATTAAAATAATCACAATACATCCAAATAAGTTCAATAGTGCATGGAAATAGACAACATGATCCATAATTAAACCCATAAATTACCCTAATTGGATATGCTAATAAAATGGTGTCTCAAATAATAGAGATTATGTTGGACCTATAATAGAGATCTGGACTTTGTTTCATCATACACAAGCATGGTTTCATAATACTTGTATCCAAATACACCATCCATAGATAGGTACTCGGTACCACAATCTCATGGGTACCCTTTTAGCTGAATTTACCCTATATTTAGGTGAATCTACCCTTGTATTATTCCTTGATCTAGTATGTCATTCCACCAATCAATAATTTTTCCATATTCTTGGGAGAATACACTATCCCTTAGGTGAATATGCCATATCCTTAAATGAATCCTCCTTGTCATCATCCTAAGTCCTCTTTTTGTTAAGTCTTATCCCTTCATCTTTAGGAAAATCCACCTATCCTTATGTGAATCTACTTTCTCTTAGGTGAATCTATTTCACATAAATCATTTATCTTATCCATCTTTCTTACGCAAATGGTGAATTTTTCCTATCCTTAGATGACTACACTCCCATTTAGGAGAATCTATCTAGTTTTAGTCTCCTTCCATTATTTTGTCCAAATTTGTATCCTCTAGTTTACATGAATCTACTTGTTCTTAGGAAAATCAACGCTATCATTCTAAGGAAAATTCACCTTGTCATCATCCTTAATCATCTACCTTTCAAGTGTATAGTCCATCCATCCTTGGGAGAATCTAACATATTATTGGGAAAATCCACTCCCTCTTAGGTGAATCCACCTTTTCCACCTTCTCATTAATCTATTATTTGTTCTAAGAAGGACACAAAAGTGGATAGAAAACAATAGAGGAGATAGTACTCAAACAAGTACTAAGGAATTGCATTAGTGACATGTCACAAATGTGAGTTATACATGTTCCAAATTGATTGATTCTCATGAAGGAACTAAGTTATCTACAATAAATAGCCACCCAAGAAACCCATTTGCTTTAGGCAAACTATCTTCTTAGTAGTAGCTTAATTCTTGAGACACTTGATTTAGATATGATCTTGTAAATGGTGTTAAAAAGAGTAATTAGTCTCCAACCAACCACACTCTTCATTTGTATATTTAAGAATTAGTTTGGTCAAAACTCGATTGTAACAAGCATAACCAAATCCTCCATGATAAAGTTAACAACAAATATATTATTGCATAACCAAATCTTTGTGGTGGGTGTGTTCAACAAATATATTATTGTGTGAATTGCTTTTGTCCAAAATGTAGGAACTTGATCTACATATCCATGAAGGCATGATTAGGTCTCTATACAACACTGTTTTGTTGATGCATATATGTAGTGGTTAGTTGTTTTCTTTTAGTTGTGGATAAACCATTTTGAGTGAATTTCTCATTTACTTGAGTATTTTGCAGTTAGAGAACAACTGGATGACCATTCAACAAGGGGTTTAAACTCTTTGAACTTCACAAATGCTTGAGCTTTTCTTGTCAAGCAATGTACCCACATCTTAAAGACATCAAATTATGAAAGATGATAGTCCCAAATCTACAAATGACTGTCACAACATAGTGAATAAGGGAAATCCATAGATACATTAATGAGTAGCCCTAGATCAATACAAAGAGAGAACATGCATGCTAAGGGAGCATTGAACAAGCCTTTTTTAGGATAATATAATGGTAGTAAAAGAAATCAATAAAGAGCATAAGTTCATCAAGAACAATTCTTAGCCACAAAGATCTAAGGTAATCATAGAGGAGCTGATAATAAGTGAGTTCAAGAAGACACACTCAAGCCTTCATCACATTCCATAAAAAGAAAATCATTATTCCATATAATTGGAAGGAAATGATATATTGCAAAGATTACTATGAAGGTCTAAAATAGTAAAAGAGATGAGACTAATATTTTATTTCTACTTACAACAGTGAATTGGTTGAGATATACTCATAGACAAAGTGAATGACATGTATGAGAACAACCTCAATAAAGGTAAAAAGGACAATAAATAGTAATGATAGATGACAATGCATTGAATGTGCCAAGAAAAAGACAGTGGAAGCCATGGAGAAATCACTATCAAAACAAAGCCATTAAATAAAACTATGTTGGTGCAGCTTGAGAAGCATAGTAGAACAATAAAAAAAGAACACTACTTGGTCCTTGAAAAGCATGTAGTCGCAATGATTGAAAACCACAATGACAACATAGAGGGCATGAATGTTTGGAGTATTTCCATTCTTAAGAATCTCATGATAGTCCATTATTAGGATAGGTGAAGTGCACTATGAAAGTGTCTTAAAAAGCTAATATAGCCATAAGTGATAGTGCCAATGCTTTGAGTTCAAATCCTCATGAAATACAGTCATGTTTATCTCAATGCAATGTTTGCCAGCATCCTCCCTGCATGTGCCAAAATAGGAGCTTTGGAACAAGGTATGGACATCCATCAAAGCATAATCGAAGGGGGTTTTTTGTCAGAAATTAGTTGCAAATGCTCCAATAACAAAAATCGCAAAATGGGGTAGCATACACATGGCATGTGAACTGTATGATGGAATACCTCAAAGAGATGTCATTTCATGGAATTTTAAGATTGCAGGATATGCACAAAATGGATTAATTCACAAAAAAAAAACCAGTTGCCCTTGATTGCGAAAAAAAATTAGTTGCCCTTCATTGAAAAACAAAGAGTTCCTTTGATTGCAAAAAAAACCTTACCTTGCTTGTGTAGAGATCGCTCCGGCGGGGGGGGCAGGGAGGCAAGACGGTTGTCGCTTGCTTCGGTTTGCTTTCAAAATGAAAATGCATTGTGTTTTTTTTTTTTTAATAAAATGCCCGAGGTCATCAGAATTCCGACGAACATGGGCATTTTTTTTTTAAAAAATCAAATTTTCACACAATGCTCCTTGTCTGTCGGAAACATCCATCGGAATTTGACCCCAAATGTATTAGTGATTCTATTTAGGACAACCAATATTAATGATGGGAAAGAACAAGCAACGAGAGGCTGAAAAGGAAAGACAAAGGCAACACATGCAAAAATTACATGACATAAGAACAATGGGACAAGAAGGTACGTCATCCTCAACATCTCAATTTGATTTGCCAAACAAACATAATGCAATTGAAGAAGAGATCACAATGAATAATCAAACAAATGATGAAGATGCACCAACAACATTTGATTTACCATATGAACCTAATGCAATTGAAGAAGAGACCACATTGAATATTCAATTAAATGATGAACATACATTAGCTCTATTTGATGCAATGAATGTACCTAATGCACGCAATGCACCGGTGTTAATGTTAGGTCCCGGAGACAACTGAGAGGGGGGGGTGAATCAGTTGTCTAATAAATTCAAACCAAAAACAAATTAACCAACTTAATGCTTAATACCGATAAACCAGTTAAGTATGCTGGTAGACAGTGTTAACAGTAAATTGCTATACCGGTAAGGATTAACGCATGAAACATAAACATAAAGTCATCCACAACACGACACCAATATTTGTACGTGGAAACCCTGTAAGGGGAAAAACCATGGTGGGAAACCTTACCCACAATCAGATGACACTACTGCAGATAGTAAGTGTACATAAATGGGGTCTGCACATGCAGAAAGGCCAACAGCCTAGAGCTCACTACTCAATCATAAAATGGGAGTCACACTGAATACAGTTGGATGGTTAAATCCAATAAGAATGTACTGCATAAAATAGCATCTTCATATGTTGGATTCAGTACCGATGTAATGCTTATATGCTTCTACAAAAACCTAACTTCACCTTCAAATGTTGTCTTCATGTATATCTCTTGCATATACCTTCACTTAATTCTTTTTCGCATTCCACACTTGATCTTACAAATAAGATCTTACATTTATACCATACCCTAAGACCAATTTTAGTAGATTAGCTCTACAAGATATTACAATAAAAGCATTTTACAAACAATATAATATTTGATGCAATAACCGATTAAACATGTCGGCTTAATGCATTTGCAACAATAATAAATCATCTCCATAGCGTGCCATGTTGATCTGGAAAAGATAAACCTGCCGGTGTAACCCTAGATAACCTGGACCTATTTGTCGGTAAAAGCAAATATGCAAATATGAATATACCAATGATTAATTCTTCAAAACAAAGTGTCCACACAATGTCTTCGACATTACCAAGTGTCTTCCATATCATTCCAGGTATCGGTGAACATTATATCCTGTCGGTGAACCATATACCAGTAATTGTTGCACAGTTTACTTGCTTGTCGGAGAATGTTGTTGGATCTTCAAAGTAGGTGTATTAGTAGGTGTTGACATAAATGACAAAACCATACCAAAATACCAACAATCTCCCCCTTTGGCATTGATGGCAACACAAGATGGAAAAACCATCAAAGTGCCAAAATAGAAATGTCAAATACAAAAACCAACAATCTCCATTTCTCCCCCTGGGAGTAACATGTGTTTATCCAAAGATTATTTTCAATAGCAATCTCTCCTTAAATGTGTTTTTCAAAATCTCTCCCCAAAAAGATAATGTGTTTTTCCATAGATATCTCTCCCCCTTTGACATCAAATGCCAAAGTCACAAAAAGTCAAGTTCATACAAAATACCAACCAATTCAATATACCAACTACTCCCCCTGAGAAGTAGCTTCCTCATCAAATACCGGAATAAAAGATTTGTCCATTTAATTCTGTCGGTTGATGACAATCATCAACTGTCTAAGTCTCTACCGGTGGTGGTATGACTCCAAGCTGATCTCTGAGATATTCAAAAGTCTCCTTAGGCAAAGGTTTTGTAAAAATATCTGCAAGTTGTTCTTTAGTATTCACATAAACCATTTTTATCTCCTTTTCTTCAACTTTTTCCCTTAGAAAATTCAGTTTGATAGAAACATGTTTTGTTTTAGAATGTAATACCAGATTTTTAGATATATCAATTGTTGTAGTGTTATCATAGTATATAGTAATAGGTTCCTTGCACTTTACTTTTATGTCTTTCAACATTTGCTTAAGCCATAATACCTGTATACAGTTAGTTGCTACTGCAACATATTCTGATTCTGTTGTTGATAAAGATGTATAACTCTGTTTCTTACTCAACCAAGAAACTAATCTCTTTCCAAGAAAGAATGCTCCTCCAGTGGTGCTTTTTTATCATCTATATCTCCTGCCCAATTTGCATCTGTGTATGCACATAGATCAAAATTTTCATCTTTAGGATACCATAATCCAAGATTTGTTGTGCCTTGTAAGTACCGGAAAATCCTTTTTACTGTTGATTCATGATTTTCCCTAGGATTACTTTGAAATCTAGAAACAATACATACTTCATTCATGATATCAGGTCTGGTTTGTGTCAAATACAGTAAACCTCCTATCATAGATTTGTATCTAGTTGGATTAACAGGTGTAGATTCATCCCTTTGAGATAATTTGTCATTTGTAGTCATAGGTGTGCTTACCAGTTTAGAGTTCTCCATCCCAAATTTCTTTAGTAATTCTTTCAAGTACTTGGATTGACTAAAAAATATACCTTTATCAGTCTGAGAAATCTGCAAACCTAAAAAGAATTTTATTTCTCCAATCATAGACATTTCAAATTCTTGTTGCATTTCAAGAGAAAATTCCTTACATAATCCATCTTCTCCTCCAAAGATTATATCATCAACAAATACTTCAATAATCAAGATGTCACCATTAGTTATTTTGTAGTATAAATTGCTATCTGCATTTCCTTTAGTAAAACCAATCTTCAAAAGATACTTATCTAACCTTGCATACCAAGCTCTTGGGGCTTGTTTCAGTCCATACAGAGCTTTTCTAAACCTGCAAACCATATCATTGTCATCTGTCAAAGAAAATCCATCCGGCTATTCAATATATACTTCCTCTTCAAGATCTCCATTCAAAAATGCACATTTAATATCCATTTGATAAACTTTGTAATCTTTGTGAGCTACAAAAGCCAAGAATAATCTAACTGCCTCAAATCTGGCTACCGGTGCAAAGGTTTCATTGTAATCAACTCCTTCTTTCTGAGAATATCCCTTACACACTAGTCTTGCTTTATTTCTGACAACCTTACCATCTTCATTAAGTTTTTTTCTAAATACCCATTTAGTTCCAATTACATTTTTATCTTTAGGCCGAGGAACTAATGTCCAAGTATTATTTTTCTCAATTTGTCCTAATTCTTCTTCAATAGCTTTAATCCAAAATTTATCTTCACATGCCTCATTGATAGATGATGGTTCAATTTGAGAAATAAGACATACCTCTTCATTTGCCAATCTTCCTCTTGTCATAACTCCTTTAAATTTGTTTCCAATTATCTGATCTTTAGAATGATTCAATCTTACATACCGGGGTGTCTTAGTTTGTTGTTGTTCTTCGATTATTGTGGAATCTTTTGATGATACCGGGGTAACTGGATCTTCATTCTGTACCAGTGGATTCAATATAGGTTCATTTGTCACAATTTCTGTTACCAGTTCAGAGTCTATATACCTTGAAGTTCCTCTGAATTGTTCATCAATCTTTACATTTGTACTCTCAACAATTTTCTGCAATCTCTTATTGAAACATCTATATGCCTTTCTCTTTGATGAATAACCAAGAAATATTCCTTCATCACTTCTAGGATCAAATTTTCCAATATACTCATCTCTTCTAATATAACATTTACTTCCAAAAATTCTGAAATACTTAAGAGTAGGAGTTTTACCAAACCATAGTTCATGAGGGGTCTTACCGGTTTCACCTTTGATGTGAACTTTGTTGAATGTATAGACATCAGTGCTAACTGCCTCTCTCCAATATACATGTGGTAGATTTTCTTCTGATAACATACTTCTAGCTGCATCCAAGATAGTTCTGTTTTTCCTTTCAACAACTCCATTTTGTTGTGGTGTTCAAGGTGCTGATAACTATCTTCTGATTCCATTCACTTCACAGAACGTATTAAAGTCCTTAGATGTGAATTCTCCTCCTTGATCTGATCTTAAACATTTGATTTTCTTACCGGTTTCATTTTCAACCATTGCTTTGAATAGTTTGAACTTTCCAAGTGCTTCTGATTTCTCTCTGAGAAAAGTAACCCAACACATTCTAGAATAATCATCAATAATTAGCATGAAATATCTATCACCTTGTAAGCTTCTAGTTCTAGCTGGACCACATAAATCAGTGTGAATTAAATCAAGAGCATTATTGGATTTTTTTGGAATACTTTTGAAACTAGCTCTAACTTGTTTTCCAAATTGACATTCCTTCCAAATTGTATTCTGAGGTTTCACAATTTTAGGTAGATCTCTAACTACCTTAGAAGTACTGATTTTTACCATGCAATGAAAGTTTACATGACATAGTCTCTTATGCCATAACCAACTTTCATCTATATGTGCAATTAAGCATGTCTTTTCACTGTTATTCAAATGAAAGATATTGCCTCTAGTCTAATTATCGGTGGCAATTTCCAAACCAGTTCTATTCATGATTTTACATTTTCCATTTTTAAATTGTAACTGAAATCCCTTCTCAACTAATTGACCAACACTTAAAAGATTATGCTTTAATCCTTCAACATAGTAGACATTTTCAGTGTTATTCTTACCATCAAGAGATATTGAACCCTTACCTTTGATTGAATAGGCTTTGTCATCTCCAAATCTTACTAAACCTCCATTGTATTCTTGAAAGTTCAAGAATTTACCTTTATCTCCAATCATATGATGTGAGCATCCTGAGTCAATAATCCATTCATCCTTTTCTTCAACTTTAGCTGCTAGGGCTTGTTGTACAGGTTGAGCAGTAGGTGCCGGTTGATCTTCTGTTATAGCAACAAAAACCCATCCATTGTCTGCTAGATCCTCATCAGAATCATCAGTCACACCTTCATCAACAATGTAACAAGATTTATCTTTGTTCTTCTTAAATCTGTATCTTTGATATTCAGGATTAGGCTTGTATGTTCTTCTAGCTTCTTCTCTTAGTCTAGCATGTCTATCAAGGCATCTTGAAGCCATATGACCAATCTTATTGCAGTTAAAACATTTAAAGGGTACTTTACCTTCATACTTACTTCCAATTGGACCTTTTGGCATTTTCCTTGCAAACAGTGCTTCAAGTTCTTCAAGCTCTTCATTCTCCCTTCTGGATTCTTCAAGTTCTCTTGCATAAAAGGCTCTCCAGTCTGATTTGTCAAATGATGGAGTAGATGATGTTGATGCTTTAAAGGCCAAATCAGTCTTGATAGTAGCAATAGGACCAAATTCCTCAATTTCAAAAGCTAAAAGTTTTCCAATCAATGTATCCCTAGTTACTGATGTATTAGGCATTGCTCTCAACTCATTTATAGCAGTAACCTTCATTTTATATGCTGGTGGCAAACCTCTTAAGATTTTTGAAACAATTTCATCCTCACTCAGGGTTCCTCCACAACATTTGATACCCAAAACAATTTCATTTACTCTTTCCATAAAAGTAGAAATCCTTTCATCTTCTTCCATTTTCAGATGTTCATACGTGACTCGGAAGCTTTCAAGTTTTGCAATTTTGACTATGGATTCTCCTTCATTCAGTGTTTCCAAGTGATCCCAAATAGCTTTAGCAGTAGACCTATCTGATAATCCCATGATTTGTTGATCTGATAATGCGCTCAAAAGTGTTTCTCTTGCTTTGCAATCATTCTCTTCATCTTTAGCTAAGGTAGTTGGAGCAATCTGACCAGCTACAGCAGTAGTATAACCATTCTTAGTAACTTCCCAGATGTCTTTGTCAATGCAATTCAGATGTGTCTCCATTCTGATCTTCCATATCCCATAGTTGGTTCCATCAAGTTTAGGACTGTCCTTCCTGAAGTAATTAGTAGACATTGGATCTCCTCAAGCTATTAAACTTCTGCAAAAGGGGACTAGGCTCTGATACCAATTGTTAGGTCCCAGAGACAACTGAGAGGGGGGGGGGGGGGGGTGAATCAGTTGTCTAATAAATTCAAACCAAAAACAAATTAACCAACTTAATGCTTAATACTGGTAAACCAGTTAAGTATGTCGGTAGACAGTGTTAACAGTAAATTGCTATACCGGTAAAGATTAATGCATGAAACATAAACATAAAGTCATCCACAACACATGACACCAATATTTGTATGTGGAAACCCTGTAAGGGGAAAAACCACGGTGGGAAACCTTACCCACAATCAGATGATACTACTATAGATAGTAAGTGTACATAAATGGGGTCTGCACATGTAGAAAGGCCAACATCTTAGAGCTCACTGCTCAATCACAAAATGGGAGTCACACTGACTATAGTTGGATGGTTAAATCCAATAAGAATGTACTGCACAAAATAGCATCTTCATATGCTGGATTCAGTACCGGTGTAATGTCGATATGCTTCTACAAAAACCTAACTTCACCTTCAAATGATGTCTTCATGTATATCTCTCGCATATGCCTTCACTTAATTCTTTTTCACATTCCACACTTGATCTTACAAATAAGATCTTACATTTATACCATACCCTAAGACCAATTTTAGTAGGTCGGCTCTACAAGATATTAAAATAAAATCATTTTACAAACAATATAATATGCAATGCAATAACCAATTAAACATGTTGTCTTAATGCATTTACAACAATAATAAATCATCTCCATAGCGTGCCATGCTGATCTGGAAAAGATAAACCTGCCGGTGTAACCCTAGATAACCTGGACCTATTTGTCGGTAAAGGAAAATATGCAAATATGAATATACCAATGATTAATTCTTCAAAACAAAGTGTCCACACAATGTCTTCGACATTACCAAGTGTCTTCCATATCATTCCAGGTACCGGTGAACATTATATCCTGCCGGTGAACCATATACCAGTAACTGTTGCACAGTTTACTTGCTTGCCGGAGAATGTTGCTGGATCTTCAAAGTAGGTGTATTAGTAGGTGTTGACATAAATGACAAAACCATACCAAAATTTAACACCTCCTAGAATCATTCGTAGGAAACCAAAGTATCTAATTGACATCGATGAGCATATTTTGAAGCCAATGCCCGATAAAATGAATGAACGAACTTGTAGGAGAATGGTTAAAATAATATGGCAAAACTATTTTGAAAACTTAAATCAAACTGCAAGATGTCAATTAATTGTTGAAATGATTAAAAAATTGAATTTTAGAGAGACAATGAAAATTCTAGGCCCAAGATCATCCGAAAGTAATAGCGAGAGAACTATTGTGAGAAATATATTTGATGCATATCAAGCTAATGGTTCAAAATAACGTACTAAAGATTCTAATGTTACTTGACGTGTTATTACATCAACCATAATGAGAAAGAAAATAATAAAAATATTGTTTGATAAGAAAAACAAGTAAGTCATTAAACATAAGTAGAATAAAATTACGTAAAGCATTAGATAGGCGGGAGAAAATAGAGGATCCTAACAATAATTCTCTTTGGACATTCTCGGGTAGACTACCATGCAAAGACAAGATTGTTGTTGATGCACTAATAACATTAATTGAAACTTTTTGGCATGACAACACAAGGGTTTCGCCTAACCAAATAGATGTTCTTAGAAGGCAAATTGGATCTAGAAATCGCGAGCCACATGCCAAACACTATTTGGATGTGACTCAAACAAAATTTTCCTCAAATAAGAATTAGTCAAAGATTTTTTGAAATGGCAAAACCTTTTTTATGTTAAGATTAATCTTGTATGCACCACGTGTTGTTGTAAGATGCTTATTGAATTTTCCATGCACTATGATATGTATCGTCATATATGTTGTACTTTGCACGCTAATGATGTTTTGCAGGAATGCAATATAAAACCACCTCCTAAGTCACCAAGAGAATTTATTTCAAGTGTGTTATGTAAAAGAGATGATGGTTGCATTTATTATAAGATGATGTGTTTGAAAGGTTCTTGTGCTACATGTGGTGGTTTGCAACATTTGCCAAGATGTCTACATTTGGATAGCACACATAAAATTGGTAAGAAACTCGTATCTTTTGGAAAGGACAAAATAGTGACATATGGGGTTAAAGATGGAAAAGAATTGAAGAGATGTGAGTTAGTGAAAAATGATATATGTATAGCTGACTTTATGTGAACGTTTAAAGAGAAACTAGTTTAGGAGTATATAATGCATACACATAGAGATTGGTGGTTAGATGAGCAATTCAAGTAATGCAAAAACATATTTCCTCTCGGTACCATTATCTCTATAGTTGATTTTTCTGAAAATTATACAGTACAACCTCAAAATGAAGTGCAATCTATGTATTACCATTCTACACAAGTTTCTAGTTTTGTACACATAGCATTCATGTATGTATATGATAGCATAGAGGAGGATAGAAATGTTGTGAGAGAGTATCACTTCTACATAAGTGATGATTGTACATATTCACCAGAGTTTGTGCAAGGATGCTTTAAATTTTTCTTTGATAGTTTAAGGGAAAGGAACATACAATACAAGAAACACATAATATGGTCAGATAATTATACCTCGCAATTCAAAAATACAAGGATGTTCTATTGGTTGAGTAGGATGCATGTGACAATTGGTGTACAACATTTTTGGAATTTCACTGAGGCTAGACATGGAAAGGGAGAGCACAATGGTGTAGAAGCATGCATAAAAAGAGCCCTAGCTAGAGAAGAATTGAAGTACGAAGGTGGTGTTGAGTTGAAAAATGTAGCAACAATTATGTGATGGTGTAACTCTACAATGGGACTAGGTAATGCATGTACCTCAATGGTTCATAGATATTTTTGGTTGATCACTGAATCTGACATTGAAAACTATCGAGATTGTTGTGCAGTTGTAGGATCCAGTGACATGCACTCATTTCAAAGTTCAAATGCAAGTTCACCAGTAATTTATGCTAGATAGATTGTATGTTTTTTCTCTTCATGTATGCATTTTTTGTGGGAAGAATGTGAATCACAAGAATGGGTTGACAAATGGTCTTGTAGACTGTTGGTTCCCATTGTTGAACAAAAGATGCCACTGAGAGGGGGGTGAATTAGTGGTTTCCAAACTTTTCAATTTTCTATCCTATGTGTGTATATTGGTTAACAAATCTAACATAAAGCAAACATACTGGTCAGATGGGAGGATAACACAAGTGCCACCACACATAAAAGATACATCACATAACACCAGATGTACGAGGAAAATCCAAGATGGGAAAAACCTTGGTGAGAAATGTAGTTGGAAACTACTGCTCCAATCCAGCCTCACAATGAAAACTTCAGCTACAACATTTAGGGCACCAACCCAAGGAGCACCAACCCCTACACCAAGCTCCAACTCAGTGATTATAATATCATATAATCAATACAAAATTAATCTCCCAGTTACAAATGAGTTATGTAACCTCTGCAATCTTTCTTCTTTGCTACAACCTTACTGGTTCAGCATCTACCTCTTATTTGTTGGTACACTGCTCTCTGCACATTATTGCTTTATATCTTGCCGGTCACTTTACTTTCCGGTTTAACCCCTGCTCTAATATTCTTTGTTTCTTCTCTGCAGGATCACTCTTCTCTTGTTCCTTTACCGGTTACTTCACTTGCTCACAAGTTCACACCACTATCAGGCTCAATGACAGTTTGTTGATTGCTTTACCCCTATCGATTGCACTCTTTTCACTGGTTCTCTCTTGAGCACATAGTCATCATGATCTTAGTGAACTCTCTGACTGGTTGACTCTTTGTTGCTCTTTCACTCTCTATCCTTCATCACTCGACCTGTAACATCATTATCCTTTTGTCATGAGTCCACATATTTATACTTGAGTTTTCCCACCATGACCGACATTCAAACTTCTGGCTCGCTAGGGTTTCTTCATCGACCTCGAGGTAGACCAAATCCAATCATATCTCCTTCCACATATCGACCATTTGTAATGGATCAATTATACTCTGCCAATCTTGTTGCATTCAGAACACGCTTTCCCTATTTGGCAATCATGACACCTCCTTTGGTCTACACTTGTCAAACACCTATGAAGTGATCACTCAGATAGCTTCACCTACCCTAATCAACACTTGGACACTCAGCCTTGATCATGAAGTCATCAGATAAGATCTATATCCTTTGATCAGTCTCGAGTAGCACTCTCCTGCTCTCGACCCGTGAAACATGTTATCAACATTAATGTCGACCAGTCACCACCTACCTCACCGACAACACTTTCACCGACCTGTGCATGCATGCCACTTCGCCTTCACGTGGTGTCTTTGTCGAGATCCAATTCCACTAGGTCTTTTGTGTTGGTCCAAATCAAATCACCAACCAACAACACAACTGAGTTCATCTATCGGTTCACAAACCCTATCGGTTATACCCTAATCCGTCTATCTTCAACCTTGCATTCTGTTTCTCTTCCGGTGGAGCACCTAAACCGATCAACACACTTGCTAACCTACCTTTTGCACATCTTCAATAGATGGGAGCCTTTCACTTCTACACCTTGTCAGCATTACTGGTGGACATACTTACCAACAACCACCTTGATGATATCATGTCATCAATCTTCAACACACTCCATCTATCTGCATATGTGGCAACACCTTTCTTCACCACTAGATCAATTATGCAATTATCATGTTTTTCAAAGTGACAAACATATCCTTCCTTCTCTATACCGACAACTCACCATGTCTACCTGGCTGATCTGGTGCATATCTATGATCTCATGCACCTAAGGAAACTTAGTGTTTCACCAATTCATCCGCTGTGAGCCTTCAATCACCTGCCTTATACTCTTTTGTCTTATCTTGGAAGATTATGATGCATTCCATTCATAATAGGAGATAAGCTCCACTTACCGATGGGAGTGGATCCTTGTCATCTACATCCTGCATTGCACCAATGTGGCTTCCCTTTTATAGCATGCATATCTTCAAATAGCCACATGTGATCTGATTGGGCACATTCACTATTAGTCATCTCTTCATATGGTGACTACATCTTTATCCAGTGGGAGTCCTATTGATTCACATCCATAGAACATATCGGTGGCTTGCACATACTTCACTTCCAGTGTTGATGTAATTTCTGCAACATTCCCCTCTTCATCGCAACCAACAACCCAACATCTTGCTCTTTTGTTGGTTGGCAACTATGTACTACCAACATGTCACTTACTGATCTACAGTCCTTATGTCTTCAACACAAGTCAACACTAACTTGTGTACCGATGACTCCAATGGCCATTATGCTAGATGACTTGTTCTTCCTTACCAGTGACTTGCTATGCTAGTTGACATCAATGGCACCATTTCTGGTATTCATCAATGACAACACTACTCATCAATCTCCCATACTGGTTGCCATCCCATACCGGTTGAAATCAATGACAATACAATGCCAACAATCTACCCCTTTGGCATTGATGTCAACACATGTAGCATCTGACATACTACATAATCTATCTCCCCCTTTGACAACAATGGCAAAGGGCACTGACAAGATTTCTCTCCTCCTTGTCAACTGGTCACTAACACTTTTCTCTACTGGATGCTTCTCCTCTATTGACCATCATATATTGCATCCTCTCAATTCACAACACTTGAGATGGAGAGCTCAACCACCAAATGACACCAATTTGCACAACAACCAAGCGTATATGCAAATCAAAAACACATGCATATACAAGTTTGAAACCAATTGAAGGCACATGTGTCAGTGAATACAACATACCTTCTGGTCAGACTACATCATCTCTCTTTGATATACAAAAGCCATTCTGACCCCAATTTGTTGATATCAAGTGTTGAAGCTAACACTGATACTGATTTTATCTCTTCTTATACCAAATACATATTCTCTTATGTAGGTAACTCTCCCTCTTTGCAAGAAACACTCCTAGTGGTCCAATTGTGATTTCAATTGAATAGGCATTGAAATATCTCATAGCCCCTAACACTTCCATAAACACAATCATATCGGTACAACCATAGATACTTTCACTCTCCCTATGTCCAACAAGTCTGATACAAATTAGGAAACATGGTTGTCAACTCCCCCTGAGTCATAGATCTCAGGTCCTCACTTGCATGTTAGGTTCTAAACCGGAGCCAAACTACCCCTTATACTGGTTGAGTTGTGCATATATGATCAATCTGATGCTCTATCAGCTCCACAAAATCCATCACAGCATATGACATGAACCTTGATGTACACAATACCATATTATATCATTATCATGCCATATATCAAACCGGTTATCCCAAAAACATGCATGCATACATGATCAACTGTCGGGCCATCATATGTCATTCGGGTCTTTTTCAACACCACCTGAGACATAATTACTTTAATCCATGCAACTTGAGTTAATGTAATGATCCTGGACTTCATTGTCTTACATAACTACAGATACCGGTTGGTATACATGTCAATAACATACTGCACATACCGGTTTCCTGCACCGGTCCATCATCTCTATTAGAGCACCTTCCTCTAACTCCTGTCTTCTTGTATCAATTTGAATATGATCCCAATTGCAAATTTTCCATCCATTGACACATGCAGTAGTGATCCATCTCTTATCTGTAGATGTGTAGCCAAGGCAACCACTACACACACTTGCCATCTCATTTCCTTCCTTTATATCGACAGCAACCTATTCTTCCATGTGTCCTCTTCCACTAAGGGGGTGAATGAATGGTCAGTGTACTACTCCCCCTAAGGTCCTGCATCTCCTTTAAGCCTTAGGAGATATCATATGTGCATTGGATGCACAGTGTCAGTCCATGGTTGCATCTTCTTGCTTCTTCTTCCATACCTTCTTAATCTCTTTCTTCTTCCCATTTGTAGTCTTGGGAGCAGGTCTTACTTTCTTTTGTTGATATGTCCTTTCTCTACCGGATTCAAAATTATGACCAGAGACGTTGTTGTCGAAGCAAACAATGTTCATGTCAAATGGATAATTGGAGGACCTTCTAATATATCGGTTTGCTCCTCCTTTTCTGATTAAGCCATTATAGCCAGCTACCGGTCTCCATGGATTCCTTGAATGCGTAGGAACACTTCTCCTCTTGTTCCATGCAACATTTTGTCTCTCATATGGTCTATACTCATTTTCATGTTAAGCATAGCTGCTATATCGATTGTCATGTGACTGAACTTTCTTGTTCCTGCATTCATGACTTCTATGCCCAAATCCATTGCAATTGTAACATACATAATTTCCATTTCTTGAGGCATCAAATGGAATCTTCTTATTATGCATAGGAGAATATCTATGCATGTTCTTGACATACTATGGCCATAAGCATTATATCTTAGAGAGACTACATTCTTATTTCTAGATCTTTTTATGCATTCATCTGCCCTATGACCATAATATTTGCAAGAGAAGAAGTAACCAATAAATGATGGCATATGGCTTACAAATTTATTCTTCCATGCATGAGGAGATCTTACTGGTTTAGTATTTCCATTTCTGCTTCTCTAGGGATGGATCTTGGATTGTCCATGTTTTGCAGCTCTTCCATACTATCTCTTCTCTTCCCACACTTGCATTGTCTTGTGGGAGGTAGAATCTCCTTGTCTTCTACCGGTAGGAGGTCTTCTTTGTTTTCTTCTCATGCTCTTTCTTTCAGTGAAGCTTCCTTCTCCCATCTTCCCTTTTCCTTTAGGATCTGTATTATTGCTCCTTGCAACATCGGTCTTCATCCTTAGCTTCATGTCTTCACCGATTATGGTTAGATCAACCTTTTTTCGGGGAGCATCTCTAACTGTGAAGGTCTTACCCTTGCCATTTCCATTTGAGGAGACATATTTAATATCTTTGTGGGAGGTCTCCATTCTTGTAGAGCACTCACCAATACCACATCCTAAGCCTCTGGTATCCTTGGAATGCTTTTGTTTCTTTAGCATCTTGTCCAAGGCATCACTACTGCCATCAAACCGAATTCTCACCTTGAACTCATCTTGACATTTCTCAAGGTCATTTCAGAGACTCCATATCTCCTACTAGCTGTTGATATTCTCTATCCTTGGCCTCTAGCTCAGATGCTAGATCATTACACTGACACTCATTGGTGTCTCCTTGTTGAGTCTTCAATTCTGAGATACATTTCTCAAATTCTTCAAGGCATTTGATTAGCCAGTTTTGTTCCACAACAACAACATTCTTGAATAGCTTGTATTCATTCCTCACTCTACTAAGTTCTTCGAGTACACTTACAAGTTCTCCTTCAAGATCAACTTCAGCTTCATCTTCTTCTTCATCTTCACTATCACTGCCAAACACATCTTGTCGGTAGGAATGACCTGCATGATCATTCTCAGATGTGTGCCTTTCATCCTATGAATCTTGGGCCATGAAGAGGTGGGTTCCTTCTTCATCATTGTTGTTGCTTCTAATAGATCTGCTTTCATCATTTGTAGATACATGAGTTGCATTTATCATCTTGTCTTCACCAACCAGTTCTGTAGTGGTAGGCTCATTTCCATAGAGCTTCTTCAATCTGTCCCATAAGCTTTTTGTCGATCTACACCTGTCTACTTGTGAGGAAACATCATCTGATAACCCACATAGTATAGTCTTCATTGCTATATCATTACACCAGTTTCTTCTTTCTACATCTGAATCGATGGGAGGACTCACTTTACTAGGGAAGCCATTCACAACCGACATCCACACATCAAACCCTAAAGAGGATAGGTATACTTCCATCCTACAACACCAAACAAGAAAATTTGAACCATCAAATACAGGAGTAGGGATTGACACAAAACAAACCATTGTGTTCAAATACCAGGATCTACCCAAGCTAGAGAAAGCTTATCAATCGAGAACCTAGGCTCTGATACCAATTGTTGAACACAAGATGCCACTGAGAGGGGGGGTGAATAAGTGGTTTCCAAACTTTTCCCTTTTCTATCCTATGTGTGTATATCGGTTAACATATCTAACATAAAGAAGACATACTGGTTAGATGGGAGGATAACACAAATTCCACCACACATAAAAGGGACATCACATAACACCAGATGTACGAGGAAAACCCAAGATGGGAAAAACCTCGGTGACAAATGCTACTAGAGACTACTGCTCCAATCCAACCTCACAATGAAAACTTCGGTTACAACATTTAGGGCACCAGCCCAAGGAGTACCACTCCTGCTTTAGGGCATCAACCCAAGGAGCACTGACCCCTACACCGAGCTCCAACTCAGGGATTACAATATCATATAATCAATACAAAAGTAATCTCCTAGTTACAAATGAGTTTTGTAACCTTTGCAATCTTTCTTCTTTGTTGCAACCTTATTGGTTCAGTCTATACTTCATCTCTACCGGTACACTGCTCTCTGCACATTTCTGGTTTACAGCTTGCCAGTCACCTCACTTGTCGATTTAACCCCTACTCTGATCTTCTCTGTTTCTTCTCTATAGGATCACTCTTCTCTTGTTCCTTTACCAGTTACTTCACTTTCTCACAAGTTCACACCACTATTAGACTCAATGATAGTCTATCGATTGCTTTACCCTTGTCGGTTGCACTCTTTTCACTGGTTCTCTCTTGAGCACATAATCACCATGATATTCAACAAACTCTCTGACTGGTTGACTCTTTGCTGCTCTTTCACTCTCTATCCTTCATCACCCAACCTAGAACATCATTATCCTTCTATCATGAGTCGACATATTTATACTTGAGTTTTCCCACCATGATCGACATTCAAACTTATTGCTCACTAGGATTTCTTCATTGACCCTGAGGAAGACCAAATCCAATCATATCTTTTTCCAGAGATCGACCACCTGCAACTGATCAATTAGACTCCACCAATCCTACTGCATCCAGAACGCATTTACCCTATTTGGAAAACACGACACCTCCTTTGGTCTGCACTTGTCAAACACCTATGAAGTGATCACTCATATATCTTCACCTACCCTGATCAGCACCTGGACACTCGACCTTGATCATGAAGTCATCAGATCAGATCTTTGTCTTCTGATCAGTCTCAAGTTGCACTCTCCTGTTCTCGACCTGTGAAACACGCTAGCAACATTAATGTCGACCAGTCACCACCTACCTCACTGACAACACTTTCACTGACCTATGCATGCATGCCACTTCACCTTCACATGGAATCTTTATCGACATTGAATTCTTTTAGGTCTTCTATGTTGGTCTAGATCAGATCACCGACCAATAACACAATTGGGTTCATCTATCGGTTCACAAACCCCGCCGGTTATACCCTAGCCGATTTGTCTTCAACCTTTCACTCTGCTTCTCTTCCAGTGGAGCACCTAAATCGGTTAGCACACTTGCTAACCTACCTTATGCACATCTTCAACAGATGGGATCCTTTCACTTTTGCACCTTGTCAGCATTATCGGTGGACATACTTACCAGCAACCACCCTGATGATATCATGTCATCAGTCTTCAACACACTCCATCTATCTGCATATGTGGCAACACCTTTCTTCACCACTGAATCGGTTATGCAATTATCATGTTTGTCAAAGTGACAAACATATACTTCCTTCTTTGTAGTGGCAACTCACCATGTCTACCTGGGTGATCTGGTGCATATCTTTGATCTCATGCACCTAAGGCAACTTAGTGTTTCACCAGTTCATCCGGTGTGAGCCTTCAATCACCTATCTTTTACTCTTTTGTCTTATCTTGGAGGACTATGATGCATTCCATGCATAATAGGAGATAAGCTCCACTTACTGGTGGGCATGGATCCTTGTCACATTTGCATCTTGCATTGCACCAATGTGGCTTCCCTATTTGAGCATGCATATCTTCAAACAAGCACATGTGATCGGATTGGGCACATTCACTGCCAGTCATCTCTTCATATGGTGAGTGCATCTTTATCTGTTGGGAGTCCCATGCTTTTTCACATCCACACAGCATATCGATGGCCTGCACATACTTCACTTCTGATGTTGATGTGATTTTTGTAACATTACCCCTCTTCATCACAATCAACAACCCAACATCTTTCTCTCTTGTTGGTTGGCAACTATGTACTACCAACATGTCACTTATCGATCTATAGTCCTTATGTCTTCAACACAAGTCAACACTAGCTTGTGTACCAATGACTCTAATGGCCATTATGCTAGATGACCTGCTATGCTAGTTGACATCAATGGCACCATTTCTGGTATTCATCATTGACAACACTGCTCATTAATCTCCCATACCGGTTGCCATCCTATACCGATTGACATCAATGACAACACAATGCTAATACCCATTGATACTTACCAAATTCCCAGAGCATTGTAGTTGAACCAAATGGAAGCATCAGTTGATTTCGATCATGTATTCGCCTTAGTGAAACTAGGTGATTTTTGTGGTAAATTTTATTGCAGGAAATTTTTTTGGCTCATTTTGTTACATCAAACATTATTTTTGGTATTAATTATCATTCTATAATGTGCAAGTCATGTGTACGCAATTGTTGCAGAAGAGAACAATGAAGAAGGAACAAATTACTTTTTGTGTCGTTGTATTAAGCCTAAGAGAAAATTGACAACCACAATCATTGATGGAGAGGGTATTGAGTATCCAATAGGGTTTGTTGT